>NC_058042.1:35174765-36374765 GCF_020085105.1 Siniperca chuatsi
TGTTCCTAATCTCAGTCTGCTACAGTCCACTCTTCAACTTCAGTGAGTTGGCACTGTGCCACTGTTGACAGTGACAGCCCAACTAGAGAGAATAATTTTAGACTGTTCTGTCATAGAGTCTTGGATTGAGTTTGGATAATTGTGATGCCAGTGGTAAACAGAGTCAACAGTAACTTATTTTGTAAAACACTGTAGTATTATTTGTGCTCCAACCCTCCATTTCCTTTCTTAAATATCTTCGTCCCTATGTGTAAATGATGTATCTAATAAATGTCTGTGCTCTTCTCAGGTGACCAGCTCTCCAGTCTCAATGGATATGAACGGCCTGTCGGTGCCTACAGAGTTCCTGTCACGTCACAACTCGGATGGTGTCATCACTTTCGTCGATCCGCGCTGCATCAACGTCATTGGTTATCAGCCTCAGGTTAGCTAAGAGGATTCATAATTCATAATACCCTCTCCCTGCAACATATTCATATCCACAGTAAGTTGCCAACATTGACCTTTCATGAGCTTTTAATTAGGTTTTTTCCTTATTTCTACTTTAAAGTGGTATAAATTTACTTCAATTGCAGAGAGAACCAGACCTTCATTTGCAACAGGCGTATATTAGAGTATATTATAAATTCTTAATTTTCCTAATTTTTATGAATATTTGATCAAATTTCAGTAAGAGGCCTTGCTGTTTTCTGATCTGCTCCTGTTTTAATTTGTTGTTGATGCAAATTCCACACTTTCTCCATGTTTACATTTTGTCTTGATAAATTCAGTATAATGCCTATTTCCACAGCGCTAATTCCATCAGTACAAGAACAGAGTCATGTCATACTCACCACTCTGCAGCTCTCACTTTCTCTTGTTTAAACAGAAATATCGTCTTAATTCACAAATTAATTCCTCTCACTTCACCTTTGACATTTTTTGAATTGCTGCTATTGCCGGTGAAGCACAACTGTTTCACGTTAAAAGCCTTCCAGTTGCTCAAAGGCATAAACCCTCCCCTTCCTGGTAGGCTTTCAATGTGGAACATCTACTGCAAGTTAAGTGTATCATTGGCAGTGACGTAGCAGTGATCAAAAGAACAACAAAATAGAATCTTTTGGAATTCATTTCTGTATAAAAACCATATTTTTGTGACAAAGAATAGCTGAGAGCAGCAGCATGGTGACTATGACTTGACTCTGTTGTGCTGATGGAATTATTGCTGTAGAAATATGCATAATGTTGTATTTACCATGTGAGCTATCAGGGTATGGTTAATTCCACTCCTCCTCAATGTTTCTTACCTGGCCTTTATTAGTGAACAACCTTTACTTGTTCTTGTCATTATAATCTGCCATTATTTCTATCCAGGATTTTATTTGAGAATTTACAGTTTGGTAACTATAGTAATCCTGTCATGATGAAATAAGTGTTCAGACTAGTTCTCCGACATGACCACCTGCCAATTCAAAGTTTTTGTTTGTGAATTACAAACACTTTCAATCACATTTAACTTATAATTCACTAAAGCTCTGTTGCACCATATTTGAGCCATATATTTATACCTGAGACTATAGTCATGCTATAGTCTCAGGTGAGCTCCTCATATTCTGCATGAGGAGCAAATTCCATGACTTAGCAGTACTTTGCATTATCAGCTATGCACATGAGCATGTTGACAGTGGAAATAAGAAGACTAAGATGAAAAACATTTGTTGCCTGCACTGGTATGTCAACCACATTCCTGTGGCCAGTCAGCTTGTGTCTTTGTTGACTGCTTCTCTCATTACTCAGCAAGAAATCCCTGAATCAAAGAGTTCGTAACAAATACCTGCAGACCCTTTTTTGTCTTTTACTGCAACACATCTTACTTTTCAATTTAGATACCTGGCAATTAATTTATTATATCACCTGCATTATAACATCTGCAATTACCCTCACCTTTAAGGAAAAGGTTTGCACTGTGTTTTAATCACTTTCTCACCTCAGCTAACCTGCATTTAATATATTGCAGAATGATTCATTTAATTTTAGAATCAGAGGAAAAAAGAAATACTGAGAACTCATGGTGGTTAATTTACCACAAAATTCAAATGTTTACATCTGAATTTTGCATCTGTTATCAACATTAGTTTATGGCTCCAGTTGTATCCTTGATTCCGAAGTCTAAATATACCAGTCTTTGATTGACTAACATTCTTACCACCTCTGTCAGTATTGATGTAGGATCTGTTGTACCAGTTTATTTGATATAAAAAAAAAATCTCTGGACATTGCAATCCTACTGTATGATGCAATATGCAATATGAAATGTGATTATTTTAATGATCCTAATCCTTTTTTCACAAGGATACATTTTCCATTAGCTGACTGTTATACTGTCCTGTAGGACCTGCTGGGGAAAGATATCCTGGAATTCTGCCATCCTGAGGACCAGAGTCACCTAAGAGAAAGTTTCCAACAGGTATGACGAGACTTAATTGGACCTAAAGGCTTTTTCTGAGTCAGTTGAAAAGACCAACGGCAGAGATCATGGGCTTAAAACTTGAGAGACGGGAAGAAGAGAAAAAATGATAAAGCCATACTACTGTATTTGCTACTCAAATGATCTCTAAGCCTGTAAGTAAGTGAGTAAGTAAGTAAGTAAAGCGAGAGTGAGAGAGAAGAGAGTAAGAAAAAAATAAATGGTGCTCTTTGTGTGTACCGGTAACTTGCACGCTTCCACAGTCCACTTCAGGCTTCCATGTCAGCGTGCTGAATGTATGGGAGGTGAATAGTGCCACTGTGCATATTTTCCCTTTTGTTTCACAAGCATTCACATTATTTTGTTGTGCAGAAAGAAAACATAAAGAGAAGAGAAAATGGCAAGCCCAGTGGGACACACCTTTTGCTTCTTACCAAATTCTGATTGTTTTTAATGGTTTTATTTATTAATGTTTGCAAGTTTTGAATGTTGCAATTACTCAGTAGTGAAGTAAACCTCAAACATCTTCTTTTATCGCAATGCCCCTTTCATCACAGTGTTTGGCTCATTAAGAAATTGACTTTGAAGAATGATAATGATGAAGAAGAATTAATGGTAATGATGAAGATAATCTGATCACCATCATCTATATCATCATCGTAATCATGGTCATTGTTATCAGCAACCCTGCATTCAGCAGCCAGCTGCAGGAGCTGCTAGCATTCTTGCTAACTTTAACTAGCTAGCCAGCTAACTGAGCTAGCTACCTTTTTCACCACAATTGGATTAGCTGCTTGATACATGGAGAGATGTCCCAAACAAGAAACATAATCCAGATTATCAATTGGATTATCATGAGGTTGTCAGAGTGGATTGCCTTCAAATGAGCAAGTAGGCTAAAATTGTCTGTCTGTGTGTAATTTGCTAGCGGCTAGCTAGGTAGCTAATTGCTGACTAACTGGTTATATTGGTGACATTTGCCAGACTAGCCGTTCATATTTTGTTTGCTGTCTTCCTTGGCATTCTCTGGATATTTGCGTTTCACTGCAAATTCAAAGTTTTGCCATGGGACTGTGCCACGTTTATTTTGTCTGGTAGCTGGTTGGCTGGTTGGTTGTATGTGAGGGAGTGTTAGCTTGCAATGATCGGGATAAGATTACCAAGGCAGACCGCAGCATCTGCCAGGGAAACAAAACCAAGCGTTTGTCTTGGTTTTTGCCTGGGTTTTGTAGTTACTGTAAATTCGACACTCTATCACACTATTTTCTCTGAAACATAACATAGTTATTAGGTTTAGGGGGCAATCACTATTTCACCCAGCGCCTTGTAGGTTTGGATTTTGTTTTCCCTTAATAATAACAACCTTCATTTAAAAACTATATTTTGTGTTTACTTGTGTTATCTTTGACTAATATTTAAATTTCTTTGATGCTCTGAAACGTTTAAGTGTGACAAACATGCAAAAAAATAATAAATCAGGAAGGGGGCAAATGCTTTTTCACACCACTGTATATTACTTGCCATGTGTTTTTTATGTTATGAGTGTCTTACCTTTGGAATATGCATACAATATTGAGTGTTTTTGGCAACTTGGCGATTCTTTGATAATTATGTACATAAGAATGGGCAATGTAATCTAAAGACCGTTCTGATGCTAAATTGCAAAGCTTTTTTCTCAAGCGGTGTTGCCATGTTGATGCGGCAAATTCTGGGTTCCAAAAAACAGTGCCACCTGGTTCCAGAATTATTAACAGTGCTACCTCAGCTCCACATCGTCAGATATTTTTTACATTTTACATGTTTGATAAGAGTCCCAGCCTGAAGATATCTACATGCCAGTATTCAGACATAGTCATAGCACCACCTACTGGCAACAGGAAGTAACAGGCCCTATACTCTTAAAAATTACTCATAGTAGCTTAACCAGATCCACCTCAAAATTGATGATGCTTAATATAAAAGAATGTGAGTTTTCATCAAAAGCTGTTGCCATGATGTCTCATTATTTGCCATGAAACAGGAAGTTGTTATAACTTGAGTGTACATTGTCCGATCTGCCCAAAATTTCACATGTTTGATTAGAGTCGCAGCCTGAGGACTTCTATATGTCAGTATTGAGATATAGTCTTAGCGCCACTTACTGGCAACAGGAAGCAAGCCACATGTGACATACATCATACGAACTACATGAAATTTACATTGTGTGGTCTGCACTTGATATACAGCGTGATCTGTTGATGTGTCAAATGGGGTCGCCATGGTAGATGCTGACACCATGCCATAAGTCCACAATGTTTTAACTGATCAGCCTCAAACTTCATATGGTTATTGATAGACCACTCTCAGTAACACTTATGTGACATTCACGAGTCATTACCGCCAATTACTGGCAACAGGAAGCAAGCCACATTTAACAAACATAATCTGATCTACATGAAATTTAAGTTGTGTGGTCTACACTTGATATATGGCGACATCATGTATGATTAGTGCGTGTTCTCCACCGCCCCATAGTGGACTCAGGGAGTGATATTTAACTTGTTTGCGCAATACCTGATGGTTGTGAGCATTCAGTGCGGTGTCAGCTGGCCTCCGGTCACAAGACCGCGGCTGTCGCTCCCCCCGAGGCGCACGTGAAGACAAGGGCCCGTTCAACGCTGCTTGCAGCTTTAATTATTTGTTGTTATGCTGCGGCTCAATTTGCAGTGAGCTAGAATGAGCCAGAAACACGAAACTTGGCCCAATAACTGGTAATGATGTGCAAATGATAAAGAAATATGAGCCCAATCGTCCATATGGTGGCGCTGTAATTAAGGCCCAAAAATGTAATTTTTGATACATTTTTTGCTAATTTGCATAGTGTGAAAAAGCAGTAAAGTGACATCTCTTATTTGGATTTTCACTCTATCAACACCAAATTTTGGATACAGCATTGCGGGACTGAGATACACATTTCTATTACAAATGAGATCTGTCCAAAAACATGGCTTTAATTTTGGCCAATCGAGCCACGTCCTTCGGTTGAAAAAGGTTTGAACCCACCCATTGCGGCCTGCGGCTATATTTAACAAGTGTATTTGATTTTGTTGTCTGTTATGTAGTCAAAGAGACTCCATTATCTGCCCATTTATCAGCAAAACAGCATCATTCTAACCGTATTGTTTACAGCTGAACTTAACTAGAAGAATAATTTGCTTTCCTTTCCCTTTTCCCCCTCCCTGTCAGCGGTCTTTGCCCACTGTGTGGACTAAAAAGTTCTTCATATCTTTGATCAGTTGCTCTGGCCTTCCTCAGCAGTTTATTTTAGTCATTTTAGATCCATTTCAAATTGGGAAGCAGTGCAGTGCTTTTATTACTCAGACTGACAGCCAGCAGAGTGATTGGCTCAGAGGAGGAAGTTCAGGAGCACAGTATTGGTACTAGCAGCCTGCAACAGATAATCCATAAAACAGCAGAAACCACTGTTATATGACAGGTCAGCTCACCTTGTTTTGTTGACAAGTTGTAAAACTGAAATGGAATAAATGGGTTCCCCCTATGTTCTTGGCTCAGGGAACACTGCTCTGCTATAATAATTTAGGCTTGATTACATCATAGCCAATTGAATGTTTCACTCACCTGGTGAACACAAATTTGAAAGAAATTGTCAACTACAAATCTGCATAAATTTGTTATGGGATGAAAAATACATATGTTGTCACAGTAGTTTCAATCTATGCTACTCTTTTCATCTCCAGACCAAGCCCGATAATTAAGACATATTTGAAACAGCAATATTAATCAGTGGTTTTCCTCCCTCTGCAGGTGGTGAAGTTGAAGGGTCAGGTTCTTTCTGTAATGTATCGTTTCCGTATGAAGAACAGGGAGTGGATGCTGATCCGAACCAGCAGCTTCACCTTCCAGAACCCATATTCTGATGAGATAGAGTACATCATCTGCACCAACACCAACGTCAAGTAGGTTCTTCATACCCACCCACCCACACACACACACACACACACACACACAGTCATGTTTCCATCAGTTCAGAAGACATTACATTGACTTACGTTAATTTCCTGGAGACTTACCCTAATCCAAACCATAACCACTACTTGCCTAACCCTACCCCTAACCTTAACCTAAAACTAACTTTAACCTAACCATAAACCATGTCTTCACCCTAAAATGTGATGATTTACATTATGGGGACTTATTATTACTTATTATTATTATATGGGGACCATTATGGGTTTTTTTTGTCCCCAGAAGGAAGGCGAGCCCCCACAATGTGACTGTGTAAACAGATTTATGTAGGTCTTGTACCATATTGGATGTTGGAACTCAGGCCCCACAACTCACCTCTGAAATACAAGTATAAACACAAGGCAGCAGACAACTTCACTGCTTCAAGAACACAGGATAAATGTCTTAATATTACGGGAAAAGATAGTTACTGTTTCATGACAAGGGATGAGCAATAGTGACAAAATCAAATATCACAATTGTTGGTGCTCTCAGAAGATATTTAGACTAGAACTTAAATTATTAGCCCATTGATTAATTATTAGTCACTCGACACAAAATTAAGCGACAACAATTTAGATAATCGATTAATTGTCATTAGTTATGTCATTAATCAGTCAAAAATACCAAACATTCATTGCTTCCAGGTCCTCAAATGTTCTGCTTTTTGTTTTATATCATTGCAAACTGAATATCTTTGGGTTTTAAACTGTTGGTCTAAAAAAGCAAGCAATTTGAAGATCATCTTGGGCTCAGATTAATTGTGATGGGCATTCATTATATACATTAATCAATAATGAAAATAATTGTTAGTTGCTGCTCTAAGTTAGTCAGCAGAAAATTCTAAGAAAGAAAATCAATCAATCACTTTATTTGTCCCCATAAGGAAAATACCTGTATTAATATAAATGTTATGACCTGGTAGGTAACATTTACTTTAATTCAACTCAGATACATCACCTAGTTCTCTTTATAAAAAAGTTCAAAATAACTGTATGTTAACATGTAAAGAGAGCAAATAAACATATACAAAAACTGGAATATACATAATGAAATAAGTGAGAAATTCTCAAAATAGTATATACATAAATGTTGTACATAAAAATGAAATATATAGTTTATTAGTAGTCTGTGCACATTTCTCATCCTTCACATACAAGCCTCACCTCCTCAGCTATGGAAGACAAGATGGGTCATAATAGAGCAAAGAAATAGGCAAATAGATAAATAAATTAAAACATTAATAAACTGACAATGAAATAAGTAAATATGATATATATGATATGATATATTTAAGTGATTAAATATATTAAGATAATAAATATATATCAAGTATCGTCATATCAGTACACATTCTGGGGAGTTTTAAGGCACTTATTCGGGCAGCCTGATAATAAGGAATTGCAATAATCCAGCCTAGAAGTAACAAATGCATTGACTAGTTTTTCTGCATAATTTTGAAACAGGATATGCCTGATTTTTGCAATGTTACATAGGTGAAAAAAAGCCTTGAAGCTGGTTTTATGTGGGAGTTAAAGGACAAATCCTGATCAAAGATAACTATTATTATTAATAATTATTTATGTCACATAAATGTTTTACTGGCATTGTGCACAGATTCTATAGTGTTATCAGCTACTGGCATTATAACTAGCCTGAAATTAAACACATTTTTTTAGCTAATCACACCATAAAATCTGCGCACAATACCAGTACACCATACAGCATTTATGTGACATAAATGAAACAAAAATAACAGTAAGTTTCTTAGCAATAATTTTAAGAATATAACTTTAAAAGCTTGGGTTATGCGTCTAGCTTACCTTGGACTGGAGTTCTCAACCTAAAGTTAGCCCTGGTGATCTTGGGAATCAGCTTGCTGATTTCATTTGATTAATTAATTTATTTATGTATTTCATAGTCAATGTATTCATTTACTGATTGATTTATGTATTTAATTGTCCATTTTGTTGAGATTTACAATGGTTAAAGGGGGGCACCCACTTGCGTAGGTCTGATCAATTAATTATGGCATCAGAATTATCAAAGATAATCATAAATAACTTTAATTAATAAAGTCCTTAGGGAACCACTCTTCTTAAAGAAGAGAAATTACCAAATAATTGATTGAATCTCATAAAATACACTAGACTATGAATTTGAAACACAGATTAATAATTAAATGAACTATAACCAGAATTATCACCAATAGCTAGAAGGGTGAAGGATTTGATCAACATAGAAGAGGTTGGCAAATTACTCATTCTTGTGCAACATTAAAGAAACCAGCATAATTATACACAAGCATTTATTTAAAAAGATAAACAAAGCAAAAACACACAATATGAAGACTAACTTTAAATACACTAAACTACACAACAAAGGGTGTGTGTGTGTGTGTGTGTGTGTCCGGGTGTGCGGCGAAAGGAATGTGTGTATGTTTCTTTATTCTGCCTCTGTATGTCTCGCGTGCACAAGCATGAACCCACGTGGTCAGAAACAAAGTAACATGTGAAGCGGGCACTTTAAAGTTATTCTCTGCTGTGTGTGTTCAAGTCAAATTAGACATGTATGTGTGTGGCCTGTTTAGGATAACGGTGCCAAGTTAAAAGGAGTTAGTTAGCATGCAAAGACTCTGTCTGTGTGGAGCATAACATAAACTAACATCGACTTAGCGTGTGGCTACCAAATTAACCGATTAAACACGTCACAACAACAAAACCTCAGAAAAACACTAGGCCTTCGCAGCGCTTTAGTAGATCAGGAGACTTTGGTTCTGCTGCGTATTTCTGCTCCGAGCAGATTACACGGCGAAGGAGGAGAGAGTTCAGGTGGGTGTCAGCCACAGGCCGTCTGCCACAGTGAAAGAATCCAGGAGAAAGAGAGCGAGAACAAATTATCATTGACCTTTTTATTGACCTGGTGACATCCACGTCACAGGTCAGACTGGCCAATGCTGCATTCAGTGGCTATCAGGATTGTGGGACAAAAGAGAATGCAGTCTCCTAACAAAAGTTCAGTTAACAGTCACCCAAATGAATGAATGAATTCATCTGTGGAGTCCCAACAATTTTATTAAGAGCTATTAAAATTATGACCTATCTAGTCTACGATACTCATCTCCTGTTTGCAGAGTTCAAACCCAAACATCTTAATGTCTGTTTGCACATGGGATGACAGCTATGAATTTTATAATTTATTGTGACATTGTTGTGACAGTACATGCGATTCCTATATAGCCAGTGGCATGCAGAGGTGTTTGGCAGTAGGGGGCAGTGGTGTCACTGTTGACTTAGGCAAGAGTTCAGGAAGGGAATTGTGCATACATTGAGTGAATGGACACAGCCCTTCATCTGGGTACTGATCAACATGGATTCAGAGGCTTACAGACTCACACTGTATACTGTAAGTAGTCAGATGTCAGTGTCAGTCTCCGCCTGGTAACATTCAATGTCCTCTTGCTCCTGCATGTGCTCTCAGCTATCATCATGAGTTAAGGGCTGCCGTGAGCTCAACCAATTACCAATCTAAACATTCAGTACCCTAATAGCTTTCAGTCACATGCATGTGTGTATGCATACATGCAGGCATAAATCTTTGCCAACAGCTCCCTCAGGCTGAGGTGGCAGCCAGAGTATTAACAGAAAATGTGATAGATTTATGAGGTCGCTGTAAAGAAAAAGGTTCTCATTTATCAGAATACCCCAAAGTTCAGAAGCAGATGGAAGAGAATACAGAAGTACTCTCATGTAGTTCCATGAGTTTAGTTGATAGAGAATTCAGTGACACTAATAAATGAAAGTGAAAATAAAAAATAGTGATAGAAATGCATTTGCCAAAGAAGTAATGATATTAGTGATATGGTATGAACTTTGTGATCATTTAATTATTGTCAAATATGATACATATTATTATACTATAATTTGACTCATAGGTGTTATATGTTGTCTGTAAATTGTCTGCAAGATATACTCTTGGAGGTGATAATCATCCACAGTTTTTGTTTATGGAGTTGTGGTAAATTGTGGTAAAGTCATAATTATCAGAGAACCGTATAGTTTCTTTATGAATATGACTGAGAAATGACAATATAATTGGCAAATTGTGTCATGTGTGATCACATTTGCTGTAATAATATACAGTTATAATATCTTGTTGTGCATTTATTTGTCATTCCTTAAAGTTAGTCATTTTTCTACAGTGTTTTGCTTATTTAGATTGTTACATAAATTTGAAATTCAAGTGAATTCACCCAGGAAGAGCTTCCTGCATGTCCCACCTGCTCTGAAATACTATCAGTTGTTTGGTCCCTGCTGCTCTGATAGCATCTTCATTTGAGTTATATCCCTGTTGCTGGCACAATTGTTACATTAACTGCAAAAATGAGGTAGCCGCATTAATCAACGAGAGGAAATATCATCTTTGGATGTATTTTTTAAATCAAAACAACTGGCTAACAGTCAAGCTAGCTAGCAACTGTTAACTGTTACCAACATTCCAAAGGGGAAACTGTACTGAAGAAGCTAACAGAAGAAGAAAAATTAAAGGATCCTTGTTGGTAACATTAATATATCTGGTAAACTGTTCATAGTACGCAGTTTCCTGCCATTGTTCAAAGGCTAGAAAAGCAGCGCTATAAAAATAAAATTGAATTGAAATTGAATTGAATATTTTTAACTGATTCAATCTACATCTGGAAAGAGTAGGCAAATTAAAGATCTGTAAAGATCAAAGAACACCTTGACAAGGATGACCCTCTGCTAACCATCACATACTACAAGAAAGGAAAGGTCATGGTCCACAAGGGAATGAAGCACACCTGGAGTCCTTTCAAGAGGGATTTCCCCTGTTGAAAGCTGAGGTGGACACCAAGAGGATCAATGTCCCCTCTGACAGTGAAGATGATGAGAGCCCATTAGGGAACCCCACCACCATGTCTATCTCTGCTCCTCCCACACCTGGCAGCAGCACTAACCAGCTGAAGGAGAGTATGGCCCTGCTGGAGCTGGACTTTGCTGAATTCAAAGAGCTGACCAAAGCCAGGCTGTCTGACCACCCAGACAACCCTCTACAGCAGCTTAAAGAGAGACAACCAGGCCTTGGCATCTGACCTCAGAGAAAGTCTAGAGGCACTCAAACAAGAGAACAGTGTGCTCCGTGCTCAGTTAGCCAAAGTTATGGAGGATGCTGAGAATATGGAAAGGAGCTTCACCAGGCAAGTCCAACACCTGACAGACCAACTCTCATCAGTCCCCAAAATGACAAATACTGAGACACAGACTCTCCCAGCCAGTGTCCCTGACTGACTCTAATTTGAAATTCCTGGACACAAACAAGTTTTTTCCTGGTAAGACAGTGTTATCTAAACACTGCAGCACCACAGGTCAGGCAATGAAGCTTTTGAAAAAGGAGGCCCTCAAGACCCCTCAATGCCTGGTGATCCACACAGGAACAAATGATCTACACAGCCTCCGTAAAGACACTGCTGAGGCAGTGAGGAAGATGGCGGAGCATACCAATAGGGAGTTCCCTGACACCCACATTGTAGTCTCCACCCTTCTGCCTAGGACATACACCCCTCCTCCTGTCATCCATGATATTAATATGGAGATCAGAAGAGGATGTGCCACCTTACCCAACGTCCACCTGGCCCTCCACCCAACCATTGGCACCTGGGACCTCTATGATGGACTCCATCTACACAGAGAGCGGGTGTAGATATTTGCAAAGACCCTCAAAAACACGACCCTAGGACGCAATGCCCCAACCCCCTTCTCTACTAGCAGAGACCATCCCAGACCTCCTCTTCCCCATCACCATCCCAGGATCATCCCCCCCACTATGAGGAGACACAACAGCTCAGCCTGGACCTCCCACTTTGAAGCACAACCAGAAAAGGTTACTCCCCCCCTCCCTCAGCCCCGACCCACCAACCACCTTTACAGCATCAGCAGTAGAGATATGCCGGAGCAACTGCCCCATGTCCCTCTACCCACCCACAGCAGCAGAGATATGCAGCATCACCTGCCCCTTATCCCCCTACCCACCCACTGCACTGGAGCCATACTGCAGAAGCTGCCCCCGGTCCCCCTCAGCAGCAGAGCTATGCTGCAGTTGTAGCCCAGCCTACTGCCACAGACGCTCCCCCTGCTACCTCTGAGCTGGGAGACATCAGGGAGATGCTGCATTCCCTGTGCAACCGGCTTCTGTTCAGCTAAGACACATACTCAGAACACCTTCTCACTTGAGAAACCAAACGATAGCAATAGTAGTAGGCAGTCCAATGATAATATTAAAATAGTACATGCCTCCATGTAATCCATGTAAAATTATTATTCAATATTGTAAATGTAAAGCTAATTGTAGGTGTTTTTATATTTGTCTCACTATACAGGTTCATTTTGATTGTTTTAATGCATTCATTTCAGATAAGCTGCTAATATTCAGGGTCTCCACTCCTCAACCTTTGAGCTAAAGAGTGGAAACCCTGAATTCATGAAATCTATCAAAGATGTTGATGTAACTGTGTTAAAAGAAACATGGTGTCAAAATGATCTGCTCACTAACTGTCCTCCAGGATATAATGACATCATGGTGCCTTCTATAAAATTAAAAAGCATACGCAAGGGCAGAACATCAGGGGGGATCTGTGGCATAAAGGAGACCTTTGCCATCAGGTCTCACCAGTTAAATAGGGTAAATCACACATTTGGTTAAGATTAGATCAAAGCCTGGACATAACTGATAGAGACCTATATCTCTGTGCTATGTACATACCCCCAGTAGATTTTCCTTATTTCAAAGAAGACATTATTGAAACTCTTCACTCAGAAATCGCCTATTTTCAGGCCCAGGGAAACGTGCTTCTAACTGGAGATCTGAATGGACGAACAGGAATTAAACCTGATGTCATCGACCCACAGGGCAAGAACCATGTGTTTGGTCAGTCTCCCCTGTTTACCACACCAACCATCACCCCTCGGAACAACCTTGACTCTGAAATAAACCAAAGTGGCAGGGAGGTAGTGCAACTCTGTTGGGCCTTAGGCCTGTACATAGTTATCGGTAGGTTCAGAGGGGATTCTTTAGGGCGATTCACATACTCCTCAGCTCTTGGGTCTAGTATAGTAGACTATGCAATCACTGACATGGACCCCTCCACTATCAGTGCATTCACTGTCAGACTGCAATCCCCCCTTTCAGACCACAACCAAATAAATGTGTTCTTTAAACTCTCAGGTCAAATGAGTGACACAAAAAGGGAACCCAGTAAGCTGTATAAATTAAACCCTACTTACAGATGGGTCCAAGCCAGTGGAGACAAATTCACTTAATGACATATCAGTTTATAACCAAAATCAAAATGTCCCTACAAGAGATGGTGTTAAAAAGGATATTGATATATATATATTGATAGGATATATCAATGATATTTCATAAGGCAACGTACAATTAGGAACAAACAACTAAATTATACCCACAAGAAACTTAAAGATATTGAAAACACCATTAATCAAAATCAATTCTGGGATATTTGTAATAACTTCAACACAAAGCAACAACAAGCACTACCCATCCAAAATGGTGACATCTGGAGAGCACATTTTGAAAATCTGTACAAAGACATACCAATAAATCAAATTAATTCAGATTAATGTATTATAAAAGAAAAACTCCAAACATTAGAAGAAACTATTAAAGACAACAAAAAAACCCTTGATTTCCCAATTACTTGGGAAGAATTGACCACACAGACAAAGTCTCTCCTACCAAGAAAAGCTTGTGGTCCAGACAGCATTAAAATCAAAATGCTCAAATGCAGCACCCCAGAGATGCAGGGTGCAGTGTTGAAGTTGTTCAATATCGTATTATAGTCAGGATGTTTTCCCGACATCTGGTGCAAAGGGCTCATTTCCCCTATTCATGCACTCAAAGAAAAAGCTTGAAAAGCTCTAAATGCAATTAAGAGAACATTTTATAATTTTCAAATTCCAATTAAAATCTGGCTTAAAATATTTGATAGTGTCATCCAGCCCATTGTGCTATATGGTAGTGAAGTATGGGGTCCACTCAGTCATCATAGCTATACCTGTTGGACAAACATCCAACAGAATCTTTACATGCAGAATTCTGCAGATACATTTTACACAGAAAAACACCAACAATTACATGTAGAGCGGAATTAAGCAGAGACCCACTAATAGTCAACATTCAAAAGAGAGTGCTCACATTTTTTAATCACCTTAAATCCAGCCCCAACGACACCCTCCATTCCAAAGCCATCCAAAGCCAAGAGCTGAGCCCAGAAAAGAAGTCCCCCCCTCAGACGCACTCTGACCAGTCTCACAACAGTACTGCTTTCTAAACACCAATCAGAGTAAAACAAATAAGGCAATGTAAAGAAACCTATTTGGCACATTGGAAAGAAGAAACTAAAAGCCAAAGTAGATCAGAATGTTATCTGGCCCTAAAGAGATTATGAATTGGCAGAATATATATCTACTGTCAGAAAGCAGAGACAGATCCTAAACAAGTACAGGCTCAGTAACCACAAACTGACAAAAAAGGAAGACGCTAAAAATCATGGCAAGCAAAAGAAAACAGAATATGTGGTCACTGTTCGACAGATGAGGTTGAGACAGAGATGCACTTCTTCCTACAATGTACAACATTTGATGAAATAAGGAACGTTTATTTTAAGTTCAACTCTGTAATCTCAGATTTCAAAGAGCTAAATGACAAAAAGCTAAATGATAAAGTATTTCTGATTCTGATTCTGACCTTAAACATACTCCTAGGAGAAGGAGAGAGGGCATATCTTGCTGCCCAATATATATCAACATGCCACAACCCGAGGGACAGTGAATGACCTAAACACACACACACACACACAAAAAAATGTTGCAGTGTTTAGTTTTCACATTTGGTATTTGCATTTTAACTGCAAGTTATAATTATTATCCTGTCTTAATTATCTGTATGTATTTTAATATCACAATTCTTCTGTTTATGTTTTTATTTTACACATGCTTTGGCTGTGCTTATATGTTGATGTCTGTTTCCCATGCCAGTAAAGCCCAATTGAATTGAATTCAATTGAGAGAGAGAGAGAGAGAGATCAAGCCCTGCTTTTTTATCCTTATTCGCAAAACTACAACTACTCACTTTTCATGTGAACAACCAAGTGCAACACCATGTTTACCTTTAAGATGAGCTTGGCTGAAAATGTGCGCCATTATCCCCATTTGTACGCTTCTTCACATCTCAGCCCTATCTATGATGACAGGTATTTTACCCCGCTTTCGAGTGTTGATGTCCTTTAGGAACAGGGTGAGGAGTTCAGACATCCAGAAGGAGCTCAGAGTAGCCACCCTTCATATTGACAGGAACTATTCGAGTGGGTCCGGGTATCAGATCAGGATGCCAGACACGTCCAACTGGGAGGAGACCCCAGATCAGACCCAGAAAACGCTGGAGGGTTTACATATCCTGTCTGGTCTGGGAACGTCTTTGAATCCTCCAGGAGGAAGTGGCTGAGTAGAAGGGCACCTGGGTTACTTTACAGTATTTAGCCTGCTGCCCCCACGACCTGGACACAGACAAACTGCACAAAATGGATGCATGAACTAACAAATAGATTGAATGCATTTGTGGAACACATTGTGATGTGCAGCTACTAACCATCTGTAGCCTAAGGCCCTGGTCAAAAACAATTTAGCAGGTTTATGCCTGTCATTGGGTTTATATGGAGGTCCAATACTAGCTATAAATCTACATTTATATCTAGGGGACAATTTTTGCTATTTTTGTCCGGTAAAATGCCAAATGAGAATAAATGTATAGAATTGCTTGAGCTTTTGTGTTAAACCTGACGTGAAAGTGCTGTGCAAATATACTCACTACTGTATTGTTGTGGACATTTCTCACTGCTGCTTGGATCATTGGGGCACTTCCTATTCTGCCTGTATAACCATTGTTTTCCTTTATAATTATTGTACATTGTACAGATTTACTCTGAAGAGTATCCTACATTTGTTATATTTACTAATGTCTTATTTTCAGTGCCATATATAGTGAGTTGTCCTGCTACCTTCCACTTTATTCAAAGGCTGCTTCACACCTAATCTGTTTGGTGCATTTCAAACAAACTGAAAGATTTTCCTGTTAAAGGGACAGTTCACCCCCAAATCAAAAATACATATTTGTCCTCTTACCTGTAGCTAGATTTATCAATCTAGATTGTTTTGGTGTGAGTTGGAGTTTTGGAGATATCTGCTGTAGAGATGTCTGCCTTTTTTAAATATAAACAAGCTATATGGCACTCAGCTTGTGGTGCTCAAAGCGCCAAAAAAATACATTTGAAAAACTCAACAGCAATGTCTCTTTCCAGAAATCATGACCCGTTACTCAAGATAATCCACAGATTTGTTGTGAGCAGTTTCACGTGGGAACAATTTTCTTTCTAACGATAGTTCCTACATGAAACTGCTCACAACAAGGTCTGTGGATTTTCTGTTTCTCCTTGTTCATCATTATCCATGTCATATGAGGTTCAGTTGCAGTCATGACTGATAATGCTCATAACTAGTTATATCTTGGTGAGCTCTTTGTGACAGAAAAAAAGATAAACACATCAGGTTCAGTAAAGTGCTGTCCATCTTGCTGTCAGTCACCACAGTTTGATTTCGCCATGTGGGTGAATGTAGCGCTGATGATGCAGGATGACATCACCAACACTGTCCGATGAATGAGATGTTGACCTGTTAGGCCATATCACTTCATGTTTATAGCTTTTGGTTTGTTTTTAATAAGTCAGTAGGAATACTGAATGGACCAAAACTAAAAGGCAACAATGTATCTTTTTTTTTTCCTTGTTCCAGACCAAATGAAACGACCTACAGGTCTGAAAGTTACTCTGAAAGAATGCATCTGAAAACTGCCTCAAATGTCTCCAACTGAAGTAGCTCTGATAAATACTGCTGTACATTGCTTGTCTGTAGGAATTTCTTTACCTAATTTTGATGTGGGAATTTAAACAGATTCTACATAAATGTACATTCTCCCTCTACTTACACTAGTTCTTCTCTAACTTCGTCTGGGTTTACTGTGTCATTGGGTATTTCACTGCCTCCTGCTCCAAGAAACATTTATCACCTACATGAAGTATATGTGTTATTAAATGTTATTAAGTTAGTTATTTTATTATATTGAATTTAAAATTAAGGTAGCTTCAATTCAGTAACATACTGTATGTGTCAGTTTGTAGTCTGAGGTGCTGATGGTGTATATGGTGTGTTTTTCAGGCAGCTACAGCAGCAGCAGCAGGCAGAACTGGAGGTTCACCAGAGAGATGGACTGACTGCCTACGATCTTTCCCAGGTAACCCTCTGCTCTAGAGCCACTTCACAACACCACTTGGCTGGTTAGGAAGATCCCTCCAGACACCATGGAATTTTAGTTGAAATAATTGGACATAATCTAACTAAAATGAAAGGAGTCTCTGTCTGTCTTTATGTCTAGCAGATAATTTTTCGCATTGAAAATTCTGAATAACAGCAGAAACCCAAATAATTTAACTCCAGCAACACATGTTGGGCATTATCCTTCTGTTACTCTCAGGATGGCGCTGGTGAATGCTCTCTCCATAACGTAACAAAACTTTTGTGCTAAGACGTTGGTCTTTTTGTTGTGACCGAAACATGCCAGAGGAATATGGAACATACCCCCCCTCATTGAGCTGTACACACCCCCCCTCCCAAAGGATTACGCTTTTATCAGCTTGCCTAGAATTTCAGGCCGCGATGGAGGACTTGCTGCCAAGTTCAGAAGCCATTTTTCTTGTCGGTTGGTGAGCACTGGGTCTTTATCTTCTTTTGAATTACAAAGGATTAAAATTGGACATACTAATCCCTTTTATGGTATTTTAATTTACTATCCATGCGGCCCTAATAGGTCCTTTTTAAATGAATTTGGTATTTTTTTTATAGTCTATTCTCAAGAAATCTAGATTTGTGCTTCTTGGTGACTTCAACATTCATATTGACAATGCTTCTGATAAGTTTGCTTCTAGTTTTATTAAAATCACTGAGTCTTTTAATCTCACTCAACATGTAACAGGCAGGCCTAGACTGGGAATGAAAAATGGCCCTGAACTTTTTGACCCAGACCGAACCCCCCCGAAACACCACCAGTAAAATGTTAATATAATACTAAAATATCAGTATAGTATGAAGACTTTAATTATATAATGTTAGTATATTCATATAATTTCATGTAATAGTATACTATATACCACTAGTATAATATAGCTGTATACAGCAGTTTAATTTTGTTGGTTTTGTTCCTTCATTAAATCACTGAGCAAGAAAAATGGTTAGTTACTAATTTGTTAATGCTAAGTACTAACTTGTCAATAATCAAAACCATTCTTGCAAAACAATGAGTTCAACATTTCAAAAGTTTACTGTCGCACGTCAACCTTTTTTTGATGTCCCGCTCCATCCAGGCTGTGATTGGTTGCTTCACGAAAAGTGACAATGATGAGCACATCATTTATGAAAAGTTGAACATGTTTCAGCAAAAGGCACCCGATATAGCTAAATAGCCAGATAGCCAAACTCAGACCTTGCTTATCTTATCCTATTGTCTTCTGTCTTACCGCTTCAGCTGCAGGACCTTGATTAACAGTTGAACTGGTATCGCTGGGCTCACTGGGCTGCTCTCTCTGCTCTCTCTCTCCTCTCTGTTGCTAGTGCCTTCGGGCTCAGCTTAGATGATTGACAAGTAACAGCGCCAAATGAATTACATGTTATTTTAAAACATTTGGTTGCATCAGCCTCAAGGGACCTCAACCTCTTCTCTCTTAGCTTTTCAGCACCACCTTTATGTTTTTTTCTCTTTTTATTTGTCCATCTTGCTCCACTCCTAGACAGTTGCGTTAGCCCAAAAGGCACGTCTGCCCACCGGGAAAGCGCCCGGTTTGCCAGATGGCCAGTCCTGGTAACAGGCCCTACACACATCAGAGGGCTGGACCTTGTTTTTACTCTTGGTTTAAATGTTTTTTTCTAAGTGTCTTTTCATTTCAAATAATAATTGTGTTTTATTTAACTTTTAACTTGGATATATTACCTTGTAGTCGTGAAAATAACTCTTGCATGCTAAACCATATCTCTGCAAAGTTTTCTGCTACCTTTTATAACAGCCCTGTTATTGTGTTATTAGTGATGTTGATTCTCAGGTACACTCTTTTAATTCAATTAAATTTTATTTAATTCATAACAGAAGTTATCTCATTGCACTTTTCCTATAGAGCAGGTCTAGACCATACTCTTTATAATATTATTTACAGAGACCCAACAAATCCCACCATGAGCAAGCACTTGGCGACAGTGGCAAGGAAAAACTTCTTTTTAAGAGGCAGAAACCTCCAGCAGAACCAGACTCAATGGTAGGCGGCCATCCGCCACTGCTGTGTTAGGTTAGGGGGGTTGGGGAGAGGGGAGGGGAGAGAGAAGCACAATACAAATACCAGCTAGAATTTTAAAATAGTAATAATGTAATGGTAGTGGTAATATTAATATTAATGAGTTAATATCAGAAATCAGAATTAGAAATACCTTATTGATCCCCGAGGGGAAACTCTTTTGTTACAGCAGCTCACTATCACATCAGTGCACACAGGAATAGAAGTACTAACCAAAAAATATAATTCACTATAATACAGGTAATTATAATAGAAATTACAGTCATAGGAATAATAATGACAATAATAGTAACAGAGCCAATAACAACAACTGTAGTAGCAGTTGTCGAGCAGAAACACAGGGGCAGCAGGTGGCCCACAACCACAGATCCAGACTCTGCAGCTCCGGAGGCAGAAATACCTGCTGAAAGCGACAGAAGGAGAGAGGAGAGAAACGAGAAAGCACAAAACTACGGGAGAGAGATGTCGAGTTAGTAACATGCAGTAATGGGATAAAAATGCATAGAGACGGAGAGGGAGAGAAGAAGAGAGGAAAGAGGTGCATCATGGGAAGTCTCCCGGCAGTCTAGGCCTATAGCAGCATAACTAAGGGATGGTTCAGGGCTCACCCAAGCCAGCCCTAACTATAAGCTTTATCAAAGAGGAAAGTCTTAAGCCTACTCTTAAATGTGGAGATGGTGTCTGCCTACCGAACCCCAATTGGGATCTGATTCCACAGGAGAGGAGCTTAATAACTAAAGGCTCTGGCTCCCATTCTACTTTTAGTTTCACGTGATATTGTGCAATTTATGTGCATAACACATAGATATTATAGGAGTTTAATGCTGGCATTTTCAGAGTTCCCGTGTTGTAAAAAACTAGAATTGTTCTTAAATAACAGCTTCAATAAAGTTTTACAGAGCAGAACAGATCAGAAAACAATCTCTGTTTGATGATGGAAACTTCAAGAATGAAGGACTATAACAAAATCCCCTTTTTGCTTGGCTACTTGGCTAAAAAGCTGATTCACATGAAAAATATTTGAATGGAATCCCGGCTATTGAGACATCTGTTGTACTTGTGTCTATATAGGCATGCAGATTGTTCGCCGTGCGGATTGTTCCTGTTATTTTTTTGTGACTTCTGTCAAATCATCTGTAACATCAACTCTTATACCACCCCCCCACACATTCACCCCCACCCTCAGGTGCCTGTGGCCAGTGTCAGCAGTGGAGTCCATGAGGCAGGGAAGAGCATCGACAAGACAGAGGCCCTATTCTCCCAAGAGAGAGACCCGCGCTTTGCTGAGATGTACACCAGCATCTCTGGCTGTACGACATACCCATAGAGAAATACACACACACAAATACACAGACATCCGCATACACCTCATACATATGTCCTGACAGTTTGTGGTTTAGCTCTTTATTTCTTTTTATCAATGCTGACCCTGGTCTGTGTGTTTGTGTGTGTGTGTGTGTGTAGCGGGAGATAAGAAGATGATGGTTCCTTCCTCTACAGCTGGAGGACAACAGCTCTACTCGCAGAGCTCTCCCTTCCAGCAGGGACACTCTGGCAAAAGCTTCAGGTACATGTCTGTGTTACTGCATGTAATGCTCAGCAGGTTACATCCATAACTCATTTAGTTAGGCCTCAGTGTGTCTCTCTGGAGAAAAGTGAAGCCTGACTGAGCTTCATATTTCTCACTTTTCTTTTTGTGTGTGTGTGTATACACACAGTTCCTCTGTGATTCATGTCCCCGGAGTGAATGACATCCAGCCATCAGGCTCATCCAATCAGAATCTAGCTCAGATCTCCAGACAGCTCAACCCAGGCCAGGTGGCATGGTCAGGCAACCGACCCCCCTTCTCTGGACAGGTAACACACACACAAATATACACACACAAAGAGTGTTTGTAACTGAAGTTAAACCATTGCCTTCTGTATCAACAGTCAGCAATTTTCATGGTTGCCAAGATTGCCAAACTCATTTTATCTGCTCTTCCTGTACCCCAGATCACAAACTAACAGATGGACTTGTCTTATTTGCCATGTTTTGTATGTGTGTCTGTAGGCGTGTTCCCCTATCTTGCTGAGGGAATGTGCTAAGCATATGTTTCTTAACAGGCTCATCTTCTACACTCACTGGTACACTCATCTGGTCAGGTCATTCCACTGGACTGAATTCTTTGTTGTTCAGTAACCTCTAAATGCATCACAATAACTAGTGCCAGATAATGAGGGGAAAAGAGGGTTGAATGTTTCTAAACACAGAAAACATTAAGAACTAACATACTACAGGGTTTCCGTGTCCATTCTTTAGTGCAGTTGCCCAATATTGGAAAAGCCCATTTGCCCAAGCTATTCTCAAAAACAGTGAGGTACCTAGGAAGAATGAAAGAAGACTGTGCCACAAAGTCATCATGTTGTTTTTGAACCATAACAAGCCCCCAAAAGGTATTTTGGTCTGATGCTCTTTAAACAGCTGGATGCTTGAATGACTGGAGTAAAGTAAGAAAACATCAGTCTGTATGTTGTTGGAATATAATGTCTTGAATAGCAGCAACCCAGTCTGTATATTAAGTATCGCAATCCTCAGAATTCATTCATTCCTATGGCCATTTTAAGCTGTTGTTGCTGTAATATTTCTCAATAATGTAACAATCATATAGGTTTATGTTAGAACCACCAGTTTCAATTATTCAAACTTTATTTTCTGAGAAATCATGTTGTGTTCGTGTACGTTCGTGTTTGTTTACGTACCCGAGCTTGTACTTTCCATTTTTTATCAAAGAACCAGATATTTTCTAATGCAGTTCTTAATATTTTGGACTGATAATTACACCAGAAGAGTTGCTTGCCACTCCAAGCCATAGAAGAGCTCAAAGAGTCATGCAGAATAGCCCTGTAAAAGGGTTGCCCTGTGTTGGCAAATCAAATACTTGGAACCATACATTCCTGATAAATTACTCTGTAATGTGACTCTGTATTACTACTGTTTACCTCACTATTGCTTACTACTACTATACTTTCCAAAGTTGTAAAATCCTTACTTAAAGTATTATAAACCTTTGTGAAGTGTTTGGCCTGAAACAACACACAACCAACAATACATTCCCTTTTGCTTTTTTAATGCAGGCGTGTTTTCGGTGTGAGCACCTGCTATGGGTCATGCTAACTTTGCACTTGCCGCCTCAGTTGTAGAGAGTCAGGAAGTGGAGTCCGGCAAAGAAACTTGTATTGGGGCAAGCAGTGTGAGCCTCCTAAAGCGTTGCAAATAAATAAAAAAATTGACATCAGTCATCTAAAATGCTTGTCTCTAATCCACAGTCAACCCAGAAATTAGCCCCCTGGATTAGTTATTGTAGCTAACTGCATAGGGATTGATAACTTTTATACCTGAACATGGAAGCTTCTTTTACATTGTTTGCATACAACATTTACAGCTGCTGACTACCTGTTAGAAAATAATGTTACATGAATACATTTGGCAGAGCGCATTCATCAAACAGCAATGAGTTTCATTTTGTAGTTTGGCCAACTCATGGAAATAATGTTAATGTGTCACAGTGTCAGATAATTTCTCATGCGTATAAAACTGGATATTAACTCATTTAACTAAATTACAAATAGTAATAGTTCAGACTTGAAAATACAGTTTTTGTACATTCATAAATCATAAGTTCATTCATAAGTCATAAATAAGTAATCATAGTTTGTTTTCAGGAAACTTGATTAAAAATAATGTGCACTGAATTGTGAACCCTGTCTCTTGTATTATACTGAACCTTGAGCTGACAATACACTACAGTTACAATCCTGATATGCTGCATATCTAACCAGTATCTGTGCTCTCCAGTCTAGTAAAGCCCAGTCCAGTCCATTTGGTATTGGTTCTGGTCACAGCTACCAGACTGACCCGGCCTCCTACAGTCCCCTGTCGTCCCCAGCCACTTCCTCCCCCAGCGGCAACGCCTACTCTGGACTGACAAACCGCAGTACAGCTTTTGGTGAGCCCTCATCTTCATCTTTTATCCTCATTTATTACTGGGTGATCTATTGTAATGTCCCCCTGTATGGTAGTAGGCCTCTAGGACATTCATTTGTTGTGGAAGTCTCTGTGTTTCTGTGTCTTTCTGTCTGCAAACATAATCTTATGAACACAGTAACTGAGGAACAATTTGTAATAGAAGTACACCTACAACACTGGTTTTATTAGGTAGGGCTTAGCAATAACATTGAAATCAATATTACCATATAAAGAACCATATTCCGACATTTCCCACAGCATATACCTGAGGCAGCAAAGAAACCAAAGGGTAGAGAGATAAAATAGTTTCAAGACATGGGTGAATATTCTTGCAGAAGTGTTTGCATTGTGGAAACTACTAAAGGAAGAAAACATGATGGAGGTTGTAGTGCTTCTTCTCAACAGGTAATATACTCGCAAATGATTGGATCTCTGAACTATCCAAAATGTTTCCACTCCTGCTGTCCATGTGAAGGCCTCATTAATGCTCCTTCAGTAAGGTAGATATGTAGCAGCACTCAAGTGGTTTCTTGTAAAATGAGTGTTGGCAGGTACTTTAATTTGTTAAGTCAAAAAGTAGCAGATGCCAAATATACGCCACGGTGATTAAATCCCCTCCATCAACACCTTAGTGTGCTGCTGAACTCAGGAAGATCCTTTAACATTAGCTGTTTAAGCATGCCAGTAATATTGTATGTATCAGGGTTAAGACATCTAAAATCCAATAATCTGAATTCTAGGCCTTAAAATGTCTTAAATACAATTTTGACAGGTCTTAAAAATTGATTGGATTGTGAAGTTAACAATATTTTATAAAGTTGCATTAACTTCAGTCTCGCTTTTAAATGTGTTATTGAGAAATGTTTTTATTGATCACTCTGTAACAACTACAAAATGAAAGCAACATGGAACCAATAACCACTAATGCAAACTGTGCAGCCCAGTAAGAATTTATCGGAGCACACCCAGCTAGTGTGTCGCAATGTAGTGTGTGGGCTAATATGGCTCCTCTCATCAAAAAAAATAGCTAATTCTAGAAGTAATACGTTTTTTGTTTCTGTTAACGTTACTTTCATCTAATATGGTGCAAGTTCAGTGAGATCTGGCTTGAGAACGCTCAAATTAGGAACTTTGGGTATAAAGGCAATAGAGTTGCATGGCAAGTCAAAAAAACAAAGCTGCTGTAAAAAGCCACCAGCAAATGCCTGCCATCACCCAATATTGTTCTGTAAACATCGGGAGCATCACCAAAATCCGACCCAAGCGCGACCCACGCTAGTCTGCACTAACGTTAACTCCTGCAACTCCGGTAAGCGACCTCTGGACACCGTTTGGATCTACGCCAACATCAAAGCAGAGGTGCTCTGGACTTTACACATAGCAGCTAAATATCCTTCATATCCTTCATCCTTTTTTTTTTTACCAGTATGAATGTGAAATAGGTCTTAAATTGCATTCATAATGATCTTAAAAAGTCTCAAATTTAACTTGTTGAAACCTGCAGAAACCCTGTGTGTATCTAAATATAATGAATAACCATCACACCTTGCCAAACGGAGAAGAAAGAAAAGATTGTTGGTATTGTCAGACCTTAACTGAGAACAGTTTACAGTCGCCATGTATTCAATTCAATTAGGAAAGCCATTCCCTTGCTTTCTAGCCATATTGGCTTATTTTTGACCTGGTACAGAGGTAATTACATGGATGGGGGAAGTGAAGCAGAAAGAGCCAAAGTCACTCATGAACAGTTCCGTCCACTATTAATATAATTCTGTATAGCTTTCAAAGCTTTTTTCTCACCTCACACTGCGTTAACAGCCTTTTTATAAGTGCCATGAATAACCCAGCAAGGTTGCATCTGATAAGTGTTTATGAACACTACTAAAACGTATTTTTCCACTGACGGACTGGCACATATGAAGTTGTGTCAGATTGCCTCCATTGAGTTGTCTGCATCCTGGAGTATTCTCACAAAATAGCTTAATGCTGAGCATCATTAAATTCCAATTCAAACCCTGCCTGCTTAGAAACCCAATAGCAGTATTTGACAGTGGCTTCAGAATGTATTTGTTGTGGTCGACTCCAAGCTGTGGATTCATGTGCTGTTGGGAGACTCTGACATCGCACTCTATAAAGTCAGCTGCAAGTCTGCATTGTGTTCACAAACTAACTTCTGATTAGGGAATTTATTTTTTAGTCTTAACAACTACACATGAAAGCATTTCTTTGGCAAAGGAATATTAGGGGTGTACTGAGATGCTAACTGGGTCTCAGGAGGTTTCAAATAACTGTTCGATATATCTGTGGTTAAAAAAAAGCTAAAATACCGGTGGGCCCAAATTATTTTATATAGATAAGTTTCTAAGTAAAATTCCTGTTAGAATGTTCGGTTATTTACATTCCAATCACATTTTTTATGGGAATTATGGAGTGCTGGGTGTGCCAAGAAAATAAAAATATAATTGTTTTTTTGGGATTTTTTGTGTTTAATAAATAAATTCATATTGACAGTTACTCAAGTGACATCACTTGGGTATCTCAGCTTGGCATTAGAGGCAACAGAATTGTAACAGAAAGCCTGTGTTACAAACTGAGGCTGTGGGTTGTGGGTGGGTTGAACGAAAAGATACAAGAATTTAGTGATTTTGGAGTTTGGCCTAGTCTGGCATCACCAGACTAATTTGCAAATGCGTATTAGTCTGGAACCTCTCAGTTCATTTTCGATTTCCAAGGGGCGTTATTAACAGGCGCAGACCTAAATGCCTCTGGATGCAATTGGATAGACCCACAACCAATCAGAGGAATGAAACATCTGACGTAACGCTGAGTGACACATGCAAGTTGGGGCGGTGCTTGGTCTGTTTTCAAGCAGGAACAAACTTTCTCAAATTACATCTTAACAGTTCACTAAAACGTGTTTCTGAAAACATTTCAGGAAGAAGGCAATGCAGTACAGTTTGATCTAAGTTTCGTGAGCCTCGTGC
The DNA here is from genome assembly GCF_020085105.1 of Siniperca chuatsi. Lineage (NCBI taxonomy): Eukaryota > Metazoa > Chordata > Actinopteri > Centrarchiformes > Sinipercidae > Siniperca > Siniperca chuatsi. The sequence goes on from NC_058042.1 coordinate 35,201,693, forward strand.
ATTGCGCTGGACAGACCTGCAGACTGGACGCTGATACAACCAATCAGAGCAGCAAAACGTGTGACATGTGACTTTTCAAATCTGTACCGGTGACGCTCCACTGTCAGTCATCGTATCAAACCAGCCCCATATTAGATAAACGGTTGTGTTCTGTCTCTCACAAGATCCCCACCTTTATGGCAGTGCAACACTAAATTATCACAAATAAAAACTATAAATGTCAAAATTTAATCATTTGATAATATAATCAACTAAAATTACTCTGAAAATGTCTGTAATTACTCTGGTGGCACACTCCAGACTCCTTGGGGAATTTGTTACTCAGGTAAATTTAACATAAACAAAATAAGTACGCAATGTACTCATGCGCCTTTACTTCATATAAACTGCTCTTTAAAAGATGTAATAGCGTTTATTTAACCTTAGCACTGATTAACAATCAATAACTTCAGCCACCAACCACTGTCGTCTAGTCTAAACACAATAAGCATACAACAATCAGCAAGCATTTAAGGTAGGTGTGTTTGTGTGGAGGTGTGGGTGTGTGAGACAATGGGGGGGTTATGCTACCACGCTATCTGGGTCGTTTGAGATAGGTGTGTATGTGTACAGTAAGTGTAAAGGTGTGTGGGTTAATGGAGATCATAAAATGATTATTTTCCTCATGGAGGTGGAACGTTTATGACCATCAGCCACATGATCAGACCCTCTAGGACACAATGAATCTTTATCTGTAGATGACTGCCAGGGATGGATAAGGCATGCAAAAAGAGTCTTTCCCAGCTGTATTGCAAGAGAGGACATAAGGTGTGATGTGGATGAAAACTTATAGCACCAGAAGACAGGGTTGACTATCACTGTTGTATTTCTATCTATCTGTAGCTATCCTATATCCTAATATGTATAGTTTTGTTTTGCATTACTGAAATTACTTTAGTTTCATTTTTTGCACTTGGAATTACTGTATGCAAAAATGGCACAAAAAAATGAAGCCTATTGAAGCATATTGCAGCATTTCTTAGTCATTCTTGTGACATATACTGTAAGGTAGCACAATCCCTGCAATAAAGAAGGTACCTTTTTGTTGTAATGGAATCTTGGTTCATGCTAAATAAATACAGTTTTTCTCAATTGTTTATACGCTAACACTGGTACTTGAGACCAGGGGTGAAAGTAGATTGAAGTTCTTGCCGGTACTACTACCCCAACTTTCATCGCTTCATATTGTTCTCCTCCATGCATCCCTGAACACATGCATTCATTTTTTTAACGCCTGTATGGTGTAGAAAGAAATCAGAAACACTTCATGTACATCATGTACAGCAAATGAAATGTAAGTTCCACAGAATAATTTGTGAATATTGACAAAACTTTCGAAATCATAACAATTTGTTTTGTTTTAAATTAGAAGACAATAACAACTAAAAAATGATTTTAAAAGCATCACTTGCCCCTCCCTCACTCCCGCCACTGAGGTGCCTTTGAGCAAGGACCTTAACCCCAACCGCTCCAGTGGAGCTGCTCAGTGGCCAGCAGGTCAGATTGTGGTTGTACATGGCGGCTTCCAGGTGTGAATGTGTATAAATGTGTGAATGTGATCAGAGTGTTCCTGCAAAAGAGAGCATTGCTTTCAGTGAAACTCCTCCTTGAATAAATAAAGGTTAAAAAAACAACAACAACAAAACAGTTGCACAGCCGTGCCCGGCGCAGATGACACCAATAAAGTGCTGGTTTGGATGTGAAAAAAATCGAAAGAACGGGAACACACCGTTCCAAGCACCGTGTGTGTTTTGGAAAGGCAGTGGGTTTCCCTCCAGCACAGATTAAAAACCCACAGGTATGTGCTGGGCACAAACACACTGGAACAACTAACTTGCTTATGTTGACCTAACATTAGCAGATGTGTTTTCTTGTTGGAAATGCAATCGTGACGGGTTGTTGTATGTGAGTTTTGGCAGGCAGCTGCTGTCCTCCTGAACCAATTCTGCGAAAATACAAGCACATTTGCTTTACACTCAGATTACAGTTCTAAACCACACTTTTTTCAAAACACTACACACAATTCTTCTACATTTGGCACAATCTTCATGAGCAAAATCTCTTGTGTTGACATGGAACACACTGCCATTCAAAACGCTAAACTTAAATTGCATGCTATCCACTCTCCTCACATGGGCAAACACATGCACAATTGTTCCATTAGCAATCAGAGCTTTAGCACTAAAAGGACCACAGGTGAGCTCTTCTGTTTTGGAGCAACGGATGCCAACATAGCAGAGAAAGGCATAGCAAGTGGAGTGAGAGTTAGAGGAGGAGGATAGGGAGGAGGAGGACAAGGAAGAGGAAGAGCAAGACAAAGGAAAGCCATAATCTAACCATGATCTAACAATGAGGGAGGCTGGGCAGACAGTACAAACTGTCCAGACTTTTAGAAATGAGAATAGGTAAGAAATCTACTCTCATTACAGTATTGTAGTACTGCATATGAATACATTACTGATCACTGAGCTTTTTATTTATTTTATTCTGACTTGTCACCTCTTCCTCTCTGACTCGTCACCAGCTCTCCCATTCCGGCCATTAGCAAAAACTAAATTTGCCAGAGAAGTGTAAATTGAATCCAGCATGGCTGGAAATTGATCTTTATAGCGCTTGGCTTATGACTGCTCTGTTTTATACCGACTGCTGACTCCTCACTCCTCCTAAAGGCTGACTGCGGTCAAGCCAGCCTTCACTTCCAACAATTCAGTCAAGCTAGCCCCCACGTTGTTTTGTGGTACATGCATATACAGGCATTACGGTAGGAGTGTGTAAGAACTGATTTCTAAATAAAAGCAACCTTCAAATGAATTTGAATCTCTGTATGTATGTCCTTCAATTTTCTTGACAGCCATTCATCCGATCAACTTCACAATTGGCGGGTGTATTTCTGAGGACCCGAGGGAGTGCAGTGTTGAATTTGGTGCAATTTGGCCCAGTGGTAGCGCTGTAATAACAAAATTTCTGTTTTGGCCTGTAACTTTTGAACTGTACATCTCAGAAACAAAATTCTGGATTCTGTCGGTCCAGACAAATCTATCCATATAAGCCACAACTATTTGCTTTTTGCTTGATTTTTCACCATTTTGAATTTTGTCCAAATCTGTTTTTTCGCTACTCCTCCTAACAATTTTTGAGCAATCGTGACCAAATGTGGAACAGAACATCTCTGGACCAAGCCGGGAAAAGTTACTGGATTTTTTTATATTCCATTTATATATTTTGCTATAGCTGGACCTCAAAGTTTGCTCAAATGCTGTGGTCGGGGCTTATATTACAGAAAATGTCATATCTCCTGAACGCTTTGTGCTATTGCAAACACATTTGGTGGACATGTGTAAATATGATGTCTGAGTGACCGTGACAGATTTGGTGCCATTTGGCCAATAATTCGCACTGTAGCAGCATCATCTAACTGTAAAGGAAGGAATCTCTGTCTGTATGTGTGTATGACTGTCCTTCGCATATCTCAAGAACCAATCGACTTCACACTTGGTGGGTGTATTGCTGAGGACCCAAGGGAGTGTAATGTCGAGTGTGAGGTCAATTGGATGAGCGGTTCTCGAGAACGCATTCCAAATTCCAAATCAGCCCGTTCTGAATGGCTACGTCCCGATCGGGCGCTAAAGACCCATCTGACTTTCTGACAGACTGTCATTGAGAAACTTCCTGTCTCCACAGACTAATTTCACTTCAGAGTGATAGCAGACCACCCCAGTGTGTCACTCTGACAATATCAGCACAGTCTGAAGTTGAATTTCCAAATGATCAGAATCAGGATCAGAATCAGAAATACTTTATTGATCCCTGAGGGGAAACTCTTTTGTTAAACCATGTATATTCTGTGTTCGGTCTAAATTTACATTGCAATTAAAAGGAAACTTCCTGTTTCCACAAACCGATTCCAGTTCAGAGTGATAGCAGACCCCTCACTCTGTCACTGTGACAAGTCACGTTTATTTATAAGCACGTTTAAAAACAACAGATGTTGACCAAAGTGCTGCACAAATTAAAAGAAACAGACTGTAAACAGTCGGGACACATACAATACAACACAATTTAATATTTTTAAAACTCAAAATAAATAGAGAATATATACATACATATACACACAAATATATACATACATACACACACACACACACACACACACACATATCTAAACAACACAAATCCAGTATGTCAAAACTCAGTCTGATTTAAAAGCCGAAGAATAAAAATGGGTTTTCAAACCAGTTTTAAAAGTGTCCACTGTAGGTGAGGTCCTGATTTGGAGGGGTAGGCTGTTACATAATTTAGGAGCAGCGATAGCAAAGGCCCGATCTCCCTTGTGCTTTAATCTGGACCTTGGGACGACCAGAAGCATCTGGTCAGCAGACCTCAGTGATCTCGAGGGAATGTGCAAAGATAAAAGATCAGCGAGGTAAGGAGGCGCCAGCCCATATAAAGACTTAAAAACAAACAATAAGATCTTAAAATCAATTCTAAAATGAACTGGAAGCAAATACAGAGAGGCCAAATCGTGTTATGTTTCAGTGGTAGATAAATCAGTCGTCTGCATAACAGTGGAATGAGATACCGAGCTTTTTAAAGATATAACCCAAAGGAAACATGTACAGGGAAAAGAGAACTGGAGCAAGGATGGAACCCTGGGGAACCCCACAGCTGAGGGGACTTGATGAGGATGAAAGCTCACCCAATTTAACTGAAAAGCTTCTCTCTGTTAAATACGATTTAAACCATTCAAGGGCAGTTCCTTTAATGCCAACACATTGCTGCAGCCGAGAGATGAGGATGCCATGATTCACAGTATCAAATGCTGCGCTTAGATCTAAAAGTACTAAAATTGCACAATCCCCAGAGTCAGTAAAAGATCATTAAGAACTTTTAAAGTGCAGATTCAGTGCTATGAAGTGCTTTAAAACCAGACTGAAATACTTCAGTAACCCCGTTATCAACTAAAAAGTTCTGGACCTGCACTAGAACAATTTTCTCCAGCACCTTGGAAAGTTTTGACCAATTTAGAAATTGGTCTAAAATTAGAGAGAACTGTGGGATCCAAGTTTGGCTTTTTAATAAGAAGCTGTACCACAGCATGCTCAGAATCAGCAGGAACAAACCCAGAGACCCAACAGTATTAAAGCCATCCTTGAAAAGTTGAGAGGGAACAATGTCCAGGGAGCAAGTTGTGGGCTTCAAGTGATTAACCGCTTTAGCCAGACAAGAAAGAGACACAGGATCAAAGTGGTCAAAAACAGCAGTACATATAGGGGGGGCAGATGGGTCATGGGCAGGGGGTGTGATTTGTGACCTAATACCAGAGGTCTTTTCAACAAAAATTTTTAGGAACCTTTCACATGTTGCTGGAGACTCCGTAAGGCAAGCGGTACCAGGGGGATTAATGACAGTGTTAATGGTACTGAAAATAAAACATGAGGTCTGTGACAGCTGTTTGTGGCGATATCTGATAGGTACTTTGTCAAATTATCAGAAAGTCGTCAGAGCAGCAAAAACAGAGAGTTCCTTAAGATATTAAAAGACACCTGAAGTTTATCTTTTTTCCATTTCCATTTTTTCGGCTCTTCTACAAACCTGGCTGAGGGCACAGGTGACATCATTTAGCCAAGGCTCACTTGTAGGTTTGGAGCACTTAGTTTTGAGGGGAGCTACAGAATACAGTATTTTTGAGCAGGTGTAATTAAACAGTGATTAAGTTGTCAGCAGTCAGGTGAGAGGGAGGCCTGCCCAGATAGAACATGCCTATATATTGCGAGTATTTTGATAGGCAGTAGAGAAATGTCCAACATTAGCAGAATTAATAATGTGAGAACAGCGTGCCAGAAGCAAAGGTTTGACAGATTGACATGGCAAAGAAATCGCAATTATAATAGTCAAGTGATCAGAGAAATTTATGTCACATATTTCAATGTCACAGAAAGGCAGGCCACTAGATTAAACAGTGTCCAAAGTATGTCGATGTTCATGTGTGGGGCCGTTCACTGATTGAACAAGATTAAGAGTCAATAAGGTTTTTTAAAAAGGCCCCAGAATTACAGTAAAACACTGCCATATCTTGGCATGATTCCTGCCAAAAATTCAGCGAAGTCTTGAATGAAATCCTTGTTGAATTTTGGTGTTCAGTAAACCAGCGCATACAACACCAGAGTCAATAGATCCATTTGAAATAGTTGAGTTAAAAACTGGAATAGACCTCAGCCGCTAGATGTCCGAGCAGGCGAGTGATGTGGCGAGGCGGCGACATCAGACCTCAGACGCCGCCTCGCCCAGGTCGGATGGTTCAGTGTCGAGCAGGAGGACAGCCATGGACAAGTGGAATCCCACAGAACTGTGTCCTGGATGGCTGAGTTGAGAAAGGCAATCCATTTGGACTGCCCAGAAGCCACGTCCATGAAGCTGTTCAAAAGAGAGTCTTTCTTCTGCAGTTCATTAGAAAGCCATCGAATGTCCTCCTTAAGGTGAGCGATCTTTCTGTTTGCTTTGCACACAGTCCTCACAGCGCGTCGTTGGCATAGCTGTGCCTGTTAGCTTAGCCACCAAGCTAAAAGACAAGCCAGCCGAGCAGTACCCGGCAGTGTAAGAAAAGTGTAATTTGATTAGAAGGCAACCAACAGAGCTGTGATAAAATTATAAAAGACTACTAAAACAGCTAAGATCAATTCGATCAATTGGTTAAAAATGTAAAAAAAATATGTGACTGATAACGCTAAAACAAGCCACTCCTCGATCCTCGCTTGAACCAACAATACCAGCATGATGTTGAATTTCCAAGTTAAAGGCCCATAAAATGTTATATATACGCTGTGTTCACTCTAAATTGAAATTAAAAGGAAACTACCTGTTTCCACAGACTAATTCCACTTCAGAATGATCGCAGACCACCTCAGTGTGTCACTTAAAATATCAGGACACTTTGATGTTGAATTTCAAAATTAAAGCCCTGTAAAATGGCATATATGAGCTACGTTCCCTCTAAATTCAGAATGATATTAAATGGAAAGTTCCTGTTTCCTCAGACCGATTCCACTACAGTAAGATAGCAGACCACCTCAGTGTCACTCTGAAAATATCAATACACTCTGATGTTCAATTTCAAAATTAAAGCCCTCTAAAATGTCATATACTGTATACGCTGTGTTCTCTATTGTATCGAGACTATCTCTCCACACAGTTACATATTCCATATGTACTGGAAACTGACCCCACTGGGGCAGTTGACGTGGATACCTCTTTAAGACATACCACTACGTGGCGGCATGCTGGTTGTGCTACTTGCTAACTAATCACTGATGCAGGTAATTACAAAGTGCCTACATATTGCAATTATCAGCAGAAGATGCCTTTGCCTCATTGAAATGAATCTAAGGTCTTCATACTACTGTTTTCCATTCAAAGTAGTGTTTTACATTCAGCACAGTGTTCAATTGGTTCTTAGAAATGTCTATTCACGTGATGTGTGTTCATTTGAAAACAAAATACCATTTTGAGAAGACATAACATTGTTTTGAATGCAGTTTCATTTTGCAGGAGATTTGTGGAGTTTTGCCTTTTCAGATCAGAAATCAGATCAGATCAGAAATACTTTATTGATCCCTGAAGGGAAACTCTTTGTTACAGCAGCTTGCCTTTACGTCAGTGCACACAGGAGAAAGTACTAGCAAAATATAATACAATACAGTATAAAACAGGTCAGAAAATAAATGAAGTACCAGGTGGGTATAAGTATAAAATAAAATAAGTGTGAAGTACCGGTTGATGATGATAATACAGTATAATAATACAATGTAATACGCTATGGCAACAGGCAGCATGCGGGCTGGCGCATGCGCACTAAACACACTTTTGTGTGTGTTTTTGGATTTGTCTAGAGTTCTGGGAATATGAGGCATGCTTTCAGAAAACGTCTGTAAGCAATTGAAAAAAACTGTAAATAAAAGATACTTCAAAGACAATAGTGATACATATTACGGGTTGTCCAGGAAGGTCGGCGGTTCGATCCCGGCTTCCTCCAGCCCACATGTCGAAGTGTCCTTGGTTAAGATACTGAACCCCAAATTGCTCCAGAGGACTGTGCCTTCAGTGTGTGAGTGTGTATGAATGAGTTAGTTTCTTTGGACTGATGAGCAGTTGGCACCTGCCAATGTGTGTGTGAATGTGATATGGTGGTTTGAAGCGCTTTGAGTGGTCAGAAGACTAGAAAGGTGCTATACAAGTACAGTCCATTTACAAAGTACAGTCCATTGCTGACAGTGTTACTGTTGGGAGACAAATGTTGTCAGTGGTCTGCAGCAAGAGTTGATCCTGAGAGTTTTTTTGGTTTTATCAGTGCATTTTGGATGTTAGATTAACTGTTGTGCTGAGCTGCATGTCAGTAAAGCGAAATGTGTGTTACTAATTGTGAAAAACTGTAACTTGAAGAGTTTAAATTATTGTTATGATATGAATGACATTTTGATGATGTGACTTGTGAAATTGACTTGACGCAATCAGCTAAAGAGAGGACATATCACTCTGTTGGAGTTGTTGGAACTACAAAAACGTTCAGTCCATCTGATTATACAGTGGCGTTACAGTAGAGTAACACCACCCTCAAATAATCTTTGGCTGAGTAGGCCTACAGACACCGGCTTGCAGAGAGCACAAAACCCGACCAAGTTTCATTTTGGTCTGTCATCAAGTTACTCACAGAATTAACATTAATTACAGACAGCTGATATGATCAGAAGACATTTGCCTTTTTAACCGGTGAAAGTGACGGTCAGCACCGGCTAAAAATGAGAAGCCGTTACCTGAATGTTTTGTACACTGCTCTTTGCCAATGAGAAGGACAGAGTCAGCACCTAGCGAATCCATGTACAACCTGTAGTTGTATGTATTTTGGTCAGAAAACCAAGTCACTCACCGGCAAAAAAAAGTTGTTCACATTCAGAAGCTTTTTTCACTCACTTCTGGTGCAAAATGCTCACACTGTAGACTGTTGTAAAGGAGAGCAGCACTGCACTAGCACTAACAGGTTGAGGTGGACAATACACAGTAAAGAAAGGAATGGCATTCGATTGGCTTTACTGTAGCATATACCAATGCATTAAGTATGCTGCACTCGGCCCCGATACCAATCCTTAGAATTGGCTCTAATTTCCTCCATGTTTAACTTTTATCTTCATAAATTCAGTGCCCTCACTAATTAATTGCAGTTGTTTCTACTTTGGCACTCTTTCCTGCAAGGTTTCCTCATCCTCACCCTGACGCCCAGATAGGTCCTATTCTGAATCTGCCCGTTGCACCTTTTAATTCTAGTTGTGCTTCCTCTGATAATAGTAATGCCAGTATTCCTGTTCTCACTAGAACACCATAACTACAATGTACACCCCTGCAAGGATTTTAACTCAGTTTTGTTTAAAAACAACTTGTTACACTCAAGTCACCATATAAAAACCCTGCCCCAGAACTATAAATTTGAACAATCTTCTTTACCCAAGTCTAGTCAAATTTGGATTACTGAATGTGAAGTCCTTCATATGTCACGATTTCATGTCAGGATATTATTAACACTAACAAATTTGACTTGTTCCTCGTCACCAAGACCTGTATAAACTAGGTTATGCATAATTAAGGACGTGGCTGCTTTGAGTGACAGGTGGGTGCCCTCTAAGGTGGCTAGCTGCTAGGTGGTTCCCCCCCGAGAAATTTTTGAACCATTATTATTACTATAGATAATGCCCAAAAGACAAAACTTGCTATAGTTAAATAATTCCCAACTCCAAACCTCCAGGCACCCTTAACTGCCCATTTTCTAGTTCTCTCTGCTGTAGCAGACCTGAACCAGATGATACTCAAGCCCTGTTCCAACAAGGGCTGGTGAGTTGCATTAGGTGCATCAGGTGTGTTCAAGCCTCTGGGCCTTCTACAGCTGGCACAGCATGAACTAATACCTACCTTATCACAGTGGAAAACTCTGAAACACTGAAATCCAGGATCTTACTTAACTAGTGATTACACTTTACTGTAACTTCAACTACTGTTACCACTACAAAAAGTTATCATTGATTCATTTGTCATTTATTATTTTCACTCAGTTAATCATGTAGTCCAAAAATAGTGACTGAATTGTTTTTTGAAAAGTGGTTGGCATTCCATGTCTGTGAATCAGTGAATAATGGTCATAATAATAATGGTTTTACAAAAAGGATGGTCAACCTGCCTGGTATTATCAGACTGAATTTAAGAATTAAGTTTGAAAAAGTTGCGTGTTCTGAACAATGAAGTTAATGCATAATGACGCAAAAGAAAAAGTCATTTCAAACACAGGATAACAGTTGCAGTGTTAGTGTTAATAGTGTTAACAACAATCAGAAAAACAGTGTCTTAGTAGATACTCAGATCAAAGTCAGATCAAATTGTGTTTAAGAAATTCTGGTTCAATTTGAATTATTTAATTCTAGATTAGATATGTAATCAGTCAAACCGCACTGCTTTCATTGAAGACACTAACTGGACCTCTTGTTTTTTTCAGAGCTGGTCTCATGTATGAGTGTAACCCTGTGTATGTTTCCAGATGTGTCGGGGGAGAGCAGTCAGAGTGGAGCCCAGTTCCAAGGTCGTCCCAGTGAGGTCTGGTCCCAGTGGCAGAACCAGCATCACTCCCAGCAGGCCGGGGAACAGCACACACACCCCAACCCCAGCCAGACAGAAGTCTTCCAGGTAACACACACACAAGACACAATCCTGTAGCTGTGTCTTCCAGCTGCTGGCTGCTTACCAGTGTACACAGATATGTGATATGTCTGATAAGAGCTGTGTGTCCTCAGCACACCCCTGACCTTGGAATCCACCCCACCCCTCACCCCCTGTGTCTCTGCAGGACATGTTACCCATGGCTGGAGATCCCACCCAGGGAACAGCCAACTACAACATTGAGGACTTCGCTGACCTCGGCATGTTCCCACCCTTCTCTGAGTAATACCCCCCTCTCTCCATATCGCTCCCTCTCAGACCCGGACTGATGTTTGCATTCATCTCTCATGTTGTCTCATTTTTCCATATTGCTGGATCACCAACACACAGCTGATGTGCAGCACAGTGAATGTCTGGGTGCACATTTGCACACATACAAATACACAGCCCACAAATGTTTGGGCTCCAAGGCCTGCAGTATGTATCTGTGAACATACACATACCTCATCGCTGCGAAGAGGAACCCTGCTGTCAGATGGAAGGAACATCAATGAACCTGTGTCAGCTCTTTGTCTGTTGTCACAGTGATGGACATTGTCTCAAGCTCTTTGAACAAATGGTGGAGTCGCTGTTAAGCTCTCTGCAGTCAGCATTAGCATGACCAGAGGAGGTCAATCAGGTCATTATACAGTAGCTGTATTTGTGATTTGAGTATCAAACTAGTATCAATATCTAAGATTTTACACTTCCTCTCTTTTAGATTTGACAAAGCAAATCTTAAAGCATTCAGCAAAAATCTACATCCACATTACATAATTTTTGTCAGTGGTTTTATATAGCAAAATGTATGACTGTGCCAATTGCACATACGCTACACCCAATAACAGAACTGCATACGTGGCCACTGCTGTCTGTGTCTGTTTTGGAGTATATCAGGACTTATTTTTTTCCAGGATGGAATAATAACGTCAGAGCAACTACAATGATGGCTTTCAGGAGTTCGCCTGGAACGACCAAACCACAAGTAAGTCTGTTTCTCTCTGCCGTTGTTTGTTCACATAGAGCCTAACGTTAGCTAGCTGTCACATGGCTAGCGCTAGTTCCAGCAGGATTCTGCCAGACCAGCATAACATCAGTTAAAGTCAACTTCAACTCAGCCGGTTCTATGTGAGAAAACAACAGCAGAGAGAAACAGACTTACTTGCTGTTTGAGAGTTCCCGGTGAACCCATGGAGGCCTTTGACATAGGTTTGCGATGATGCCAGAGGCTTCGATGTGTGAGGGGAATGCTGGTTCAGGAAGAATGACGTTCTGTATGCAGATGTAAATCACGCTCTCCTTGCCCCCTCCCCTCAGATCCAACCTCGAGAAAACACAGAGCAGTGGACACAGCACTATAAGACAGCTGAAGACTGTATGCATAGTTCTGCATTTATTTATTTATTTATTTATTTTTTCCTGGCCCCTGGTGTCCGTCCAGACAAGATATCACTTACTCACAGTAGATACAGTAAGACCAATTGGACCAATAAATCAGTACTTTGACAAATCACCTCCTCTGGTAATACCTGCAGCGATTGTAAAGAGCATCAGTTGACAACACTATTGAGGTACATGCCAAGAAGTCCCAACACTACATGCTCCCACATCGATCTTCATGCTCCATCTGCCTGGTGCAGCTCTTGCACACCATCGCTGACTCTGCCAAACAACAGCAGTAGAGGAGAAGCTGCTTATCTCCACCTGCTGCTGTTCTCACTCTGTCCATCAACCTTATTGTGTAACGTATATGTAGTGATGTCCAGAACTCTAAAGAAAAACCTGATGTGAGTATAGAAGGATTCTATGTATAAATGAAACAAAATGTAAAAAAAAATAAAAATAAACTCATTGCAAACAGTTGCTAAGCTAAGGCTTAAAGTGCACTTCATGAAGATAACTGCTAATCTCACCAGCCTGCTTTAAAAAGGGAAAAACCGCCATACCGTCCAAGCAAAGCGCAGTGTTTACTAGTGTATTTGGTGTTCTTCAGCTCTGGCTACTTGACTTTATTACTTTATAATCTTTTCAACTATTAAGAGACTGAATAATGCTTTCTAGCGGGGGAGCTTTTACATCATAGATTGTATAATGTCTGAAAGACGGATGGGAGAACCTTGAACAGAGTCCTTTTGCTAAAGATCTCAAATTGATGTTTTTTTTGTAAATGATGTGATTTTTATGTCCACTCGTGTTACTTTCACACAGTACATGTTTTTTGTGTAGGTTTTAATGATATTGTGTGCAATGTGACTACATATTTAACTATTGGTATTTAGTTAGTTTGTTAATTGTACATTGAGTTCTAGAATTGTGTAAATGTGACCCATTATTTTTGTGTAACAAATTGTGCTTGTGACAATAAATTCTTATTGGTTACGTGGCTTCCATTCAAAGTTTTTGTCTTCCATTATTCAGGCATGCTTCACATTCAGAACTGAGTTTTTGGAAGGGCAAAATCCTTCATTTTCAAAAAAATTGTCAAAACAAGCATAGTTTCCTCTGCCACTCCTTGCTAGTCTGTCAGATAGACCAAGCTGGAAAGAATTGTGGTTCTGTCCTTGCTGTGTAACATTCCAATTGTAGGGATCGAAGGAAGCTGGTCGCTCTGTTCTTTGTTCTCCTTACAGTTAGCTCAGCGCTAAGGGCTTAGTTGCTTCTTAAAGTTAGCTGGCAGACTTTGTGATTTTGTAGCCATTGGCGCTAACTAAGCTTTGTTACAGAAATCTTAAGCAGGCTCTCGAATCGCTGCTTTAGAGCAGAGAGAGAATTCAGTTCTGCTGTGTCTCTGCTGGTTAGCAGGTCACTCCGAGGGGGAAACAGCAGCGGCTGTCTTCTTCTTCTCTTTTTTATTTTGATTGGCGGTTGGCAACCAGCTTGCAGGTGCATTACCGCCACCTACCGGACTGGAGTGTGGAACAGTAGATTGGCAGACAAAAAATTTATTAAACAAATAAATAAAAAATGTAATTCTCTCTATTAACCCTGTTTCCTTCAGGTATTTAATTAGGTGATTGTATATTCCCTGTGCTGCATCTCCAAGTATGTTCCCTACTGTGAAACTTAGCTTAGCTTTCTTTAATGCTAATGTCCTTTCCTCCTTATAGGCCCTGCACTCCAGCAGCACATGCTGGACAGATTCAGGATGCCCACAGTGTGTGCATCTACCAGTTGGGTGATTACCTATTTTATGAAGTATCTTATTAAGTCCAGTATGTCCTATCCTGAGACGAGTAATGACTGCCTCTTCCTTTCGGTTCCTGCCCAGCTTTCTTCCCAACCCAACCTGTTTCTGGATATTATAAAGATGTCTTCCTGTATCGTTTATGTCCCAGTTTTCTTACCATACTTTTTGCATTTGTCTCTTTATAATTGTTTTACCCTCAGCTTTACAAAGTGGAATTTTCATGTTTACAGTTTGTGATCTGAGAGATTGCTCGACCAGTATATCAGCATCCTCATTTCCATCTACTCCCACATGAGCAGGGACCCAAACGAAGCAAAGCGTCAGACCCTTATTGTGCAGTCTGTATATTAAATGATGGCTTTCAAAAAGGTCTTGTCTGCTTGATTTCACAGATTTAATACTTGTGAGTGCTGCCCAACTATCAGATGCAATTAGTGCATTATTTTTGTTGTTTTCTTCTAACCATTGCAAAGCTATCAGAATAGCTAGGAGCTCAACTCCTGATGAGTGATCTGTGGTTCTTTTCTTAATAGTTACTTCACATTGTGGTATGAACACTTCTGTAAATAACACTAACTTATCTGCAAAGTGCTGCTGAATGTAATTTTGTGCTATCCTCCCAGCAGATCCCTGTAAATATTTCTTCTTCACTTGTTCTTCACTTGTTACTATTGGCATCACAAATAGTCAGGGAGGAATAGCTGAAGATGGGACTGTTGGACTGAACCAACACTTTCTGCTTTTATATCTCCTATCCATCCAAAGCTTCTAAAATTGGTTTTATTGTGCTCCCAACAGTCCTGCAGGATGGCCTTAGCAGGGTGAGAGCTACTATCCCAGTATGCCAGCATAAATTTCTTCTTGTCCAAAATTACATTTCCCCCATTTCAACTTGCATGGTGGCTACTAGAGATGATTTAAATGCTCCACTGCATATTCTTAGTCCTTGCACCTGCTCCACATCCAGTTTATTAAGGTGACTCTGCTGTTGACATATAAACTACCCATCCATAATCTAATGTAGCTCTCATATGGGCCTGGTATACATTCACCAATGATACTCTGGTTGCTCCTCAGTCTCGTCCTGACAGGCGGGAGATTGTTGACCTTTTTACACTTGTCTTTTACTTTATCGATGTGCTGCCTCCAAGTCAGCTTTTCATCAAACAATACTCGTAGAAGCCTGTCTTGCATATGAACTAAAATCCTATAGCAAATGCCATCTGATAATTGCTTTGTATTTGAAATGGCCCTCTTAAATTCAAACAAATTGAAAGGTAAGTCTTGAGTACTGTCCCTGCAAAGAATCAAAAGTGATCCATTATGCAGCCATCTCCTCCCCATTCACAGCCCGGTTGTGCCACCGCCAATCCTTGCCGTGGACTCCTGCCAAATATTTACGGCTGCAGAAGAAGAGAGAGAACAATCTTCTTCTTTTTGTTTAACGGCGGTTGGCTTAAAATCTAAATCCCTTTAAAATAAAATCAGAAAAAACGCACACACACCATGAACTACGTTTTATCCTCCATGCTATCAGTGTCAGCCGCCCTAGCACCTTTTTCCTGTTGTTTATATCCTATCCTATTAAAAACTGCTGTGCCCCTTAAAAAAGCTAACAGTACCCTGACCTGTGCTCTCTCACCCATGCTCAGTAATTCTTTTAATGTGAATTCCTGCACCCCTAATTCCCTCAGATTAGTCCACATCACCTCTCTCTGTGTCCCAAACCACCTACAGCTCAGAACTACATGCTCCACTGTCTCCTCTTCCTGAAATCCCTCACACAAGGGTTCTGATGTTTCCCTACCATCTTCAGCGTTTTATTTAGTGCACAGTGCCCTAACCTTAATCTTGTCAACACTGTTTCCTGTGTACTGTGTCCACTACCTACCTTAGTAACTTTGACACTTTTTTGAATTTTATATAGATCTCTCTCTTTCCCCTCTATGTCCCACCTTTCTTGCCATAATTGATTTGTTTTTTCCCAGATTAAACATTTAACCTCTGCTTTACTGATACTAATTTCCTTTCTTTAAAGCCCTCTTTGCTAACTCATCCACCCTCTCATTTCCCCTCACCCCTACATGCGCTGGAACCCACAGAAATTTTACCTGACCTCCCTGATGTGCTATTCTTGTGACGTATATCTTGATGGCTGTTTGAATGGAAAGAACTTAAACTTGCTAGGGTTGAGGATGAATCTGAGCAGATCCACACCTAATCTTGTCTAGTTTTTTCCACCCACCGTAGTGCAACCAACACTGCCAACATCTCCACTGTGTAAACCCCTAACATATTGGATGTTCTCCTGTTGATTCCGATTCCTTTTGCTGGTATTGCCACCCCTAATCCTGTCACTCCTGTCTCAGGTTTCTTAACACCATCCATGTAAATCTGTGTAAAATCACTATAGTCTTTCTATACTCTATACTCATGGTAGTTGAAAACACTTACCAAATCAATTTTATCTTTTTCTTTCCTTTTTACCTCACAGTCTATATCAGGCCAAATAAGCATCAATGGAGCCACCACAGGATAAACTACTGACAGGCCAAAGATATCCCTCTGATTCCTCCCATTCTCCCAGCACTCCTGCATCACTCCTTTTGTGGGATGAGAATCATTGTATCCCTGCAAATTAGCCCAGTAGTTTGCCATCAGTTGCATCCTTCTTAATTCCAATGGCATTAATCCTGATCCATACACTGCCATAATCCAACACAGATCTAAAGCCACATACATTCTTTTCAACGATGAGCAACTTGCTCCCCATTCCCTTCCAGTCAAACATCTCATCACATTTATTACTATTCTCCTAATGTGGTCTGCCCGTGTTAATCGTGAATCAAATAGAACTCCCAAAAATGTTAATGTTGCAACCCTTTCTAATTCTTTCCCATACATCCATAGCTTCATCCTTTCCTCAATCCTTTTCTTGGTACCTACACCCGCAGTCATGACCCCACTCCACCACCTCATCAATTGCTCCTTGCACTTTCCTGATTGCATGCTCCACATTCCTTCCTCTCTTCCACAAGGTACCTTTGAGAAGACATTGTTGATCATAATGATGAAAAGTAGCAGGCTTATCACACTGCCTTGAGGTGTGCCTTTTCCAACCATGTACTGACTTGACAAGTCTGACCCAATCCGTACTTTGATTTTTCTTCCAAACAGAAAATCCTTTACCCAGTTAAAAACTCTCCCACCAACACCCATCTTGTGCAGCTTAATTAATTATCCTTCCTTCCACATCATGTCATATGCTTTTTCTATGTCAAAAAACACTGCAATTACTGACTCTTTCTTTGCCTGGGCCTTTCTTATTTCACTCTCTAGGCTTATCACTGAGTCCATAGTATTCCTTCCTTTCCTAAAACCACTCTGATAACTTGACAGCAGTCCTCTCTTCTCAAGCTTATACGATAACCTTTCTGTTATCATCCTTTCCATTATCCAGATATAAGAACTGGATACTCCCATTCCCTCCTGTCTCCTCCCATCCTCTTTATAATTCCCCATACCTCTCCCACAGGTGTTGCTCTTTCTATTTTGTTGCAAAAATTTCTCCAACTTTCCCACTTAACTTGGTGTACTGTTCTTCTCGCCACTGCCTGTGCCTTCTTATACTGAATCAAATGTTGCATGTTATGGGTTCTTTTAGTGTCACAGTCTGTCTTGTTCTTTCCCCGTCACTCTGCACTCCCTCACCTGATTATTGATTCCCAGCACCTGTCACCCATAGCACACCTGCACATAATCAGCCACTCTACTCCCTATATAACACAGCTCCTCACCTCAGTCAGTGTCCGGTCTCGTTCATGGTAGAGGACAGAACGCTAGTTCACCTATCTCCTAGAACAATTTGGACTCCCTTCGCCGAAACCTACCCATTCTCTGCTACTGCTATTCAGTACCTCTTCCCTGGCTCCTTCGTGTTCCTGTCATCTGTGTGGTTCACTTCAGCTCCAGTCTCAGTGTATCTCCAGTCTTCAGTGTGTGATCACTCCAGCTCCAGTCCCCGTTGAGCTCCCCGTCTCCGTGAGTCTTCCACTCCGTCTCCTGGGTTCGAGTGTCGCTCGTCTACAGTGAGTGTTACTCTAGTCTCCTGGTTCGAGTTGGATCTACCATCTGGACTTCCCCCTCCTCGCCAGATCTCAGCCAACTCCAGACCAAGGACAGTAGTTCTCCCCTCATTCTATATCCACGCTTTTTGTATTAATAAAGTACTCACTATTCTCCTTGTCTCCGGCCTGATCTGTCCGTAACATTTAGCTTGTCTGAATGCTTTGTTCTGGTTTCTTACAGCCTCCTCTGTCCACCATGGTACCAGTTTTCTATTTTTCCTATTTTTACTCCTGGGTATAGATCCATCTGCTGCCATAATAATTGCTGAAGTTACCTGACTGTTTGACTATTTCTTCTATATCACCAGAGATGTCAGTCCTTGTCATTGTTTTCTCACTCAACTTCTGGAACTTATTCCAATCTGCTTTCCCAAAGACCCAATTTGGGATTCCACCACCTGGTCTCACTTCTCACTTCACTTCTAAACCGCTCTCTGTCTCTCTCTCTCTTAAAACCTAACACGGCCATTGAGTCTGGTTCTGTCCAAGGTTTCTGCCTCTTAAAGGAAGTTTCTTTCTTGCCACTGTCGCCAAGTGCTTGCTCATGGTGGGATTTGTTGGGTCTCTGTAAATACTAATAAAAAGAGTACGGTCTAGCTCTATAGGAAAAGTGCAATGAGATAACTTCTGTTATGAATTGGTGCTATATAAATAAAACTTAATTGAATTGAACTTAAACTCTTTCTCCCGCCGAGCATGAGACTGGGTAGAGATAGCTGCCTACTGTTGTAGCTGTCCAAACTTCCCAGTTACCAACTCCAGCCAAGTGATTAGACACTGTTAGATTCAGTACCTGTTATATTTATCCTTGTTCCTCTACCATCATTCATACAGACCAAATCCCTGTCATCCATCAAATCCTCAATTACCTTTCCATTTGAGTCTATATGCGAATCCACCCACATTGAATTGTGAGCATTAAAATATGCACACCATATTACTTTGTCTGTTTTGCCCTTGTATCCTTAGTAGGCTATCCAAGTCCAACCTTTTGTATGGATTGTAGTAGTTTATTATAACCACCTCCTCCCCTCTTTCCCACACTTCCAGTACCCTATATGGAATATCTTGTTTGATGAAAGTAGCACAACCTTCTCCCCCATGATTTCTATCTTTCCTTATCATTGTATATCCATGTACCATAAAGTCTAAAGTTGGTTTTAACCAGGTTTCCTGAACACATACTACATCTGGTTTTACCAGTGGTTTTGCCATTTCTTTAATAAAATGAATTCAATTCCTGGCCATTGGCCAGTAAGCTCCTGGCATTCCATTGTAATAGAATTACCATAATTAGTATTAACCAACCCATGGTGCTTCCTGGTTTGAATGATTTGTGAGGTTCTCCCTCACTTCTTCCCATGTCAGTCCCACTAATCCTAAATGATTAACTGCTACTTTGACAACCAGCGGGATTTTATCATTTATTTATTTTTTATCTTCAGCCGTACTGTTAATTACTCCTGCAATGAATGTTACTAAAGCCCTTTTGTCCAAATAAATCCTGTCACTTGATCTTTGTTGTAGCTCTCAAACCCACATTGCACCTTATTCATTAGAAGCATTGTTCTGTTCTCTTGACACTCTTACAGCTTCTGCATAAGTGATCCTTCTTTCCACTCTTACTTTTTGAATTTTATTCTTTTGTCTCATAATCTCATACCCACTATATGCCACATTATGCACTCCTCCACAGTTACATGATTTTGGTTGCACCCCTGTTCCACTGTTCCCATACTTGTGGTCGCCCCCACATCTAACATCTTCTCTTTACAGTTTTTGGCTGTGTGTCCAAACCTTTGACAACTAAAACACCACAGTGGCCTTGGCACATACATTCTCACTGGGTAACTCATAAAACCCAGGAATACCTTCTTTGGCACACTCTCTTCTTCAAATTCAAGCAATACTGTTTCACTATCCTTTTTCACTCTTTCTTTTATTGTTTTCAGTCTTTGTGCATTCACTACTTCCCCCCTTTGAGATTCCTCTTTTGTTCCTCGATACCTACACTCATTGGCACCCCACCATTTCATGCTCCCACCCTCCCTGTGCTCGTCACCTTATGTTTTCCTCTCATTTAGTTTGAGTGCTCTTTCAAGTTGTTCTTCATCCGCACATCTCACCAATAGATTGCCATCATTAAGGACCTTCACATACAGTGTCTCCCCTATCTTGCTTGCCAGAGATGTTATCTTAAATGGGTTGACCTTCATCATGTTTTCGTGCTTTTTCATTAAACCTTATTATGACAATACATTCGCAGGTCTTTCCCTCTGGACTTGCTCATGCCCTTTTTCCTCACTTTCAGATCTCTTATCATTGTCCTTTCTTATTCTTTTATTCCCTTTGTCTCATTTTTCATTCATCTGTCCCCTCATTTGCCCCTCATACTCTTTATCTCTCCCTTCATCATAATCCATTTCTGCCCAACTGCCTACCTCTGACCCATTCACGGAGCAGTCGTGCTCAACAGTATCTTCAACTAGTTGTCGAAATCCCCGCAGTTTGCTGATTGTTGTTTCCCCGTTCACGTTCTGCTGCTGTCACCGCCATCTCCCTCCAACCGAGAGAGAACAATGGCCGCTGACCCTTTAATTGACCTGGTGACATCACGGGTCACAGGTCAGACTGACCACTGGTACCTGGAGCCTGGGTGAGTTCACAGGTGTGAAGTCTGGAGGATTGTGGGAAACTGAGTTTTATGGCTTTCCTTTGTTTACAGAACAAAAGAGCTTGGGGTCTCATAATAAAAAGTTTAGTTAAAATCTCACAAATGAACAAATTCGTCTGTGGAGTGTTAATTTAAAAAAAAATTATTTCATCTTATAAAATGTGATGCTATGTTACAGATTAAACTAACTAACAGTAGGTAAAGTAGTTAAAATTGGCTCCACCTTGACCAACTATAACAGTAAAATTCTGCTTCCACATTAATGCATCAGTAATGATAATATATGATTGCATAACACTCACAGGAGCCACTTTTTCTCTATTTTTATTTTACATTTGATACTTTAAGTACATTTTGCTAAAAATACTTAATGTACTCTTATGTAAAGGGGAAGTGTTTTCCAATTTACACATTAAAATCTGTTAGGTTGTACAGGTTTTGGGGAGTACCACTGCAAATGTTGTCACTTGTAATGGTGTATTTATATTGTGGTATTGCTGCTTTTACTTAAACCTGCAATAAGTGATTTTTTTTTACCACTGTGAGTCAGCAGAAACAAGTTGCCAACATAACATTGACTTTTCATCACCTTTTAACTGTTAGCAAACAGTTGCTTATTATTGACACATTCAGCATTTACAGAACAACATTATCTGTTCTGTTACAGTCATATGTTTAGTTGTTAGTTAAAAATGACTTTAGTTTCAGCACCTCCTAGTGGCTGTTCCTGATAATTTGCTCATTTCCTCATGATCATGTCATGTGACTTGTGTCATGTTAGTTTACCTTTGCTATTACCAACTACATTTCATGTTGGCTCATTAGCAAAACTTATGTTTAGTGCTCCATTGTCATTGTTATTCATGTGTATGATATTCATTTGTATATTTGTAGCACCCCAACTCTATTTACCTAAAAGTTAGGGCCCCTGAGTTTGTTGTTAGTTACTGTGATATTATACTAGTAATCTTGTGAAAATAATTTCACCTAACCTATGTTCGGAAATAACTAAACCCAGACACTGTATCAAAGGAAATAATAAGACTCTTTACTTGAGATTCTTTGTTGTTTGTTTATGTTAGATACAGATGACATTTGCACAATATACTATATTAATATGAAAAATAAATAAAGATTTTCTATGACAAAATACACAACACACCTTTAAAAAGGTTATTGGCAGCAAGATATGTAAATAAAACACAGTAACACCAATGTGTTTGAAGTATTCACTGACTCTAAATTATTAGTGATTTCCAAATGTATGAGTAAGTTTATGCACTTTACTCTCTTCAATAATGTAATTGTCATGGTTTTGGGTTTGTGTTTAGTTGATTTCCTGTTTTATTTTGAATGCTCTCCTTCCCTCATGTGTCTGGTAGTTTTGCTTCCTGTCGTTGATTGCTTTGATTGCTTTCACCAGTATCTATCAGTTTCACCTGTGTCTCATTGTTTCCCCTACCTGAGTGTATTTAGTCTGTGTTCTTCCTTTGTTCTGTGTCAGATTGTTGTTGCACCTCTGTCAAGTGCCCTGGTTTGTTGTTCCTGTGGATTCTTTGGTTCCCTGTACTTGCCTGTTTGTGGGTTTTTGGATTTTGCCTGTCCACCATTGGATTTGTTTCTTCTGTTCGGGACTGCTTACCTGCTGTGAGCTACTGTTGCCTGCTTTCTCCAGTGTAAGCCTTTTTGTTAATAAATAGTTATGTGCACCAGCTCTGTCTGTTAATCTGCGACTGGGTTCTCAACTCAACTGACTGATTTCGTCAGGTACTTTACCTTTCTAAATTAGCCTAGTGAAGAAATAGATCGTCTGGTCTACTGGTTGGGAATCAGCTTTGCACGCTGAACGGATAAGGGCTTTCCATATCAACCACTTGCATAGGGGGCTAAAGATGATCTGGAACTGACTGGATGAATGCTATGGTGCACAGGAAGTAATTGAAGCTGCACTTTTCAGATGAATAGACAATTTCCCTAAAATATCAAAGACTCCACAAGCAAAGTGATCTCCTCATGGAACTGGAGTCAGCGAAAGCAGAGGGAGATCTTCCAGGTCTTTCTTACCTTGATACTACATGGGTTGTTAACCCCATAGTCCAGAAACGTGAGACGCATGTCTCTGCCCTCCACCAAGGAACAGCATCCTGGACCAAAGACCAAGCATGGCGGGTAGGAGGACTCCACACTGTCAGAGGTGACAACATGGTGCACACAAGTCTTTGGCAATGATTTCAGCAATTGATCCTGTTCAAAGATCTGCTTAGTTAAAGTTCACCACATCGGTTGCCAAAAGCAAGCATTGAACGTTTACACAATCCTTGATGAGCTTCTGGCTATCGAATCTGTAGATAGGGAAGCTTCTCTTGGGATGGGATGTCATAAGAGTCCACAAGGTTTGCCAACAATTAAATGGCCCATGGTGCATCTTACGCCCAGAAGCTTGATTTTGGGGTGGGTGATAGTTGGCAACGTCTGTTTAGGAAGTGTTCACAAGCCTGTCGGTGTGAATCCACTCTACACCAACACAATGGAATGTGGACATCTTAGCATCTTTGAGCCCTAGCCCAATGTCGACAGCTTCAATTTCCTCATCAAAGAAGAGCACTGGAATTTCTTGAGATTCTTGTTGTTTCAGGACAATGACTCTGCAAAAGAGATAAGCGAGTAACAAATGAGGGTCCATGTTTTTGAGAACGGCCCCTCCCCCGCAGTGGCCATCTACTGTCTGAGGCAGTCCGTGCAAGATGGAGACCCAGAGGTCAAGCAGTTCGTAAACTGATTTCTATATCGATGATGGCTTCAAGTCCCTCCCTACAGTTTAGGCTACAGCCTAATAAAAAATATGCTAGAGATTATAGCCAGCTCTAACCTGAGATTGCACAAAATTGCCTCAAACAAGAAAGAAGTCATGGAGGCCTTCTCATCTCAGGACCATACCAGTGACCTCAACGACCTGGACCTAGGCTCTGACACCTTGCCAATGAGTGCCAAAGTGACCACAGAAGAAAAGCCCTTCACTTATTAAGGTGTTTTGTCAGTGGTGAATAGTATCTACGACCTTCTAGGATTCATCACCCCTGTCACCATCCACAGCACAACAATCCTCAGAAAATTGGAAAATGGTGATTGAACATCTCTTCCGTCTCTTGTGGTAAGGAGGAGTCCCTTATCTCAAGAGGCGTGGGTCACATGGCGAGACTAACTGAAAGGTAAGTGACCTCAAAATACCAAGACCATACACTGAGGTCTATAAAGTCCTTTGGGGCACCACTCTTCTTAAAGAAGAGAAATGATAACAAATTAGTCAAAATACACTAAACTATCAATTTGGAACTCAGATTAATAATTAAATTAATAACTATAACCAAAATTATATCGTAGAAAAGGTTTCAGTCGTAGTCATCTGGACACTGTTTTCAGAATCAAGACGTTTCGGCTCCCATCCGGAAGTCATTCTCAATTGTGAAAAAATTGGACGGGAACTGGAAATTTAAGCTACTCTGAGTTAACTAACCACACATTTGAAGACAGCGAGGTGAAGATTCTTAGTAGAGAGAAGAGTTGGTTTGAACGGGGTGTCAAGGAAGCCATTTTTGTGAAGAAAGAAGAACCCCTCTTTGAACAGAAATGGTGGTCTGAGATTTAATCTGCCCAAAGTCTATCAGAGTGTATTATCACCTTGGTCACGCCTATCACATGCTAATCAGGCACTTAACAGTGATGAAGTAGATGCAGCCAGAGAACAATAGGCCTGATTACTGATTACTGGGCCATCTTGAAACTATTAGATCAGTTTCAGGTGAAACTAGCTATTAACAGATACTCAGGCAGATTCCCTCCTGAGGGCAGGGCTTATGTACTCAGAGTAGCTTAAATTTCCAGTTCCCGTCCAATTTTTTCACAATTGAGAATGACTTCCGGATGGGAGCCGAAACGTCTTGATTCTGAAAACAGTGTCCAGATGACTACGACTGAAACCTTTTATACGATAGAACACTCCTGGACGAATGAGGGACTACACCGTCTTATAACCAAAATTACCATTGATAGCTAGTAGGTTGAAGGATTTGGAGTTCAACACAGAAGAGGCTGGCAAATTACTCACTCTTGTGCAACATTAAAGAAGCCGGCATTAATTATACACAAGCATTTATTTAAAGATAAACAAAGCAAAAACACACAATAAGACTACCACTACACTAAACTACAGAACAAAGGGGGTGTGTGTGGGTCTGGGTGCGCGCCAAAAGGAATGTGTGTATGTTTCTTTGCTCTGCCTCTGATGTCTCGTGCACGAGCATGAACCCACGTGGTCAGAACAAAGGAACATATGAAGCGGGCACTTTAAAGTTATTCTCTGCTGTGTGTGTGGTTGTGTTCAAGTCAAATTAGAGGTGTATGTGTGTGGCCTGTTTAGGATAACGATGCCAAGTTAAAAGGAGTCAGATAGCATGCAGGATGCAGTATATCGGCAGTTCCTTTGATCTGTTGTTCTCTGTGTCCCAAAAGTGACCCCGGATGGGCAGCCTTTGATGGATTCCAGAGCAAATCTCAAATCAAGACTATGGGATACTGGTCCTTAAAGGGGTCGGTGCTAGGTCGGTGCCATGCACGACCTGTGAAAGCAGGTCGTGAATGTAATAAACTGGCTTAGGCACTCAACATTCCATTGTTTATTTTCAGTGAGTCCTGCAGGCCTGTTTCTTGACCCACAGGTCTGTGAACAGGAAGGGTAAGAAAAATCCACTCAGTTCTCTGTGGAGGGCAGGAAAATTTGCTTATTCACGCTACACACACCAGGCGACGAGTGTTCTGTTACAGTCATATGTTGAGTTGCTGTAGTTTTCAGCACCTCTTGGTGGCTGATAATCTTATCTGTTATGTTCTGCCTCAGAGAGAGTAGTGTGGTCGACATTGAGACTTACTTCTGCATCCATCTGCTCCTGTCTAAATTTGTGGCACCATGTACATATGTTTCATTTTACATTCTTAACTGTATTCCTACACAATTATTATAGAAATTACATTGTAAGTTTAGGTTTCTGGGCATGTTTACCTTTGCTAGCGCCAAGTACACTTCATTTTAGCTCATTAGTTAAATTTATGTTCAGTAATCAGGAGATTAAAGTGCTCCATCGTCATTGTTATTCATGTGTATGATATTCATTTGTACGTTAAAAGGATATAGTTTAGATTAATTAACCAGGCATTGGTTAGCCTGTTAAGCCTGCTGCAACCACACTGCCCTCTGTTTGTACACAGGTGCATGAGGGATGAGGAGTTGCCCATATTCATTACATTACATTGCAAGTTTGAGGTTTGCCCAATCTGTAAAACACTCCAGCCCTAGACGAGCGTCGATGCATTGTTTTCTTCTGTTTGTTCGCAAACCAAAACCAAAATGATTAACTACAGAGAGTTATTTTGTTTTTGTCTTTGTTTTTGTTTTTTTCTTCAGTTAAAAGTTAATTGGTGTCTGTCGTGGTTGTTTTCTAATCCACTCTCCTGTATCATGCTGTATTGTGCAGAAAAGAAAGCAGCAAACTTAAGGTGTAACTGAACAGCAGGCTGAACAGCAATGTTTCACTGTTTCACCTCTGATCACAGCCAGCATCACTATGGATATGGTTGTGTATTGTCAGAAGTGAGCTCTGTTGTACCTGTAACCACACCCAACAATTATGTCATGGGGTCCCAGAGTACAGTAAGTTACTCTTTAAAGAAGGTGCACACAGGGAACCACCTCAAATATCTTAAGGGCATGAGATTAGTATTTGAGTTATTAGTGTATCTGGTGTGGAGAGGTATGTACAACTGATGGTTTTTTTAACAGATATATTATCAAAGATATTTATTAATATTACAAAATTATTAATATTACTAAAATTATTAATATGGATAAATAATTACAGGGCACCATCCTGGGATCAGGGACCAATAACCAAAATATGAAAACAGTCTCAAAGTGGTTGTCCACTTAGAAATGCCAATATTTAAAATACTATTTAACATTACTAAGATGGACAGTGAAAGATGAATCAGAGCACGGGTGGCACCAGAGGAACAACTGCAGAATCAACTTAATGGGGAGAAAGCGGGGCACAGCAGTTATCCTTTTCTCAGTGAAGAAAATGGTGACATCCATATCTTCATTCTGCAGGTATGTTCTGGTCCAGCAACTTAAGACCTCCTGTAGCAACTGAAGTTGCAGTGGAATGGGGATGAGCAAGTGATATGCCGTTGCAGTAGTTTCCTGCACCCTTGTGGCGGCTTGTCCAGTAGGAATCCAGGATTTGGATTCAAACTTAAAAATCACACTCGGGTGTGATTTAACCGACCTGATGAGTTTTGTGCTGTTTCTTTGTTTCAGGCTTTCATTTTTACACGTAGGCCCGTCTTTTGTTTCCCATGTGGTGATGTCCCAACATAGATAAAGAGGAAGCTAACCAAACCCAAACCTTGCTTATTTTATTCATATTGTCAGCTTTGTGATATGCACAAGCAGCTGGCCTAAGAGACCTTTTTGAATGCAAGGGAGAGAATATATTCCATGTGCCTTGGTTGTTTTCAGTGACAAGTCTTCTGTCCCTAGATCTGGTTCCACCACAAAGCTATGCAGTCTTGGAGCCATTTTTCTATCTCTTCCACTGCATTAGGACTGTCTCTGACACACACAAAAACACAAACCAGTAGCTGAAAGGAAGGATGTATACATGCCTCTGTAGCTCAAATTAATTGAATGTCCAATGTACACTATTTACATATTTACCAAAATGTGGAAGAGAGCTTGTCTTGGTTATTGTTGGTGGGATATGGTATTTGCACTCCACTACTCTTAAAATATACAATTTTGCCATGTTTCTATGAAGCCTATAAGCATATATACAGTTTCCAGTTCATTAGGTAAACCTAGCTAAAACTAATGCAGTCTAACAGTCCTGGAATAAATCCTACCTTCATGAAGGTTATAATGTTCAGTTTTTGTTGTTTAGGAGGTGCTGATTCAGCTCTATGATAATTTTGGAGAATACAGAGAGCTCTTCTGTTTCTGACAATTACATACCTTGTTGCTTTTTGGATCCTTTGTAGATAGCTGGCTTGCTAGTTCATCAAAGTCAGTCTCCCATGCTTTCATGTCAGCTCTTCAACAAAAATATGTGAAGCAATTAGCTACCTGCACTTATAGGCTACTTTCTTTTTACTGTGATCATCCACAGTTATGCTGCTGATCTTATTACCCGTCATTGATGTACTGCCTAACAAACGATGTGTGTAATGACAAGGAACAACCTTGCTAGATACAAGCTAGCCATGTTGAGCTAGCTACCATTCATTGTAATCAGGTGTACTAATACTGTGGCAACTAAGTGTTGCTAACTTTAACAATATATCTATTGAAGATAAACTTTGTATGCCAATACCTGCAATTCATTTGAGGCAAATGTAGGCCAGCTGGTTATGGTAGCAAGTGAAGTTATGCTTACTTTAGCTGACTGCAATTGGACTCTAACTAGCTATCTTACGATAAACATTAACTAAAGCTGGCTACATAAACAAAGAAAATGAATGGGGTTCAATGCTGGAATCATGCAGTATTTGGAACTATTGGTTGCCCCACATCATACGCTGCTTTTGCCGTGTCGCAACCCTCTTTCTTTGGGTCTGGAGGCTGACAGATGTAATACCCAACCGCAGTGGGCCGGCCAGTCAGCCACACAGCATTTATTTTTATTTAAGCAGGGGCTGAGGTTATTTAAAAATGTATATTTTGCTTGCTTCAGCCCCAATTGTCAAGTGGCCCAGTGCTCCAGATGGCTATCATTGTCTGGAAGGTAAACAGCTCTGACTGGTAACATATAGCAAAGATGCCAAAAAGGTAAAACTATGTCTGAGCAGGTACTGGATGTTAGTTCTTAACTTTTTCACCTAAACAGCATCAGTGAATCTCAGCTCATATACTTTAGATGTAGAATTTATCTTTCCACTCAGCCTATATCAGCTCCACATAAGCCATGAAAACATTTATGGAATGCCAAATATGTTTTGCTCATAAACACAAACTGGCAGCTCCTGGAACCTCTTCTGCCTGGCACTTTAAGACTTCTCTTTGGCCTCAGCTCAAACTGGTAGGTGATTTGAAAAGAAATAGTTTCCCACATTCATTCCTTCCTGACATGACATGCACTTCAGTTAGCCCCTTAAATTTCCCTCTACATTTCCTAAGCTCTGCATCATTCATGATTGACTCACAGGGAGGGGAGAAAGAAACACTACATTCTCAAGATGTCTTCATTCTGCATCTACATGCTGCTGTCGTCTGGCTTCACGCCACATCTCCTGCCTGATTGCCATTAGGTGATAACTGTCGAGATGGTGTTTATTTGAAAAATTCTTAACTCTAGTGTTGTAAATAGCGTTCAAGTGGAATCTCACCTTGGGCACTGAAAGCATCACAGAGACGCTCTGCTGTGCTGTGTAAGTGTGTTTGAGATAGTGTTCAATTTGCATAAGCCACTGAGATGTTATGCAGTGTGCTTGTATGCGCATTGTGTTTGGCAGCATAGCTGCATGCTTGTCTGCAGTCTGTGTGTCTCCATGCTGACAGGTCTGTCTTAAATCATGCTGCTGTGAATCTCCTCCAAACACACTGACAACAGCATTCAAACCACAGAGAGGAAAAATAAAAATAAAACCCTACTGTGCCCATCAAGACTGGTGCCTGTTTACCTGCAGTTACACACACTCAGCACAACTTCTTTTGCACCCAGGTCCATCCTCCCTTCATATTCCTATCATGTTCAGGCAGCTCAGTGTGCATATGGGACTGGATATGAAAGCTGCGTGTAATCTGTCTGACCACAGGGCCTCCGGAGACCAGGTGCTGTTAGGAATGAAGTGGCGCCACAGTTTTCAGTTCAGGTTCCCTGAAACTGCCTCGGATGGAAATGAACAACAAATATAGTCCGGAACATCATCATATTATCCTGCTCCTCTTACAGAACACAAACACTTTTATTTGTTTACAGTTAAACAGTTTAATACTGACTTCATGTTACGCTGGAACTTGAAATACTGAACCCAGAGGCAGAAAGCTAGTGCAAAAGAGTTTTACTTTGACACAATACTTAAGTGAGTCTTAAGGGGTCCTCTTCACACAATTGTGTACAAATAACTACATCCAGCTTAATGCCAACAACTGGTGTTTCATAAAGGAGGCTCGGAAAAGCAGGGCTTACTGTGAAAAGCCTGTCTTGAATGAGCCTGTTCAGTCTGTTGCAGCAATCATTTCATCATTTGTTCAAGACCCATGTGAAAAATGTGAATTTTCTTTGTACCATTCACCAGAGCTGAAAATTAATAAAAAAGTGTATGAGATGTAACGTGACATTAAATAACTTCGAAGCACCAGATACAACACCAGCCAGGAGAACTTTAATTTCTAGAAAATACTATCAGTTGAATAGTGGATGATGGTGATTTGAATTTAACATCTGCTGTCCTGTATTTTTAAAGTATTTCTGGCAGTTTGTGTCATTTCATTTAAGGTACACTTAAAGGGAGAACAAATTACTATGAGGCTACAGCCATGGGCTGTTGTTTATTTTACAGGACGAGTGTGCAAGATTTAGGGGGATCTATTGACAGAATATGGCAGAAATTAAATATAATACTCATAAGAATGTTTTCATTAGTGTATAATCACCTGAAAATAAGAATCATTGTGTTTTCGTTACCTAAAAATGAGCCCTTTATACAGAGGGAGTGGGTCCTCTTCCACGGAGTCTGCCATGTTGCACCATGTTTCTACAGTAGCCCAGAATAGACAAACCAAACACTGGCTCTAGAGAGGGCCTCTCTGTGTTCACCCACGTGGTGAGGTTCCAACATTCCCCCCTTTGGTCTGAAGTGGGGTGCTGGCCACAGTCCTTAGAGCAACTCAAGGGCTGAACAGTCCGTGTAGGTGGAGGTAACCTGAGGGTTACGCAGTCCAGGTATTCCTGATTGACCTCGATGTCATCGCCTTGCAACGCCCTCATTCAGGAGGCGATGCAGGTGTTGAATACTCGTCCTTCCCTCAGCAGTTGGCTGTTCAGGAAGGTGATGGGTTGGTGACACGCTTCGATAATCACATTCTGGCTCCCAAAGTAGCTGCAGAAATGTTCCACTGCCCAGATGGTGGCAAGAAGGGCCTCCTTGCAGTCTGAGAATTCTGCAGAGCAGAGTTTTTTTCCTTCATTTGGCAGAAGGACTGCTCTTGGGGTTCTCCCCACATGAAGGGTTTATCCTTACGGGGGAGCTTCGTGAGGAGCTTGGCTATCTCTGCATAGTCCTCAATGAGCAGCTGCACACAATCAGGAAGCTCCTGAGTTCGGAAACGCCTGTTGGAGCTTTGATATCTCATATGGCTTGAATCTTCCCAGCTTGTTATTTAAACAATAAAAGTACTAACCACTAGTACACACTGGAGCAATCCACAAACCACAACTGAATATATGCTTGGTAACTCATCAAACATCAGTGCTGACCGCTGTCACTTTGGCATCCTCTTATTTAAGGCTGCCATAAGAAACTCTGAATAATTTATTTAATAGTGTTGATTATTTATTTGTTATTGTTGTTTGCTTTGATAATTATATAAAAAAAATAAGAAAATATTAATCCATGATAGTTATTTTGGATACAATGTCATTTGATAAAGAATGTCAGCCAAACACTTTTTTGTAAGTATTAAAGCTTTCTTAATTGTTTATGAAGACCAAAATTCTTTTCATTTCAACTCTGATGTTTTTAGTTGTCAAGAAGAATGAGGAACAAGAATATGAAATGTCACTTAGCAAACAGTTTCAAGAAGCGACTTATTACTGAGTTAACATCCAGCTACAGTTGGTCTGAATAACTATAACTAACAGTATGTGAGTGGACAATTAGTCTATCTAGCGCAGCTGTTGTGTCATTTTGGTTAGTCTCTAAAAGATGCTGTCTGGTGTGTAATAGATGGTGCAGTTTAGTTTATATAACAAATATCGCCCTAATAGAACACGGGTGTGGTGTCTGATAGGAGAAAGTTGTGTGAAGTCATAAAACTTGAGATGCTTTCAGTAGGCTCAGATACAGGTGGACACATAGGAATGCTTCCAATCCATTTACATCTTTCATTAAATGAGGTTCTTCACTTGTTTTGCCAATTTAATTAGTGGAGCCTTGGTCATGTTTGTTGGCCTTTCTTCTGGAGGTGCCATACACAGGGTTGGTTTAGATTGGGTTGCTGCAAATGAGCAATTTCTCACCACAATGTAAGGAATTCCCAATGCCTTTGTTCCAGGAGGGTGAGGTGTGGCTTTGTCCAAGGTGTGAGTAACCTCTAGTCGGACAGGGCTCCGCTGCCATTTTTCTCCTCCTTGCTCTGCCTGTGTAGTGAGATACTTAGAAAACCATAACATTTTGATCCAAAAAACATGTGTTCTTTTTTGCTGTAGTCTCTGGTCACCATATCATTATTCATTAAAATAACTCTCTAAGATTTGGAAAGGAAAGAGAAAACATGAATGACACATTCCACAACAGTAGCAGACAAAGACACATGAAGTGACAAACATCAACATAAAACCCAGTAATTAAATCTTTAGATTTGATCATTAGTGTTTGTTTTGGTGCTTCTGGAAGATTTATCTAATAAGGTTTTTTTATGCTCTGCGTTGAGTTGTTTTCTTTTGGTTTTTGCACTAGTTTGTGTTTTTTTCTTTCATATGTGTAATTAACTAGGCTTTAAAGATTTAAGGTAGGATTTTACATTTAGCTAATTTCTTTCTAGTTGCTTTACCACTATTTTCTCTTTCTTGTAAACGTTGTTCCCTCAGCATTTATTTTCCTGTACATTTTTCATCACATTTTCCTTTTTTTGTGTGTGGTTGCAAGAAATTTTATGCTCTTGGTACCAACTATTATACATGTATTGTATAGGACTGGTCAACTTTTTGTCTGACCCCCAACAAAAATAACTTCCCATTGTCTTTCAGTAAAACTTTCATTTACCCTTACTTTCATCCACCAATCACTTTCTAATCCTTCCAATCAACATTCTACTCAGAAGATACAAGCCATTTTCCGTTTGTGTAAGGAACATAAATCAGATCCTTACAAAAATGAGATATATCCTTAAGTATTGGGAGATCAAATCATCCCTGGGAGAGCGAATCATCCCTACTTCTTCCTACCAGTCCTGCATAGGCCTATTTCTCATTCAGTGTTCCAAACACTGTATTTCTCACTCAATGTTCCAAACACTGTGGACTTTGCCAGTTTGGGTTCGAGAGGCAGACACCATCTCCACATTTAAGAGTAGACTTAAGACTTTCCTCTTTGATAAAGCTTATAGTTAGGGCTGGCTTGGGTGAGTCCTGAACCATCCCTTAGTTATGCTGCTATAGGCCTAGACTGCCGGGAGACTTCCCATGATGCACCTCTTTTCTCTCTCCTTCTCTCCCTCTCCGTCTGTATGCATTTTTATCCCATTACTGCACGTTACTATTTCTACCTCCGGAGCTGCAGAGTCTGGATCTGTGGTTGTGAAACACCTGCTGCCCCTGTGTTTCTACTTGACAACTGCTACTACAGTTGTTGTTATTGGCTCTGTTACTATTATTGTCATTATTATTCCTGTGACTGTCATTCCTATTATTATTAATCATTTATTAATATTAATATTACCACTACCATTAAATTATTACTATTTTTAAATTCTAGCTGGTATTTGCATTATGCTTCCCTCCCCTTCTCTCTCTCAAACCTCTCTCTCTAAAACCTCTCTCAAAACCTGTTTCTCTGTCTCTCTCTCTCAAAACCGGATGGCCGCCCACCATTGAGTCTGGTTCTGCTTGAGGTTTCTGCCTCTTAAAAGGAAGTTTTTCCTTGCCACTGTTGCCAAGTGCTTGCTCATTGTGGGATTTGTTGGGTCTCTGTAAATATTATTATAAAGAGTATGGTCTAGACCTGCTCTATAGGAGTAGGTGTAGGAGTAGGAGGAGTAGGAGTTGGTATATAGTCTACAAAATTGACTGTAACTCGCCTAATTCTGAACCGATTTTCATGAAATTTATTTGAGTAATTGAACATGATAGATGTTACTTGTCGGAATTATATTCAGTTACTGGGGGCAGATCTAATCAGCGCTATGCCAAAAATTAACCTTCTGAATGGCCACAACTTCCACTGGGACATGCAGGGTCCAAACTATGATTAGGTAAATGTAAATTATTTAGAATTTCAGCTTTTGTGAGTTTCTCCAAAAATGTAGATTTTTATATCTATTATATTGTTATAAAGCTACCTGGTTCCTTGTTATTGTATTAATTAAATCAATTCATTAATAAGATAAACATGAATATTTTTGTTCCCCAGACTCCAGTTAAGAGAAGAACATCCAGTCAGTTCATCAGTACACCCCAAGACACATATGATAACTCCACTTCTGCAGACTGGACAGTTGTCACAAATATTGTAAATCTCAAATATTTTATTTTTATTAAATTAATATTTTAATTCACTTTAGAAACTGACACATACAATACAATACTATAATATAATAATACAATACTATAATAAATCCAACATTATATTAATACAATACTACAATACAATATTAAAATATAATATATTAATACAATACAATACAATGGTATAATATAATAATACAATACTACAATACAAAATGAATTAATGAAATGACAGTTACAGAGAACTGTAGTAACGGCTCAAAATCCCTCCGTCTGACAGCTATGGCCCAAGCTTTCAGTCCGTGCAGACGCATGTCAAATCGTGAAGGCTGTATCAACGTTTCTACAACTATGGTAAGCCCTGCCTCTGTTCATAGATGGTCTCTGATGTCAGATGTGAATGTCCGCCTTGATCTTTCTCCAGTTGTCCACTGACTCCTGGTTGATGACCTTTGACCTCTTCCCAGTGTGCTGTAAGCAATTTTGGTCTAGTGTTCACAGACAGCTGATGTTGTCTGTTTCTGCTGTTCATTCAGTCTCTTGTCCAGTCCTTGCCAGCAGAGATCTTGTTGAGATGCAGAGATGCAGAGGGATCTTATCTCTTAGAATGTGAGTCTTTCTCACAACTCTTATGGCATTTGGAGAATTCCCTGCGTGTGTGTGTGTGTGCTCAATGAGCTTCCAAGCACCCCTCCCCTCCTATCAGTGTAGGAAAACCCATATATGTTCACGGAAGTTGTTAAATTGTTGCATGTATTTCTCAGTGTGTGTGTGTGTGTGTTGTAGTAATAAGGGTGTCAATAAGGGTGTCCATTCCCTTCCTATTCCCTTCATACTCTTCTTTTACTGGCCATTTGGCCTGTCTTGACCACACGTGTATGACATGCTTCTCAATATGGCTTTTCCAATTTAATCTTTCATCAACAATAAGTCCTAAGAATTTGTATATGGTACTTGTAGAATTCCTGTTCCATTTATAAAATATTTTAGGTTCATTTGTTGAGTTGGATTTGTTTTTGTGATCATGAAGCTACATTTACTAATATTGTAAATGACTAACTTATTCATCTGAAAACATGTAATATAAAAAAAATTAAATAAAAATTGTATTTTCTACAAAGTCCAATGCAGGAGGCCGATGTCATTAAATGACATTGTGTTTCTTATTCAAGGGTTCTCATGTGGGTGTTTTTGGGTTTTGTTTTTGGGAGGTAGGGCTGAAGAAGGAAATGATCAATATAATTTTTGTAAAGTTAAATGAATAAGCGGTGTGTAGGGTATGCACCTATGCCAAACAATTAATTTGTGTCTGATCTTACTTATTTTATTTTGTCGTGTTTAATCATGGCTCGTAAATGCGTCCACAAATTAAAACATGGCAAACGATGTGTTATTGTAATCAGAGCCGATGAAAGCGATAGTGAAGATGATTATGAATCCTCTCCCCGCAAGAGCTTGTCAGACATAGACAATGAAATTGGGCAAATGGTTAATGATACAGATTCAGACAGTGAAGAAAACTGGCTTGAATATGAAACAGCAGCCCCATTCAAAAGCTTATCTGATGTAGAAAATGAAATTGACGCAATAGAAGAGGAGGATGTAGAATTGACCATTTCACAATCTTGCACTATTGCAAAAAATGGGTATACTGAAAAGAATTGCCTCAGAATTTGTAGAACCAGATACTGATACCCAAACACCTCAAATGGGAGGCTGCGCCTGCATCACAAAGACAATACAAACATGCCTCAGAATTTGTAGAACCAGACCCCAAGCCCAAAACACCTCGAATGGAAGGTAATACCATACCACAAAGACAATACAAACAGTACAGTGTGATTTGGCTGAACGTATAAGGTGAGCAGGGGGAATGCACGATTTTAAGATCACAGAAAGAAGAAAATTTAATGGGGCTGAAATTAGACAGCCTGGTATCGGGATGGACAATATGGGTACAGCATTGTCTATACTAAGATATAAATTAACAGATGTTGTTAATTTTTCAACAAACCTAGCAGCATTCTAAATGTTGTACTGAGAAGTCCATCACAATCCAGCAATGTGTATGAGGAATTATATGCATGTAACAACTATAATGCCATAACATTTCTGACATCAGATGATCAGCTTGACCAGACACGAGAGCATCCTCACCCAAAAACACTATGGCTTTATTTGTACGAAGATCAGTACTACATGATACAAAACAAAACCGGATTTTTGGAAGCCTGTACATATGTGAATACTGTTACAAGGGTTACACATCTCAGGTATACCACAAATGTAAATATTTTTTGCAATGTATGCCTGTCTGAAGAATGTCACAACAAGAAGAACAACAAGATTTAAACCCCATATGTTGCCCAGATTGTCAGCGCATTTGTAGATCAGAGTTTTGTTTTAACAGACACAAAGACATGACAGAATCCAAACATTGCAAAATATTTAGGCAGTGCGATCACACTAATTATTGGAACGACTGCGGCCGTCTGTACTCAGTAAGTCACAGGAAAAATGTGGCGGGACACAAATGTCACAAAGATAAATGCGGACATTGCGGAGATCTATTACAGTTTTTTCCGATTGCTAACACACAAAAATGACATGCACAGCACAATTATTTAAACTGACACACAGAGAGCAAAACTTCTTCTCAAGTCTCCAAAAGTCTAAACACCTTTTCTGCTTTACACACATTTTGCATTTAAAAATGGCACTTTTTAAATGCACTGAACACAGTTCTCTGCATAAGACACAACAATCTGACATAAAGTCACATGTTTGCCATTTCAAAACACTGCCATTCAAAATGACACTACATGAGCTAATTGGCCAATTACATGTGCCACCTGGCCAAACACCTCAATGGTTAATTGTTAACACTTCAATCAGGAAGTAAGCACTATGAAAAGAAGAGGAAGAGGAAGAGGGAGGTTGAGAATAAGCGGGGAGAAAGAGTGAGAGGTAGGGGTAGAGCAGGTAAAGGAGTTCATGGCCAAAGAAGACAAACACTTTCAAATGAAATCAGAGCAACCTTAGTAGATCATGTCATCAACCATGGGCTGACAATGCGTGAGGCTGGACAGAGAGTGCAGCCAAACTTGAGCCGTTTTACTGTCGCTTCTGTCATCCGGACCTTTAGACTGGAGAACAGGTATGTAACCAAAATTTCATGTAGTACACATGTAGTATACCCCATGTCATAGTGTATCAGTTGGGTGACACCTGTTTACATAGTGTATGACATCAGCCATTCATGAACTGTACAAGTTTGCTGTACAATGTACTCTACTGTGGGGGAAAATATTTAGGCTGCATTGTCCAAGCCCTATATATATTTTTATTTTATTTTTTCTAAAGGACTGAGAGACGACACCATGGTGGAGGAAGGGGCCAAATGTTCACCGGGGTACAGGAAGCTGCCATTGGAAACTTGGTTTTGGAAAATAATGAAATCAGATTACGAGAAATTCAAAGCCACATCATCAAATACAACATCTTATTCAACAACATTCAACGAGTTAGTCTGTCCACATTGGCTCGCATTCTCAAGCGAAACCAAATCAGAATGAAACAACTTTATAAGGTGCCGTTTGAGAGAAACTCTCAAAGAAACAAAGAGTTCA
Source organism: Siniperca chuatsi (assembly GCF_020085105.1). Lineage (NCBI taxonomy): Eukaryota > Metazoa > Chordata > Actinopteri > Centrarchiformes > Sinipercidae > Siniperca > Siniperca chuatsi. The sequence goes on from NC_058042.1 coordinate 35,239,573, forward strand.
GACGAGCATATGTGGATGTAAGTACTATATTGACTGCAGTACACTACACGCAACATTGTTTCCCAGTGTACTGGATAACACCATATTGACTGATTTTTGTTCTTTGTTTTCAGGGAGTACTGGAAATCGATGCTCATGCAATCCCACATGAGTTCATCTTTATAGATGAGGCTGGGTTCAACCTAGCAAAGACCAGAAGAAGGGGGAGAAACCTTATTGACCACAGAGCCATTATAGATGTTCCTGGCCAACGTGGTGGGAACATCACAATGTGCGCTGCCATCTCCAACATGCATGGTGTCCTCCACCGTCATGCCAACCTTGGACCATACAACACAGCCCATATTCTCACATTTCTGGACAGACTTCACAACATTCTCATACCACCAGAGCGTATGAATGATGCAGACCATCAAAGAAACCGGTACGTTGTATTATGGGACAACGTGAGCTTTCATCGTGCAGCCCCAGTCCAAAACTGGTTTGCTGACCACCCAACATTTCTCGTGCAATACTTCCCACCATACTCAACATTTCTGAACCCCATAGAAGAATTATTTTCGGCATGGCGGTGGAAGGTATACGACCGTCAGCCCTTTGTGTGCATGCCTCTTGTGCAGGCCATGGAAGACGCATGTGATGAGATTGATGTGGGTGCAATTCAGGGATGGATAAGACACTCAAGGCGCTTCTTCCCTCGATGTCTGGCAAGGGAAGATATTGCCTGCGATGTTGATGAGGCGTTGTGGCCCGACCCGTCTGTACGGCAAGATGCTGCCTAATTATTTTTCTTGCCTCTTTTTTTTTTACTGTAATATATTTTTTTCAGTAATTTTCTTTTTCAGTTTACTGTTTTTTGTAAGAATATTTTAGTTCAGTCCCATGTTAATATATCTGCTGTGCATATGTTGCACTGACTTGTTTACTGTAGTGAAGGAAAAAAATAAAAATGTTGCAACAGCATGTGTGTGTATCTGCAAATATTTCTGTGCATGTGAACAATCTGATACATATTTTAGTATTATGGCAAAGCATACTTAAAGATGGGGGTGCTTTTCATTATGCCCAACAGTGTGTAGGTGGTTAGGCAAAAATCTGGTAATATGAATGAAGTGTGTGCCATTTCATGCAAAAGTTTGATTTTGACAATGCTATGTGTAGTTTCGGTTGCAGTGCTTCATTTTGCAGGATATATGATGTATTTTGCAGTTTGGGTGTGTGATTTTGTGAATTGTGTTAAGTGTTTTGATAAAACCAGACTAGTTTGAAATAGCAATTGGAAAAAACTGTAAGAGCAGACATAACTTCAGTGTTATATACACCCTGAAAAACCATCAAAGCCACAGACTAAATATGTCTTATGATTTTGAAACACGAACACATAACAACAAACAACTTTGTCTGTGCGATTGATTTCGAAAACAAAAAATCTTCTGGTCTTCTAGTACATCCTGTGTCGAACTCTTTGTCCAAAAATGTATGCAACCAAAATACAGAAACTACACATTCAAAGCACACAGTGTGTCAGAATTTGACAATTACCTCATGTTGGATTTCTTTACCAAACAGGGCATCTCGCTGAGACTGACCATGCACAGTAGTAAAGTCTTGTTAATATATGATGTGATGTTCAATCAAAGATCTCGATTCTTTCAGTTTTCTCCCTATTCAACACTGCCAAGAATGCTAACTATGTAGGTCTGTACCCTGAGCCATACTTTTATGCTTGCATGTCAGACAAAGAAAGGTCTGATTTTATGTAGTGGTACAATACAGTGAGTCATGGGGTGTTTGATTTCCAGTTTGAACTGCACACATACAGTGGTGTGCAAAAGTGTTTGCCCCTTCCTGATTTCCTTTTTTTTTTTGCATGTTTGTCACATTAAAATGTTTCAGATCATCAGACAAATTTAAATATTAGTCAAAGATAACACAAGTAAACACAAAATGCAGTTTTTAAATGAAGATTGTTATTATTAAGGGAAAACAAAATCCAAACCTACATGGCCCTGTGTGAAAAAGTGATTGCCCCCTAAACCTAATAACTGGTTGGGCCACCCTTAGCAGCAACAACTGCAATCAAGCCATTGCGATAACTTGCAATGAGTCTTTTACAGCGCTGTGGAGGAATTTTGGCCCACTCATCTTTGCAGAATTGTTTTAATTCAGCCACATTGGAGGGTTTTCGAGCATGAACTGCCTTTTTTGAAATCAGGAAGGGGGCAAACACTTTTGCACACCACTGTATGGAATCAACGATGTTGTGTTACGTAAAGCATGCATTGTGTACCGTGATGCGTTCATGGAGTGTACCAAATTGGACCCTTTTGACTATACCACACTTGCATCATACTGCATGGCAGTGTTTGAAACACAATTCCTACCTCCAGACACACTGTCATTGACCTATGATGGTGCATACACCAGCCAACACAAGGCATCAATGCATCTATACAGTGACTAGAATTTGAGGCATTCAAAAACAAAATAGAAATTCGACATGCCCTGAATCATGGAGTAGAACAATTTTAGCTATATCATGTTGATGGTTTTTGTGAACGTATGTGAGTTTGCTGGCTGTTTTTGGCACGGCTGTCAAAAGTGCTACAGTCCCAGGCATAAAAATTCTGTAAACGACATAGCATTCGGTGTTCTTTACAGACATAACTGCAAAGTCTTAGAATAAAACACAAGCTCCACGTCCAGGTAATGTGGCAATGTGAGTGGGAACAAGCCAAAAAAAGAGATCATAGACTTCAGGACTTTTTGAAAAGTTACAATGCGCCTGAAAGACCCGTAAAAAGCACTGTTTGGGGGTCGTACCAATGCATACAGACTACACCACAAAGTTGCTGAGAGTGATAAGGTACATTATTATGACTTCACATTGCTGCATCCAACTGTATAGGCCCATAAATGTTACCCAGTTGGACATTCTAAAATAATCTTCCATGATTTCAAACCAAGTGAAAATTACTTTGGGCTGACAAAATGTACTGTGTTGCATCCCTGGGGATTGTATCATACCATACCGCTGTAAAAGCAAGCTTATGTTAACCTTGGTGTCGGACATGTGCAGAGATTCAAAACCAGACCAGCAAGTGTAATCACTCTGATCCTGAGAGGGCTTTTGTGTCAGAGGATGGAGACTGGGTCACAGAGGAAGGCCCCTTTTTATGGGATCTTAGCGATGAAATTAATGGAGATACCGGTGGTGATGACCACATTGTGTAATTTGTGTCAGGAGGTCCTAAATGCTATGCTTATCGGACACTCCATAACAAGTCACAGTTAGAAAGCAAAGGAATCACTCTGAACACACACAATGGGCATTGTGTGTGTTCTAGTGAATCTTGTGTACGAGTTTGTGAGCTATGACAATACATCACAAAATATAATGATGAAATCAGACACAATAGTAACAATGTATTTACGAAGTATGTGAAATTTAAGCTGTTTGTATCTAGTTAAAAAACAGTTTTTTCAAGGCAAAATCAGTAGGACTATTAATATAAACACAAATGATCTTGTTTTGTTTAAAAACCCCAGAGGCAAATATCAAGTCATGCTAATGGCAAGACAGATGTTTCCTGGGAAAGTAAATTTTTTATAGAGTGTTTTGAGGATGCCACATGTGTTGCTTATGGATATTTACGGATTGATTATAAAGCCAGGACACCTGATCACCTCCATCTCAGAACTGACTTGCTTTCTGACCTGCCTGTTGTGGAAATAAAATCATGTCTGAATGCATGAGAAGAAACCTGCCTTTATTAAAACTCCTAGTGCTCCAAGGAGGCATATATTCTTCAATTTACATCCAAAGACTTTATTTTGACATTGTCTGAAATAGCATTGGATGTTTTAAAAGGCAAGTTACCTTAAAACAAAACACAGTATCAAATGTTACAAAAATAGAAGGTGGGGATTAGTTTTATAACTGATAAAAAAGGTGTACATGTCTGAGATAAAGAAGTTCATCAATCAGTCAGGTGGATTTCTCTTATCTCTCCTGAGTATAGCGTTTCCTTTTATATGGTAAATGGACTGTACTTGTATAGCGCCTTTCTAGTCTTCCGACCACTTAAAGCGCCATACAAAATGACATTCACCCCATTCACACACATTCATACAGTGCTGGCACGTGCCAACTGCTCATCAGTTCAAAGAAACTAACTCATTCACACACTGAAGGCACAGCCCTCAGGAGCAATTTGGGGTTCAGTATCTTGCCCAAGGACACATTTTGAAGTATCCTTGGGCAACGTTATTTTTTTTTCTTTTAGAGTTACCCAAGCCCGGCTGAAGAAGTTAGTGTAGCCAGAGATATTTTTTCAGACATCACAGGCTCTACAAAAGCCTTTCTGAAAGAAGCCTGGACGACAACGTCTGTGCTCTAACACAACAAAGGTTAGAGCCGAAGAAACTTCGAATCCTGCATCTCCCAGAGAACAGTGCCAGCAGCGCCTTTGCCCAGACCTTCGCCGAAAGAGACCGCCAGACCAGCCAGGAGACCTCATCAGCTCGGTGACCAACTCACAGAGTCACCTGTGAGCGGCCTCCGGTAGACACGCTGGCCACATCCTCTGCACAGTGGATTCACCTTGCATGCCATTTCGGAAAGCCAGCGGAAACTCATCTTTGCCTGCGCTTCCAAACAGTAGACTAAACCACGGTTTTGCTATAATAAAGAGTTTATGTTGAATAAAATATATGAATTCCTATTTTGAGACTGATCAACTTAATTATCCAAGTTTAAGTAATTCGATTAACTTAATTTCAATTTTGTTGGTGCCTCAACGAGTGAATTAAAGTGTAATTATTTGATTAAAGTAGTTGATTCTCCTACACATGCAAAACCACTTTTTTTTTACATACAACAGAAGGACAAATTTTTTTAACAAATTTACAAACTATAAAATCATTTTTAGACAGGTTGTCACTGTATTGTCTCATCACCTCATCATGGGATAGTCCTTTATCCATATGATAAAGAAAAAAAATACAATGTTGTCCGCATACAGCAGTGCCCATGTCCTGTACTTGTCTTGTTGAATGTTGAATAGCTTAACAATTTCTCTTTAGAAACAAATAAATTTATTCTGAAAATTGGAAATATATAGGAGGGTTCCCAAAATTGTCAAAGAATGACCCCACACCATGTAAGACAGGTCTGATGCACCTGCCATCCATCAGCTCATCAACCCAGCAATATTCAAACCCTGGTCATTCATCGCCAGATCATTGTTCCTACCAGCTTTGTATCAGATCTCACATCCAGCTTAGTTTGTGTCTCTATTAGTTTTGCCTGACTGACTTTGTTCTCTTGTGCTCAGGATCATTGCCTGTTCTCCCGCCTGTCTGCCAGACTCTCAGTCAGTTAGAGCTCACAGCCATCGATTCTGTGCTCTTGCTCTGCCTGCCTACCACTCTACCAGACTCTCAGCCAACCACGCTTCCAGCCATCCATTCTGTGCTCTAGCCCTGCATGTCTGCCACTCTGCTGGCACTACCTGCTCTGCTCTGGCCATTCCCGTTCCATCACCCAGTCTCCATATCCATTATCTGCCAATTGGCATATAGACACACTATATCATAATGATTGAATGCAAATGGATTACAGGCATAGCTACCAGTGGAAGTCTTGTCTACAAATCCTACAACAATAAATTTAGGTATCTGCCCTAAAAACTAATTTTCTTGATTGTAGACCCTTGTGCCTGGTGGAATGCAACATTTTTTGAGATCTGTCGATAGGGTATTTCACATTACTGTGCACTTACTGGGCTAGTTTGATAGCAGGGGACACTGTAACCTTTTTTACAAACTCGCTGACATAATATTGACCTGAAAGTCATCAACTCTGTTAAGCATTAAGCAAAACTTGTTTTTAGCTCTTATAAATTTGATCTTGAAATTAACAACATTTATCAACAGTTTGTCTTGAAAAAACAAATCGGAGTATATGGGAGCAATAAACTCTACCACAAGTCCTTCTTTAGTATATCCTATTCTTTTTGCGAGTCCTTCTTTATCCCCTCCAGCTGTCACATCATCCATGTGTCCTGTAGTATCCATACAAAACAGTCCAGATCCAAATTGTGTTTGCAGAGTATCCTTCCCATAATTTAAAAGACACTCTATGATACATCGGTAAGGGTAGATGATTGACGATTGTGTTATGAGTGTGTCTCCCAGCGAAATGTCAACTTAATATTCTGGATAATTGATAAATCCCACTTTGCCTCCTTGTGCCAAGTTTCCTCCATTGGATTTGGTGATCTTAACATGTGATATGAAAGATATGTATTATTCAGTCCTCATTACTAGCGGGGACAAATAATTCTAATAGAACAGAGTCCAAAATCGCTGCAAGCGGGAGAATTTCAACACACTTTTTTTTTAACCCCCCCCCATAATGTGAGCCAAGTCCACTGTATCCTGGTAAATCCCCACCCTCTTGTGCCACGTAGTAGTTTAGGTATTTATCAGCATTGTGAATATACGGTTGATACATGATCAAGACCTTGTCTAAAACAGATTTTTATACAGGTCGATAGTTTAGTTTTATTATTACTTTGCCATACGATGCCAGATTTAGTTCGGATGGTATGTCATCTTCGCTTGATAAACTGTCCTCGGGGGTGTCAAAAGTAAAACCTGGTGTAAATCCCCAAATTTGAACAAGATTCCCTCAAAATGTTAATTGTCTCTTATTGGCAAAACAGACACTCTGTTCATGAAGTTATTGTCCCAAAGTTTGATTCAATTCAGTTTTAGATAAGCAGGTATTTATTTCCGTTATTATATATTGCATGGTTGTATAGAATCCAGGCATCGCTGTTAAGACAGGCCTGCTTGTTTGTTTTTTGTCAAACACAACAAATTCAGAATCTTCTGGCAAAAAGTTTGTCCATGTTTTTGGATACTGTATTTCGATTGAACCCACTTCACAGGGCACTTTGAAGTGCAGGGGTTTGGAAAACTTTGTTTTAAAACTAGATATTGTGTTGTTGGGGTAAAATTTGGAGGAGGAGTTGCTAGGCAGTGTTATAAAAAAATAAACATACTTTGAAAACACATCTATGCATGTTAATAAATAGCGTACCCCATCGTTTTCTGAAGAATATGTCTGGCAATTCCAGGCAGATCTAGCAATCTATTTTTAAATTTTTTTATTTTTTATTTTTTTACTAAAACCGTATTTCTCTTAAAATGTCCTTTTTTAAGAGCCATTTGTCTATGTCAGAAACTTCTAAATGAATACTGGTATTTTCAAACACTGCTTGTTTTAGCTTTTGTATACCCCCACATCCTCCAGCATTTCTGGTACATAGTATATTTTTTCATGACTTCCTCCATGGCGGATGTATTGAAAATAAAACAAATACTGTTACTGTTTTAAGGATTTTATTTCTGACACATGCTTACATCATCAAAAGAAAAACATTTCTTTCCAACACATGTACAAAATGGTTAATCTAAGCTACTGTGCTAGATGCCCTAAAAATATTACTACATGCATTTAAGTTTTTACTAAACAAAGATTTGACTAGCTGCATCATTACATAAACATTTCATATCTATTCAACTTGTGTTACACACAAATCAATACTAAAAGTACAGAAACAAGTCACATGTTCCATGTCGAATTCATTGTCACTTTACAATCACATCGAGAACTGCTTTTACATATGTGTTTTTATCTGCAACAGTTTGTATCATGTCACCCCAGTCATCTGCCATATGTCTAACAACTTCTGTCAGAGAATTGAATCTAGAACAACACTGAGATCTGTAGGTGTCATGTATACTGTAGCATTGTCAACAGCATTGCATAACAGAGACTTCATCTTGTACAAAACATACCTTTTTCTGACAATTCATCAGATTGGATGTATTTCCTGTTGTTCTAAACAGGTTTTTCTACTCCAAATACGTAGAGATTCCTGAGCTACGGTGTTCAATATTTTGTCTCCTCTTTGTTGAGTTATGTTTTAATTTTGTAATGAGAAATGGCGTAGTCATCCACTTCTGTAAAAAACATCTGTTGGAACATCTCAAATGTAATTTGGAGAAAGTGTATCAATTCCAAGCCAACCGATTACAAATACTTGAGCATGTGTGTAGTTTTTATTCAAAAGCTCTTGCTTAATCTCTTCCAGGTTGTCTTCAAGACAATATACAGGTAGTATGTCAGAGCATGCGTGAGAATGTCTTTTATACAGTTCATGTAAATAAACGCAATATACACATGTTTTCTTTGCTCTTTGCTGAATAATTTTGTATAGATAATGTCTGTTGTTACCTAAGTGTGGTGAACATAAGTTGAAGCATTAAAGCAGTCTATTTGCTATGGATTGTCCAGAGTGTTCAAACAATCTGAAGACAAAGGGGTGTCTTCCCTGTTCATGTGGATTGGATTGGATGGATTCTTTTAAAAGATAGAAAAGTCAGATTTCTTCTTCCTAGTTCCTCACCAAACTGATCCACCCAGGAGTTGCTACTGCTGTTGCTATTGTTCTGGGAGTTTGGAAAATAATTAGGCATGTCCTGAGGTGGTAATACGTCGCACCTGTACAAAAACATATGTGGAATATTAGAACATGCGATATGTGCAATTTTTCATTTGTCTCTGTTTGAAAAGTGTCAGAACAACAAAAGTTTTACATTTGTTGAATCACCAAAAGTATTTTTTTGGCATTGTTGCCCCGCTTGGGGGTGTTATACCATTTGAATATGGTATTGATGCAGGAGAAAACATCTTGTGCTCTCTCCCCATCATCCCACCACACTAAAGTCAGTGGTAAAACAGTCTGACCGTTCTTTAGGAGTCACAGGGCACTGTTTGTCTTCATTGAAGTTACCCCTCCTTGAGAAGTGCAAAACAGAGTTGTCCGAGCATTGTCCGAGAAGAATGTTGGAGTCAGGGTCCTTAACGGACATCTCTGTCTCTACTTTCCTAAGGTACCACTCCTTTCCACTGTGCAGTGTATCAGTGTTACAGTACAGACAGGCAGGGGACACCGAGATGGACCAGAATGTTCTTTATTGAATGACAGCCAGATATGGTGGGTATGGAGAGAGGGATAGTCTGTAGGAGGGAGATCACTGGAGTCAGGGTGGTCACTGGAGGCAAGCAGGGAGATCATTGGAGACGGACTGGAGAAACACTGGAGACTGGAGAAACGAAGTGTAATGCCGAATGGCATAGAGAGTCCTAAGTTTGAACGAGGTCGGACACATACTGAGGTAAGTGCAGGTCTTTTATACTGGCTGTGATTGGGACTAATGGGGAGCACGAGTGTAATTGGGAGCAGGTGTGGGTGATTAGTGGATGGTGGAACCGGGCGTATCTGTGACAGTACCCCCCCCTCCATGGCCAGCTCCCGAGGGCCGAAAAACCCCCACCGATGTGGTGGTCATCCTCCACCACGGGGAGTGGGCTAATCTGGGCGACCGGCCAGAGCCTTGGCAGGTGTGGAGCTGGGAGGCCTCAGATGGACGACCAGGAATTTGGACCGGTATGGAGGAGGGAGTCTCGGACTGATGACCATGAAGCCGAACCAGGGTGGAGCTGAGGACCTCCGGTGGACGACCCGGGGACTGGCCTGGCGCGGGGCTGAGGACCTCCTGCGGACCTCCTGCGGACGACCCGGGGACTGGTCTGGCGCGGAGCTGGGGACCTTGGGCGGACAGCCTGGGGGCTGGATAGGTGAGGTGCAGAGGACAGCTGAAAACATTTGCTTTGTGAAGTTCAACCCCATCTGGAGGCCTGGTGGAATACTTGTGGTACAGGTGGGAGGTCACCAGAGGCCCTCGGGGACCTGGCAGCGAAGACGAAGGCGGAGACCCTTTGGAGATCTGTGGCGAAGGCGGGGACCCCCTGGAGGCTTGTCGACCGGACAGGGGGCCGGTGCCGGGACAGCAGGACTGGGGGCCGGCGACGGGACAGCAGGACTGGGGGCGGGGGGCTGCTGCGATCCAGCAGGGACTGGAGGCGGTGGTGGCGGCGGCTGCGCCGCTGGGACTGGAGGCAGAGCAGGCGAGCAGCTGGGAGGCGGAGCAGGCGAGCAGCAAGGAGGCGGAGCAGGCGAGCAGCAAGGAGGCGGAGCAGGCGAGCAGCGGGGAGGCGGAGCTTCGGTGCTGGCAGGTAGTGGGTTGGTAGACGGGAGAGTGGTCGGTAGAGGTGTGGGAGGAGGACTTGCTGACGACTTGACATTTGGCGGGCCAAACTCCTTCCTGAGTGGCCAAAGGATTGTGTGACAGCCTCATCTCTCGACCAGATGTCTGCGGCTCAGCGGAGTGCCGGTCCATCGAGCCAAGACACCAAGAAGGCCACCCTGGATCACTCGGTGGGGTACTGGTGTGGGTATAGGCCGATGACCAGGAAACACCGCAACAAAAATCCCTCACAGTCATCTGCTGAGCCGGAGAAGGTCTGTAGTTGCTCAATCATTCTGAAAGCCAGAGGGGTTGAAGGAGTGTCTGAGGAGGCACTGGTGGGAATGACTGGTGGTGGATGGGTGAGGAGAAGTCGGCGGAAAACCTCCTCCAGGTCGGGGAAGGGGTCATCGGGTAATCTGGCTGTCATCCTTACGGTTGGGTCCGACCTTCTGTTACAGTACAGACAGGCAGGGGACACCGAGATGGACCAGAATGTTCTTTACTGAATGACAGCCAGATATGGTGGGTATGGAGAGAGGGATAGTCTGTAGGAGGGAGATCACTGAAGGCAGGGAGGTCACTGGAGTCAAGCAGGGAGATCACTGGAGACAGGCAGGGAGATCACTGGAGACGGACTGGAGAAACACTGGAGACTGGAGAAACGAAGTGTTATGCCGAATGGCATGGAGAGTCCTAAGTTTGAACGAGGTCGGACACATACTGAGGTGAGTGCAGGTCTTTTATACTGGCTGTGATTGGGACTAATGTGGAGCAGGAGTGTAATTGGGAGCAGGTGTGATTAGTGGATGGTGGAGCCTGGCGTATTTGTGACAATCAGCCCCTTGAACTGTTTAGCTCTTTACAGATTTTGTCTCTGAAAAGAAACCACTCCTCAGCAAAAAAAGTGTATGTGTGGTGTTAAAGCTAGATAAAAAATCTCTTCGGCCTCTCTTGTATAAAGATGAATCATCCCCTTGTCGAACAAGTAGCCCGAAACCATAAAGTTTTGCACATCCCATTCATACTGCAAATACCCGGATTTTGGGTCTTTGTGAGCCACGAAATTATCCAGGTTTTTAGAAGCAGACTTCATCTTTTTAGGAGCCATGATTAATTCTGCATCAGCATCATCAATATTTTTACAATGTTTTGGAGTTAAAATTCCAGAAGCAATACCAGTATTTTCCAGGGGGCAATGGTTGCAACAGAAATCGAAAGAAAGCCTCGATTAAGTCTTACGTAATATCCCCGGTGTTTCGTAGTCGCTGTTTAGTACATGATCAGATCAGAAAGCCACTCCCAAAACACTTAACAACAATTTAATTTTCTGCAACCATATATGGGATTCTAAACACCAAATGGTCTTGGGGGGAGGGGAGGAATGCACATGCATGCACGTGAAAAAGGTGTATTTTATATACTACTTGTATTAAAGAAATTACCAGCTATTTATTACCTGGTTATTGGGAAATACCGGAATATAATTATTAAATAATGTTGGGTTAGTTTTCGATACATTTGGGGGTAAATTTGAGGGTAATTTCAAAGTAATTTCAAATACATTACTTGCTAATTATCTACTACTTATCATGAAATTTGGGGACCTGTAAAATGAAGTGTTGTCCTTTTAAAATGGTCCTTTTACCACTTAAGAAATATTGGTTGCATCAGACCATTTCTCTCTCAGGTTGATGCATGTGCTGACATTAAAACATCTTCATTATTTCATTCTTATTATCCTTACTTAATTGTTAATGTCATGATTAGTGGCTTTTAAAAAAAAGTTTATTATTATTATTATTATTATTGTAACCATTAAGAAATACAGTGCTATATAGCTCCAGATAGAAGGGTTGATTCACCCATATTTTCCACTTCCCTCTAGTGGTATCTAACCACCCAGATAGTTTTGGTTTTATCTTGGACGTTTAGAGATCCTGCCGCTGACACTTCTGCCACCACCCCAATATGAAATTGGGTTTGTGGTACTCAAAGAATTAAAAAATTCAATCAGAAAAACTTTCAATTACTCTGAATATTCCACAGGCCTCACTGTCAAAAGTTCTCAATATTTTCTACCTTCAGCAGTGAAAACTGTGTTTATAAACGAAAAGCCTGTGAACTCTCTGTGACGGCAAATGCGGGGTTGGACATGTCTTGACTGACTGATAGCAATTATGCTATTACAAAGTGCAGCTTATGTAGAGCAGCAGCTGTCAGCCTATAGATTGAAGCCGTCATAAAACAGCATCAGTTGCTTGTTTCTCTCTCCGTCCCCAAGGCTTTCAGAGCTAAGTGGCTGTGATTAACAGGCTTCTGTCAGAGGACTGATGGTTTCTGAGAAGAAAAGCAACAAAGCCTGGCCCAGCTCACTTTGTTCTGACGCCTACTTTAAAGCTCTGAGACTCTTTTGTTCAGCTGACTGCTCCCCAGGCCTCCAATTACACCCAGTGTTACTGACTCCCGTCATCAGCTTCATTATAGCGTGGCTCTCTGATGACAGCTTTCTGAACAGAGAACTGTGAGGCTGTCACAAGAATTTTTTTTATTTTTTAGCTTTTGATCCCCCAATGAAACGGACCACTGTCACATGTGGCATCATAAAAATACTGGTCAAGCACTGGTTCTGGCTCATCAGTCTCCATGGATGATGCACCACCTTAGACACTAGCTGGAGACAGAGTGGACCTGCCATGTGGACTGGTACTTCAACAATGCCCTTTGTCACACAGTGATGTACGTGTGTGTGTGTGTATTCTGGCTCTGTCCAGGCCAATCAGGCAGCCTCGGAACAGATGTGTGAGCTGGCACAACCAAAGGGAGCCCAGTCCCCCTCTTTCCCTCTGTTCAAACCCTGTCCGTCCAAGCTGTAGATGGTTACTGAGCTTTTGTGCACTTTGTGCCAGACGTGTTGTTCCAATTGTCAGACATGAAAGCACAATAACATTTTGCAGTCATCAGATTTGTATTTGCTCTTTTTCTCAGGAAATTAAAAGGCCACTTCATTTCCACTTTTCCATTTTTTATCATATTTGTTTTTTACAGCAGGTGGGTTTTGATAACCTTCACCCAGCACTTCAGAAGGGTTTTACAGTTCTTCTGCTTTCCTTTTAGTACTGTTTGAAGATTAAATCTGAACTTACATGTAATAAATGTAATTATATTTATATAGTGCCAATTCATAACAGAAGTTATCTCATTGCACTTTTCCTGTAGAGCAGGTCTAGACCGTACTCTTTCTAATATCATCCTCTTCTTCATTGGCAAACAAAAAACTGCATCACAGCCAACATCTGGCAAGTAGTGGGACAGACACCCCAGCTGACCTAGTCATTATTTTATGGACGCAACATCATGCGACAAAATCAATATAAATTCAGGTTAATGATGGATGGATGGATGGATGGATAAAATGAGTGAAAGTTAGAGAGTACATGGTAAAATGGTAAATGGCTGCACTTATATAGCACTTTTATCCAAAGCGATTTACAATTTGCCTCTCATTCACCCATTCACACACACTCACACATGGATGGCAGCTACTATGCAAGGTGCTGGCCTGACCATCGGGTTAAGTGTCTTGCCCAAGGACACTTTGACACATGGATAGGAGGAGCTCGGGATTAAACCCCCGAGCCCTTTGATCAGTGGACGACCCACCCATCTCCTGAGCCACAGCCACCCCTACTACTATACACACAGTTACCAGACGATTAAGTACACCTGTACAATAATCATGCATACCAGTAGAACTGCCCAGAAATTAAACCAATCTGAGAAATGTATAATGTTCAGGGTTTGTCTAACAAGCTGTTGTTAAAAACTCAGTATAATGCATTACAATGCATCATATTGAGAGATGCCCCATAGTTATAAATGGAGACAGACAAAATATTAGAACATATTAGCAACACCTTTCAATGTAATGCAGCACAAGTGCACATGTCAACTGAAGTCCCATTCATGTGGGCTCCCAGGAATTCAGTACTGTCAGACTAATGGTAACACAGGCCTGTAAAGTCAAAGTACAGAAGTATTAGCTGCAAAATGCATCTCATTAAGCGGGGAAGATTGGCCCCCATCAGAGTAATATTATTCTAACAATATTGGATTATTATTACTGATGCATTAACAGTTAATCTATCAATAATGATGAGCCAATATGTTTATTATTAATGTTGATGATTAACATTTAAGCAGCACTAATGCTGTAGCTGGTCGAGATGGAGCATGACTATTTTACATACTGTTGGGTAGTTTAATGTATTACAGAGAATTACATTTTGTAAGCCAATCATATGTTTTGTTTGTAAAATATTAAGTCATAACCCCTGACACAGGAAACCAACTCACACAGCAATGCAATTTGAACTCCACTTACAACATAAATGATTAGTGGTGAGGACCCTCTTACACAGAGTACCAGTGGAGGCACTGAGAACTAACAAACACTCCACTCCTCTGTCTCTGTCAGGTACCAGTAGGAACATTTTGACGGCTGAGTCCCTCAGAAAAGACCGTAACTGCTGCTTAGATTCACAACAGCTTTCCTCCCCTCATTGTCAGTGTCTGATGCAGAGGAGAGATTTAGCTGTCTTCCCGGCAGTGAGTCAGGTATATTTGTCTTCCCCATGCTTGATCTAACCCCCTCTGATGCTGAGAAAACATTGTTATTGGTGTGTGACTGTTGTGAACAAAAACAGCCAGTGATCCTTGCTCTATTGTGACCGTAAGCTGGTAAATGCCAAGCTGCCGTTTATGTAAAGCTACTTTTATTGCAGCATCTGGCTAACTTGGCTTTTATCTTATTATGCTAATACAGGAGGCTGCGGCTATAGCAATAAAAGCTGATTTACTCTCATGTTGTTGTAGGCTGAGTGATGGGGAAACATTTGTCAAGTTTGAGAGGGGAGTGTCTGAATGTGGACCTGAGAGACAACAGGGTTTCCCGTCACACAGCTGCTAACTTGATGATGGAGGTAAATGGCACTGAACCACCTTAAAGGACCATACCAGTGTGTTATGTTTTAGTCCTACTGCAAACCACGTAATTTATATGACGTCAATGGTAAGCCTTTTCTATATATATATAACACAGGTGTTTAGATTTATATATATTTTCTTGCCCTCCAGGCAGCCATTGGTGTTCATTTATCTAGGAAATGAAAATCAACCAGCTTAAAGGGTCCCTTCACATTACTGAAGGAAAAAAAATCTTATTTGCCTCTAGTGGTATCAAGCCATGTGCATAGTTTTGCTTAGATTTTTATTTGTAAAGGTTTTGAGATATCTATCACTGAGATTTCTGTCTCCATTCTAATACAATAGAGGAGAGGGGGCTTTAGTTTGTGGTGCTCACAGTTGTGAAGGCAATTCGTGTGAGCTGGTCAACTCTGATGATGAAGAAGGTTTCTGGAGACTCAGATGTCTTACACCGCAATGTTTAATGAGACTCGGCCGAGGAGACAATGATATCAGCAGTACAAGGTGAAACCCAGTGCAGTGCCAAAACCAAGTCTGAAGTTTCTCTTCCTGTTCCACAATATTTATCCCTTACTAACCCTATAGAGTCTAACGTGCTCTCCCCACAAGGTTATGCTTTTCTAGCCTATATATGTGAATTCTAATGCTTGCCTAAATCACATTGGAATTAGGTCACATGTATTATATTTTAAGGGGAGACACTTACGTCTGAGACAGAATGCAATCAACTGTCCTTGAGTGTCTAAGCAATGGATCTTGCTATCTACACTGCTGTCGTTATGGGTCTACTGCAGGACTCAGCAAAATGAACTAATGCTAGAGACACAGAGGTCGTTTCATTTCTATGTTTACAAGTGACCCCAAGTGTGACATGTGAATGACCTGTACCTCACCTGACATCCACATTAGGGCCCTCTAAGGAAAATTCCTTCACCGATCCCCCCCTTTTGATCGCTGTGTGATCACATATTACCATAACCCTTTGCCTGTCTTGGGACCCCTTTTTTCATTTCAGAGTGGAGATGACACATACACTTCACAATTCAGATAATCAATTACAACTCTTAATATACCAAAAGAAACATATGTTATGACCCCGTGGTTGTTTTATAAATATTCTGCGTGTTTTTGTATGAGATATTCCCTGTGCATGTGTGGTGGTTTTCTCTCTCTCTCTCTCTCTTGTTCTGCTGTGTGTGTGTGTGTGCGTGCGGGTGTGTGTGATAGGCTACAAGTGAGCTTGGCTGATTTTGGCTAAATGGACCATTGACTGAGTGTGTATAGGTTGTTCCAGAGAGCTGATTGGTTCCAGCCTCCAAGTGGGCGGGTTAAAGGGCCGGCTTCTCCAGACTCCTGCGGGCTCTCCTCTCCACTGCCAGCGAGTGTGTATTGTGTAATGTGAAAAATTTGTTAACTGATAAACAGGTTTGGTAGTGGTGGGTAATATGCTTGGTTCAACCGTTTTTTCTCCTGTTCTGGATTAAGAGTTAGGATAGTGATTTGTCTTTTGGTTTCTTCTATTATTTTAAGTAGGTAAGTTAAGGTTGCTTAACTTTAGTTTCCTTTGCTGCGGCACGTGTACTGACAAGAACTAGGAAAAGAGATCATATTTCTCCAATATTAGCTTCTCTGCACTGGCTCCCTGTAAAATCCAGAATAGAATTTAAAATCCTTCTCCTCACCTACAAAGCTCTTAATGGTCTGGCACCATTGTATCTTAAAGATCTCATAATACCTTATTAGCCGACTAGAACACTGCACTCCCAGGATGCAGGGTTACTTGTGGTTCCTAGAGTCTCCAAAAGTAGAATGGGAGCCAGAGCCTTCAGTTATCAAGCTCCTCTCCTGTGGAATCAGGTCCCAGTTTGGGTACAGAAAGCAGACACCATCTCCACATGTTTGAGTAAACTTAAGACTTTCCTCTTTGATAAAGCTTATAGTTAGTGCTGGCTTGGGTGAGTCCTGAACCATCCCTTAGTTATGCTGCTATAGGCCTAGACTGCCGGGAGACTTCTCATGATGCACCTCTTTCCTCTCTCCTCCTCTCCCTCTGCATCTGCTTCTACAGTTGTTGTTATTGACTCTGTTACTAATACTGACATTTTTCCTATTATTATTCCTACAATTAAAAAAAAAGAGAAATTCTACATGGTCTTTGCATTGGTTTGTTGTTTTGCTGTTTGCCCCCCCTGAAGTTACAAGATGTAAATAAACCTCTTAAAGGGCTGCAAATCCTTTGTTGCTGTGTTTTTGGGAGCTGGAGATGGGAGTCTCATTTTAATTATGTTGCGCCAGGGTTTCCCCTAGGCCTGGTTGTAATACATGCAAATTAAAATTTTATTTGTTCAATAAAACTCAATATTCAAAATTTGGTATAATAATATATAAGGAAGGGGAAAACCTCAAGAATGACATGTGAGTAAAAAATCCAAATGTTTCATATATCAAATCACTTCAAATCAATATCAAAAGGTAATATACTGATTTCAGACTGATTATAATGATTATTGTAAACATTCTTATCAAACAGCATGCATTAAAACTGCAAAAACTATCTAAACAATCTAAATACTGAATAACATATAGATTAAGAAATGATGGAACTATTAAAAATGAATGAGTCTTCTTACGTAACTAGGTAAGGAATTAATCATGTGAATTAATCATGACTGCAGCAAAACATCATTCAAAACTTCTTAATTGAACACATATGGTAATAGTGAGTATTGCTTAAATCACTGGCACAACATTTTAAACCTGAAATCAAAAATAGCAGCACACTCGGATAGATATTGACATGTACTATCCAATTGCTTCAATTAAATCCTACATCTGAATCTCTGTCTGGACTTTATGATTTTTAATCAGCACCGTGATTATCAAAATCCATCTTTATTTCAAACACATACTTCAGGCATTTTCTCATCAGTTGGCAAACCTGGTGGAACCCAAACTTCAACACCTTGAAAATCGTAATACCTCATTGCCTTCACTTCTTGCCAACCTCAGGGGTGCCTGAATATCAATCTTTGTGATCCTGCGGAGGATGAGTTTAACCACAAAGATGAAACATGAATAAAACACAAGTAGGAAGATCATTGTCATTGCAAGAGTAGTCAGGAATTTAATCTTGAGAGTAGGGCTGGGGCACGCATACATGGTCTTTAGGAGTTGAACAATTAGTTTGAGCCAGAGTGACTTGGATTGTGACCTCAAATCGTAATTTCACGTACTGTTGAACATGAAAGACATGCAGAAGAGTTGTGTGATTTATTCCAGCTGGAAGGTATTGGTCATTAATGGTCTTTGTAACGAAATTTAGATAGAATTTAGATGATTCGAGTGGATAAGTTGGAGTGTAACAATCATCAGCTCCATCTTCAATTCTGGTAGCCAGATGGTTCCATTCAAACAATTTATAGTCAGCTTTGGCAAATGGAACTGGACTGAATATTGGAGAATGCATTGACTTTGGCATATTTTGGCACAACCAACAATTACTCAGATTATGATCACGTGTATAAGCAACCATCAGGTTAATGGCTGAATTTGATTTTTCGGTTTTGGGCAGTAGACCATTGCGTGTTGCCCTGTCCTGTTGAAATGTTTTGGCTTTAGGCTCTATTGTATTTTTAGAGAAGGAAACACAGTGGAGGAACTCATCTTCATCAGGTTCAATACGTTTGCAATCAGGCCCAGTAATCAGGCCTATTAGTGTTTTATCACCTTGGTCACGCCAATCACATGCTAATCAGGTACTTAACAGTGATGAAGTAGATGCAGCCAGAAAACAATAGGCCTGATTACTGATTACTGGGCCATCTTGGAAACTATTAAGTCAGTTTTAGGTGAAACTCGCTATTAACAGATACTCAGGCAGATTCCTTCCTGAGGGCAGGGCTTATGTAACACAGAGTAGCTTAAATTTCTAGTTCCCGTCCCATTTTTTCACAATTGAGAATGACTTCCGGATGGGAGCCGAAACGTCTTGATTCTGAAAACAGTGTCCAGATGACTACGACTGAAACCTTTTCTACGATAATGAACTCTATACTTAAACTAAATTATAACTCATTCGCAAGCCTTGTTCTTAGTCTTTCACACCCAACCTGGAAAACACAACAGCCTATTTGTTATAGTGTACCTCCTGGTCCTTATTCTGAATTTTTATCTGAATTCTCAGAGTTTTATTTTTATCAAGTTTAGTCCTTAAAACATATAATTATTTTAGGTGATTTCAATATTCACGTGGACGTTTAAAATGATAGCCTTAGTACTGCGTTTATCTCATTATTACATTCGATTGGCTTTTGTCAGAGTGTACATAAACCTACTCACTGTTTTAACCACACCCTCGACCTTGTTCTGGTATATGGCATTGAAATTGAACATTTAATAGTCTTTCCACAGAATCCTTCATTATTGGACCATTATTTAATAACTTATTACTGGACTACACGCCATTAAGCAAAAACTCCTGCTCTACATGTCTATCTGATAGTGCTGTAGCTAAATTTAAAGAAGCGATCCCATCTGCATTTAATTTAATGTTATGTCTCAATATAACAGAGGACTCCTTTCTAATCGCAGCCCCTACCAAATTGACCATCTAGTTGATAGTGCTGCACGCTCACGGCGAATGACACTCGATTCTATCGCCCCTCTAACAAGAAGATAATAAAACAAAGAAGGTTAACTCCAAGTTATATTCCCCAAACCCACAAATTAAAACAAAAATTGCGAAAACTTGAAAGGAAATGGCATTCCAACAATCTGGAAGAATCACGTTTAGTCTGTCAAGATAGTTTTAAAATGTATAGGAAAGCCCTGTGTTATGCTAGAGCAGCTTACTACTCAATTTTATTTATATTGCGCCAATTCATAACAGAAGTTATTGCACTTTTCCTATAAGAGCAGGTCTAGACCGTACACTTATAGAGAAAATTATTAAACCAACCTCGGGCAGAACCAGACACCCTATTATTAATTAATTTATATTATCACTGCAAACACATATCTCTCTCTCTCTCTCTCTCTCTCTCTCACACACATTCTCTCTCTCTCACACACATTCTCTCTCTCTCACACACATTCTCTCTCTCTCTCACACACACATATTCTCTCTCTCTCTCACACACACACACACACACACACACACACACACACACACACATTCTCTCTCTCACACACACATTCTCTCTCACACACACATATTCTCTCTCTCTCTCTCTCCAAGGTTTCTGCCTCTTAAAGGAAGTTTTTCCTTGCCACTGTCGCCAAGTGCTTGCTCATGGTGGGATTTGTTGGGTCTCTGTAAATAATATTATAAAGAGTACAGTCTAGACCTGCTCTATAGGAAAAGTGCAATAACTTCTGTTATGAATTGGCGCTATATAAAGAAATAGAAAATTATATTGAAATTGAATTAATGAAAAGTCTCAGATAACTGGTTGAATGATCTGCTGTAATAGTCGTTGGTTTAATAATTTTCTCTTAATGTTTTATGACCACTATGCTATTTTTATGTCTCAAATGGAAATGTTGTAAAGTTGTTTTATTTTACCTTAGGTTCTTAATATGTATTTCATCTTTTATATTTCGTATGAGTTTTCTTTTCCTTGCCTAAAGTCCGTTCACAAATTTAACCTATTTCAGGAAGGAATCTGCCTGAGTATCTGTTAATAGCTAGTTTCACCTGAAACTGACCTACTTGTTTCCATGATGGCCCAGGAATCAGTAATCAGGCCTATTGTTTTCTGGCTGCACCTCCCTCATCACTGTTAAGTACCTGATTAGCATATGATTGGCTTGACCAAGGTGCTAATACACTGTGGTAAATGTTGGGTAGACTGAATCTCAGACCACCATTTCTGTTCAAAGAGGGGTTTTCTTTTTTCACAAAAATGGCTTCCTTGACACCTCTTTCAAACCAACTCTTCTCTCTACTTAGAATCTTCACCTCACTGTCTTCAAATATGTGGTTTGTAGCTTATAGATGCAAATGCATGGCACTCTGCAATCCTGAGTTAGCGTGTCGTCTGTGCTGATAGTCTTTTGTGAAGTGGCTGTTTAGTCTCACCTATGTACCGTTCTTTTTCCTCACTGCATTGAATTGAGTAAACTACATTGCTCTGTATTGTGTGGGCATCTTGTCCTTAGGATGGACAAGTTTCTGTCTTAAAGTGTTGCCTGGTTTAAAGAAAACAGGAACATCGTGCTGTCTAAAGATCCTTTTTAGTAGTTTTTCAGACAGTCCAGATACATAAGGGATGGAGACACCGTTCCTTCTTGGTTCTGTTTCCCTTGTCCTTTTTTTTTTTTTTGGCATAAAATTAATTTTTTTATTGCATAATAAAAAAATTGCAATACCCCTAATAAACTTTAAGGGAAACAACAATTACAATTTAGAAAAGGTGTAAAATGTTCAAATGAAGTGTGAATTTGCTCAGATGCAAAACTACACTCACTCAGTGTCAGAAATGGAACGTAACCAATCCAAAAGAATCACTCAAAGTTCCTGTGTATGTTATCATGAATTACAGATCACAACATTAAAATGTGTGTATTGAATTCATTCATTTGGGTGATTGTTAACTGAACTTTTGTTAGATTGCATTGTCTTTTGTCCCACAATCCTGAGAGTCATTGAACACAGCATTGGCCAGTCTGATCTGTAACCCATGTCACCAGGTCAATAAAAAGGGCAGCGATCATTTGTTCTGTCTCTTTCTCCTGGAATCCTTCCAGCTGTGGCTGTCTGCCTCTCAGTGTGGCCTGCTCACCAGCAGACACCGAACTGAACTCTGTTCTCCTGGCTTTGTTGGTTGTCTGCTACCACCGCCGTGTAATCTGCTCGGAGCAGAAACACGCAACAGAACCGAAGTCTTTGGTCTTACTGCAGTGACGCGAGAGCCTGCTAGATCTCTGCAACAAAGTTTACCGCCAACGGCTGCCACCCACAAAGCCTGCCAGCTAACTTCACATGCTAACAGGAGCATGAAGCAAGTTAACTCTGTAAGGACAACCACAGGAGAAGCAAAAGACGCTTCCACAGCGGAACTACACATTCCCTTTGATGCACACCCAGACCTGCGCACACACAGACACGCAGACACATCCCTTTGTTCTGTAGTTTAGTGTATTCACATTCAAGAGTAATTTGCCAACCTCTTCTATGTTGAACTCCAAATCCTGCAACCTACAAGCTATCAATGGTAATTTTGGTTATAGTTATTAATTTAATTATTAATCTGAGTTCCAAATTGATAGTTTAGTGTATTTTATGAGACTCAATCAATTAATTGGCTATCATTTCTCTTTAAGAAGAGTGGTGCCCCCGAGGACTTTATTCATTAAAGTTATTTATGATTATCTTTGATAATTCTTCTACACAAGTGGGTGCCCCCCCCTTTAACCATTATAAATCCCAACATGTGGGACTGACTGAAAAAAATAAAAAGTGCTACTGCATAGCATAACAGAGCAGTGCCAGACGCAGCCAGAGCTGGTGCTGTTTTAGCCTAAATTTGAACATCACCCAAAGGGAACAAAAATTACTACAGATAATTGTTGATTGTTTGGTCAGTGCATACATTTGATTATCGTCTATTAACACACAACTGCCTTTCTCAGTAAAGCCTTACTACAGTTAACCAGAAAACAGGACAAACTCAGACAATTACACAAAATGAGCAAAAATAAATAAATAAAAACAGCTATGGACAGTGCACTTAAGTATAGAGAAGTATAAACAACATAACTCCACTGCAGCTACAACCAACAAACGCATATGAAAGGAAAAGAATCTGCAGGTTTTTTTTTTTTTTACACCTCTTAGCACACACACACACACACACACACACACACACATACACACACTGTGTTACTGACTGATCTGTCTGCTTTACATCTTCACTTGTATCGTTTTTGGTAAATTTCTTACTTTTATTCTTTACTTTTTGGTGAAATAGTTACAGGTTAATTTTTAGCCTCTGCTGTGGACTGATAGTTACCCATATTTACAGCATGTACATTAAAACATTAAACACACACATTCAATAAATATTGCAGCGGCATCAATAGTTTGACGGCTTGACAAGTGAAAACTCAGAATGTATTTCACCTGTGTATACAACTCGAAATCGATCTCCAGGTCTCTGAAGCCAGAAGCAAACAGAGCCTGCTCTCCCTCTAGGACACAGACTCAGACTCGGATTAACCGAAACAGGACCTTAGTGGGACCTTTCACAGAACGTCTTCCCAAAGGATTAACCTCACAGAGGGTCTTATCTGTGTAAGCACAACCACAAACAGTTGCCCCAGAGTTACCCACCGCAGTGGCACTATGGAGAAAAGAAACCAACCATAGTCTACTGTCTCCAATTTATTAATCAACCGCTGACTTTTGTAACATTATCTTATAAAATCTTATTTAACAAAGCTCATTGAGTTGGACCTGATTGCGCTGACTTTTAAAATCTTATACTACATATCAATTTTAATAAATTAATTCATTAATTAATCAGTTTCTAATTTTGAGCTTGGCTCAGTCAGGAAGTTATCCCTAGACACTGAGCTGTGACCCTGCTTCAAGTCTTAGATGCTCACAGCCGAATTATAAATTACAGTTTTCTTTTTATGATCCCATCAAACACAAACATGATAAGGCAAAATAAAAGAAATTTTGCACTTACCAGTTAATTTATAGGGATCCTGTTCGTGACCCCAGTTTGTGAAGGAAATTCTTGTGAGCTGGTCAACTCTGATGATGAAGAAGGTTTCTGGAGACTCAGGATGTCTTACACAGCAATGTACACAATAAGACGTGGCAGGAGACAGCAAAATGAAGTAATTCTAGAGACACAGAGGTCGTTTCATTTCTAGGTTTACAAGTGACCCCAAGCGTGACATGTGAATGACCTGTACCTCACCTGACATCCACATTAGGGCCCTCTAAGGAAAATTCCTTCACAACAGTATTGAATCAATCAATTAATATATAAGTAAATAAATAATAATAAAACATCTCTCTGCAGAAATACTTACACTGTATAATCCACAGACCTAACAATCAGCTGTTTTTTATAGGGATTAGTTGCAGTAATTTAAAAATATACATGATTTAAATATAAATGGGCTATAACATAAAAAAACGCAGGTATGGTCCTTTAAATTTTGGGAAATACTATTATTCAGGTTATGTATGGAACTATTTCTTGGACGGGCACAGTCACTTCCTGAAGTCCCAGCTGGATACCTGGCAGGGTGCAATCACAGCCCTTAGTCCAACACAACCCCCCCCCCATAAAACCACACCAGCATAACCTAACTTTCATTTTTTACTGTCTGCTTGAGAACCAGGCCTGAAAATGGTTGTTTTTTCATTACATCAAGGCAGTATTATGTTTTTAATTGCAAGCCTCAGATTAACTCTGCAACTCTTACAAGTGTCACTGTTCCCTGCAGACTCTTCTGTTTATTTGTTAAAATGAGATACAAATTGAAGACACATTTTATTGATGATGATCATTGTGGCTTCACTGTCAGAGTCATGTTTACATCCACATAACTTTTGAATCCTAAAGTTGGCCTTAATGCATTTATTCATGCAGGAGGACTGAAACACTGTGACTGTAATGAAATCCTTCAGTTTTGACACGACCGCTCAGGACAGCTGAGACTTTGCCTCTGGAATAGAGAAGGATTTAATAGAGGAATGTTTTGATTCTTACTGCTCGTTTGAATTGCAGATTAAATCTCCACAAGTCACTACCACTATGTCTGTGAGTGAGGAACCAGAATTCAAATGCTGCCATGTGAAAATATTGTTTTGATTGTTAGATCAAGTATGTGGCTCCAAAATTACTGCTCAGGCAGATATTTGATATGGTGGATATTTCTCTTGATTTCTGCCTTTATTTCATCAGATAGTCTCACTGAGATCATGATCTTTGGTTCAACAGCAATACAGCAATAACAACTTATCATGAGCTACATGTTAGAGTTAAATGTTTTTGCCTGCTGTTTCCCAACCAAGACATAGCATGCTAAGGTCTTTATTCACAATTTATCAGCATTATTTATCAGTCAGTTTTCAACACATTTTCCAGCCTTTCTAGCAGCCATTGGTTTGCATTAATTTCATATTGCAATCCTACAGTATGTATTGAATCAGAAAATATGCCATAGTTTGCACTAACTTGGTGTGAACAATGTAAAATAAGCATAAATGAGAAGCTGAAATAACATGTGCTCAAATCCTCAGCAGTCTATCAGTAACTTTTAATTTTGTTATCAAAAGCTTAACTACACAAATAATGCAAAAATATTAATCATTAAAGCTGCTGTAGACCTAATCAATATTGTTGTATAATAATAATAATAATAATAATAATAATAATAACAACATAAATGGACAACAGACATATTTCTGGTCACCAACACTGTGGCTCACAGTTGATGGAAATTGGCAGCCACTGGCAATAACCTGGTCTAACCTGGGGCCTATACTACGAAGCAAGTTCAACATACCCAGGATATCTTTCTGTTATCTGGCTTCACTAACTCTATCAACCGCAATCAGGATAAGCAGTCACACGATGGTGGTTTTCAACTCGGTAAGTCAACCCAAATTTTCCCAATCCAGCTATGAGTGCATTCACATAAATGGGGCGGTTTTTGCAGCATATGACCAATCGCAAACAATGACAAGTGTACTGGCAGCAGAGCGGCATACTTTACAAACAAAGAGCAAAACTATTATATTAGAGCAATACGAGGAATTCAAACAATTCCTTTGGGGCAGATTTGACCATGTGCACTCAAGTTACAACAACTTCCTGTGTCATGGTGAAACATCGACATTTGACGCCACGGACACATTGTTCAACGAAAACTCACAAGCTTCACATATAGCATCATCAATATGTTAAGGCTTTTCTGCCCAAATTTGAGGTGGATACGGTCAACCTGCTAGGAGGAGCACATCAAACTATAAAACATGTCACTTCCTGTAGCCAGTAGATGAAGCTATGACTATGACAAGAGTCCCGGCCTGAAGACATCTACAAGCCAATATTTAACCAAAATCTGGAAAAGAGCTGATGACGGAGTTGATTTACAACAGTTTATTTTTTCCTGTCGGAAACACTGAAATTTGCCGCCTCGTAATGGCAGCGCCTTTCAGCAAACACTGACAACCATCACAATATAGCATCATCAAGGTCTTAAGGCATTTCTGCCAAAACGTGAGGTGATCTGGTCAACCTGGTAGGAATACTTCAAAGTATGAAAAATGTAATTTCCTGTTGCCAGTAGGTGGCGCTATGATGGTCTGAATATTGGCATGTAGGCTGTGACACAAACATTTGAAGTTTGAAGCAGATTTGACGTGTGCAGTCAAGTTATAAGAACTTCTTTCTGTAAAATAAACCTAACTTTAGTGTAAATGCTCAAGCATGCTTTCTGAATGTCAAATTGCCAAACTGCCAATTATTGTGAATGGAGTGGTTTTTGACTATACGGGAATGAGTCTTGGCTTGTTTTCAGGTTTAGGAGAGGATTGCGCATGTTCGCAAATGTAGACTAAACTGTCATGAGCCATAAGAATAGCATGTAATTTTTCAAATTGAGAGGTTGTTGTGCAGTTACAGCAGCACTGTGTCCTGAAACATATGCCTTTGGTTGTGCTACTGTTGATTCAAAAAGCAGAAGGCTAAAACCGGGGTAGGATTTGTCAATCACATCGCTAAGGCGAGAGCGAGTGCCTCAGACCTAACAATAATTAGTGACTCGCTTTTTATGTAAGCTACATATACCAGTATATAACCTATATGTTTCAATGCCTTTCAAATCCATATCAGCATCAGGCTGTGATGCATTGTAGAATACAGTATTTCTCATGTGGTGTCACAGATTTGAAAAAACTAGAGCATTTCATATTAGGACTGACTGGAGTATTAGTATTATAGTCCCAAGTTATAATGCCCACTTCCCTTGCAAAATCATAGCTTATCTGTAGCCCAAGACTCTTGTCGTTTATGTATGATTGATCTATGATGATAGCCTACAATAATTTTCCTTGTAATGCATGCTTACAGGAGGCATGACCTAAGTGACTTTTTGAGACAGAGAAATATTCCTGAGGAAACAACACAGACCCTGGAGCATGAGAAACTTCAAACTTCAAAAGCAGAATATTTCAGTCAAACAACTGTACTTTTCATAGAGACTTTTTATTACTTCTGAATGATTGTTTCTTCAAAATGTAAACTTTCTTGTATTGTTGTTTAACCATCACGCCTCGCTTTAAAAAACGTACATTTAGGACCTTAGAGGGCAAAAATGTCCGCATCAAAATACTGCCATAAAGATCACAAGATGGTGGCGCGTGTACATCGCGAGGCTCAGTGTCTCTCCAGTTTTTTTCTTGCTCATCTCGGGTCTGTTCGTGCAGAACAGCTGTGCCTTTACATCGTACACCCAGCATGAGCTCTTGGATATTGGTTTGCGCATTCCTGGCAGTTTTATCGCCAATGTTCGACTCGTCCCTGAGATCGCCACAACACCCAATGCTACGCACCCTACACGGCCAGGCGGAAGTGCACACAGGTAGCATCGAGAGCGGAATCAAAGGTGGGGGAAGCACAGAGGGCTAAGAGCTAAGCTAAAGCTAACACCACACCGGCTCTCTTTACCCAGCATTTTCCTTGCAAATGTATGATCATTGATGAACAAAATTGACGAGATTCAACTCAACAGCAGAACTTTTAAACTGCAATGTCATGATCTTCACTGAAACATGGCTACACAGCGGCATACCAGACAATGCTGTTGAACTAGCTGGACGCCACACACTCTGGGCAGATAGGATGGCAGATGAATCTGGTAAAACCAGAGGCGGAGGATTGTGCATTTGCAGTTAACAAAGCTTGGTGCACAAACTCTGTTATTGTTAGGAGACACTGCTCAGCTAACCTAGAGTTTCTCATGGTTAAATATAGACTGTTTTATCTGCCATGAGAGTTCACTTCCACCATTATAACGGCAGCTTATATTCCTCCGGATGCTGATGCCAAGCTTGCTATGAGCGAACTTTATACGGCCATCAGTAAACAACAGAGTACTCACCTGGAGGCTGCATTTATTGTTGCGGGAGATTTTGATCACTCAAACCACAAAAAGGCAGTGCTCCCCAAATTTCACCAGCATGTTTCCTTTCACACCAGATGTTATAGTTTGAGGTTTTATCATTTCCTGTTTTATTTTGCAGTGTGTTCCTTGCCTGTTTTATTTTGTAGTGTGTTCCTCACCTTGTGTGTTCCTCGCCTTGTGTGTCTTGTGGTTTTATTTCCTGTCTTCCCTCCAGTTTTGATTGTTGGCCCCTCCTTGATTGTTTGCACCTATGTCACGTTGTCTCACCTCCCTTAGGGTATTTAGTCCAGGTCTTTTCCTTTGTTCAGTGTCGGTACCTGAAAAAGATGGCGGCAGCATCAGCAGGCCGAGATCGGAAAAATAGTAGTCGGAAGTTTATGGAAAAAACAAGTCGAGGTGGAAATATCTTTTGTGAGGCGGTTGAGCACGACTGTTCTGTAAATGGATCAGAGGTAGGTAATGCTAGTTGGGCTGATATGGAATGTAATGATGAGAGGGATGAAGAGAATGAGGGGGAAGTAGGGAGATTGATACATATCAATCAAGGTAAAGGGAGTAAAAGAGTTAGAAGTGATAATGAAGAGAAATCGGAGAATGAAGATGATGAGATAGAGGGAAATCAAAGAGAAAGACCTGACAAGTACACAATCATAGTAAGATTTAATGAGAAATTGCAAAGTGACATGAAGAAAATCAACCCATTTACTTTGACAACAGCCCTGGTGAATAAAGCTGGAGAAATAATATACGCAAAGGTGCTAAATGATGGTAATCTACTGATAAGATTTGCAAATGAAAGTCAAGTTGAGAAAGCTCTTAAAATGAAAGAGATAGGGAAAATTAAGGTGGAAAGCTCAGGGAAATGGGGGGGGGGTTGGAAGTAAAGGAGTCATCACAGCAGTGCCAATGAGTGTAGGAATGGAGAAAATCAAGAAGAATATCAAAGGAGGAAAAGTAATAAAAGCTCAAAGGTTGAAAACAACGAGAAGGAGTAAAAAAGGAAAGTGAAACAGTATTGATTGAATTTGAAGAAGACAATGTGCCAAAGAAGGTGTTCTTGGGTTTTTTTGAGTTACCCAGTGAGAGTTTATATTCCAAAACCATTGAGATGTTTTAACTGTCAAAGATTTGGTCATACAGCTAGGAACTGTAAAGAGCAGAGAAGATGTGCAAGATGTGGGGGGGATCATGAATATGGAATGTGTGGAGCAGGAGTACAGCCAAAGTGCTGTAATTGTGGTGGAGCTCATAATGTGGCCTACTGAGGTTGTGAGATTATGAAACAGGAGAATGAAATCCAGAAGAAAAAAGTAGAAAGAAAGATTACCTATGCTGAAGCAGCAGGTATGGTAAATGGAAAGAAGAAAGGTATTAACAGCCAAGGGACAATCAGGAAGAGCAGGAAAAAAGATCAAATGCCAGGGTGTACGTGGATAAAAGAGACCTCGTTACATTCATTGCAGGTGTTATTAATAGTACTGCGGATGTTAAATCTAAAAATGATAAAATTCAGCTAGTAGTTAAAGCAGCAGTGAATCACCTTGAATTAATAGGACTGACGTGGGAAGAGGTGAGGGAAAACCTTGCCATTCAGTCAAGTCAGGATGTACCATGGATTGGTTAATCTTAATTATGGTACAATCCTACAATGGAATGCCAGGAGTTTACTGGCTAATGGTCAGGAATTCAAACACTTCATTAAAACACTGGCAGTGAAACCAGACATAATCTGTATTCAAGAAACGTGGCTGAAACCAAACCTAGATTTAATAATTTATGGATATTCAGAGATAAGGAAAGATAGAGATCTTGGAAAAGGCGAGGGTTGTGCTACATCTATCAAGCAAGGAATTCCATATAGACAACTGGGTGTGGGAGATGATCTGGAATGTGTAATGGTAATGGTGTAATGAAATATGGGATGGGGGGAGGAAAAGGTCATAATAGATTATTACAATCCCTGCAAGTTTGGTCTGAATAAATTATTGACAATACAAGGTCAAGATAAAAATAAAGTGGTATGGTGGGCAGACTTTAATGCTCACAGTTCAGTGTGGGGAGGCTATCATACTGACTCAAATGGAAGGGTAATTGAAGAGTTGATGGAGGATAGGAATTTAGTATGTATGAATGATGGTAGGAGTACGAGAATAAATGTAAATACGGGGAAAGAATCAGCAATAGATCTTACCTTAGTATCTAACTCGCTAGCTGGTTTTAGTAACTGGGAGCTTTGGACAGACTGGGACAAGTTCCAGATATTGAATGAGGAGGCGATAATGAGGATGGAGGTATCTGAAGATGTCGATGAATTGAATAATCAGTTTACATCAGAAATTATAATAGCAGCAGAGAGTTCTATTCCAAAAAAATAAAAATAGGAAGAAGAGAAAATTGGTACCATGGTAGACAGAGGAATGTCAGCAGGCAGTAAGTGATAGGAATAAAGCATTCAGATTAGTCAAAAGAACCCATAATATGCAACATTTAATCCAGTACAAGAAGGCACAGGCTACAGTGAGAACAGTACGACAGGGTAAGAGGGCTAGCTGGAGGGCTTTTTGTGATGGGATAGGTAGAACAACTCCAGTGGGCGAAGTATGGGGAATGATAAAGAGGGTGGGAGGAGATAGAAGGGAATAGAAATACCTGGTTATAGTAACAGAGGAAGGTTCAGCAGTGTCAAATAGGGAAAAAGCAGAGAGCATGGTCAAAGCATTTGCAAAGATACATAGTTCAGAAAACCTATCAGACGAAGAAAGAAGGAGAAGAGAGGGGAAAATAAGTCAGTATCCAGGTATATTAGAAAGGAAGGAGGAAGTAGATTGTATAATAGATGAACCATTTACAATGGACGAAATGAAGAGAGCAATAAAAATGTCAAGATCGTCATCACCGGAGAAAGATAAGGTATGCTATGTAATGTTAAAAATTTAGAAGAAAGTATTGTTTATTATTTTTTATTATTTGAAATTGTTGCATCTGTATAATAGAGTCTGGGAAGAGGGAAGATTGCCAAAAACACGGAAAGAAGCAGTTGTAATTCTGATAAGGAAACCTGGCAAGGATCCATCAAAACCCATCAGCTATAGACCAGCATTAAATTCTAATTTATGCAAAATAATGATAACAGAAAGTTTATCATATGAGTTTGAGAAGAAGGGAAAGATAGCAAATTATCAGAGAGGGTTTAGGAAAGGTAGGAGTACCATGGATGCAGTTGTTAAGACTAGAAAATGAAATAAGGAAAGCCCAGGAAAATAAAGGGGCAGTAATTGCAGTGTTTTTTGATTTAGAAAAAGCTTACGATATGATGTGGAAGGAAGGAATTCTAATTAAGTTACACAAGTTGGGGATTGGAGGGAGAGTTTTCAATTGGATAAAAGATTTTTTATGTGAAAGGAATATCCAAGTAAGAATACGATCAGAATTGTCAAATCAGTATACTGTAGAAAATGGTACACCTCAAGGTAGTGTAGTAAGGCCACTACTATTCATAATAATGCTTAATGAATCTTTTCAAAGATTCCGGCTGATATAGGTAGGTCACTTTTTGCAGACGATGGGGCTCTGTGGAAGAGGGGGAAAAATATAGATTATGTATTTGGGAAAGTGCAAGGAGCTGTAGATAAAGTGTGTGGGGAAAAGAATGGGGATGTAGATTCTCAGTGGAAAAAACCCAAAGTGTTTTCTTTTTCTAATAATAGAATAGATGAAAGATTGAAAAAAGGATGTATGGGAAAGAATTAGAGAGAGCAGGAACATTCAAATTCCTAGGGGTGCTTTTTGATTCCCATTTAACATGGGCAGATCATATTAGAAGAATAGTGGAAAAAAGTAAAAAAGTAATAAATGTAATGAGATGCTTGACTGGTAGAGAATGGGGGGGCAAGTTGTCAAGCACTGAAAATAATTTGTGTCCCTGATAAGATCTAAGGTGGACTATGGCAGTATAGTGTATTCTTCAGCAGCTAGATCCCATTTAAAACAATTGGATGTGAATCAGGCTCAGGCGTTGAGAGTGTGTAGTGGAGCTTTTAAGACATCGCCTGTCTCAGCTATCCAGGTAGAGGTAGGAGAGATGCCACTGGAACTGGAGTTGGCATATAAATAGCAAATTACTGAGTTAACTTACAGGGGCATAATGACTCGCACCCCACAAAAGAAGTGCTGAAGGAATGCGGAATGCTGGAGGAAAGAGAGAAGCAAAAAGGACAACTTTGGTTATATAGGGAATAAAACAGCAAAAGAGCTTGGGGTAGCTGATATGGAAATCAGCTCTTTAGTAGTACATCCAGTCATAGCCCCATGGAAGATGAGATGTCCGGAGGTAGATTGGTATCTATTAGAGATTAAAAGGAAAGAAGAAAGTGCTGATCTGGTTGGGGTGTTTAATGATTATATTACTGAAGTATATAAAAACTATACTCAAATATATACAGATGGCACTAAAAACCCTGAAACAGGGGTAACAGGAATGGGTGTGGTGGTTCCAGCAAGAAGAATTGAAATCAATAGAAGAACATCTAATAATTTAGCAGTTTGTACAGTGGAGATGGTTGCAATTTTAGTTGCATTACGTTGGGTGGAAAAAGCGAAAATTGACAAAATCATAATATGTACAGACTCAGCTTCAGCTTAAGTTAGTCTAATATTGTTCCATTCAAGTCGACAGGATATACTATATGAAATTCTCTACTCAGTTACAAGAATAACACACCAGGGAGGACTAGTTACATTTTTATGGGTTCCAGCGCACATAGGTGTGAAGAGGAATGAAAAAGTGGACAAGGTCGCAAAGAAGGCATTAAAGAAGGAAAATGTAGAAATGCAAATAAGAATCAGTAAAGCGGAAGTAAAATGTATAATCTGGGAAAAAATTAACCAGAAATGGCAAGAAATGTGGGATAGTGAGGGGTAAGGGAGGATAAGGTAGGAGGTGGAGACAGAAAAGAGGAAACGGTACTAACGAGACTAAGGCTGGGACACTGTGCTCTAAATAAAACATTAAAAATGGTGGGGAAACATCAGAAGGGTATGTGTGAGGAGTGTCAGGAAGAGGAATCGGTGGAACATGTAATTCTACATTGTAGGAAATATCAGAGGGAGAGAGTGATAATGGATAATAGACTAAAGGAACTAGGGGTACAGAAACTCACTTTAAAAACAATACTAAGTATGAATGATAGAGCCCAGGTGAGAGAACTGTTGGGTTTTTTAAGGGATACTGGGCTTTATTATAGGATATAATGGTAAGGTTTTTTTCCCCTTCCCCCCTCAATCCCTGGAAATTTGTATATTATATTGTGAATTTACTGACTGATCCACACTCCGGAACAGAAGGTGGCAGTAATGCACCATTAAGCTGGATTCCAACCGCCATTAAAAAGAAGAAGAGTTGTTCAGTGTCGGATCATTATGTTCCTGTCATGTGTGTCGCTGTTATGTGCATTTTTCATTGTACCTTGTTCCCGTGCCCAGTTCCCAGCATTTCTTACCGTGAGTTCGTTTGTATGGATTCTTTGTCTCCCTTGGACTGTGTCTGGATTTTGGACTTTACACTTTGCATGCGCTCTGTCAGATTTATTTAGCCTTGTTGGACTCATTTCTTGGTTTCAACCACTGCCAGCCGGTAACCCGTTTCCCATTACCTGGACCTTTATCTGCCTACCCGCTTGTTACCTGTTTGTTGCCTGTCTGCCTACCGGTCTGTCTGCCTGTACCTGCCTGTAAGCTATTTCACACAATAAACACTAGTCATCCGGCTACTTCATCCTCATACCGCTTCCTGGTCTTCTGCATTTGGGTCCTCATACTGCACCCCATATGACATATACTAAATGCTAGGTGGATTTTTTCTTATTATCACAGTCTGGCATATGTCAATGATTAGCAACAACACAATTTATTTTTAAATTTCACAACAATCAGAACATAAATGGTAGTGAGTGTGAGTGCAGTTCATTCAGGTGAAGCAGGAGCTGCAAATGGTTGCAGCAGGTGGTGGCAATATATTTTAAATTATCTGTTCAAAACTCACATAGCCTCCTCTTTTTGGCTGTGGTGTCTGGGTTTGGATCTGGGTCTGGCTGCTGTACATCCGCCACCACGGCAGCAGCAGCTGGTGTATGGGGGAAGCGCGCTTTCTCTGCCATTTGTGGCGTTACAAGCATCCTCCCCAGATCCTCGGTGAAACGCCTCCTCCGGAATGTTTTGGCCTGGTTCCAGGACGGATCCACTGCTGTCCACAGCTCAAAACAGCAGCTCCTCTGCTAGTGAGTATGAGATGAAAAAATTGTCACAAGTGACTGTGTTCCCCTGGAGACCATCCGTCATCTCCAGGACAACCTGCTTGCCTTGGTTCACCTCAGGGGCAGCACCAGATGGTTTCCCGGTGTAGATTTGCATCCTCAAGGCATAGGAAGTCCTGACGTCACTGGTGACCCAAATCATGATTCCATATTTGGCTGGCTTGCTTGGTGTATACTGCCGGAAGCCACAGTGGCCTCTGAATGGGACCAGCTGTTCGTCCACGCAGATGTCCTGGCCCGGGTTGAAAAGCAGGGGAAGGCGATGTGTCCACATCTCCCAGATCTTGCGGAAGGCAGCCAATTCAATTCAATTTTATTTATATAGCGCCAAGAAGTTATCTCATTGTGCTTTTCCTATAGAGCAGGTCTAGACTGTACTCTTTATAATATTAATTACAGAGACCCAACAAATCCCACCATGAGCAAGCATTTGGCGACAGTGGCAAGGAAGAGAGAGCCGTGTTGAGAGAGAGATTTTAAAAAACACTTTTATTACAATTTATTTCCTACTTATAAAACATAAATTTTTTTTAAAAATTAAAAAAATTGAGCAAAAAAAATCTCATTATCTACAACAGAGCACAATACCCCTTCATAACACCATCCATCCATCCATTTTCTACCGCTTGGTCCCGTTAGGGGTCGCGGGTGACTGGAGCCTATCCCAGTGACTTTGGGCCTTAGGCAGGGTACACCCTGGACAGTGGCCAACTCGTCGCAGGGCTAACACAGACACAGACAAGGACAGACAACCATTCACTCTCACATTCATTTAATACGGGCAATTTAGAGTTATCAATTAACCTACACATGCATGTCTTTGGACGGTGGGAGGAAGCCGGAGAACCCTAACCCACGGTAACACGGGGAGGACATGCAGACTCCACCCAGAGAGATTGTGTGATGTTGGTCTGGTCCAGGAATCGAACCCACGATCTCCGTATTGGGAGGCAGGAGCTTTAGCCGCTCTGCCACCGTGCACCCCTTCAACACCAAATATCCTCAAACATTGCAATACATGAAATAGCTTTACAAAACCTAAAATCAATCAACAATCTTGACTTTACCATGGCACTAAAAATGGACACAAGATTAAATTCCTGATATTGTTCAATTTTACTTTCCTACTCATGTATATTGCCAATTTACTTTTACCCAAAACAAAATTTAACAACTGACCCTCTCTCTGTCGTGTCCTTGTAAATTTAACTCCAAAGATAAACATATGCATCAAAAATTGACTTGTAAAATCTCAAATAAGGGTTTAAGTCTACAGCAGTGCATAAAAGCATGAAACGCGGTCTCTCTCTGAGAGCAAAAAGGACATTTGTTACTAACATCGGGATTCACCACATATATAAAGGCATTTACAGCAATAATACAATGTAAAATTCTCCGCTGCAAATCCCCAATTTTTTAAATTAATGGTGGCTTGTATAACGTTTTCCAATTTGGCTTAAAAATTTCATCCAAACCTAAAACAGTTCGCCAAGGTGTATCAATTTTTCCATCTAGTGCTTTTTTATTAAAATGTTTAACACATGACTTATACAATTTATTTCCATTCACTTCTTCAAAATCCATGTTCATTAATTTTTCTGAACCCAGAAAAATTCCACCAGACTCTTCTAGATTCGGTGAAACCAATAACTTTGGGAAGAGTTCTTTGTCATTAGAAGTAATTTCTCCCATACAACATTTCCTGAGTAATTCAGTCTCTTCTGCTGTAAGGAGAGTCTTTAACTTTTGTAGCAATTTTTCCATCACTCAAATAGATCTAACCCCCAGTTGTAACGCCACCATCTCCACCTCCATAAGATCTGGTCCAGCCAAACTTATTAGTTGATGAAGATTTACCACTTTAGCCTTTATAAAGGCTTCAGTCAGTGAAACTGATGCTCCAGTTATGTCCAGTCTTGCACCATAAACCAGTGGCTCTTCCAGAAGCCAATACAAGGATGTGAGATTGTTTGTCCTTTGGAGATTAAAAAGACTCCATACTTTGAAAAGGTTCCGATAAAAAACTGGAAGATTCACCAAGTTCAGAGTTTTTGGATCCAATAAAAATAAGGATTTATCCATGTTTAGACCTGCAATAGTTTTTAAAATAGCACTTGCCACTGGTCTCCAACTTACAGACTCTGGACCTGTCAGGAAACGTTGTATAAATTGTACTCGAAAAGTTGCCGTCCTGCTTTGCAAATGCACAAGTCCTTGTCCACCCTCTTCTTTTGGTAAGAACAAGATGTTATGGACCACCCAGTGCATTTTATCCCAAAAGAAGTCTATCAACATCGATTGGATCTTAGCAAGAAAGAGTGGTGGCGGGTCAATACAAGTCAGCCGATGCCAAAAAGATGAAGCAACAAGGTTATTAATAATAAGGGTTCGACCCCTATAAGACAATGTTTGCTTAATCCACTTCCATTTATCCAAACGGCCCTTTATTTTCTCAACCATCCCTTCCCAATTTTTAACTGAAAAGACTCATCGCCCAAATAAACTCCCAAATACTTTAAACCATCTTTTTTCCATATTAGTCCATCTGGGAGTTTGGGGGTTGATATTGCCCACTCTCCCACCAAAACAGCTTCACTTTTTACCCAGTTAACTTTAGCAGCTGATGTCATTTGAAAATCTTCCAAAGTTTTCATTAAAATACTCACATCATTTTGTTCTTTTACAAATACAATTACATCATCGGCATAGGCTGATAGAA
Source organism: Siniperca chuatsi (assembly GCF_020085105.1). NCBI lineage: Eukaryota > Metazoa > Chordata > Actinopteri > Centrarchiformes > Sinipercidae > Siniperca > Siniperca chuatsi. The sequence continues at coordinate 35,276,905 of NC_058042.1, forward strand.
CAAAAGTACTTTCACAACTTGTCAATGAAAGGCCTTTTAAGACCGATCTTAATTTGTGCAAAAGTGGTTCTATTGCCAAGGTGTAGAGCATACCTGATAAAGAACAACCTTGCCTTACTCCACGCTGAACTTTAAAAGGAAAACACAAACCACCATTAAATTTCAACATACTCTCAATGTCATTATATAATAATCGAATATAGCCTTTAAAAACTGAACTAAAACCAAAGGCATCTAAAGTCTTCCATAAATAATCATGCTCTACGCGGTCAAATGCCTTTTCTTGATCAAGGGAAATCAAGCCAAAATTTACACCACAAATTTTTGAAAAATCTATCAAATCTCGAATTAATATTTTTTTGTCAAATATAGATCTACCAGGCACACAGTAGGATTGGTCAGGATTAATTATATCATCTAAAACTTTCCCTAATCTAATTGCCAACACTTTGAACAGGATTTTATAATCAGAGCACAGTAATGAGACCGGTCTCCAGTTCTTAATCTCACTCAAATCTCCTTTCTTCGGGAGGAGAGTGAGAACTGCTCTCCGACTACTCATTGGTAAAAAACCACTAACTAAACTATTGCTAAGAACCTCAAGTAAATCCTCTCCTAAAATGCCCCAGTATGCTTTATAAAACTCAAAAGGAATCCCATCTATCCCTGGAACTTTCCCGTTCTCCATACTCATAGAGCTTCATATAATTCTTTTAAAGTAATAACTTTACTAAGATTAGCATTGGCACTTTCGGAATTTTTTGGCAGATTTTCAAAAAAAGTATGATTAAAATCTTGATCTGCCTTATGATCAGAACTGTAAAGATTTTTATAGAGTGTTACTGCTCTTTTTCTCATTTCAACTGGGTCTGATAACAGAACCTCAGTTTCTGAACGTAAATTTTGTATATGTAACGTAAATTTTGTATATTTGTGTACCGTCTTTGACCATTTCTTTTTTCCAATCCGAAAAAAAACTTTGAAGTAACATCCATCTGCTCCACATTCTGGAAACGTGATCTGACCAATGCCCCTTGTGCCTTTCTTTTATATAAATCAGATAATGCCAATCTTTTCATAAAAAAAGAATCTAAATGGTCTTGATTCCCTGTTTCTTGAATCAAGACTTCTAAGATTTCATTTTCTAACTTCTTTATAGACCAAGTTAAATTTTTTGTGACATTTAGAGTATATTGTTGACATAATAGCTTAATATTTACTTTCCCAATGTCCCACCATTCTTGTAAAGAAGTAAATTGATCTTTTTGTCCTCTAAAGGACTCCCAATAAAAATTTAAAACATCCTTAAATTTTAAATCTGACAACAAAGTCACATTGAAATGCCAATAAGGACTTTTTAACTTAACAGAACTTACAATCATTTTACACACAACCAAACTATGGTCAGAAAAACCTACTGGAACAATCGAGCCACTTATAAAGAAACTAAGATGATGTTTGAAAACATAAAATCTATCTAAACATGCCATTGACAACAAATTTTCACGAGCATGTGTCCATGTATATTGTCTAACATTCTGATTAAAATTTCTCCATACATCACATAGCTCATTTGCTTCTATCATTTGTATCAATTTGTTCGAGCCATATGTGGCTCTACATGATTCCTATCAATGTTTCTTTCAACACAATTAAAATCTCCTCCTAAAAACAAAAATTCACCAGTCACACTTTTCTATTACTGTATTCACTTTATCTAAAAAACACATTCTTTCTGTCTGCGAAGTTGGTGCATATATACAAACAAAAACATGATCTTCAAATTGAGCTTTTACCTTTAACAACCTCTTCTATTACAAAAGATGAGGGAGTGAAATTTTTACTAAACAAAACTGTAACTCCTCCACTGAGTGAAGTATTGTGACTCAGAAAAAGGAGACCATCCCACTCCTTAGCCCATTCAGTAGCAATTCTTCCATCACTATGTGTCTCCTGTAAAAACAGGACATCAACTTTATACTGTTTTATAACTTCATAAATATGTGCTCTCTTTCTACAGTCTTGAGCCCCATTTACATTTAAAGATGCAATGCAAATGTCACTCATCATGAAAAATAAAAAAGAGACTACACTACAGAGAGCACAACATCCAAAAAGTGCATCATTATTACTCAATTGGAGTTGAATTTTTGTTGCAATTTTCTTTAAGCGATAAACTTCTTTATCTGTAAATCTTCCTTCACTCATTAAACACTCATTTTCCAGAAGTCTTCTGAGATCTGGAAAATATTCATCAATTTACACTCCTCTCATATTTTTGGTTACTTTCAAAAACTGTTTTATCTCTTCCAGTCCATAGTCAAGACATGACCAACTGGATTGAGAGCACACTGAAACGTTAGAATCAGAGCTATCACTCTCACTATTATCATTTTCCACCTTATTTTCTTTTGGATTCTTTCTGGCCTGTTCCACAACCAAGCTCTTACCATTTTTTTTCCTCTTTTGAGGTGTTTTAAAAATGACCTGATCCATATCTACTAGCATACTATCATTTTGAATCACACTCTCCACACTTGTGACTCAGTATCTGAAGGCTGGCTCAAAACTGTTTGCATGTTCACCAGAAACTCTTCACAATCAATGCTGTTGTTTTCATCAACTTCACAGGTTAACATATCAGGTTTTTTGACATTTAATTCATCACTTTTAACACTTTTTCTAGTCAAGTCAGATTTAACATTTTTGTCTACTGACACAACTGCTTCTTCAGTGCTAGAATTCAGCGCATTAGAAGTACTAGCAGCTTCTCTGTCTTCAGTTTGCGCAATGTTATCTTTAGCACCATCATTCTGCGCGCTTTGACGAGTGATGTTTTCTGGGCATGCACGTATCAAGTGACCAGACTTTCCACAGCCGAAACACCTCGTTGTGTCTGTAGTAACAAAAACAGTGTAATCAAAATCATCCACGTTAAATTTAAAGTTTAAGTCAAGATCAGTTCTGTTTCCGTTCAGTATCATAAACGTAAATCGCCTAAATGATACTACATGTTTTACAAACTCCGATTTACTCCCAATACCGATCTTTTTTACGGGTGCAATCAATTTTCCAAAGCGTGACAATTCCTTAATCAGCATCTCGTCTTTAATGAAAGGGGGTACATTTGAAATAGTAACCTTTTGGGCGGGGGTAGAAAGAGGTAGTACTGAGGTAAATAAACCACGTATGTTAATTCCCTTCCCAACCACTTCATTCACTTTCTCTACTGTACTCAGGAACAGCACAACTGAGTTGTTCATTATGGACGCCGCTAACACGCATTCATGACCCACTACCTCACCAACCGCCAAACTACACTCCTCCACACTCCCGCAGCCACCACCTTCACTCCGTGACGTGAGTGAATCCAGAGCATTAGCTCCCTGAGTCGCCATGACTCCAGTACAAGGACTGGTTTCGGTGCTCAGAATAAATAGGCTTCTCTGTTAATTTCACAACAAAATAAACCTTTAACCCAAAAACGCCACGGCAGGCACAAAAAGACCACACACTCACCACACCACTCACTCCACTCACTCAACAAATGCCTGCACATGCACACACACAGAGAGAGAGAGGGAGAGAGAGAGAGAGAGAGAGAGAGAGAGAATTTAAAAAAAAATTATAGTAGTGTTAATATTAATACATTAGTAATAATAGGAATGACCGCTATAGGAAAAATAATGTCAGCATCACTAACAGAGCCAATAACAACAACTGTAGTAACAGTTGTCGAGCAGGAACTCGGGGGCAGCAGGTGGGACCTGATTCCACAGCTTGATAACTAAAGGCTCTTGGAGACTCTAGGAACCACAAGTAACCCTGCATTCTGGGAGCGCAGTGTTCTAGTCGGGTAATATGATATTATGAGATCTTTAAGATCTGATGGTGGCAGACCATTAAGAGCTTTGTAGGTGAAGAGAAGGATTTTAAATTATATTCTGGATTTTACAGGGAACCAGTGCAGAGAAGTTAATATTGGAGAGATATGATCTCTTTTCCTAGTTTTTGTCAGTACATGTGCCGCAGCATTCTGGATCAACTGGAGAATCTTAAGGGACTTATTCAGGCAGCCAGATAATAAGGAATTGCAGTAGTCCAGCCTAGAAGTAACAAATGCATGCATGTGACAGGATGTGCCTGATTTTTGCAATGTTACGTAGGTGAAAAAAGGTAGTCCTTGAAGTTTGTTTCATGTGGGAGTTAAAGAATAAATCTGCTGCTGGAGGCCAGGACAATGCCATCTAGAGCAACTATATCTTTAGATAATGTGTCTTGGAAGTGTTTGGGACCAAGTACAATAACTTCAGTTTTGTCAGAGTTTAACATCAGAAAGTTGCAGGTCATCCAAGTCTTTATGTCCTTAAGGTATGCCTGAAGTTTAGTTAACTGGTTAGTTTCATCTGGCTTGATCGATAGATATAATTGGGTATCATCTGCATAGCAATGAAAGTTTATGGAGTGTTTCCTAATAATATTGCCTAGAGGAAGCATATATAAGGTGAATAGAATCGGTCCAAGCACAGAACCTTGTGGAACTCCATGACTAAGTTTGGCGTGCACGGAGGACTCACCGTTAACATGTAAAAACTGAGATTGATCTGATAGATAGTATTAAAAGGATTTAAACCAACCAATTTATACATCAATTAGTAGACAAACTTGTCCTGCTTCAGATAATGTAACTATTTAAGCCATAGGACCTACAGTTTTTGAATTATCTGCCTCAAAGCACCAAGAGAACCCTTCAACTGTCTCATTGACTGTAATGTTATTTTACCTCTCACAGTCTCAGGCAAAAACACAAATTTGCCTGTTGAAACTGTGATTTCTCTGTGTTATTTTTAACTTCATACAAATGTTCATTAAAGCCTTCTAGTGCTGATGGTGAGGTCATTTTGCTGATATGACCTACAGTTTAAGCTTCATTGTGTCTTATTTGAAGGGAACTTTTACAGGTCTCTCTCTGTCTCTGAGCGCTTTCAGGCTATACAGATACAGTTACACACAGGTGTTGTTGATTGGCTGATTACAAATGAAAGGAGTTTGTTCCTCTGTTCTGATTGGTGGATAAAGGTTGAGCTATTTCTGTCAGTCACTTACTGTCTGTCTGTCTCCTCTTCAACAAACTCCATATCAACTATGATTCAGTCTTTACAACTACTACTACTACAGTATTTACTATTACTACTACTACACTCTTTAGTACAGCAGTCTTTAGTAGTAGTACTTGCAATGCAATGCATTTGAGCTTTAAGATTTATCAGGCATTTCTTTTCAGAATTCTCTTCAGCTGTGTTTTGCAAAATAATTTCAGCTTTCTGCATTCCCATGCGTTTTCAGCAGCAAATGCAATTCTTCTAGTTTTACTTCTTCAGTATGTTTTTTGCAACAGTTTAACTCCTGCATACTTTCAGCTACAGAAACCATTCAGCTATCAAAATGTACAGCTCTTTAAGGACATTTGTGCTTGTAATTTTCTTTCATTTTTTTAATATTAAGCTTTTTTAACACATTTTTACAATGTAAGCAATGTGAAAAATGGAGCAATCTTCAAATCCTCTTCAAACATACTCATACTTCGAAATACTAGAAGTACTAGTTCTGCATACTTTCAGCTACAGACTCCATTTAAACTTTAAACTGGTCACACGACTTTCAAATATTAAACCTGTGTTCAACTTTTTGACATCTTTTACAGTTTTTTCAATATTGTAATTTATGTTTGATGCTTTTTCGGTCCTTTTCTGAGTTTATAATGGGTGTGTATTGGGCAGAATGTTCAAAGTTAGAGTGGGTGACATCATCGCTAGAGTGTAGGGCAGCTGTGAAATCTTAAAAATTTCTCTTCAACTCGCTCTTATTCCCACAATTTTGACTCTTCATACATCATTTTACACCAAAATGTACGAAAATTTGTGCTGGTTCTACACATGTAACAATGGGATCAAACAGACTGATACATTTGGCCTGGTGAGCCAAGTCACAAGAGTGCCAAGCAACTGCCGTATAAGTTCTCATGTTAACTGAGAGTCAAAATTTCTGGAAGAAAACAGAAAGTGCCAGTTTAATTGGCGTTTTTAAAATCTTTAACTTTATCCACACAAATTACAGATTACAGCCTTAGGATGCTGTCGGTGTGGTCATTTAAGTGATATGACCTACAATTTTTTAATGAGGGTGTTCGAGTGGTACTTTGACAGGGTTTCCTCTGTTTGTCTCCATGACTGAGCACTTTCAGGCCATAAACACCATAGCGACCAGTGGCTCAGCAGTCACTAGGCAGAAATGGACAAACCTAACTGTGATTGGCTTAATTCAATGCCTAAGTCTCAGTCTAATATGCATGGCTGGCTGGTTTTTCCCCTCTCAACTTTGAGTCAAATTCACTTTTTTCCATCTTTGTGGGGATTTTTACTGACAGACTACTACAACAGGTTTACTACCACCACTACTACTACTACAATCTTTACTACTACTTCTACAACAATCTATAGTGCTGTTCTTTCCTGGCAGAGTGGGTGACATCATCACTAGAGTGCAGAGGAGTTGTTGAATTTTCTGAAAATCTTCTCTTAAACTTGCTCTCATGACCACAATTTTCACTCTTCATTCACAATTTCTACATCAATTAGTAGATAAACTTGTCCTGGTTCATATAATGTGCTAATTTAAGAGCTAGGACTGATTTTATATGATTTTTTCTGCCTCAAAACACAGATAGCCATTCAGCTGTCTCATTGACTGTAATTTTATTTTACCTCTCAGAGTCTCCGGCAAAAACAGGAATGTGCCAATATTTGAAACTGTGATTTTGCGGTTATTTTTACTTTATCCACGCAAATTACACATCTACGTCATCATCATTTCACCCATATGACCTACAATTTAAGCTTTTTGTATAATTTTTGATGGGAAGTTTTACAGATTTCTCTTTTTACCCATATACAGTTACACACAGGTGATGAGTATCCCGTTAAATATTAAAGCCTTTTTAACTGTTAATACATTCAAACCTAGAGCTGTTTCAGATTTAATTCAGAGTTCAAATCTACGTCAGACAGTCTTGTCTGTCTCTCACTCTTCCTGTCGGTCCTCCTCAACAAATGCCATATCAACTTCTCCTGCATCCATTTAGCTATAGAAACATTCAAATATCAATGTTCTGCTCTTTAAGGACATGTGTGCTATGATTCAGCTATTTACTACCTTTTTTATACGTTTTAAAATATTAAGCTTTTTTTCAAAAAGATTTTTATAATGGGAGAAATCTTCAAATAATAATCCTTAATGCACAATTCATCTCTACCTCTGTCTCTAACTGGCAATATTACAGTAACTTCAATTCATTCATTCACTTCAACACATTTATCAGCGTATAAACTTCATTCTAATAACAAAATATTCAGCTCAGTTAGGACATACCAGCTATTACTTTTCTCATTTATACCGTTCATACTTTACAAAAATATTCAAGGTTATCCAGGAAATTTTCCCTATTTAAATGAATGGATGGAATGTTCAAAATGTCCACATTTACCCATGTTTTCTACTCTTAACTACTCATTCATACGTTCAGCTAGGAACTCCATTCAAACATCAAAATGTTCCACATCGTCTGTACATTCTGGGTATATATCATTCAAATCCCATAAAAACATTTCAAGAAATTGAACTTTGTTTGAATTAAAGTTACAATGGGAGTCAATGAGAAGCCTTCAAACTCACTCATCTTCAAGCTCTTTCTACTAATTCATACATTCACGTAGAAACTCAATTCCAACTTTAAAACACAATCTTTCTCACATTAATTCAACTTTTTCATATCTTTCATACTTTTTTCACAGTCATGAAATTTTCAGTCCTTTTCTGAGTTTACAATGAGTGTGTATTGGGCGGAATGTTCAGAGCTAGAGCGAGGGACCCAATTGTGTGCAGGGGATCAGTAAAAAAAAAATTGTTGTAATTCCCTCAATTTTCAGTCTTCATGCATAATTTACACACGAAACATAGGAAAATGTGTGCTGGTCGAAGACCTATAACTATGGAGTCAAACAAACTTGCATAGTTGCCACAGTCCGCTTCAAAATGACAACAGTGCCACCCAACTACCGTATACACTTGCATATAAACTCAGACCAGAATTTTCACAAGGGGGGTAGAAAAGGGGACATTTCTAACTTGCTCTCATTCCCACATTTTTGACACTACACACACAAATCTCACACTATGCAGCAGGTTCTCCTCTGGTATTTTAACTTTGGCAATAGGAGTTAGGGTCTTTGAACTACAAACAAAAATCTTTGAGGTGCGCCTCAGCTAGAATGTCTATGAATTGAAGTAATTCAGCCAGACATCACACACAGCAGTTACATCACCATGGCAACCTTGGATCTCAGGGGAGTCACAGCTAATTAGTGCAGTATGACACAGACACCTCTTCTGTCTCTCTGTTCTTCAGTCTCTCTCTGTCCATCTCTCACACTTCCTGTCTGTCTGTCTGTCTCCAATAAACTCAATTTCTGCTACTCCTGCATCCATTTAGCTACAGAAACCATTCAAATATTAAAATGCTCAGCTCATTTATGCTATGATTCAGCTATTTTCTACCTTTGGTCCTGTAAGCCAGTGAATTCCCCAAGGGGTACTACTGCAGTTACCAGGGGGTACGTGAAAAAATTGTGCAGCTCAGCTAATTTGAAAATTATAGAAATCCCATCCATCAAAGGGGTACTTAGGCCCATCTGATAGGGCTGTGGGGGTACGTCTGACAAAAAGGGTTGGGAACTATTGCTGTAAGCGACGTTCACTGCCACTTAATGTCGCACTAAAGAACCAGCATCTCAGACCAAGCTACAGCCCACCAGACTCCATTGAGAAAAACAGTAATTTTACCTTGCAGAAAATTGCAAAACACACTTCACTCAAACTGGACAGAAACAAAAAATCCTAATTCACAATTCAAATCTACCTCTGTGTCTGTCTCTTTCTATCTCTCTCTCACTCACACACACACACATACACACACACACAGTGTCATTTCAGATTTTCAAAATAAAAGCCCAAAATGGTGAAGACCTCCATTCAAACCTTATGATGTTCCACATCTTTCATACATTATTGCTACTGTTCAACTTTTAAAGCCAGCAATTCAGTTTGGCGTCAGCTAAAGAACAAATATCTAGGAAAAGTCAGCAAAAGTGGATGCTGTGACTTGTTAGTAACTAAATGTAATTCATTTCTAAATGTGACTAGATGCCCCCAGGGTTTCAGCGCTCCTAGTGTTAAATTAAACAAAAGGAATAAAATCAAAGTACACCAGCAATTCCGTTCTCATTCTTAATTGACAGTCTGATATCCTTGGAATAAACGCACTTCTCGTGTCTAAGTGCGCATGGCGCTGTCCATGGTTACTCTTTGCAGGCTCTTCCAAAATTGTACATGGTGTGCAATTAACTATTGTATGCTAGCTAATGGTTCAATGGCATAATGTAATGGTAACAGGTACAACAACAACAACAACATGGTAACATGGCATTCTCATAAACAAAACAAACAAAAAAAGATATACAGTCAGCGATTTCAGTCAGGAATTGTGACTCATTACAAAAAAGATTTTTTTTGTAATGATTCTTACACATATTCCTATCTTCCCTTCATGCCATTATGTGTCAACAAACAAGATTATTTGGTATCTGTATGAGAACAAATATATGCTACTGTATATGGTAATGAGAAAATTATGATGATGATGATGATGGTGTAGGTTTTGTGTGTAAATGGATATGTCTGACGATTTAGCTAAGATTTAGCTAACAGCCCGTTCTCATTCCCAATGCTCAAATACCGACATTTTGTCAAACCCTCGGCATCATATAAACGCGCACAAGGTACCCTTTAGCATCTTTATTAGACACACAGGGCTGCCAGAAAGCCTTTATGAAATCAGGTGACGTAATGTAAAGAGCGAAAAATTCCACTTGTGGAGGAGGTTTGGTGGTTGGATGGGCCAAACAAATCCAGGACTTTCACCTAGGAGACGGGGGTTCGTGTCCTGTGTGAAACCAAACGATTAAGTTACGTCACGTGATTTCCTACTACTTAACCAATGGCATGTTCAATCTGAAAACGGTGCACACCATTTTGCTACAGTTTCCAGGTTGAACGACATGTTTCTCGAAACGGTGCACAACAGTGTGCAACAGGCTTTGAGGCACGTTTTCTCGAGTTTGGTGGGTGTTACCCAATCAGCGGCGAAGTGTATATAAACACCGCTTGCTTTTTTCCCTAAACCTAACCACACTTTTAAGTGATGTTAGAGTGTTTCTTAAGGCGTCTCCTACTAACGGCAAAGGGTACCTTGTGCGTGTTTATACAATGCCGAGGGACGTGACAAAATGTTGATATTTGATGCCCTGGGAATGAGAACGCGTTGGAGATACCTAGACGAGATGGTTGTTTTGAGTGACTAATCCTGAGAGTTGAACATTCTATAACAGATAAACAAGAGATTTGTGCTCTTTTCGTAACACGTTTACATTCTTCCAGAGCAAGAGAACACTTCAGCAATTGTAGAATTGTTCATTCTTCTACTTATGAACATTATTAGATGTTTACACCATGACTATGCTTACTTTAGGCATGTATAGTTCAAAAAAATCTTACAATGGTCAGTCTGCCATTTACAACCTGAATAGGCCTTAACCTTAAGTGACATTAACTAATGCCAGCCAAAATGTTACTTTGGTAGTATTAACTTAACATGACACTTGCTTAGCTCAAAAACAAACAAAAACAGCTAAACACATTGTTTTCATGATAGACAAAATGATGTGCCAACAAGTTATTTAAATATACATTTTTGCCCTCCTTGATCTCCACTAACATGATGCTATTATGTCCTATGGTATTATCCTTAACAAATGATCTAGGGAACAACTAGGAATGTATTGTCATCATTGTGTAGAGCTATCTGTTCAACTATTTCAATCTTATCCAAGGTTTTAGATGAGGACGCTTGGTCATTGACAATAAATGGAAGGACATAACAAGATTTTACATGGAAATTGTGTGTGAATAGCATAAACACACACATATTCCCTGGACTAGATTAGATTACGTCCATTACCCACTGATTAGACTCCAGCATCTCGGCGCTGAAGTCAGGGTAGCTGTCATAATGGACTCACAGCTCCAGTACACAGCCACACCTATGGGCCACAGGTCTTCTCTGAAAACCTTGAATCTGGGTAAAGTCAATAATGATGTTCTTCCCCAGGAATAGATCTGACACTGTGCAAAACCACAAACACACAGATGCTGCGTATCAGCATTCCTCAAGTATGTAGTTAGATACTTCTGAATGTCCTCCTGGTGGACATTCATTGTCTCAGGTTTAAGTCCCTCACCTTCCCATTCTCAGTTTGTTGCAGGAATTCGTATACTGTTGTGAGGTCCTGAAGGCTGTGCCCAGCGGTGATGAGTATTTTTGCCCATTGTTCGATTACGCAGGCAGGCTCTTGGACAAGCATTTTGTGGGCAAGCTCCTGGAGGATTTCATTGACATTGCTGGCTGATGGTATCCTTCTGCAGGTGTAGTTAGGATCTCAATTAATTCTACTTGGTCGACGCTGTTAAAATCTGATTGCCATGATTCAAACACTGTACGCTCAGATTCAGGCATGTATTTGAGGAACTTCTCCACTATATCACTCTTCACATATCCCAAGACAGCTTGCTCTTAAATGACAGGCGCAATCTTCACAGGAAGATATTTCTCCTGCCCCCATGTAAAAACAATTATTCGGACTACACACGCTGAGTGCTGCTGTCCAAAATCATGCCTTAGGAAAGGCACTTTAAAAGCATTTCCTGTTGTGCATTGGTCGTAGAATTCATTCCAGAATTCTGGGAGAATGTCTCTCACAACTCCTCTATCATCTGGCAGTACATGATTTGGATTTTGATGTCAACCTCTTGAAATCCATCATCACAGAAATGCACTATGAGCTCTGGCAGTACCTGCCCTCTGTGAACAACCAATATTGTCTTCACTCTCTCACTGGATGGCATGGTTTGTGGTGAAACAGGCAGTGTATCATCCAAATTCGGTTGCTCATTTTCAGAAGTGTCCTATAAAAACAACGTTGCTACTCTCAAAAACATCATCACTCCCACCATCTGTGGAATATAGTAAAAATTCAAAATTGTCATTACTTGGAATGCTTCCGAGAAATATCACCTCAGGGCTGACTGATTCAAGTGTAGCAGATGGCGGTGCTGTAGCAACACAGAGAAGAAGTGGAAGACTGATTCTGAGAGCTCTCAAAAATAGAGCCAAACCTGCGCTGTGACTGTGTGGACGGTCACATTTTTTTGTGTGGTCAAATAAAACCTAAGAGCACAGTTTTGTGTCAGTGTATGTCCAACTCTACATCGTCAACTGTCACCTTTTGATAATCTTTGAGATCTAACTCACTCTCTGTCTCTCTCACACTCATGTGAGCTTAACTTTGATGTAGAAGTCTAAAGCCATTCTCTCCTGATCATATGCACGCCACATGCAATGTATCAGGACTGGCCAATGACACCATTGTGTTGTGCCTAAATACACTCTTGACTCTCGCAAGAGTGACATATTTGTCAAAACAGAGCTTTTGATATTAGATGTTTGTATTAATAGTGTCCTTTGATGGACATCAATAAACAAATATATTACAATGTCAGTGGTTTACAATATTGTTCAGCCCTACCATTAAAGGCTTTTCACACAGTGGTTAAACTTGGACTGACAGACTTGTCAACATTGTAATTTCAGTTTTTGTTATCCCAACATTTAGCTCACTTTACTGAGCCTCACTCAAAAGCTGGGTTATCCTTGACTTACAAGGTGTTGTATTAAGTACAGGAGGTGGACCCAAGTGCAGACAATACACACAGATGGTGGAATGAAAAAAAGGTGACTTTATTTCCCTACTCTGAAAGAGCACAAAACAACTGAGGGTGGCAGAGAAATTTCGGTAAATGTCCAACAAAGAGTAATCCATGACAAGTCCAACAAAGGTAATCCACAGGGAGCACACAGAGGCACAAGGGAAAAAATACAGGACTGAGGATTAACCACAGAACTGGTGGGAACAAACGCAGGGCACATGGTAGACACTGAACAAAGGAAAAACTCTAAATACACTTAGGTAGGGGAGACAACGAGACACAGGTGCAACTAATTAGGGCGTGGCAAACAATCAAAACTGGAGGGAAAAGCAAACAAAGACAGGAAGTAAAACAACAAGACACAGAAGGAGAGGAGAACACTTCAAAATAAAACAGGAAATAAAAGGACAAAAACCATGACAAGGATTCTTCCCAAAAACACGGGGTAAACGTGTGACTTCAGATTAGAAGACTAGCATGGGACGTTTGTTTTCCAGTCAAATCATTTGACAAGGCTCATTTAACCAAGCCATGTGTTGTGGGCATTCTGGAGACAATACCTTAAGCTTTGACATAACAGTCTGAAATTTTAAGACTGGGCTTATACTGTATATGACTGCTTTTCAATAGGGTTTAGATTAGCCCAAGGCTAAGTATACAAATGTTAAAAACCTTTAATACATCTATGAGCTGAAACCCCACACTAATGATTACTATTTTAAAAATCTGTCCTCTCTTCCCAGTTAATTAGGTCAGATGCATGTAGCAACTGACCTAACTGACATGTCCCCCCCCTTTATCTGTGTCATTTATCTGTTCAATAGAAAACAGATAATGAGGGAAAGGGAAAGATGACATGAAAAGGAAATAAATAAAATAAAACATAGCCTATACATTGTGATGAAATACAAAATGAAAATACATTAAATAGATCATATAAGGTAGATATCAATAAGAAAACAAAATAAATTGGTGTCCTATTTTCCAGTTATTTTGTCCATAGGTCAGTAGTGCATTCGATCAAGTTGCTGTTTACTGAATCTGTCCATTGTTGGCACAAACCAAAACTGTCAATGGAGCACAGTGTCAGTGTGAAGATGTAAAGGGCTGTAATGTTATGACCTTTGACATGTCCAGGGGCTGTAGAACAGCTGCTTCCAGTTATCTGGTCAGTGTTTGGTGTGAGGGCCCAGTAGTGACATGGAGGAGGAGGAGGCCTTGAAAAGAAAAACTATCACACACATTCCTGTAGTTGATCATGCAAATAGCTTGCACAGTAATGCCAACAGTGTTTTTGTTAGTTGTTTGGTCAAAGAGGGATCTTGTACCAACGGAGTAAAATTAATTGTTACCTTTACAACTTGTCTAGTAAGGAGCTTGATACTGCACAGAGGAGGAACTGTCACTCTGAAAGGGATGACTGACTGATGACTGATCTGCAGCAGTTTGTTTCCCTGCAGCAGTACACCTCATCACTTGCCAAAGGATCAACAGTAGTTAGGTTCTACTGAACTGAGCTGTGTAGAGCAATGGATGCACAGATGGTGATGTGGAGGTAGGAGGATGGAGCTGGTCCTGACAAGAGAAAACAGAAAGTTAATAGAAATTAAGTGAAGACTATGACACAAAAGATATTTAAGAGTTACATAATACACAATAATCAAATAGGTAGAATTACTAGAAAAGGTGGCAGAAGTTATCTCATCCTCTGCTTTGAACAATGAGTGGGACTAGCAGGAAGTAGAACGTGTCTCTGTGTGGTCCAGCAGCGATGGGTTCATTGTAGATTGACAGTTAAGCTGGTGCTGGTGATGTTATGAGCTGGTCCTCACAGTGCCGGAGGAGGTAAGGCCCAACTTGGCAGGTGTCCTCAAAGAGGACACAGGAGAACTGTGTCTCCCGTCCAGGGGACAGTAAACTTACATAAGTTATAGTCTCTGGCAAGGCTACGTGCCCTGCTAGAGGTGCGGGGTTTCAGCTGGTAGGTCCAGAGTAGGAGTATCCTCTGGTCCACCCTCCCTCCCTCCCAGCCTTAGAGAGACTGAGGCAGCCTGACAAGGTGCTGAAGATCCTGGCTGCACAGAGGATACCCCTAATCTGGACAATTATGGACCATTGTATTTGTAATTTAAATCTTTGTAAGTAAGTATTCTGTCATATTCTCTACATCGTTCTCAGTTAACATAATCATCATAATATATAAGAGATTCTCATTGAAATCGCCACAGACAATGATGGGGTGACAATCCCTGATCTCCAATGAGTCCAAAAGGCTTCCCAGGTTTGACACGAATGATGTCACACTGTAGTCAGGAGGTCTGTACCAGCTGCAATCAATGCATTGACGGGGGCTTCAATCTTCAGAGCCAAAAACTCATGGCACATTATGTACATACTGTTTTTCACGTACTTGACCACCTCTGTTGGCCGTTTGTGGAAAATTTGTGTAGGATAGGTGTCTGTTGCGTTTGAACATATTACAGCCATCTAAATGGAGACTCTCTGCAACAAAGGAGCCTTGTAGGTGCGTTTCTGTGAGACACAAAATGTCTGAGAGACACAGTTCATGGTGGCTCTGGATGTCATTCACACGAGATGACAATCCTTCTGTGTTATGGTGAACAATGGTCAGAGTGTCATGTCTGTTCAGTGTTTGTTTGATATGAAGAGGCAGCATGTTGTCCAAGCTTATTTGTCTCATGGTCTCTAGAGCTGCATTGATTTCTGGGTTGGCATACATTTACTCTCATCCATATCCAGCAGGTGCAGTCCACTGAGAGAGGTCACTCTGCTGATAGCTACATAAGCCATGCCAGGTTCAAAGATGTGTTTTAGTGAGACTACAGCTTTGTCATACCTTGAACCTTATGTATTGTAGAAGCAAAGGCAAGCTTTATAGGAAAATGTACGCGTACCACTCCTTTCTGTTTCAGATTCTCCTCTCTCTATGTACACTAGATTGTCAGGCCCTCCTAGTGCTCTATTACAGTAAATCCTTCCAGCTGTTTCATCGTCCATCTTGAGCCCAAACATAGTAACATGTACAAAACCATTTTGTTCAGAGGTTAGTACCCTGACTAGTGTAGAGAACGATCCATTCACTAATCCTTGAGACTTGTCCTATGTTTCTGGTGAGCATGACACAGGCACCCTCAGGAACGTTTAGTGTTTCTGGTAAGTCATTTCTGCCTATTTTAAATGGTGTGGCTTGTCGAGCTATTCTGCCAGTGTGTGGGTCCTTTTTATAGTCTAGAGCTAATGTTGCAGAGCTGTGTGAATCAACTTGCCTCCAGTTCTTCAATACATTACAACCTCACTAATTCAATGTAATAACTTCAGTTTTGTCAGAGTTTAACGTCAGAAAATTGCATTTTTTTATGTCCTGGCATGCTTGAACTTTAGCTAACCGCCCAACTACGCTGATAGTTAATGCGGTCACACACTGCTTTCCCGGAGCTACGACCCCCGACATCCTCGAAAAGCTCCCCGGACTGGCTGCACTCCCGACAACTATCAGATGGTGAAGGATGCAAGAACATGTCATTTCTCTGCACTTATTTCTGCCCATCAGCACAACCCTAGATTCCTATTTAAGACTGTGGATCAGTTAGTTAACCCAGCATCTCCTTGTCCCTCTGCTGATTGTGAAAAGTTAATATGATCTCGTATCACCCCAAACACTGCCTTTTTAGATGTGGATCACCTGCTCAGGGATTCTTTGAGTAATTTTTCTGCTATTTCTCTGCCTGAACTCGCAGACATCATGTCTCTTATGAGAGTATCCTCTAGCCCTCTGGACAAAATCCCAACTAGGTTTTTATCGGAAGTTATGGATTGTATTGCGCCCCTTTTACTAATTATTTTTAACAGCTCGCTGTCTACTGGCTGTATCCCAGATTACTTTAAAACTGCTTGTGTCCAGCCAGTCCTAAAAAAAACCTGGGCTTGATCCCACCCTCCTGGACAACTATCGTCCAATCTCCAAACTGCCTTTTATTTCCAAGATTATCAAAAAATTTGTATCTAAGCAGCTTCTTGCTGCTGTGGAAAACAATAATACCTTTGAAAAGTTCTAATCTGGCTTTCGCACCACAGCAGAGACAGCCCTTCTCAAAGTCACTAATGACCTTTTAATGAATGCAGACCGATGCGCTCAATTCTTGTGCTGCTGGACTTAAGTGCTGCCTTTCACACAATTGATCATGGCATTCTTTTAGAGAGACTGAGGCACTGGGTGGCCATATCTGGCACTGCACTAGACTGGTTCTCATCTTATCTGTCCAATAGGAAATTCTGTGTCAGCACTGATAACTTCATGTGATCCTTCTTCCATATCAAGTACGGTGCCACAAGGTTCAATTCTGGGTCCAATACTGTTCTCCTTATACATGCTTCCCTTGGGTGATGTCATCCGCAGACATGGGCAGACATCTTTTCATTGTTATGCAGATAACACACAGTTGTACCTCCCTGTCAAGTCCACTGATCTTAGAACGCTGAGTTCTCTGCAGGACTGCCTGTCTGACATAAAAAATTGGATGTTGATAAATTTTCTACAGCTCAACTCAAATAAAACTGAAATCCTTGTTATTGGGCCCCAACACATCACTAAACAAATACTGCCATCTACTGGTAACCTGTCACAACATATCAAGCCTGTTGAAAGAAATCTTGTTGTCCTGTTTGATAGCAATTTATGTTTTGAGCAACATATCACTAAGCTTGTCCAATCATGTTTTTATCACTTCAGAAACATTGCAAAAATACGATCTATTTTAAATCTTAGTGATGCAGAAACTGTTGTACATGCTTTTATCTCCTCATGCCTCGATTATTGTAATAGCCTGTTCACTTGTCTTAATCAAAAAACTTTGAAACGACTGCAGACTGTACAGAAGTCATCTTTTAACCAGAACCAAGAGGTACGATCATATCACACCTGTTTTAGCCTCTTTACAATGGCTCCCCATTTGTTTTAGGATTGATTTTAAGATCTTATTGATTACTTATAAGGCTCTTCATGGCCTGGCTCCAGATTATATTTTAGACCTTGTAATCCCTTATGAACCTTAAGGGTCTTCTGTCTGTTCCTGAGTCCAGGATGAAAACTAAGGGGGACAGAGCTTTGGCCATCAGGGCCCCGAGGCTCTGGAACAACCTGCTTGAAGAAATTAGGTTGTCTGGGTCAGTGTCTTCTTTTAAGCCTCTTCTCAAAACACATTTTTATCGGAAAGCATATCCTGATTTTACCTGAGCTGTCTGTGTATTTTATTGTTTTTATGTATTTTATTTATTTTATATTTCATCATTCTCTGTGGTATTTTCTCTCTTTGTGAAGTACTTTGTTTTGACAAGTGCTATATAAATAAAGTTTTATTATTATTATTATGTGTGGACATCCTCTGTGCTGAAACTCTACTTGGTAAAAGTAGTCAACAACTTTCCCAAGGGGATGTGCATGAGACAAGATTAAATCTCTGTATAAGGCTTCAACACGTTTATCAAACATACGCATTGCTGTCACAGGATTGCTTCGCAATATGTCACACTTTGTGGACCAGTCAAGCTCATCAAAAGTAACTTCTTCACCCTGCTGAGTTTTTATTGCTTCAGTCAACTCAGGCCAACGCATTTCATCTGCAGAAAATGTACAAAAGAATGTTGGATTTCCCAGTTGTCTGATCATGGCAAAAAGATATCTTGTTGTTTTCTCCCAAAAGGCGGGCGTCCCTCTCAAAGGCTGCATTATTCTGATTTTATCTTTATTTCTCATCAGCCTCTCTACCTCGTGCCTGTCTTGCAACATTCCTGAGGTTATTTTGCGTCCATCTCTGTTGAAAGTTTTTCCTTTACGTAACTGTATTGTCATGCTGGAAGTGGCCAAGTGTATTTCAGTCACAAAATGTGCAAAGAACAAATAGTTTTGGCAAACCAATCATCAACACCAAAAAGCCTTGTTTTGAAATAACTACTGCATATTAATTTAATAGGTCTGTTTTCATCCAGTGTGTTTTGACCAGTGAGAAACTGAACAGGGAAAGCCATCGCCTCCAGTTTAGGTGTTCTGAAAAAGCTGACTGGACAACGGCAGATGACCTCTGTAACAATCTTCTCTTCAGTTTTACTCTCATCACCTGAGACTCACTTCTCAGTCTGGGTGGAGCATTTACTGTATTCTGTAATTCAGAAGGAACACAAATAATATTTCCATTTATGGCTCTCTGTCGGCCTTTGGGATAAGGAATTAATTTTGCAAATGTAATGCACTCGGATAGATGGAGAGATGTCTCTCCAACATGTTGAGATCAGACAGTTCAGGTGGAATTTCAGCATGATCCAAGTTGTTAGCTACAGCAAGGGTTGGCATGACTTCATTTTTAGATGAGTATGGCAGGTGTAACAAATCCACTCTCTCCCTCTCTCACCAGGCACCTTGCACTGTTGTTCATTTGTGGAGTCATCCTCACAAACATGTAGATACTTTCCTGTCAGGCATGCAGCAACCACATCTGGATTTTTGTCATAGTTTGACCTTCTTCAGTGTTGGACTTGATTTGGAAATGAGGCCTTATGACACACAGTGAACAAATAACTGGGGCCGGCCTTTATTTGTGATCTGAAAACAGATATGGCTTTTTTGATCATAGAGTTGTCATTTTCACGTGTTTGTCTATTTAATCATCTGGATTTTAATTTTATTTTTGTTGCACATCTCATGTTTTGCATACTCCTAAATGCAAGATTGTTCTTATACCTGTCTTCGTTGTCTCATTAGTTGTCTGTGTCTGACCCTGAATGCTTGGTCATGTGCATAATGCTGTGTGATATAAGATTGCTGCCTCTCCCTGAATTCAAGATGGTCTCTGTATCGGTTGTTAATGTACTGCTGTTTTTTCTGTTTATGTTCAGCATTGTTTCTGTACATTTTTAATGTACTGTTTGTGCATCTACCTGAAGTAAACATTTCCTCTGTATCGTGTTGATATATATATATATATTTTTTTCTTTTGTCTGAATTCTTCATTAATATATTTCCTGTTTGAGTAAGACTTTTTCTTTGCTTTGTTTCTTTAGAAGCATACCTTTCGTTTCTTTTTTTTTTATTCTCCTCTCTTTGTGATACCTTTTCAGAGAGCAATAGTCTCCTCTTATATTTTCCCCTTTGCTGTTTACTAAGTTTTGCCAGTTTACAGATGTCATGTACAACATTATCACTGGCTACAGTATTTATTATTGGAGCAGATAAGTTCGATTTTCTGTGACGAGCATCATGTGATGTGAGAGAATTCAAGTTGAACTGGCTCAGTGGTTCTGGTTCAGTTTCCTTATCAGTGGATACTTCATGTAAAATGTTATCAGAGACATCAGTAACAACAGTATTTGTCTTAGGACCACTTAGGACTGACTCAGTTTGAGGAGCATCATGTGATGTGAGAGAATTCAAGCTTAACTGCCTCAGTGTTTCTGGTTCAGTTTCACTGGATACTTCACATGCAATGTCAGAGACATCAGTCACAACAGTTTTTATGTTTGGAGTACTTAGGCTTGAGGTTTCAATTGTAGTCACCTGGACACTGTTTTCAGAATCAAGACATTTCGGCTCCCATCCGGAAGTCAATCTCAATTGTGACACAATTTTCTACGATGGAAGATTCCTGGACAAATGAGGGACTACACCGTCCTACTTGGGCTTGACTCATTTTGAGCAGCCGCATCCAGCAGAGCAGTTGATACAGCATCAGTGTGAGTTGCAGGCTGACTCTGTGTCTGGGATAGCATCATTCAGGTTGGCTGTGTTCACATTGTAAAACTCTACAGGCTTCAACTCATAATTACAGGAGGACTGTGTTCCCAACATCTTGTGATACTTTGTGAGCCTGTCAATCATATCACTGAGATGTGTGAATGTCAGCATGACAGCAGTACCAGGAGTGTATGAACCCAGGTGTAGGGGCAAACCTTTGGCTTTTCTGGAGTGACGATCAAAGAAACCATATCTGCCTGATCTGGTTCAGAATACTGCAATACACAACATTCTCATCAACAGCAATGCATACTGCACATCTGATAACAAGCAGCTAAGTCCTGCCTCTAGGTCCAGAAAGCTATCTACAGCTCCAGGGAGCTCACCTGTAGTCAAATAGATATGATTAGGGATCCTTTTCCTGTAATCTTTATACATCATGTTACCTTTATCCAAAACAAGGTCAAGGTCTGCTCTGGTGATGTTTTCTCATGAAGGAATGCAAGAAATGTTAGTGAGTTACAGGTACACTGCTTATTTGTGGATTTGCCGTATTCACGAGAACCCTGGCTGCAGGACGCACAGACATGCTGTTCAGAAGGCTGATCTCCCAGGTTTACATAGTTTGCATGGGAAGGCCCTGCTATACATGGATCATCACTGTGACGCCCCCTCTTTACAATGACTGCATAAGATAAATGTGATACACATGATGCATCATGCTGACCTCCCTGTTTTACACTTTCAGCATGAGACGCTGCAGACATCTTGACTTCGCCACTGCTCTGAGAACACATTCTGCTTGTTCAGTTGCTGCACAGTGAATCTCATTCAGCTTTTGCCAATGCAGGCTTGCAGCTTGTGACTTCTTACTCTTCCTCGGCATTGTTGTTGTGCTCCAAAACCACAAATCTTAATATTTTACTTTTATTGTACACAACCAAGATATAAAGCACACTATTAATGATGAGATTGCTGTTAACGTAGCAGGATCAGAAGACAGAATGAAACCTGTCAGTAATCGCAGGCACTTGTAAATTGCAATGGAAAATTAAATCACAGAAGAGTTCAGGATTTTGTTTCAGAACTATTCAATTTCTAATTATTTACCAAAGGAAGAGACTATTAATAGAGGCCCGATATTTAATATGTAAATATTTAAATTTCCACGACAGAGCAATATACAATTTACATATTTTCCACTAATACTCCAATACACAACCAGCAATATCAGCTATAATCTGTCCTGATCCTCAGCTGTTCACATAACTTGATGCTACTGTAGTTGTATTTTCAGTGTTAGGACAAGATTCAGTGAGAGCAAACTGAATTCCCTAAACCCTCTCTTATATATTAAGGTTTTATTCAAAATCAGGAACACAGTTGTGGCAGGCTGATGACAGATGAGTGGTTCTGGTAGCAGAGTTCCACCACTTGTTGATTACACTCAGAGCCAAGACTGGGTTCTGCAGACAGGGAACAGCCACTCCAAATAAATCCACTTCGTCCTTACAGATATCTGTATTTTTTATTTCTGTATATCTGATTAAACAACAAAGCAATTGGAATACGTACCAGTGTATGACTACTTTAAAAAAACAAGTGCCTTTAAACACTTAAACTAAAAAATAATAAGGGTCAAAGACTTCTAAGTTACTTAAATGAAAAGAATATAACACTAATAAATAAAGTATACAGTACAGCAATATTCTGGTGATTATTTACTTCATGAGTCACATTCCATTTTTTTACTTGGACAAATTCAACTTTTTTTCATCACTTGTCTGAATGTAAACAAATAAACCACTCAGACTTACATGCCAGAGAGTTGCTGGACAGCAGGACACCTGTAAGACAAAACATCCATTAGACAGCTGTTTCAATAGAAGAAATTCAATTAAGCAACTTCCACTTCAAATGTCACTGTCTTCACATGAACAGAACATAAGAACATGGTCGCTACCATATACCCCAATTAATATCATGTTTCCATTAGTTGCCACAATTATGTGAGAAATGCTGTTGTTGTGAGCTGTTTTTAGGAGTCTTTGTGTTTCAGTATGTGTGTAAGTAAGTGTGTATAAGAAATCTCTGTATTCACTAACTTTCCATTTGTGTGTGAACTTACTGTTGAGTCACCACGGTGTCACCAACACTAATAAATAAATCACATAAACACAAAATAAATAAATCATGTGTGAATCTAAATAAAATGAAAAGGTCTAAGATACTAACAGTTATACACAGTCAAGTTATGTGGTCTATTGACAATTTCAGTTATACAGTTAATACAGTACATCCATACTTACCAGCCAAAGCACAGATAGAATTTATTTCTCATAGTCTAAGAAAGTAAACAAAATGTTATTGTCTTCTGTGTATATTTGCAGGTTAAAACTCGCAGAACTACACAAACAAAACACCCACAACAACATAGAGGGCAAAATACTAATAATAATACATCTCAGCTCTCTGTATAATCTGGAAGTATATACTGTAGTGCCTGTTGTTGATTACTACTGTTCAAGCGCAAAATGTTGAAGCTCTTGCGCTGAGTAGTAAGATTTGGATGAGGCGTTTACGGGCACTTAGAAATTCAAGCGACTGAGACGAAAGCCGGTAAAAGTACAAAATACAAGCATAAATGTCCTTAAAGAGCTGTACATTTTGATGGTTGTTTTGATGCTGAATGGTTATTATTATACTTGGTCCCAAACACCTCCGAGACACATTATCTAAAGATATAGTTGCTCTAGATGGCATTGCCCTGGCCTCCAGCAGCACCGTAAGGAACCTCTGAGTTATCTTTGATCAGGATTTGTCCTTTAACTCCAATATGAAACAAACTTCAAGGACTGCCTTCTTTCACCTAAGTAACATTGCAAAAATTATGCCGAAAAACTAATCCATGCATTTGTTACTTCTAGGCTGGATTATTGCAATTCCTTATTATCAGGCTGCCTGAACCCTTAAGACTCTGCAGTTGATCCAGAATGCTGCAGCACGTGTACTGACAAGAACTAGGAAAAGAGATCATATTTCTCCAATATTAGTTTCTCTGCACTGGCTCCCTGTAAAATTCAGAATAGAATTTAAAATCCTTCTCCTCACCTACAAAGCTCTTAATGGTCAGGCACCATCATATCTTAAAGGGCTCATAATACCATATTATCCGACTAGAACACTGCGCTCACAGGATGCAGGGTTACTTGTGGTTTCTAGAGTCTCCAAAAGTAGAATGGGAGCCAGAGCCTTCAGTTATCAAGCTCCTCTCCTGTGGAATCAGGTCCCAGTTTGGGTTCGGGAGGCAGACACCATCTCCACATATAAGAGTAGGATTAAGTCTTTCCTCTTTGATAAAGCTTATAGTTAGGGCTGGATCAGGTGAGTCCTGAACCATCCCTTAGTTATGCTGCTATAGGCCTAGACTGCCGGGAGACTTCCCATGATACACTGAGCTCCTCTCTCCTTCTCTCCCTCTCCATCTCTATGCATTTTTATCCCATTACTGCATGTTACTAACTCATCTTCTCTCTCCCGTAGTTCTGTGCTTTCTCGTTTCTCTCCTCTCTCCTTCTGTCACTTTCAGCAGGTATTTCTGCCTCCGGAGCTGCAGAGTCTGGATCTGTGGTTGTGGGCCACCTGCTGCCCCCGCGTTCCTGCTCAACAGCTGCTACTACAGTTGTTATTGTTATTAGTCTTATTACTATTATTATCATTATTATTCCTATCACTATCATTCCTATCATTATTACTATATTGATATTAATATTACCATTACATTATTATTATTTTAAAATTCTAGGTGGAATTTGCATTGTGCTTCCCCCTCCCCCTTCTCTCGCTCTCTCTTGCCCACCTCTGAGTCTGGTTCTGCCCGAGGTTTCTGTGTTTTAAAGGAAGGTTTTTCTTGCCACTGTCGCCAAGTGCTTGCTCATGGTGGGATTTGTTGAGTCTCTGTAAATAATATTATAAAGAGTACGGTCTAGACCTGCTCTATAGGAAAAGTGCAATGAGATAACTTCAGAAATTCTGAATTGGTGCTATATAAATAAATAAAATTGAAAATTGAATAGTAGTAGTAGTTGTTGTTATTGTAAAGACTGCAGTAGTCGTAGTGGTAAAGACTGTTTTAGTAGTAGTAGTAGTAAAGATTGTAAAAAACAGTTTGTGTGTGCGTGTGTTTGTATGTGTGTGTGTGTCAGTATGTGTCTTTGAATTAGATTCATCATTAAACTGTAGTAGTAGTCTGTCAGTAAAAATCCCCACAAAGATGGAAAAAACTGTTTGTGTGTCTGTGTATGTTTGTATGTGTTACTGCATTAGTGTGTGTGTCAATGAGTTTGTTTGAATTTGACTCATCAATAAAGTTGAGGGGAAAAGACTTAAATAAATTAAGCCAATCACAGTTAGCTTTGTCCATTTCTGCCCAGCAACTGCTGAGCCACTGGTTTCTATGGCGTTTGAGGCCTGAAAGTGCTCAGTCATTAAGACAGAAAGGAAACCCTGTCAAAGTACCACTCGAACAAGACACTCGCATTAAAAAACTGTAGGTCGTATCATTGAAATGACCACGCCGACAGCATCCTAAGGCTTTGCTGAACGCGTACATTTGTGTGGATAAAGTTAACAAATGTGAGCATTACAGCGATTTTAAAAACTTTCTGTTTTCTTCCAGAAATGTCGACTCTCACTTAAGATGAAAACTTATACGACAGTTGCTTGGCATTCTTGTCACTAGGGAGCTCACCAAGCCAAATGTATAAGTCCCTTTGATTCCATAGTTACATGTGTAGAACCAGCACAAAGTTTTCTACGTTCCGGTGTAAAATGATGTATGAAGAGTCAAAATTGTTGGAATAAGAGCAAGTTGAAGAGAATTTTTTAAGATTTCACAGCAGCCCTACACTCAAACATAAATTGCGATATTGAAAAAACTGTAAAAGATGTCAAAAAGTTTAAAACAAGTTTAATAGTTAAAAGTTGTGTGACCAGTTTAAAGTTTAAATGGAGTCTGTAGCTGAGTATGCAGAACTAGTAGCATTTCAAAGTGAAGTAAGTTTGAAGAGGATTTGAAGATTGCTCCAGTGACTTATATTGACATTTTTTTTAAAAAGCTTAATATTTTTAAGTATGAAAGATAGAAGAAAGCTGCGTACAAGCACCCACGTCCTTAAAGAGCTGTACATTTTGATAGTTGAATGGTTTCTGTAGCTGAAAGTATGCAGGAGTAGCGGAGATGCAAAAAACAGACGGAAGAAGAATAAGAAAAATAATAAAGAATACTCAGCATTCCCTCTATTGTCTTTAAAAATAAATATATTTTTTTTGTAAAAGAACATAGGTTGTGAAGCTTTCAGCCTTCACACCCAATAACTAGAACGGGCAATTTCTGGAAAAATTGCATGTGAGAGCTGCAAGCTGCAGCTCGAGCAACACTTTTTCAAATACAGGTAAAACTTTATCAAATGCTACCAACTTGTCCAGCATTGCCATCAGCACAACGTCACAGAGTTTTGTTACCATGCCCTAAGCAGGATTTTAAATTACAATCTGACAGGGACACACAAGTGGCAACATCTGAAACCACTGTACTGTTGACACACTGTTAGTAGACAGCATAAGATGAATATTTTTTTTAAATTCATGTCAATCTAAATGCTAAATAATAATATTAAAGTTGTGTGTGAGGGAAGTGAGGGAGTTGCATTAAATGATGGTGCATGATAAGACTGCCCTGAGGTGGTATCATACCCAGAACCTTGTTATCCAACAGGGAAAACGGATCATTACCAGGGCCTGACCACAGAGCCAGTGGAGGATCGCTGACACGTGGAGCACAAATTTGCGTGTAAAATGAAGGTAAAATTAGGTCTGAAATTTGAGCATTATTAGTGGCAGTGGCGTTTTCCAGAAGGCGAGGGTGTACACTGTGTGTGCAAAGTTTTTAAATTAAGAGGGAATCTCTTACCTTCACTTACCTGTCCCGATCAACTTAGTAGTTAGTAGACAGCAAAAGATGACGATTTTTAAAAATGAATTTAAAAATCTAAATATTAAAGCATGCAGGACTCCCATTTAATAATGAGCACTTGAAAACACACAACCTGCATGAATTGCCCCAGTGTTTTGCCAACATGAGGATTTCAACCCTGAACCTTTGTATCCCCAGAAGTGACTTACTGACTGCACTGTTGGGGAGATTCACACACCGGCTCACAAGTTGAGGCAATGCCGTCACGTGTGCCATACCAGGGTCTTTTTGTCTGTTTAAACTGAAAACGCTTACAACAGTCAAAATGTTGAAAAATATTTCTGTAAAACATTCCACATCATTCTGGTGTTTTAATATTTTGGGGGTTTTTGAAAAGAAAATGGTGTGCATGTAGTAGAAATTACTGCAAAATATTAAATATTACTGTGGACTCACCGTTTGACCGATCTCAACACAATTTGAAACACTTGATGTCAACCAGCTGGAGAGTGTCTGTGTAGATTTTGGTAGCATTTGCGTGAAGACTTGTGGAGATATAGATGTTAATTGATTTTGCATATTGGGAAAAATATAGAGTGAGGACTTCTGAACTGGACAGGGGCTGCAGTGAGAAGTATTGCCACGATTCAGTGGATGTGCTGAAAAAGGTTTCAGCTCCTTAGGAGGTACAGATGATTTTTTTATTAGCAAAAAACGTAAAACACGTAATAACTGACCACATGGTGGCGCTATAGTTACCATGTTGTAACATGTTAAGCATTTCCACATGGGGCAACTGTCCATAAAGTGTGAATGATTTAACACTTGTAGTTGTTGAGATTTCAGCTTTCAAACATTGCTCCCATTGACTTCCCATTACAAATTGTAATACTTTAAAAAGTTATATAAAACCACTGAAACATGTTAGAATAAAGAAAAGTTATAGCATAAATCTCATGAAGAAGATGTACGATTTGAAGTTGAATCGAAGTTTCTGGGACAAACGGTACAGGAGCAGGGAGTGTGCAGAAGAACATGGGCTGTGAATGCAACAGTCAAGAGGAATAATAACAGCTGGAATAGCTCTCAAAGAGATGCAATAACCCGTGCGTGAGCTTGCTCAAAATGAAATGTAATAGTCATAATTATCATGATCTGCACATGCAATATCTGCGAGATTTTAGACTGCCAAAGTTAATAATTGCGTTTTGTTATCAGAACTGGTTGAACATGAGCGGTTTATATGCACCTTTGTATGGAAAATATCATATTATATTATTATATACTGACAATAGCTTCCGAAATCATGTGTGTTTAAAAAAGCGTAAAATAAAATTCGTTCATAATCCTTTACGACCCAGGATCCATGAAGTGCAAGTGGGCGGCCGCGAGATATACAGCATGTAATTGTTTTTAATAAATGCTATTAATATTTTGACTGACTTTAATACATCGCACATAATAATTGCTTATGCAGATCTGTTCAGTGAAGTGTGAATGAATACAATACTTGCTGTCCTTTGTATGTAGGAATGGATCCCGGCAGTGTGTGTGGGAGACTGCGGTGACTAACTGATAACAAGACACTGAGCTTGCAGGACCCAGTGTCGGAAGCGGATCGCTGCTGATGTCGGCGGCGGGGCGGAAGCGTTCGTTTCGCTCCCCCACAGCGCCCGCCTTCAGGGACGGGGTCATAATATCAAGGATCAGGAATGGATTTTATTTGAACCCTTATTTTATTTGATCTAGTTGTATAATGGATGTGTGGCGTTTTGAGAGAAAATGCATCTGTGGGAAATCCTACCGGTTTTGCGGAGAGATGCATTAAACATTAAACACACATTAAATGTACGCTATATTTCATAATCTGATTCTAGAAATATTTTGTACGCAGATAAAGGTTCATATAAACAGCCATTTCTGACAACAAAAAGCAATTATTAAAATGTGAGTTCGTGGCAAAGTTTCGTTCCAAAATGCGAGAAACGTTTTGAATCGATAAAGCATGTGCAGGGCATGTTTGTGTACAATGGTAGGCCTATTTAGCTGACGCTTTTTCTCAATACTTTATTCCCCCAGCCCATCAAAAATCATTCGACGAAGTCTTAGATAAAGGTCAGTAATTTCATACACATCATCAGACATTGCCGGGATGTGCTCAGCCATAAGTTCCATACATAAGTGAAACACATCCTCATCACAAGGATAATCCTTAAAACAACAGTCCTCACGACATATTTGTACCTTCACTTGATCAGCTGGCTGCAAGAAATTCTGAGCCCCATAAATGCTGGGAACCGCATGTATTATGGACCGGCGACCATCAGGATGGTTGCATATAGAGAGAGAGAGATAAAAGCATTTGGCAACTGCCTGAATTAATAAGAAAAAAATAAATATAATACAGAAAATAAAACTGAGGTCCAAATGCAATCAATTAATCTAAAATAAACAATGAATAAAATAAATGAACATTAAAAAAACCCTAAACAAACAAAACAAAAGCCAAACCGGATATCCGGTTGTACCGGAAGACCAGCTTGTCTCCATTCTAGAGAAATGTCCATTCTCTTTCTTACAATGCATTAGCAACAAACCTTGACATTTAGCAGTTAATGTGTTACAAGGGCGGAGTTGTTCTACCGAGACCAGTCGCTGCACTGTTTTGTGTTGTACAATAATATTAATTTAAATGTGGCGTTTTAGTTAATCTCTAATCTACATGAAGTCTGAGTTTTGTTGTTAGCTAACGTTACCTGCCAGCCGGCTAGCGCGTTAGCTGCAAAGCCGAGAGACAGAGCCACCTGTCATTCAACACTGCTCGTTAAAGTCTGTTAATGATAAATAAGTAGGACCTCAAGCCAGGAGAGAATTGACATTTTGTTTCAACAGAAGTTAATTAACCGGGTAACACCGCGCCTAAATGCCCGAACAAGGCCCCAGGATGAATGGGTTTTCTCTCGGCGAACTGTGCTGGCTGTTCTGTTGCCCTCCCTGTCCCAGTCGCATCGCGGCCAAGCTAGCTTTCCTCCCACCGGAGCCCACGTACTCTGTGCATACCGATGCTAACGGGGTAACTAGCTTACATTTAACCGAACGGGCGGACTGGCAGTACTCCCAGCGTGAGCTAGATGCTGTTGAAGTTTTTAGCACCAGAAGCAGTCGGGGTAACCGGGTTGGATGCATGTTTGTGCGTTGCGCCCCGAATAGTCGGTACACCTTGCTGTTTTCCCACGGTAACGCCGTGGACCTGGGACAGATGTGCAGTTTTTACATCGGCCTCGGCTCCAGGATAAACTGCAACGTGTTCTCCTACGATTACTCAGGCTACGGAGTCAGCACTGGCAAGCCTTCTGAGAAGAACCTGTATGCGGACATCGAGGCGGCCTGGCAGGTCCTGAGGAACAAGTGAGTAGGAACCAGGAGAGTATTATGGACGCGTTAATGTCCGCAGTAGTTTGGTGTTCATGCAGTAAGCTAGCCCTAATACGTGCTCATATTGATGAAGTTGTACACTAAATTTGAAAAAGCCGTTTAACCAATTCTGTGACAGCCTAAACAGTCAGCTGAATACATCGGTGCCTTTCCCCTCCAAACATACAATCACTATATACAGGTGTGCTGTGGAAGCTGTCATACATCTCTTCATACATAAAGATAATGGTAATGTAAAAAAAATGCCTGAAGCTGGAAACAATTTTGAATCAATGACAAGAACTTCAAAAAGCACTGTCTTATAGAAGTAAACCTTTCACACAGCAAGCATAGTTTCTGTGGTGTATTACTGTCAAAACCTTTTTTTTTGCACAAAATGAATTATTTGCTTATTACATTGCTAATTATTCTTTTAACCAGAAATAGGCTTAACCGTAAAACAAGGTGCAGAACAAACAATTCCTGCATCCCAATTTGGGGACTGCATCCTTGGAATTCCACAATCCAAGACAGAATACATTATTTGAGAAAACAATCTGACCACAAGGTCCACGATTCAATTAGATTCTGATTCGAAACTGATTCTTGAATGAATAAGTGGAAAAGGGGGCACTATTTTCAGGCTCTTACTCCACTGAAATGCAGTATGAAACATAACTGGCAGGGAAGTTAACTGGTCTTGATGAAGGTCACTGTCTGACTGAACAGAAAAATACAAAGAAAAGTGTGTGAATACGCAGCTTTTTTAATTAAAAAAAGTAAACTGCATACATTTAGAAATATCTTAAAGTCTTGTGTCTGTAGTGTGATTTGCTGACCAACATAACTGGTTAAAAAGTTAAAAAAAAAACAGAAGTTGGTGTATATGTTCTGAAGAGTGGAAAAAAAGAAAGAAAGGCAGAGCTCTGATGTGTTATTAATGTTATGTCTACAGCTGTGGAGAGCAGCCTCTGTGCTCCAACACTAGTACTGGGGAAAGCCATCGTTACCCAAAACGCTGTACGGGCGCAATGAAGCAGACTATGGACCTAGTTGTAGTCTTCGCCTGTCCAGAGTTGGCTCAAGTTTTGTAAAGTGTTGCTGTGTGTGTTGTTAGTGCTGGAATTCAATGCTCTGCTTCGCTTACGTTTGGGTGATGAGGTTCAAGATATCCACAAAATACTTCACCTTCATCTTGCAAAGCTTATTTTTAAGTTATTCAATTCTAAATGCGCCCAAACCTTGGCTCGACAGTAATGATTACCAGGTTGCCATTGGCAACCATTTTGAGAAACGGGTAACAAATTCTTGGCCTTGGCCGAAATCGAAAGCAGGACCTGTGATTCTCCCAGTATTTAATTTTTTTCTCTCCACCCTCGCCTACTTCAAAGAGACACAGTGTAACTTACTGGTAGCCTGCAGCTGCACTTTTCGAGACACCCAGGGACCCGCAAAGGGAAGTCAGACCGTCCGAGAGTGTTCGTCGCTAGCCTGCCAACGCCTGGCAGCGCATCAAAAAAGCCAGCTGTTTGTTAGGTCGTTACAAAGCCGCACGTGCGTTTACAAACCCGATTCCAAAAAAGTTGGGACACTGTACAAATTGTGAATAAAAACAGAATGCAATGATGTGGAAGTTTCAAATTTCAATATTTTATTCAGAATACAACATAGATGACACATCAAATGTTTAAACCGAGAAAATGTATCATTTTAAGGGAAAAATAAGTTTATTTTAAATTTCATGGCATCAACACATCTCAAAAAAGTTGGGACATGTGTGGCATGCCCTCTTCTTTTTATAACAGTCTGCAAACGTCTGGGGACTGAGGAGACAAGTTGCTCAAGTTTAGGAATAGGAATGTTGTCCCATTCTTGTCTCATACAGGCTTCTAGTTGCTCAACTGTCTTAGGTCTTCTTTGTCGCATCTTCCTCTTTATGATGTGCCAAATGTTTTCTAAGGGTGAAAGATCTGGACTGCAGGCTGGCCATTTAAGTACCCGGATCCTTCTTCTACGCAGCCATGATGTTGTAATTGATGCAGTATGTGGCCTGGCATTGTCATGTTGGAAAATGCAAGGTCTTCCCTGAAAGAGACGACGTCTGGATGGGAGCAGATGTTGTTCTAGAACTTGGATATACCTTTCAGCATTGATGGTGCCTTTCCAGATGTGTAAGCTGCCCATGCCACACGCACTCATGCAACCCCATACCATCAGAGATGCAGGCTTCTGAACTGAGCGCTGCTAACAACTTGGGTTGTCCTTGTCCTCTTTAGTCCGGATGACATGGCGTCCCAGTTTTCCAAAAAGAACTTCAAATTTTGATTCGTTTGACCACAGAACAGTTTTCCACTTTGCCACAGTCCATTTTAAATGAGCCTTGGCCCAGAGAAAACGCCTGCGCTTCTGGATCATGTTTAGATATGGCTTCTTTTTTGACCTATAGAGTTTTAGCCGGCAACGGCGAATGGCACGGTGGATTGTGTTCACCGACAATGTTTTCTGGAAGTATTCCTGAGCCCATGTTGTGATTTCCATTACAGTAGCATTCCTGTATGTGATGCAGTGCCGTCTAAGGACCCGGAGATCACGGGCATCCAGTATGGTTTTCCGGCCTTGACCCTTACGCACAGAGATTGTTCCAGATTCTCTGAATCTTTGGATGATATTATGCACTGTAGATGATGATAACTTCAAACTCTTTGCAATTTTTCTCTGAGAAACTCCTTTCTGATATTGCTCCACTATGTTTCGCCGCATCATTAGGGGAATTGGTGATCCTCTGCCCATCTTGACTTCTGAGAGACACTGCCACTCTGAGAGGCTCTTTTTATACCCAATCATGTTGCCAATTGACCTAATAAGTTGCAAATTGGTCCTCCAGCTGTTCCTTATATGTACATTTAACTTTTCCGGCCTCTTATTGCTACCTGTCCCAACTTTTTTGGAATGTGTAGCTCTCATGAAATCCAAAATGAGCCAATATTTGGCATGACATTTCAAAATGTCTCACTTTCAACATTTGATACGTTATCTATATTCTATTGTGAATAAAATATAAGTTTATGAGATTTGTAAATTATTGCATTCCTTTTTTATTCACAATTTGTACAGTGTCCCAACTTTTTTGGAATCGGGTTTGTACTTATGCGCGCATGTAGGTATCTTTTAGAGACAATGGTGAAGCAAATTAAGTTGTTTGACTGTGGGGTGAAAAGTTCGACTAACCCGTCAACATCACAAACGAATGCCGGTGTTTTGTATACCAGGAATTGAGGGCGGACTCGTTAACTGATAAAACTAAAGATTCAAATTCTGTAAAGTATCAGATAAAACACAAACTTCGGTTACTGGAATAAAGCTTTTCGTTTTCATTATTAGCTGACATATAACTGCATAGTATCTTAATTACTCAAAATATAAGGTGACTAAAAATGGCAAACACATTTGAATTGACACACTGAATTTCTCCTCCTGGGATCAATAAAGGTTTATCTTATCTTAATAAGACTTTATTAACGACGTACAAATCAGTGTCCGAAATTAACTTTTGACTCATCGGCCGAGGGGACTGATAGATGAAAAAATCCACTGGCCAAGCATTTTTTTTACAAATATATAAATCGCCTATTTGTGTCACATATATATTTGTTTCAGTACATTTCATTGAGATAATAAGGTATTATGTTGAATTATGTTGAATGTAGTAAAGAAGAGGCCAGAACAAAATTTGAAGCAAAATTATTTTAATACATTGATCAAACGGCAGTTCAAAACCAGTTCAATCAGTTCAAGCCTGTATGCAACTCAAGACGTCTTGATCTCAAAATTCTACTGAAGGATCAAACATAAAAGTAATGGGACAAACACAGGACTTTCATGCAGGAGAACAGGGTTAATTTCCTGTGTGAAACCAATAGTCAATTTTGATTTGTAGTTATTCTAACCCAAACCAATCAAGCCTATGTAAATCCCTAAACCACTTTTTTTTTTTTGGCTCAAAACCAATGTATATGGGTATTTAGTAGTTTGGTTGGTGGATTCAGGTCAAAATCTTGACAGTTAGCATAGATTACTTACTGACGAACAGTAACGTTAACTGCGATAAACAGCATGGTTACATCTATGTACTGCCAGCTCCCCCACAGAAACACACACCAGAGAGCCTCTCGTAGTAGAGCCACTAGCTCAGCTACAACACTACAACTTTTGAGCAGAAAAGGCAGTTTTTACACACAGTGTGTTGAGAAAAAAAATCACCTGTATTAGCATCATATGTCAGTTTTTACACACAGTGTGTTGAGAAAAAAAATCACCTGTATTAGCATCATATGTCAACAAGAATCTATGTGATTATGTGAACAGCAGATACAAAAGAAAATAGTATGGAGTTCCTCTTTAATGATAGCTGTAAAAGTGTTCTAACAAACTCCATGGTGCATTAGGTTCTTTATGCAAGAAATAGCCACTGATTACATGTCCATATACTGGTTTTTAAACAGTGTTTTAGGGTGGTATATGCTTTTAAACTCATGCTCAATGACCCCATTTACACTTCATGCCTCTTGGCTGTAAAAAAGCTGTGTGAATGCATCCAAGAAGCATAGCCACTCACTGTCTGATTTCTTAATCCATCTTAATACGTCTGTCTCATCTGTCCTTGTGAAAACGACAGCTAAGTTGCACTAAAATTACACTGAAATTAGCCATTGTTCTTTGTCTCATTGAAGCAACAAGGAAAAACAGCTCCAGGGATTTTGTACACAGAGTTTTTAGCTAACCTAAAATATAGGTTGTTCAAATTTAGAGAGCAGAGAAAGAAACGGTCGCAGTTACTGATTATACCTTCTGTCCTGTGCCATGAAAGTGCCTTATTCAACAGAACTGCGTGAAAAATGAAGGAGTGGCATGAGTTAGAGCCTGTGAAAGATTAAAACTTTTGTCTTGCTCGTAGTTCATAACCAATGCTAGCTTAACAGTTATTGTTGTAAGTCATAGATTTATACCTGTAGATACCGCATCCAGTTTGTAAAATGCGTCTCTGCCGCCGCCATCTTGCAGCAGGGTTCTGGCCAGTTCAAATAGTAGAAAATGAAAAATTATTTTGTGCTGCTTTTGGATGTCCTAATAGAAGAAATGCCAAACCCAGGTAACAGGGAATAACAATTCACAGATGTGAAGTTATTTTACTGCTACGATTGTGTTGAATTTGATATAACCCTTAACCTAATGATAAGTAGGGCCGATCAATTTATCGGTCTGCCGATATTGGCCTGTCACAGATATAAGGGGATCAGCCTATACGTTATCCGACATAACACTGTTTTCTTTTGGCTATGTAAGGTAGAAAGAAAGGTCTGTGTTTTTACATTTGTGTTATAACAAAGTTTACCCAACAGAGTCACTACAGTGGCATGTGGTGTGATGAAATGTAACAGCCACCTCACTAGTGGTTAAAACTATAAACCAAAACCTTGCAAACACTAACAAAAAGTAACATTTGCATTTTGGAACATAAGGCAGGTAACTTAACAAACTGCTTTCAGCACTTGGCAGTGCATGCTGGGAAATGTGGGCCGTCACTATGGCTACAATAGTCTCACTGCGCAGCACGTGTGTGTACAGTTGAACAGACGTAGTGGAATCAAAGCAGTGTGTTCACGGTAAGTTGCTAACTAGTTTGTGAAATACATTGCTGAAAAGTAAATAAACAATGAGCCCATCTTTTTCCCTTTTTAATGTCACTCTAATATAACCCTGTTCCTGACAACCGTCGCGTCACTCATGCTAATCACAACTGTTTGCTTTTAGCGAGGTAGCTAGCCAGCTATAGTTTCAGTCAGTGGCAGATTGAAAGGTTAGCATCAGAGCATCTCTTCATCATTCTGCAGCCCAGCAGACGACGGTGTGATGGCGGTTTGAGTCTGAGTGTTGACTTCACGCTACGTTGTCACCTAGTTGGTGAGATGCTGGAAAGTGAATAAGTAACGTCCCCATATTGCAGTCACAGGAGCTGTTTTTTCACGTTTCCCCTGAACGATTATAGCAGAAGCACTGTTTATGTCTTGACTCGGCAGCAGCGAACCACAAGTTAATACATGTAACTGTTACCAGTGAAATACTGCTAAAGATGACGTGTTTTGATTAGCAGGAAAAAAGCGTTTCTGATTGGAGTTGAATCCCGATAAAGAATGATTCAGAATCGGAACAAAGCTGAAATCTCAGAGCTTGACAGAGGAGAGAATATGTGGTTTAGTAGAGAGCAGTGGTGGAATGTAACAAAGTACATTTAGTACTGTACTTGAGTAATTCCATGGCAAGTACTGATTTTTTAAATTTTTTTTAGCTATTTATTTTATTTTTATTTATTCTTTATTCATTTGGTCAGCAATTGACTGATACTGAATATACAGTATTGATGTTTATTTAGCTATTTTATTTATTTATTCTTTATTTTCTCAGTGTTCATTTGGTTGACAGTATAATTGGTTGACAATGTATATGTTAAATTATTTAACATGTTAAAGAAAATTTAACTTACATGAATACATTACAATGAATTTGCTGTCTATGTAGAATTTGGCTATTATTATGCATAATAGCAGTGAATGTTGTTTGTTGCCAGATTAGTTTCAGGTGTATAAAACAGGTGCTGCAACAAAAATACAATCTTGTCCATGTCTGCCCATCTCTGACATCGCAGGTATGATGTGGCCTGATGCTCATCACATTGCCTCTGTTGGGCTGTAGAACTTTATTTTGATTAATTGAATTCTTCTGAAGTTGTCATAATATAATATAGGCTAAAGGCTGATCATCACTTCATATAAAATTAAGCAGACCCATAGATTTCTCATTCTGAACATGCCTCAGATTAATGTTCCATTTGACAGATAGTCTAAATGTCACTGAAAGGAAACCAAAGGTGTCTTCCCACCTAGCATTAAAATGAAACATTTAATTGTACATTGACCCGTTGGAGAGCAACCTGCCCAAGTATATAACAGTGTTAGTCATTAGGATCTCCTTAGGGGAGCTAAGCACCTGAGGGCGAGGTTTGTGTTTTTCAATATCTTTTTAATTACATTTTGTGAAAAATCATTATGCCCTTAAACATCAATTTCATTTCATAGCGGTGGTTCTGTTACTCAGCCTTCAGGGTTCTGCTGAATTGAAGCAGCTGAAAAGACTTTGAAGATAAAGATTTGTTTATACAAAGATCAGTTGGCTTGACATTTTGATAATTGCCAAATTCATTTATTGTACTTCTTGCTCTTTGAAATTACATTTCCCCCCACCAGTCTTTAAAGATACACTCCCATGTGTTGTAAGGCCCAGTAGTGCCCCCAAACCCTCCACAGTTTCTTCATGACCACAGTTTTTGGAACATTACGGTCAATGTGATATTTTGTCTTTTTAATACATTTGTAGACATTCAGAGGTAAAAAATGTATTTAAATGATTTTAGCATAAGGCTGCAACTTAAAAAGTGAAGGTCTGGATACTTTTTGAATGTGCTGTCTATTCTAAAAAAATGTAACATTTTTATAGATAAAATAACAGATTGAAATGTCTGTTTTTGCTAATTCAGTGAATTAAATACCTGACAAATCAAGGTACTTGATCGCACTGATGAAAATGTCCTTAAAATCCAGTATTGCCATAAAGCATACGTGCTCATTGAGTTGCAGCATTGACTGCGGTGGTTTAATATCTTACCAGGTTTATGACTGGATTTGGACAAATAATTATGGAAAGATTGGACATGGCAAGCAAAAAACTTTTGATGCTATAGCAAATTCAACAAATAACACGTTGTTCTTCTAACTTATGATGCTTTGCATAGTCCTTAAATCTATTTCTAAAAAAAGAACACAGTGCCAGATCAAGTTTCATATAGTATTAATATTTAATACTTGTTGGTGGGAGGGAGCTTGACAGTGGGCATATATTTTCATAAAGAAGCATAGGCTATAGTGCTCTGAAACTCATATAAAAAGTTTTGACTTCCGTACTGACTCAAACATCATTAAACTTTGTGTGTCTGTCAGCAGATACAGAGTCGGGCCCAAAAGTCTTTTACATAATTTACTAGTACTGAGTCTTAGTTAATTTTTTTTTTTTACATAATTACAGTAAAAAGAAGAAAGTATCTCTCAAACTTTTCATTCGCTATTTACCTTGTCAACAGCTTACACACTGTCTTCCATGAGTGGTACATTTAGCAGAATATGAGAATTCAAATAATTCTAGCTCCTAAAAAGCATCCCAGAGAGCATCTTTAATTTTGTGAGTGTTGAGCTGTTGGCAGTGTTTAGTTAATGATTGTATTTTCAGGCAGGGTTGTTTAAAATCAGTTTGCACTGGGCTTCACGTCTCAGAAAATTCATCCTTCACAGTGTTGTCTCTGGCAATCCACCTGAATGCCTCAGACATCAGTCTGATCATACACACCACCTAGGCCAATTTACTCACCTTAATCAAATGTGATTTGTTATGCTGGTTGTCACTTTTATCCTAAAGCCTTTTTATACAATGCCCCGTACAGCTCATTTTTTATCTGTGCCGATCAGGAAACAAGTCACATAATATCTGCTGAATCAATTCTCACTTAAAAGAACCTGGCTATTTATTTAGTTTTCATTGAAAAGTGCTTGTGTTTCCTGCTTCCTTCGAAAGAGACCGGCCTACCAGAGTAAATAAGTTAGACACTGGCATCTTGGTCCTGTTAACCTACACCTGAGCTTTTTTCTGTCAGTATCAACAAATTGTTGTTTGCTCAGATAAAGAACCTGCCAGAACATTCAAAGATGTTGAGCTTTTGTTTCCCGTTTCTGAAGCATGATTGGTTTCGTGAGATTTTAAGCCTGTATTGAGACAGGGCTCAAAGAACGAAAATTGTTTTCAGGATGAAGGATACATTTCTGTCTGTTTTGGCAGAGGGGATTGTTCCACAAAACACATGTGATCCATTGCCTTTATCACATGCCACCTCTTTAGTTTCAAAATCACTTAGTGGATTCATTATCTCCTGTGCATGCACCTATTCACTACTCACTAAATCTTACATAGACATACTGTAAACTGCATTTTTAACTTGAGAAATACTGCTACTTTCATTTGGCGAGTGTTCTACCTTGGCTTTGACTTGAAGGTTTTTGTGCCAGTCTTGCTGTTTCCATGGAATTTCTATGCAGTATGTTTGGACAGGCCATTTTATACTGGCCTGAATTTGCATATGGAAACATTGCTCTCTTTTTGTCTCTCTCTCTCTGTATCTCTAATTCTTTGGAAGTAGTCACAGTATCCAGTGTTTTGACAAGTTTTTTCACTAAACATAGTGTTTCTGTTTCTCTTCATTCCAAATGATGCACCTCCTTGAACTGGGAGTCCTCAGATTTATGCATTAATTATCTCAGAGAGAGAAAAAGAAAATGATTGACTTGCTTCCTGGACTATTTAACTTGCTTCCTAGCTTCTATTTTTCCAGTTCCTTTTACTTCCCTATTTAAAGTTACAGCCCTGTTAAAGCCTTACACATGCTCATTTCTTCCTCTCTCAGGCCCTGTTTACATCTGGCATTAACATGCGTCCTGGGTGATCCGATCACGAGTGGACAGCTCTAAGTACAGGTGTGAATGCACCCAGGACGCATTGAGATCCGATCACTTTTTACTTTTAAATGTGTTGGTGTAATGTAGTATCATGCTGCAGCCTCTCCCCTGCTCTCTGTGCTCAGCTCCTCCACACCCACACAAACACACACGAAGCGAAGTCAGCGGACAGCAGAGCAGAGAGGCCATGGTGGTGACCGTGAAGTGAACCAGGTGAAGTGAATATAACTCAGAGATTACTCAAGTTAACGACAACAATGTTCGTTACTGTAAGTGCAATAAAACCTTTGCGAGTAAAAAGCCTATACTTTATCAATGCACCTGTTCAACAAGCATAAACATGTAAACATGTAGAAAGTGATATTTTAATCTGCTCTGTCTGCAGTCTCTCATCCACCGACGCTGTATTTTACTCGAACACAGTGTGCTAGCACGACAAATAGCAAATTGTTACAAACAAGCTAAACGTATCTGCCATGTATCTTAAAATTTGGCAAATTCTTGTAATCTTAGGTATTGGCTGAGACAAACCAGCCCCTCCTCCTTCTACCAGTGGTACCTGCAGGCAGTGAATCACATCATCAGCAGAGGGAGGACAGAGGACAGGAGGAATGACTGATGTCTGTGTTCTTCATTCTTTCTAAACTTCACTCAGTATTTTGATGTCAGGAATATGATTTGACATTTTAGATTTGTTTCCAGTGAGATATTGAGTTTATATAGTGACTTTGCTGTTGTAAACATTACTGCTGCTGCTCTAGAGAAAACATTTAGTTACATTTAATATAATCTATTTTAATCCTGTTCTGAATTATTTTTTTAAATTATATTTTTTTCAAAAAAGCAATTATTTAGGAATGAAAAAGAACCGATAAAAGTATTGATAAACAACCGAACTGATAGGATTTTATCGATACTCGTATCGATCCTCCTTAACGATACCCATTCCTAAGTACACACGAAACACGCTGTCTAATGTCCTCCGGCTGCTTTGCCTCAACTCTGTGATTTATGGAGTTTACTGATGGCCAGATAGCTTTACTTGTTGCTAAAGTAACCACCATAGACTGATAACCGCTAACTGCTGCTACCTGTAACTGCCGTTAGCAAGTTAGCTCAGTTAGCCATGCAGCTAGCGGTCCTGTTAATGCTAGCTGACTCTGCCCGGACTGGGAGCTCGGAGCACAGGGGGAGTGTTGGTGTTTACACCACTAACACAGGATCTTTGGACCACCGGGAGGAAAGCTAATAGGATCG
The DNA here is from genome assembly GCF_020085105.1 of Siniperca chuatsi. Taxonomy (NCBI): domain Eukaryota; kingdom Metazoa; phylum Chordata; class Actinopteri; order Centrarchiformes; family Sinipercidae; genus Siniperca; species Siniperca chuatsi. The sequence goes on from NC_058042.1 coordinate 35,317,844, forward strand.
ATATAGCTACATGGCACAGTTAGTAGCAGTTAGTGGATACTATAGCAACAAGTAAAGCTATCTGTCCATCAGAAACATCTATCGTTTTCCCAACCTAATTCTTGTCTCATTTGTATATTCATCAAATTCAGGTTAAAAACAACAATGCATTTGGTCTTTGTAAACGGAAATGATGTATGTGTTTATTTGCATGTACAGCAAAGAATCGAGATCGATCATAAGTGGTCACTCAAGACACGTTGAGACGCATTGTAAGCGTGAACTGATGTATTTGGAGCTGTCCACTTGTGGGCTCACTCAAGACGCATGTTAATGCCAGGTATTAACAGGGCCTCAGATAACGAGGACCAAATGACTGTAGTGTCATGCAGCTGCACAGCCATTTGTTCCAACACTGGAACATAATCAATATAAATGTATTGGCATCAGAATAAATAAAACAGATGAGACAAACAGGTCTGTGTGGTCTGTTAGGTTACATTGACCATGAACCAAAGGTGCTGTGATCCCTGTTCACACATACAGACACAAACACTGGGAATGCGACAGCATGTCATTTATTATGAATTGAATCTTGAAAAAGATGCTGGTGCTGCCCACTCAAAGACTCAAAAGGTGGCTAGGAGCACTATATGGGGGAAGTTGAAAAAGGTTCAACTTTATGCTAGGGATGGGTTCTAGTAATAGATTAATCAATTACTAATTCGACACATACCTGATCAATCTTTTTTCCTATGTTTTCTATTAGTATCTATGGATTATGAACATGCATAAACGTGGAATAAACATGGTGCTGCATGGCCAAGATGGCATTCTAAAAATACTGTATTGGCCCGAATATAAGACATAAGTATATAAGTATGGTTTCCTGTCCATGTTTATGTTTACCTATCTTTGTTCAGCTTTGTTGTCCTAACTTTTAGCTGTTTGTCTATTTCAGTCTATCCTCCTGAAAAGTGTTCTTGGAAATGTGTGTAACATTGAGAACAATTCCTCTCTTTTGGAAACAGCTTACCCTTGGCTTTGCATAATATTGTTGTAACACAGTCCATGCAGGGCCAAAGGTAATATATGAAGGCGCTCAATCACTTCAGCTGGGTCTGTGTTCAAATAGGCTGACTCATCATTTTTCTCATCACACCATGTTTTTCCTCTTTTTTTCTGCCCATTAGCAACTACCGGTCCTTCTGGAGGTCACTTCACACAATAAAGTCATTGGACTCTCTCAGTGCGCTATTGACCTTATTCGTTTCAGCAAAAAGGAAGTGCTCTGACTCTGTTATTTTGTCTTTCAAATTCCTGTCTACACCGTACGTGGGAATGTGTCTCACTGTGTAGATTGACACCTGCTGCTTCTGATCAACTTCCGCTTGAAATTTTAGCAAATATCGAATTAGTTTTATAATATAATGTGTGAAGGCCTGCCAGAGCTGGAAGAAAATGAGACACTTTCTTCAACAGTAGTCTGGCAAACATCAACTTACATTATTATTTACATAGTGGCCCTACATCAGTTCTCCCACACTGTGCTGGGATCAGTTGATCATCTTACTATAGTTGGATGATTGTTTCTATTTTCATATCGTTCAATCGTGGTTACTCAAGATCACCAAAAGGCATTCCGATGGCCGGGGAGCAGCGGGATAAGGAGGGTGTGAGGGGAAGAAAAACAACACCTCGACCTGCATTGGAAAAGTTGAAACAGAATCAAGTTTTGGAGAAACTGGGGGTCGAATGACCTCGCGATTGATTGATTGAGGAGAGGGCACACCGGTAGCGAAAAAGCTGGTGAATCAGAGAAATAATTATTTATTAAAACATTATTTTGATTGCTTCACAGCGGTTTGGTTCTAAAGCACAAATAAACACGCTCATACCTCCACCAGTAACATCTCAAATACACATTAGGGCGTGGATTCTAGAGATTATTTTGCTAATATTTTTAGTTCTGATAGTAAGTTAGTTAAAATTGCCTTAATATTGGCGTAGTATATCGTCGATATAGGATCTGATCGCCGATTGGCACAAGACTGGAAGTGGAGCAAACGAGAAAAGGGGCGGACCGAATAAAGTCAATAAAGCAGGTGGGGTATTATTTTTCTAATTGCCCCCAGTACATTGACCTTGAGTTTTGATACTGTACTAAGTAAATGTTTGAGGACATAATTATACCAAAAGCTGTTTGCTCTGCTTGGTTTAAAGTGATTTTCTACTGTCCCCCATCACCACACAAAGGGGTGGCTATAGATTAGGCTGTATGTAAGTTAGTGTGTTATAGTAATTTCACTACAAATCAAACTGATGTATCCCCTAAATGGGTGCAGCTGTTTAGGTGTTTGCTGGTGTGTGAAGGGGCTGAAGTTCCTCCTGGAGAAATTAGTTTTTTGTGCCAAAACCTTTCACCTAAATTAGGCTATATAAGAAAATGATTATTGTAATAGTAGTTATTCCTTTTATTAGACCTGATGAGTAGTAATTTTTGGGGCTTAAGCTGTACAGTGTCTGCCCAGCTTAAGACCCTCCTTCAGAAAACAGTCTGTAGGCACCCACATTTCATGTTGAAATCATTACTGATAAAAGCGGATGTCAGGCTCATGTAAGATACCATAGTTCATCCATAGTATTAATATTCATAAATGTCTTTGATATTTTGCTAATAACAAAACCTGCCCTACCTGAATCTCAACAACGTGTAACATTAAAGCTGGTAGTACAACATATGTAGAACAGTTGCAGAAGAGCACTTAGTATACAGGGCTCCACACTAACTTTTTCAGTTAGGTGCTCCCAATAATACATTTTAAGCGTTACCTTTTTTTTTGTCAGTTCCCATACATATTGGTAATTTTGTAACACATGTAAATGATTGTAAACAGGAAATCATTTTTTAATTTTATTTATATCGCGCCAATTCATAACAGAAGTTATCTCATTGCGCTTTTTCTATAGAGCAGGTCTAGACCGTACTCCGTATTTACAGAGACCCAACAAATCCCTGTCCTGTCAATTAATAAATGTTGCAGATAAGTGTTTTTTTAATGGACTTAAATTTAGTAAAAGGTAGCTCTTTGGCTATATTGTGAGCAGTGTTAATTTGGAACATTGATGCTCCGACAGAAATAGCACGGTTCCGTGTAGTGCTTGCAGTTATATCTGTGGGGCCAGCGGATAATCCGCACATAGCCGGGTCATAAAAATGAGCCTTCCGATTAATAGCAGATGAGTTTCGGGTGGGTGAAATATGGTGAAGTGTCTTCCCATTAAGAGAGACGCTGATAAATCCTGAGCTGTCTAAAAATGTATTTCAGAAGCTAAAAGTTTAATTCTGTTTCCCCTGGAGAGTTTTCTCCGTCCTGTCAACTTTATCACTGCACTTTTTAGTTTTGCAGCTTTTGGGATTCAGGTAGGGCAGGTTTGGTAATTAGCAGAAATATCAAAGATATTTATGAATATTAATAAAATTAACTCAAACAAAGGGACAGAGCCAAAAAGAAGGACAAGCTCTAATTGTCGTCAAAATAGTGGGTAACTTAGCTAGCTATGCTCTCACGCTATCTGGGCGTGTGGATTTGTGGAGAGGAAAGAGAAAGAAGAGTAAGGCACAGTGAATCTCAAATGCCTTGGTAAAGCACAAAAGCTGTCCCTTAACACACAGTAACCTGGCAGCAAACATACAAAACAGCCTGTTGCTCGTCCTGCAAGTTAAGACTCTCCTAGGAAAATAAAAGTTCACGTGATGTGCCTTCTTGTCGTAACGGAGGTTACAGTGGAAAAGACGACGAGCAGTGTGTGGCGCTTGGCTTTATAGACATGATGTTTTCACAGCTGTGCACCGAGATTTCATGTGCTGAATTGCACATCTCGTCCAATACATAAATCTGATATACGACAAAATAAGTAAACTACATATATAGTGTATGGAAGTAGCTAACAAGTGAGCCATCTCTGTTGAAAGTTCCACATGCGCAGTACTGATCGGGCAGGATGTTTACAGATGTAGCGACACTTCCAGCCAGTCATGTCACAAATCAACGTTTTCTCATTTGAGTTCCAACCATGCTTAGTAGCTTAATAGCATCTGGCTATTGACAGTTACAAGTAGGGAAGTGCTCTACTGAAAATATGTCTCTGTCAACCCTGAAACGTAAATTTGACAATGAAAGCCGTCAGTTTAACCCTGCCTGGACTGGCAAGTATTTGTTTATTTTACCGCCATCTCCAAATGCCTGCTGTTTTTTATTACATTCATTTGCATTTGTTTAAAATTTGTCATTACCAAAAACTTAAAAAGGTTTAAAATAGTCTGCAGAAAATGTCTGTCCCATCTACATTTCCTGGTTTTAAAATCTGGCCCAATTGAATTTGTAATTGAATAGCCCTGGCCTACAGTGACCGGTAGAGGTGGAGTGAAATGTCCATGTGGGTGCGGGTCTCTAAATCAGAGAAAATCATTTGCTCGGGTGGGTGGTGGGTGGATGATTTGTGTGTCCATGCCGATTTGGATTATATCAGAGCCGATCCGCGCATCACCAATGCACACCCAGTGGGTGTTTATTAAAAATATATTTTATACATAGTTTTCTTAAATCAGACCTACTAAATTTCAGGCGTACCAGTGAGCAGTTGGCACCTGCCATCAGTGTATGAATATTTGTGAATGGGGTGAATGTGATATGTAGTTGAAGCGTTTTGAGTTGTTGGAAAAGACTAGAAAGGCGCTATACAAGTACAGTTCATTGTTTGATGTCAAACAAAAGAAAATGCAGCAAGTTTAACAGAATTATATTATTTCCAAAAGGGGCTATAGGCAGAAAGGTAAACATGATATATTGTTGATCATATTAAACACACACGTCGGCCAATTCCTGCTGGTAACAGCCAGTTGCCAGAAACCCCACAGTGGTTAGTAGCCTACTTGCATTTCCGGGATGGTGCGGTTCCATGGGTTGGATTGTCTAATGCTAGACCCAGTTCAGCACATAGATCCAAGATCGCGGCAAGAAATTTAAATCGGCGTAGGCCTATTAGCTAGTCATCATCATGGGCCAGGAAATCTTTGCGCATCCATCATTTAGCATTACGCACGAGTGTCACCGCAGTATTTCTATGTCTCAAGCAATCAGACTCATTGCTTCACACCTAGCCAAAATGATTACGTCAATCCACCACCCTGGGATATCATTTATAGGTGGACGTTTGACAGTTGAACACAGTTTTCCTTGCCTTGATAGCTTCATCTTAATGAAATGTTAGGTGATGTTTTAGGTGGTTGTACAAATGTGTGGTGTTACATTTGATTGCAAAGAAAAGTTCCACAAAGCAGATTGTGAAAACCTTTACAAACACAATGCTTTGTCAGAATGGAGCTTGGATAAATGCATTTGTTCTTTCTCACCATCACTGCAGTTCTGTGATTGACAATGTTTTGTTGTTCCTGCAAAGCTTTTTGTACACAGTTTGTCACATGGTCTAACGCACACTTGTCATTTGTGGCCAGCGCTTAGGGAGAAATTGATTAGATCCTTGTTAAAGCAAATATGGCAGAATTGTTATCATATAAGAATGAGATAGGAACAGAGGCCAGGGGATCTCCTCTCATGTTGTGGTTTCTCTCTCAAGCACAGTATATAAATTGATATTATTGAGGCTGAACTATATTCTCATATATAAACAACATGTTTGTAACGATTGTCTGTAATGGTGTCAGTAGGATTATGAGTCTTGGAAGTTTTAACCCTTCTCATTACCAGAACAACTGAACAGAAACTGACTATCCTTCTACTTGATCTCAGATTGTTTTGACAGCCATGATGCCCACTTATGGTTATAATCATACTCAAAGTTGTGTCTGTAGTTAGTCCCTAGTTCTAACAGTGTGCTGTCAGATGCATCAAAGTCCAGTGTTTGTGAGTCAGCAGCTGGCAGAAAGTGGGTACTTTGTCCATCCATGTGTGGGGTCATAATCAGCTATCAGGAGGACTACTCAGTTCAATTGCTGCTTATCAGAGGCAGGATTTGTGTAGGCCAACAGATTAGTCACACCCAAGCTGTTATCTGAAGAGTTCTTACGATGGCATCACTTCATAGGACACATACAACCCAGCACCTCTTGTCCAAATCCTTTTTCATGGTTGTCTGTTAAGCAAGGGTCTAATCCTTCTGTGTATGTGTGTTGTGGCTGCTGAACGTTTCTGCTCAGCCTCTCTGCATTCATAGCACTGTCGGGAGATGGGAGGGTTTGCTTAAAGCTTCCTCCCCAGATTGTGAGTTCTGGCAAGGAAACATGCTGTACCAGTTCTCCCTCTCTCTCTCTGACAGGCCTGTTTTCTGTTAGCACTGCCGTTCACCCTGTAGTACTAGAGAAGCCATTATCCAGGTCACATATCAAATGGTTCTCCACATTGCACCACCCAGTGCATACCTGACACTGTCATGGGAATTTTCTAAAATAAAGTGAATTCAACAAGAACAGCTCTTTCAGAGATTTATTGCAATACTAACCATACATTTGCAAATGGATTATCTGCCTGTCGGCTGAGAGAATGCCATATTGAAAATCATCAGTTGTACAGTCTCATGCGTCATGTAACATTTGTTTCTCTTGGAGACTAACATTTGACCTTTAATTGATACACAGCTGTCCAACTGCACAATTGTCCATTCATAATTTTAGCCATCTCAAGGTAAACCTGCTGAGTCATCCAACAATGACAGTTAACTGTTGGGAATGGTAGCTGGAACACTTTCACACAAAGATAGATTCAATTCATTTTTATTTATATAGCGCCAATTCATAACAGAAGTTATCTCATTGCACTTTTCCTATAGAGCAGGTCTAGACTGTACTCTTTAAAATATAATTTACAGAAACCCAACACATCCCACCATGAGCAAGCACTTGGCAACAGTGGCAAGAAAAAACTAGATATGAAAGTATTGCCCTGTGTTCTCAGCTGAAGGACAGACAGTGCTCATGCATGAAACAGCAAGATTTATAACACAGATCAGTAAGCTATGAAACCATATAAGGGCACAAGAAGCTTAAAAGTAAAGTATAATATAATTTCCATTACAGTCACCAGACATCCCCTCTGTCTCGCGTTTGAGTGTTTTTCCAAACATTCAAATGCTCTAAAGATTTCAGATGTCGTCATTCTACTTCACAAGTGTTGGTCCTGTATGTTGCTGCTGAACCACTCTCACAGATCCACAAGCATTCAGATAGGATAGGAGTATTGTCAGTGTCATGTCCTCTAGTAGAGCACGTGTCAAACTTAAGGCACATTTTTTTTCAGCCCGAGAGATGATTTTGATTTTCTATTAATAGCCTATAGGCTACTGGTCCATTTCCATATTGTCCACAACGTGCTGCACTACAATCCCCAGCAACATTCTGCATTCTAACCCAAGCTGAGCTCCTGCTGAAAATGGAAGTGTTACAAAATAGCAGAATGAGCGGACTCTGCTCTGTTCTGACAAGTCAACAATCAATCACTCACGTAAAAAAATTAACAGCAGTCAAGAGTGCCTACAGATGAAAATACACACTTAAAAGTAACTAGAAAGGAGGATTTTAAAAGTTTATTTGTTCAACAACAACAAAAAACTCCTGGGGCAGCAAGCCCCTGGCCCTCCCTACTTCTTCTAGATTTTGTCTACCCAAACAACAGTTTGTTACAGAAAGAGTAACATCAGAAGAGATGTGTACCTTGTAGATACATTATATTTATTTAGTTGATGCTTTTATCCAAAGCAACTTACAATAAGTGTATTTCAACCATGAGTTTACAGTCCAGAAATTGTAAGAATCATGCAAATACATCAACTTTATCAAATATGCTGAGCTGTTTCAAGCCATCCCAATATAATCACTGGGTCTAACCTGGTCACCCCAGTAGGACAGTTCTGGCTATGTCCCTGCTTATCTGGCATCATTTTTATTTTTTAGGATGGCCCCTTCAGTGATTGAGTTTGACACCCCTGCAGTGCATGGACTGTTTATTAGTTTTAAGATGTAGTGATTTTACTGAGCAATGGATACATAATATTAATCCAAATAAATACAAATAAACAAATCTAAAATGTCAATAAAATAAATATTCCTGACATCAAAATACTGAGTGAAGTAAGAATGAAGAACTCAGATATCAGTCAGTATCAGTGCTTCCTCCTGTCCCCTGTCCTCCTCCCTCTGCTGCTGCTGTGATTCACTGCCTTCAGGTAAGTTACCGCTTGTAGAGGGACGAGAGGCTGGTTTGTCTCAGCCAGCAGTTTACAGAATTTGCCAAATTTTAAGATAAGGGACAAACTAAGCTAAACTAAGGTGAGAGCCTGCAGCCTGATAATAAATTACACCAAGTTTTTTGAGAGCAAGTTTTCTTTAGTTTATTTATATGATTTCAACATGTATTTGTTGTTCACAATGTAGCATTGTCAGGGAAAAATTAGGGTGCGTCCCCTGGACGGGTTGATAGTGAGTTTACCGCATACTGTCGGATTTTAATGCATTAGAGACGCTGGACGCATTTCTTAACCAGTGTTCTGTCTATGTGCTACCTTTCAAGATGTGCTACTTAGCAGTTCTGTGCATGACCCACAGTCTCCCTTAAATCTTAAATAGAGATATTATAATACAGTATTTCAACATGCTCCCTATATTCTTTTAGCGTTATGTGTTTTTGTGGACACGTAAGGAATTGTTAATGTCACATTTCTTAAAGGGAGTTTGGCATAATATTTTTCCCGGAGCACGTTTAGTTCAAACTGCTAATACTGTTTTTTTAAAAACGTTTTTCACCACTACAGAAACACTAGGTAACTGCTAAAGTATGATAAGGTTGTCTGACGTTGACTGCAGTTAGTTATTGGTTTAATTAATGGTTTACAGTCTAATAATGTGTGTGTTTGTTTTGATTATTGATGGTGGCTAATCAGGATAATTATCAGGTAATTGTTCTCAGTTTCTAACGGCAGTATGCAGTAAGTGGTTGCCCTTTGTGTGCATGTTTTTAAACTATTTTCCTAATTAAACATGACGTGCTTGCTTGATGGCGATAATGGTTCCTGATGAAACTTCTTGTTGCCCTTTAACTTCCCTTTTTATGAGTCACATTAACATATTTTCACCCAGAAAAAAACTACTATACAATACTATGAAAACTGTGCATATCCAAATTACACTAAATAAAGGAGAATTTTTAGTAAATCATAAAAATATATGGATGACTAAACGTTTATATTACTTGAGGTCAACTTCAAAAGAACTTCAAAGTTTGTCTGTATTTAGAAAACCATGCCAATTTACTGTAGCTCACATTTGGTGATGATAGCTAATTTACTATGATACATTATTCTCAGAAATAACCATTACATTCAAAGCAGGCATTATTTTTTGTGATAACTTTTGTGATAACTATGTGGTTATGGTAATAATGACAAACTGCTGGTAAGTTACATCTGACATTTAAAGCTGAATATCAGATAACATCTAAATTATCCTGTTGACACTTGTCTCACTTTGGCTGCTGAGCTCATGTTATTAGTTTCACAGTCTGAAGGTGGGTTTCCATCCACCTGTTTTTATGGCTATTTTCAATTTCCGCATTAAAAAAACCTGCACGTAATGCCAATATCATTGGCATTGTATATCATGACATACATGAAGCATGTGACTTAAATATCCACTGACGCTTCCGCTCTACTGGAGAGACAAAAAATAGCAGCAGACGAAAACATCAGATCTGTGTGGAGCAATGAGTAGACCGTAACATTACTCAAATTAATACATGACACAAACATAAATGTCATATTTCCATCATGTTTTCTACATTGTTTTTCACCGTTTGAGGTTTGACTGGTGCTCATTTAAGTACGTCATCTGCTTGCGCTCTGTTCTTATGCAATGGTTTAATGGCACCGACTGGAGAATTAGCGCCCTCAGCTGTTTATCTCAATGAACCAACTCCTAATATTTGCATAATAGTAGTGGATAGAAACGTGGATTAATTCGCTTTTTTTTTTTTTTTTTTTTTTTTTTTTTTTTTTGAAATTCGTGAAAGCTAGCTTGAGACAGACAGAACAAGCTGCTGCTCAGCTCTGAATGGTCCTGAGATCGCAATTAAGGTGATTAAATTATCAGTGTGATTGATGTGCTTAAATTATAACTGACCGACTGACTGACTATTGTTTACTATACACTAGTGTTAGCTCTCAGTCAGTAATTTACTGCTGTCTGACTAGAGCATACAGGGCTAGAGAATGACCCGCAGAGTCAGCTTACACTAGATGAGAAGCCTGCTAACATTATTGAGCGTCATTCATTTTGTAGGGACAACTGGGCACAGGGTAGTGTCGAGACATTTTATGTTTTAAGGGAGTCATTGTCGCAATGACGCGCTTTGGCTCAAATCCTACACACACACACACACACACACACACATATATACAAACAAACATACATACACTTAAAGCACTTAACATATACTTCCTTCCCAATGTTTTTGTTCTTGTTTTAAATAGCTTTTACAGTGTGGTGTTGTCTTGTTTCTTCTATGTAAAATTACTTTATAAATGAATCTGGCTTGTCTGTGTGTTGTTGTACAGGTATGGTGTAACACCTGAGAACATCATCCTGTATGGTCAGAGCATCGGCACTGTGCCCACCATCGACCTGGCTGCTCGTTATGAATGCGCCGCTGTCATCCTACACTCACCACTAATGTCAGGGCTACGGGTGGCCTTCCCTGATACACGAAAGACCTACTGCTTTGACGCCTTCCCCAGGTGAGTTTCACACACACACACAGCATCAGTTACCTGGGCAACTGGCAAGCCCTGTGTCAGTATCCAGTCTTCCTGGCTAGCAATGTTCATTTTGGCACCTGATTTAGTTTCTTTAGTCTCTAAGTCTTTTGACAAAAATGCATATTAGTTTTAGTCATTAGACATTTAAGTCTTGTTTTCATCAGTGACATCATAGTTCTCGTTTTCAAAGGTTACTTTTTATTTTTTTAATTTAGTATGATCAGTGGAAACATGATGCACCTGAGCTCAGTTTTTTGAGTGTCATGGCAAAGGCTGTGAATACTTATGTACATGTAATTTTTTTTGTTTATTTCTAATTATTTTGCAAAGATTTCAAACAAACTTCTTTCATGCTGTCATTATGAGGTATTGTTTGCAGAATTTTGAGGAAAATAATGAATTTAATCCATATTGGAATAAGACTGTAACATAACAAAATGTGGAAAAAGTGAAGCGCTGTGAATACTTTCCGGATGCACTGTATACCACAGAGCTTATTATTAGAAGTTCAGTAAAACAATGATTACATTGTTAGCTTACCAAAAACTACAGCTCCTTGTAACTTGGTTTCTACCATATCTGTGATATCCACCAACACTCTCTTTCATTGTAATCTCTACAATTTTTAAGCCGTAATCTCTACTGTCTAAAAAGCATGTACACTGTTTTGTTCTCACTGTCCTGCTATTGTTACAGCCGTGTCTGGACTAGCCATGGACTCGTCCATGGATTGGTCTATTCTGTCGAGATGGTGCTGTTTTACCCACAATTGTTGAGGGCTTTTGGGAAATGGCGTTAAAAGATAAAAACTGAAATATTTAATAATATCACAAGCAGCAGCACACGTATGAAACACAGGGTACAAAGAGTTATGGAAGCGTATATGGGACTATTTTTAAATGATAATTACAATAGCATTGCAATTTTCCGCATATGTATGTGTTGCAATAATCCAATTTTCATTTTCACACACTTGTATGGGTGGCTCTATTTAAATGGAAAAGCTGTTTGACATTTAATTTTCAAAGTTGTAACCCCCTGTACAGTGGACAATATTCAAATGTTAATTCAAATTTGAAAATGAAATATCAACAATGTCACCTGATTTTCCATTTATGCAAGCAATATTTAAGTCGAAATAAAATTATTTCCAGACATCATCATGAAGGCACTGGGATGTTGTGTCTGGAGCTTAGCTGTGACATCACAAGCCTGCACCGCGTTGGCTCGAGGGTTGAATGTAAACAGCAACAACAGCAGCATGTGAAAACATGCACTAATCATAAATGCCTGGATCGGCCATCACTAATACAGCTATTGCAGTCCCCAGCCAAAATTTGGGTGACTCATATTTGGTCCTACTTCTAGGATTAGGAGTAAAAATGTTTTATCAACTTTCTTAACTTAGTAAATCACTCTTATCTTGGCCAAAATTTAGTAGAGCCCCAGAGGAGTCTTGACCTGTTACAGTCCCCAGGAGGTTAAGCTCAGGCAGAGGTATTCTGTGAGAGGAGAGATGTTTTAGGATCGCTTGAGGACAATGCGCCTACAACGTGTTGTTTCTGCAGAAACCGATGTCCCCGCATTAAACTTTATGCAACAGGGAAAATGCGGCGTTCAGAGTGATTTTATTATTTTTTTTCCTCGAACCATTGACTGTACAGTATATAAAGATGGACGCCATGACAACTCCCCAAAAGTGAAGCCAAAACATCTCAATTGTCCCCTGGTGGCTGGCTGCAGTATAGGTCATAAACTCTGCCTCTCCCTCCATGTTAGCGGATGGGACATGGGCCAAACAAAAAAAATCTAAGTCTACATCAAATACTTTTTTCCCAAAGATGGTTTCTGTCAGTTTAGGTAGTTTCTTATCACGCTGATGTATGTTCAGGTGTTAATTTTTCTGATAAGTTTTGTTTTAACTAGAATATTTGCTTCTGAAAGAGTCCCAGTAAGTAGTGTTGGTGATTCACCTCCAAGCCAATGAGTGTCATTACATATGTGCCTGAGTAGCGGGTGGAATTTGTAATCCATGTGCAATTTGTAACCAAAACTTAGAACTCTTACAACAGTTAAAATGTTGGTGAGAAAATTCTCATTCAGCTGGTTTCAGGTGAATTGACGGATATTTTGGTGACGTTTGATCACTGAGCAAAAAAGAAAATGTTGTGCATACAGTACAAATTACAGCAAGATATTGAATATCACTGTGAACTCGCAGTTTGACCAATCTGAACACCATTTTAAACACTTGATGTCTACGATCTGGAGAATGTCTGTCAATTTTGGTAGCATTTGAATGAAGACTTGTGGAGATATAGATGTTAAATGAGTGTAGAACGTGAAATAATGACTAGGAATGAAGTCGGTCAAAAGATGTCACACCATGATCTGGTGATAATTTATGCTTTATGTTTGCTTTATGAACAGTTGAAAAAAAGACCTGGCCAATTTTTGCAGAGAACACCCTAATAGGCGGTACAGGTGATAGTATTTGTGGCACTCAATCATTCAAAATACTCTCTCAGCTCATAAACTACAAGTCGTATCAAGCCGGGACTCTTACAAAACATGTGAAATTTGGGTCAGATCTGACGATGTGGAGTCGAGGTAACACAGTTACTCATTTCAAAACATGGGAAATTTGCACTTTCTTGATTTGCATCAAAATGGGTGGGCAGATCTCTGAGAAAAGTCATAGCACACCGATCCCAATCGATCTGCACGATTTGATGTATTTTTTGCATATGTGGTCAGCTCTGACGATGAGGAGTCCAGGTAACACAGTTACTAATTTCGAAACATGGAAATTTGCGCATTCCTTTATGATTCACGTAAAAACGTTTGAGCCAAAATCTGTGAAAAGTCATAGCACAACGATCCCAATCGATCCGGACAATCTGATGTATTTTTGGACAATGAGTGTCATCATATATGTGCATGCAAGTGTCCCAGCAAGTAGTGTTGGTGATTCACCTCCAAGCCAATGAGTGTCATTACATATGTGCCTGAGTAGTGGGTGGAATTTGCAATCCAAAACTTAAAACGCTTACAACAGTCAAAATGTTAAGGAGAAAATTCTGAAAAAATCGCACATCATTCTGCTGGTTTCGGGTGTATTGTCAAATATTTTGGTGATTTCTGATGAGCAAAAAAGAAATTGTTGTGCATACAGTACAAATTACTGCAAGATATTGAATATCACTGCTGACTTAGTTTTTATTTCCCATATGTGCATTAATGTCAATATTCCTCTATTATATTAGTCTCAATTGTTTATCCTGTATTGACTTGTCAGTCATCTGTGAAGCAGTTTGAATTGCACTAACCTATATGAAAGATGTCGTATAAATAAAGTTTGATTGAGATATGATTTAGCCAGGTAATTAGTTTGTAATTATTTCTTGTGATATAAGTTTCTAATTTTATACAACTAAAACATATTAGTAATAAAGTCAGCTGTCTATAACATTGAAACAAATGGATCTACAGATGACCTATTTCAACATATTTTAATTCAATTTCCAGATGTGATATTGAGTATTAGCTGATGTTAACAGAAAAATTATTAGTGGTAGGAGTTCTTGCAGAATGTGAGGATGCACAGTGGGTGTGCAAAGTATAAAGTAAGACAGAATCTGTAAGTTGAATTAAAAACATATTGCCTGCACCTGGGTTAGAACTCCCAACCTCTGCATCTAAAAGGTTCCAACTCAGTTCCCATAGACTTTCATTGTAAATTTTAACACATTAAAAAATATATAAAATCACTGAAACATGGTAGAATAAAGAAAATAGCATATATCTCATGAAGAATATGTACGTTTTGAAGTTGAAATGTTGAAAGTTTCTAGGACAAACAGTACAGGAGTAGTTAGATGCCAAAAAACTGTGAAATAATATATAATAATAAAGATCGAAGATAACAAGAGCTTCAAGCTCTCTCACTAATAATAATGAAGAGCGAAAATGAAATGAAAATGTTGCAAAAGCTGGATGCTAAATTGTATTACTGTCAATGCTGGAAGTTGAAATGAGTTACCTGAAAAGGCTGAAAGGTTAAATGCATTGCACTTCTGAAAGTTTAAATGTAAAACTGGCAGAGTTGGCAGCTGACATGCATTAGCTAATAATGCTTAAATCTGAAATACATTGCTATAAAAGCTTGAAGCTTAGCTGTAATACTGTCAAAGCTGCATTCACTTCTGTTGTAATAAGTCCGTGAAAAAAGCTTAACATTTTTTTAAAGCATAAAAGGTAGCAAAAGGTGGAACAGAAGCATAGGTGTCCTTAAAGAGCTGAACATTTTGACATTTGAATGGCTTCTGTAGCAGAAAGTATGCAGAAGTAGTAGTCCACTGAACAATATGAATTTGGTTCGTTTGATTTTTACCTTAGGCAAGATATGGCACTGCAATGAACTTTGTTTACCTAGATTTGCTAGAAAACTAGATAGTATTTCACTTTTTCGCCAGTAGGGCGCAGCCATCGTTAAACAAGCTAGGTGTTGACGTCACAGGTATGGTTCGTCTCTGTTGTTCGTTTGTTGGCCAGTAGGGGTGGTGGAAGTACATTAGGCTTGGTAAAATGGATTGTGAAGAGAGCGAAGGAAATAGCGAAAGAAGAACCCAAGGAGGGTAATTTTGTATTGCCCCTGAATGTTCAAATGAGTACTATGGCACAAACGAGAGCGGCAAAATACATCCATTTTCATGTTCTTCCTCTGAGGAAACCTCAAATGATGCGTCGTTGGCTAGCTACTCTAAAACGCAGCAGTCCTCCTGTGGGACCGGGTCGACGAGTCTGCAGTGACCACTTTGTGAAACGGAATTATGTGGAGAAGGGAGGCTTTAATGAGTGTCAAAGATTTGATCGTCGGACCACAAATTGGCTGAAGCCAGACACCATGCCATAAGTGTTTGATTTTAGTGGCTACAGTGTTTGGGAGACAGACAGGCCAGTTCCCAACAGAGTCTGTCCTCCGCTGCAGGGAAGGGGCGCTAGCCAGGCAGAAGAGCAAGAAGTAGATTTACTGTAAAAGTATAGTATATAATATTGACAATTACACTTATGAAATTAAATGAGTGAGTGGCTACGCTACAGTACAGCACCTCAAATAAATTAAATGCCATCTGTACCCAAATGTAGCCCAGTAAACACTGTTTAGGGTTACCAACTGTCCCATAAGATACAGATTGTTTCCTAACTGGAATGTAAAAATAAATGTTTTGTGTTGAACTAATTTTGTACCATATTTTTCATAATGATGTCAATGCAACTATATGCTAGATGACAAATTAGATTGCTAACGTTAAATCCGCTGCCACTGACAGGCAGCGGGGTGTTTTAAAATGGCTACAATGTCTGATTCCCCACTGTCCAGAAAGAAGGTAAGATTATAGAAATATAGCTAGCAGAGAATTGGAAAATGAATCGATGGCTGGCCTGCATTTGCGACAATGTTCTTGAGCATCTCACTCGGAAATAACGTAAAATTACCAAACAATGCGTCAACAACAAGAGGACAAGCACATCTATGCCTTATCAGAAATTCATATAGCTAACACAATAAAACTCCACGAACTTTACTATGGCCATTTCTATAAGTCAGATCCTTATAAAACCAGGTGTGTCCACGGTGAAATAAAATACTGCAGCATCTTGCCTTGCCATCCTGTTTCTGATTGTATTTATAAGGCAGCTGTCAAGAGTCTGACTCCAAGTGCCAAATGCGGACCTTGTCTTGAAATTTTTTTTTCTGTTCCCGTCTGCTGAATTTGTGTATGAAAAATATCTTGAAGAAACAACCGCTGTTCGCTACTTATGATTATAGAGGAAATGGTGCACAGTTATAAACGTTCAGTGGGCAGGCAGAACCAGGGAGGTGGGTGATGGGAAATAGGAAAAAATCCGAATTTTTATGATTATTTAACATTGATCAAAAATATATTACATAACACAGTAGACATACATAATTCTTTGCAAACATATTTTTAAAGGAAATGAACCACAGACAAATGAATGTATTTATGGCAATTTATATGTACTTGTTGTGTATTGGTAGTCTTTGTGTCATGAGCAATCGATCAATTTTCTTTTGTCCCCAGTCCTATTCATTGTTTTCAGTGGAGGGGCTACCCAGCATTTATCATGCCTTTAGCCAACAGCTGCTGCATCACATGTGTATGGATTATCCTTTGATGAAACTATCTTTGACTAACTACACTGATCTATCTGTTTTCAAAGGTTAGGGAAGCCTATAGGGAGTTGATGGAGGACCAGTTGACAGGAAGTGAGAAAGCATGTCAGGAACTGGAAGAAAGTCAAGGCAGCAGAAACATAGTGAATGTCAGTACCCAGACTGATCTGGTGGAAGATAAAAGTGAGGGCAGTGAAAGGGCATTTGTGAGCAAAGGCACAGGGTCGGTCCATGAGGAACGTGCAGAGGACATGAGCTTAGATGAACCTGATGATTAATTTCTCTTGAGTGACGAAGAAATGGAAATGAGCTTGACTGATGTCGAGGATGAGGAGCCCAGTCTCTCAGAAGACAGAAAAAGCATAGTATCTACACAAGGGCTATTGAAACTTTTCATTGTATGTCATTGGGAGAATTGTGGAAGATGTCTTGTGGAGCCGCCAACAGTTTCCAAAAGTGGATATGGGATGAAGGTGAAGACAGAGTGCATTGATGGGCACAGCTATACCTGGCATTCCCAGCCTCTAGTGAGGGGTGTAATGGAGTACAGTGTGTCAGTACCTGCAGCAATATGTGTTACAGGAATGAGTAAACTCCATTCTTAGAGGTCTGTGAAACAATTGGCTTGGAGAGCCTCTCCAAGAGGCAGTGGTTCAACATCCAAAAGGCCTATGTCATCCCTGAAGTGAATAAAACCTGACACTGTGAACGTCACAGACGTGTAGAACAGTTACTGGCTGAAAGAACATAGCGTCTCCATCTCTGTGCTAGCAACTGATTGCCACCTGTCCGCCGGGGAGTAATGCGAGAAGAGTACGGCAAAATCAAGCATGAATATGATCTGTGGCACATTGTTATATGTGTGAAAAAGAGTCTGCTAAAGTGCCACAATGAGGACTTAC
Source organism: Siniperca chuatsi (assembly GCF_020085105.1). Taxonomy (NCBI): domain Eukaryota; kingdom Metazoa; phylum Chordata; class Actinopteri; order Centrarchiformes; family Sinipercidae; genus Siniperca; species Siniperca chuatsi. The sequence goes on from NC_058042.1 coordinate 35,335,748, forward strand.
TCGAGTGGAGCAGGATGGTCACCAACCACCTCTAGTACTGTGCTAGCACATGTGATGTAAGTGCAACCAAGCTTAAGGAGAAGTGGATATCGGTGCCGCACCACATCACCAACATACACCAGTGGGCATCTGGTGTGATGATGATGAAATGTGAGCATCCTCCCTACAGCCCTGAAGAGGAGAGCAAATGCCGATGGCTCCTTCCCAGCTCTGCTGCATTTAAACACCTGCAGAATGTGGTGCTGGGCAAACAGCTATTGAAAAAGCTGGAGAGAGTAACAGAGGGCATCCTCCTCTCCCTCTACATAAAGTATGCCACAAAGAGAAAGAAGTTCCTAAGAGGGAGCTTTGAGGCTCGGCTTCGTGTAGGACCTCAACCTTAACGTAACTACAGCTTCAGAAAGGACATTGTGGCAGGAGCACTGAAGCACTGTGAGACTATCTCCATCCATGCAGCACTAAAGGAACACTCTACAGAGAAAGCAGTGACCATCGGCCAGCATAGAGGAGTAAAAAAAGCCAGACAAAGTCCTGTCAGTGGCAAAACATATCAGCAGATTTTCAGCAAAGCCCAGCAGTACAGATCCCTAAGCCCTTTGGGTAGTGTACATCACCCCCATTTAATAATAGTTTTAGTTGTTTGAATTTGTGCTACAATGAATTAAAAACACAATTGATATACTTTATTGTCCCAGTGGGAAATTTGTCTTGGACATCACAGTGTCTGCAGTATAAAATCACAGCAAAACAGTAAAAAAGAACAACAGGTTTTTTGGGGAGAGGCGTGATGACTGCCTTTTTCCACTTTGCTGGTATAATGTTAGAGTCCGCAGATATCTGAAAGATGGGTCACCAGGCATGTGTTAATTCCTTTGCACATATTTTAATTGCAAATGTAGAAATGCCATCTGGTCCAGTGGCCTTGTTAACAGTGACACACTGCTACATTCAGCCGTTCAGTTCATTTGCTGTGGATGGTTCATCTACAGCATGTAAAGGTTTCTTAGTGGATTTCATGTTAGTCATAGTTTTCAGAGTCCCATAGTTTCCTAGTGTTTATGTTTTGTTGGTTTTCCTCAAGTGTCACCATGTGCTGTTGTTTTGCCTCCCTCACTTTCTGGTTTAACTGATTGTACAGCTTGTAGTTGGTCATTAATGAATTGATAGAAAAAATGAATTAAAATACATTTGATAATTTCATTATGTTTTAAATATTCATTTTTAACCTGCCTATTCATTGCATTCTCAAGTGTTATAAGAAGAGGTTCACTGATACAGTTTCCAAGTACAACCAAGTACCAACTAGACCCTTTGAACTTTTGAGAAAAGAATATGGAAAAAGAACAATGTGTATAATTAGGTAGTGTAATGGGAGCATGAAATTCTAAGAGGCCATAAATATACAATGGATTATAAAACTATTTATTGCTTAAGAAACCCTAGCTCATGCCATGTTGAGAGAACATTTTACAAGTCATAATAGTACTCAGATCCATGGCATTGTGTGGACGGGAATACATTCCTGATGGCATTCACAACACAGGTTGCAATTGGGATCCTGTTCCTCCTGCCAAGATAACCCTGGACCAAAGGCTGAACTGCCTGTAGGCTGGCAGCCTGAAAAGACTGACAGGGACAAGTTGGTAAGCTTCACATATGGATGTAAGGCTATGCAACCTATAATCATGATGCTCATTTTCAACATTAATTTAAATAGAATAACCACATGATATATAATTGAGCTACCTGTCATAACTCAAATGACATGTAATTATTACAATTACAATATTAGAATGAGTAATAAATATTATCACAATATGATAATTTAGGGTTCAGTGTCTTGCCCAAGGACACTTCGACATGGCTGTCGAAGTGTCTGGGGGAAGCCAGGATCAAACCACCGACCTTCCAAGTGATGTAGAGGGAGCTGTGACTCCCTCTCTACATCACTCTAGGTGCATTAATCTTGTTTGCATTTTGCCCGTCTGTCTCTTGGTTTCTGGCCAGATCCAGTAGATGTCATCAGCATCTCTCTGATGGGCTCAGTCTTTTGACAGTAGCTAGTGTTATAATTTTTTTTTTTTTTTTGGTTTTTAATTTGTCCTTTGATGACTGTTTTGTTTCCTGACAATAGTAGTACAGGAAGTACTTTTCGGTAGTAACTTATTTACTGCAGAGTCGGTTTAGGGTGGGACGGAAATATTAGACTCATGAACTACTTGTGGAAGAAATGTTTTTTATCCAACTTCAAAGTTGAGACGAAAAGGCTTATTTGTTTGTCTGGAAGGAACTTTGACATTGGATTGCTAAAAAAATACACATTAATAGTAGTTCATAATACTTTCGCATGTGGTCTAGACGTACTAATTCCGGCAGTATTCGGCTCGTGAACTACTTATGGAAGAAATGGGTTTCATCTCACAGCATAGTAAGGCGAAAAGGCTTATTGTTGTTGTCTGGAAGGGAGTTTGACATTGGATTACTCAAAAGCTACACAGTAAAAGTAGTTCATAGTATTCTAAGAAGTACTAAGTCTAAAAATATTCAGCTCATGTGCTACTTATGGAAAAATGTTTTTATCCCACATCAAAGTTAGCAGAAAAGGCTTATTCTTGTTCTCTGGAATGGACGTTGACATTGCGCAAACACTATATAGTTGAGTAGGTTACAGTATTGGTGCAAGGAGTCTAAGAAGTACTCATTTCATCAGGTTCTTGAACTACTTCTTATTAATTGCTCATCAGCAGTGGAATTAGACGCGGGTAAAGGTGCTTTGGCTTAATTGTAATGGACCCCTTCAGTAAAAATGCTTGATTTTTTTTTAGTATGTATGTAGTCATAGTTGTCCTGAACTCAAACATATGACTTGTCAGGAATTATTTAATGTTTTTCCAGCAACCCAAAATGAAAAAAGTTATTATAAAGTAAAAGAAAAGTAATTTCCCTCACATTTTAGTGGGATTTTTTAATTTATTAAAAGGGACACAGGAAATATGTTTTCCAGCGCAATTTGATTTGATAAGTTGTATGGAATGTGATGTGCTCGCGTCGCGTGCAATTCAGATTTCACAGGTGAGCAGATTAAAGTAGTTTGTGAGTAAACACTAAAATAAGTTGGAGAATTAAGTAGAGTTAAACTGGTGAAATAAGAAATAGAAATATTGTATACCCCCCTCACCTCCCCTCCACAACGACTCATCCTGTAGGAAACATTGCATATTTGTTAAGCTCTAAGCAGCTCCCAATAACCAAGCATAGGCTGCTATAAGTTGTCTCTAAGACAGACAGTGGAATATGTTGCAATGTTGCCTGTTAATAAATAAACAGTTGTCAATTTATGATACTTTCTCATCTCTTAATTTTAATACTTAATATACAATGTTGTTAAGAATAGTTAAATAAAAAATGCAACAGAATAAATAGAAGGCTTCATATAGACACTGATACTGCTTCTGGAGATCAGTGAACATCCTGATCGGAGCACCCAGTGGTGGTGTTCTTATATTACCTTTGGGTTACTGGGTCAAAACAACCTGTTTCTCTTTCTGGGTCGTTTTCTACCCATTGGTATTTGGTAAAATTAATCCAGTATTGTGTCTGCTATGGTGACTCCACACTGGGTCAATTTTAACCCAGCGTTTTTTAGTGTGAATCCAACGGGCCCTTGAAAGATTATACAGGTCTGACCCATTCTCTTCTTGTTAGTCCATTGTCACAGTTTAACGTTGTCGGTCTGCCATATTTACCCTTAATCTCTTCCTGTCTCTTTCCCCTCCATAGTATTGACAAAGTGTCCAAGGTGGCGTCCCCAGTGCTGGTGATCCATGGTACGGAGGACGAGGTGATCGACTTCTCCCATGGCCTGGCCATGTACGAGCGCTGTCCCCGTGCCGTCGAGCCCTTGTGGGTGGAGGGAGCCGGCCACAACGACATTGAACTGTATGCTCAGTACCTGGAGAGACTCAAGCAGTTCATTTCCTTTGAGCTTCCCACCTCCTGAGAGAAGCTCTGCACTCAGGCCAGGGTTCATCTCAGCACACCCAAGAAGCCTCCTCCTTATCATCTCCCAACTTCCTCTCTTAGCATAGGGGCAGGACTGGAGTAAGCTGATCACACTGTTCTCCCCTGTCCTTGGGGCCATTTCAGGGTGGGAATGTGTAGTACTGTAGTGGACTGGAAGAGGAGGTGGTTTTAGATTATTGAGGTGCAGCCGAAGGTAAGGCCAGTACTGGCCAGACGTGAAGCTTAGGCTTAACATGTTGTGTTCCCACAACCTGGCTGGTGCTCCTACTTGTGGACACAGTTTGCCAATGAACCCGGGCCTAGGTGGTGTTTGCACTCGCTGCTCAATCTGGATTCATTTCCCACTCCAGCTCTCAGCCTCCTTCCCTTCCTCTACTCACTGTCTCCCTCACCTTTTCTGTCAGTGTCTCTCACTGTGATCTTCAGTCTGTCACATTTCCTTGTTCTTCCCTGTGTTTCTTCCATGATCCCTGCTTTTCTTTTGACTGAGAGTCTTTGCAATGTTCAACCTGGATTTTTGTATTCTTTTATACCAAGTAAGAAAGTATCAATTTTGCACCTCAACATACAATTGAAGTTTTTTACTTTTTTTTTTAAGTTACCATTCAGGGGTGATTAAATAATTGCACTTTTAATGTGCAGATATTTTCAGGTAATGATTTTTTCTGTGCTTGGATATGTATATGTTGATTCATTTTGTTATTGGCATTCCAGGTTTTTCTTAATTGTAGGTTTTTTTTGTTTGTTTTTTTTCAGGGGGGGTGTGTGTTTAAAAGCTGTTAACCAGAGTGTGCCCTTGCACACCTGGCCTTTGTAGCTGTGATCTTTGTAGTCCTGATTCATGCTGCTCTCTCATACAGGGAGCCGATAACGCCAAACTTCATTGAGAAATCTGCCAATTTACAATATGCCTTGCACACTGGCAAACACACATACATACCCAATACTTTGGAACCACTGGTAAATTCAGCATACAAACGGCACCTTCAGTAATTACTTCAGTAAAATGCCAAGATTCAGAATTTGTTTGGCTGTTCACAATAATTGTACAAGTGATACACAATAGAAGGCAGCGGTAAAGAGCAGTGTGAACCTAGTGTTTATTGAAATACATTGTGATCATCTCTTGCAGAAGTTAATGCTGAATTTACCAGAGGACCTAAATCATTTGTAAAATGCCTCAACAGGTCGTTAAGTAAACTGATTTTTATCAACCTATGTTGCAGAAAACAAACACATCTTGACATCCCAGCACCTGGTTAAGCCATTGTCAAAAAAGTGATATTGCTCCATAACCCACAGTCTAATTAAGATGGTCATTTTGTGTATGCATCAAAATTCTCACTTATAGTATATGTAAATTGTGTCACACCAGGTGCGTACCTTTTCCACTAAGCAATGCAGCAAAGAATATCCCAAATAAAGAGAGAACAGCAGGTATCGGGGCTATGCTTTTGTTAACTGCAGATCATGGGGTAATAAGACTTGACAGCTGTTTCAAACAGAAACACACTTGACTCAGTACTGTAAAGTGAAGCCAGGGAGCATGGTGCTGGGTTTACCTGCAGACAGAAGACACTAAACTGTGAACTCTGCTCCATGTGAAGATATTCATGGTGAAAATCCTGTCGCTAGGTTTGGGTGTGTACTTAATTTATCATTTCACACTGCAAATAAAGCCTTATGTTTGTAGACATTTCACCCAGTCCTGTCAACTACAGCAGGGCTCTCGTGGTCTTCGGGAGGACTGATAACTGCTGCTATTCATCAGAGGAATCAATCAATCACTGAAAGCCAGACAGTTTGGGGAATACTGAAATAACAGCAAGGTACTAAAACCAAATTCAGCCTGACTACTTTCATCCCCTTTTGTCAGCCATATGTTCCTGCCTGCAGTAGGAGGGGAATCAGCCAGGGATGCCCTCTTTTACCGATACTGTTGTCTGCTGAGCTCTGTGATAGTTTGCTCTTATCCCAGATCGAACTCCAAAGAAACAAGAAATGGAATGCCGCGGAAGTAAGCAACGCATGTAAATCACATCTATTTGAATCATTTGTTCTTTTCCCCCTGCAAATGAAAAAAATAAAGTAAAACACTAAAATAATGAAGTTAAACACTATCACGTTAAAGTAAAACAAACAAAAAAATAAGTAAAACACTATCACATTGAAGTAAATGCTGAAAATGTTTTCCGCAAAGGATTGTGTTTGAGGGATATTTGCATAGCAACTTCTGATCGTTTGATCCGTGTATTGCTGTGAAGTGGTTTGTCAGGTGGGTATTAGTGTTTTCTGATTATAGCTAATGGGCCAATGTTATTGGATAACAGGCCCTTGATCATCTCTAGTATATTTCCTCTAGCTCGTCTTTTTAATGGAAATGAAGACCCTGCTTTAGTCCTTATTGTTTTGATACTGACATTTTTACGAGGTTAACTGTTGATAGATTTACACTGTCTCTGAAGCTGGTTTGTACGATAATCCTCTGTAATGGTATACTTCAATATCTTCTCTATGTTAGCCCTTACACGGGGCTCTCTAGTCTCTTTGATTTTAACACTGGAATTATGATATGCAAATGAAAGGCAGATGAAGCTTGTAGAATCAGATTTTGGTAATAGTGTGTAAAACATGAAATAAGCCTTAAACATGCCGTGAAACAGATTGTCAAACGTGATGGTTCTTCCAAGAAAGCAGCACAATGGATGTTTTAATGCTTATAATGGAATAAAGGATGCATGGAAGTGTGTGTCTGACCTTATTGTTTCTGTGTTAGAGAGATTAAAGGCCTGTATTATGACTGTCACTCCTACTAAGCTTCTTTTTAAAAATGGTCAATCACCCTAATTTTGTGATTTTTTTTTTTTTTTTTTTTTTTTTTACTTGGTGCTGGTTATAGTACTTGCTAATGCTGTCATTGTTCAGAAAAAAACCATTTACTTTTTCTAAAACCAGCATTGTTAGACGTTCAGAATCAGAAAGGAAGTAATTGTAATTCAGTTTATTCCCGAAGTTGACAGCTTGTTTGTCTTCACTGTGAGGACAGCTGGATATTGTTTGAATTTAGTTTAAATCAAGTGTGATACGGGCGTTTCAGTCCCAATACCAAACAATACTTTCCATGCTGGAGGCATTATGTTTTTGGGTTGTCCATACGTACATCTCATACTCCGATATCTCAGGAACGCCTCAGGGAATTTCTTCAAATTTGGCACAAATGTCCACTTGGACTGAAGGATGAACTGATTAGAGGTCAACTTCACTGTGACATCATAATGTCCTTTTTTGGCCATTATTCAACACCACAACTCAGGAACAGAACGGGAGATTGTGACCATATTTCACAGTTGGTTGGACACTGAATAGGGGACATTTTTGACTCAAAGGTCATTGTGACCTCAAAATAGGTTTTTAGCCATAATTTAAAGAGTAACTAAACCCCTAAAACATGAAAAAAGTATCAACATGGGTAGAGCTGGGATGGGACACAATTAGATAGACCTACAACTGATCAGAGCAGCGAAATGTGTGACGTTATGTAGCGCTGAGCAACATGCAAGTTGAGGCGGTGCTTGGTCTGTTTTCAAGCAGGAAAAAAAATTGCAGCCTGGTCACAAACATTCTCAAATTACAGCTAAGCACTACACTAAAATCTGAACATCTGAGGCAGGAAATAGGCAATGCAGTAATAGAATCTTGGCCACCCACCTTTGAGTCTGGTTCTGCCCGAACTTAAAGGAAGTTTTTCCTTGCCACTGTCGCCAAGTGTTTGTTCATGGTAGGATTTGTTGGGTCTCTATAAATAATATAAAGAGTACAGTCTAGCTGCTCTATAGAAAAAGTGTAATGAGATAACTTAGGTTCTGTCTGAATTGGCGCTATATAAATAAAATGGAACTGAATTGATTCATATTTGACCAGCAGTGCCTAGTTTGATCTGAGTTTTGTTAGCCTAGTGGACGGACCTGCAGACAGGACGCAAGCCCAGACCTATAACCAATCAGAGCAGCGAAATGTGTGACATGTGACTTTATAAATAGGAGGGGGGTTCTTTGGTGACAAAAGCTGCCACCATATATGTGACCTGCCTCCAGATCAACCAATAGCAAAATTCAATTGCAATAGCCTGGTTTCAACCTATAGAGGGCATATTTATAACAATGTGTAGAATTGAAATACTTACTTTACTTACTAAAATGTCAAGATTTGGACCTGAATCCATCAACAACACTACTAAATACCCATATACATTGGTTTTGGTGTGGGGGTTTAGTTACTCTTTAAAAATTAATTGGGCAATTCCAGATTTCACACACATGTTGACTGAGACGACACAATGAGTAAACAATAACTAGCACAGTACGAGCTTTTCCATTCTGCCTTTCACTTCCTGCCTCATTCTGAATTTTTATTGTCATCTAAATCACAATGTAAGGTAATTCTAGTTTTTTAATTAACAAAGAAGCAAAAGATCCCAAATGTTAAATGTTGTCTAATAACAAGCACATGTACAACAACTTTGGCAAACTAAATTTGTCGTTTTTTAAAATTTAAACCAGGACCTGTCTGATCAAAGAATAAGTGAAAAAGAACCAGAATCTGTCCAGACATTTCATGCCAGCTTAGAGTGCTTCATGTTTTTTTGGAAACTACAACAACTACCAAGATATTTTGGTCTGTACCCCTCCAACAAAAGGTCTGATAGCCAGCCCTAACTGTGACCCCCTGGTACCCCATGACAACCTACCTTATTATCTCTGAGTCCTCTTAGATTTAGGAATTCTTAACTAAAGTAAAGGATACAAGAAATATTACTGTTCACCTTTGATTCTGTTAAGCTTAAAGCCTTTATTCCTTTTAATTGTAACCTTTGAAGTATATTAGTGTGAATTATAAGCCATAAAAGCAGTAAGGGATGTATAAAATGACTAATCTATGCTAAATTGTTTTATTTTTAATGGGCAAACAAGGATTTGGGCAAATTAAAGTGACATTTTGACAAAAGTGGAAAACAGGACAAAATCTGGATTATGCACAAAGATAATCAGAAACGTGTACACCAGTGACTCTTAGCAACAAGTTGTAGCACAAACTCAACAAACTAAGAGCTGTAAACATGAACCTATACAGACTGACAGGTAAGTCATTGAACAGTTTTGGTGATGTCATCCTGCATCATCGTCTTGCTGAGGTAAGCGTATTGTCTCATTTCCGGTCACCGGTGTTTGTGTTTTACTAGTAGCGTATTTTTGCTGCTCTAGCTCATCACAGTTAATTTTGTTCAATTCTTCATTACAGTGACTAACTATCTGCTATACATTTAAACATACACTAGTTCTGCTCAAGCTCATAGCTCTCTCCTTTTAATGACTTTCTCGCTAATCCCAATTTATACGCTATTCAGTTTTGCTAGCTACTGTTCTTTAGTTTAACAGTTTTCAATGGCTTCTCTCTCTCCCTCTCACTCTCCTTCTTGGTGTGTCAAACGTTTAGCAATTCCTCTGCCTCCTTTAGTGATAATGGTACATGTAATAAATGTAGTTTATTTGTAACGTTGGAGGCGAGGCTTAGTGAATTAGAAACGAGGTTCCGCACCATGGGAACTCAAATTATTAGCTGCTGTAGTTAGCCAGCCCCCAGTAGCCGGTGTGGACTGACCAGAGGTAGCTCCTGTTAGCCGTCCCAGGGAACCCAGGGAGGCTGGGTGACTGTCTGAAGGAAGCATTGTCCTAAGCAGAAGCCCACGTGTCACCACCAACCTGTTCACGTTTCTAACAAGTTCTCCTCACTCAGCGACATACTCGCTGAGAAACCAACTCTGATTACTGGCAGCGCCATTTTGAGAAACGTAAAGTTAGCGACACCAGCGACCATAGTCAGATGTATTCCTGGGGCCAGAGCGGGCGACGTTGAATCCTATTTAAAATTGCTGGCTAAGGATAAACGTAAATACAGTAAAATTGTTATTTATGTCGGCAGTAACGACTCCCGATCACGGCAATCAGAGGTCACTAAAGTTAATGTTGAGTCGGTGTGTACTTATGCAAAGACAATGTCGGACTCTGTAGTTTTCTCTGGGCCCCTGCCAAACCTGTGATGACATGTTTAGCCGCATGTCTTCATTCCGCTGCTGGCTGTTGAGGTGGTGTCCAGCAACATGGGCTTTGTAGATAATTGGCGGACTAGGAGAGGAGAGATGGCATTCATCCCACTTTGGATGGAGCAGCTCTCATATCTAGAAATCTGGTCAAGTTTATTAGTGGACCAAACCTCTCTCTCTCTCTCTCTCTCTCTCTCGCTCTCTCTCTCTCTCTGGTCTGAGTCTGGTTCTGCTTGAGGTTTCTGCCTCTTAAAGCAAGTTTTTCCTTGCCACTGTCACCAAGTGCTTGCTCATGGTGGGATTTGTTGGTAATATTATTAATAGTACGGTCTAGACCTGCTCTATAGGAAAAGTGCAATGAGATAACTTTATGAATGTTGTGAATTGGCGCTATATAAATAAAATAAAATTTAATTGAATTAAATCATCGGTGCTACATGTACCCACGTGGAGAAATTCTGGTCATGCTGTACTTGAATGCTTCTTATGTTTGTCTTCTCTGGTGTTACCAAGAGCTCACAAAGAAATAACTGATCATGAGCATTAGTGTTATTAGACGGCAAATACACAGCATTGCAATTAATAATGGCAAACAGGTAGAGACAGGATGAAAAAGAAGCAGCTTGTACCACAATATTACAGGGGGATTACTGTGGGATCGCTATGTTACACACATTTTAATGGACTTAATGAACTGCCAAAGTATGCGGAGTAGGATGACCCCATTTTGACTTTCTGATTGATCAGAGAAAATCCCAGCACTCACATGCTGACATGCATATATGTTCTTTCTTTCTTTTTTTTCTTTCTTTTCTTTCGACCATTTAAAAATAAAATTTATATGTAAAAAAAACCCAAAACAAAATAACCAATAAACAGTCTACATATACAACCAACTTTCAATGAGCAACACAAGTTCAACATTTCATGTCCGAAATGGAGCAGGAAGAAGCAAATGCTTGTCTAGTCCTACCCCTTTTCTATTCTAATCCATCAATACTCAATCAATGAATCACATAAACCAACTCTTCTCCCCAGCATCCATCCCCGTAACTAAACCACTGTGTTTATCTTCATACATAATCAACAACACCATACCCCATGAAGAATGTGAAAAGGAAAAAAGAAAAGAAAACAAGTGACAACAATATCACCATTTGCATGCTTTACATTCCCCTTCCTCATCTCTGTACCTCGCAAAAATAATTTCTTTGTACATCTTTTTAAACTGTCTGATATTTTTACTTTGTTTGATTTCTTCCTCCAGTCCATTTCACAAAACACCCCACAAATTGACACACATACTTTTTATATTTGTGCGAACACATTGTTTCAAATTAAATTTCCCTCTCAAGTTATAACCCCCCTCCCCCAAGTACAGTTTTTGTATATTGCCAGGAAGTAAATTATTTCTTGCTTTGAACAATGTTTGTACAGTCTTATATTCCACCAGATCCCTGAATTTGAATGCATTTGACTTTAAAAACAGTTAGTGTGTTCCCAATAACCAGCATTGTTTACTGTCTGTGTGGCTCTTTTTTGTAGTATGCATATGATTGTAGGGTGTTTTTGTAGGTGTTGCCCCATACCTCCACACAGTAATTCAGATATGATAATACAAGTGAACAATACAGAGTGTACAGTGCTTTATGAGCCAGAATGTGTCTAGTTTTTCCCAGAACTGCAATGTTCCCTGCCAACTTTGCTCGCACACATTTTATATGAGGTTTCCAGCAGATTTTGTGGTCTAATATCACACCCAGAAATGTATTCTCATTTACTCTTTCTACAACAACATTGTCTATCATTACTTGTACATGTGTGTTTATTTTACGATTTCCAAACAGCATAAGTTTAGTTTTGCTCAGATTGAATGATAATTTGTTTGTGTCAAACCACCTTTTTAATTTACTAATTGCTGCCATGACCACCTCCAAAAGCGGTGTGGGACTCCAGGTAACATCCAAACATGTTGATTTGTAGTCTCCTATCTGCGCAAATTGTTGCCGGTTTCCTATATAGCTTTTCAGCCGGTTCATCACAACCCCTCTGATGCCATACGTAAAATGTCATGATCTATGGTATCAAATGCTTTTTTTAAAAATCTATAAATTCTCTATTTTTTATTATCTATACAAATGGTTATTTCTTCTATTAACTCCATTAATGCTATCGATATTGATCCGTTTGTCCTGAATCCATATTGACTGTCCAGCAAGAATTTGTGCTTTTCAATGAAATTGTCCAATCTTCCAATAGAGAGTTTTTCCACTATCTTCGAGAACTGGCAAAGTATCAACACAGGCCTGTAATTGGTGAAATGATGTCTATCCCCAACTTTATATAATGGGATAACTCTAGCTGTTTTCATCTTACATGGAAATGTACCCGTTTCGAATGACAAATTACAGATGTGAGTTAGTGGGTTCGGTTATTAAGTCCGCAACAGAGTTCGACTGACAGCTTTCACACCAGCCAAACCAAACCAAACTAAAACATACACCAGAGTATGTTTGAACTAAACCAAACAGGTTAGGTGAAGATTGAATAAAGTGATATTAGTAAACTGAACCTGAACTTTCCTGCATGTTTTTCCACCTTGGTTGCTCAAATCCACAGAGGTCAGCAATGATAAGTTTCACACTCAATTCCCCAGCTCTGACCCTAAATGCATTGAAGCGCTTTGAGTAGTCAGAAAGAATAGAAAGGCGCTATATAAGTACAGTCCATTTACCATTAAGGCTTCGTTGTGAGGCCACTTGTATTAACCACTGTGAGGGAAACGTGGTGAAATATTTGGTCATCAATCCAAAACAGTGATCACACTGTAGATCTCACGTCCAGACATGGCTGATTTAAGGTACTATGTGGAGTTTTTGACAAGTATTAATCACTTTTTGTTGCCAATGTGTGAATGGATTGTAACGGAACTTCACAAAATCACACCTTCCCCAACTTTCCCAGTTGCCTGTGGACCGATTTTTATGTAAAGGACCCAGGGCGGTTTGTCTGGCCTGCGTGCATCACCTATAACAACAGCTTGACGCAACTGGCCACTTTCCTTCAGCTACCCATCAAGAAGTGCAATTACAGTGACCACCAGACGGGTACTGAATGTGATGGCGTTCCACCTTTTCAGGTGAAACTTCATTCAAAGGGTACTGCAACCATTGTGGAGTAGGTGAGTTTACATTACATTACATTATTACTATTTCAGCCCAACAGCTATGTTCAAAGTAACAACACAAAAACAAGGCATTATACAAATCACACAAAAAAACCCTCATGAAGATAGAATTTATTGCAGGGCTGTTGTATTGGACTGCATTAGTTTTAGCTTGGTGTACCTAATAAACTGGAACTAAGAATTTATTTTGTTTGAATATTCTGTCTCGCTAATGGCACATTTTTGCCACAGGGTGGCAGCGCTGCCTCAACACTTCACACAATATAAGAAAAATTTGGTTTTACAATCCTACATGTCTCTACTTCTGGGTTTATTCATGTGTACAACTTGTGAACGGCATAATCAGCCTTTTCTACAGGCTTCTCTTGGCAGCCCTCAATTTCAACTACAATGGCAGCTGAGAGGTTGCTGTGATGGTGAGGTGTTTTATATTGTATACATTTTTTTCTCCTTCCTTTCCCCAGCATATGCATCATGCATCAGCCCTCATGGAGTCTCTGAGAGAGGGCGGCTCCAGGTCACCAAAGGCTCTACGAGAGAGCAGTGCTGTCTTGTCCTCCACTGCACCTGCCCCCCTTTCCAGATCCTGCAAGAAGATCACCAAGGATGAGGAAGTTGGCCTGTATCTCGCACGGCATTCACGGTTTAACACAGGACATTAGTGTGAAACCAGCACAGATGTTTTGGTTCCCAGTTTTCAGGTTGAGATTATTATAATTCAAGACAAAGTCAGATCAGTCCTACAATTCATATTTATAATATGCTCTGCCGAAGACATACTTAGTCACATTTGTTTATTTGTGAGATATCTCAAAAACCTCGTAAGAGAGATTTTGATGAAATCAAATAAACAATTAGGCCATGGGCCAAGGATAGAGTGAGGATAGAGTTTTTTTGTTGCTTTGTTTTAAAATTTTCTCAACATTGCAAGAGAGCATTTAGAACATTTTCACTGTTTACTTTGCTTATTGTACTCAGTTAAAAAAATGGTCTGTGTGTTATATAGAGCCAGCTAATTAAAACATTTTCTATTAATAAAATATTAAGGATTGTACAGCTTGAGTTGCAAGTATGCTCTCGAAGTGCTTTCTAGTTTTAAATGGGTCCGTTGGTATTTTTTTCTTTTGACCATATACATTTGGTACATCCACATACATATTTTAAAAAGTAAAAAGTCCAATCTTGTGTTTTGGTTTTAGTTTAACTCTTGGCTTCATTATCCCATCCTGAACTCCATCATGTCACCTGAAACATAATCCTCCTGTCTAAAATGAACGCTGTACACAACCGTGGTTTTCGTTTGCGTCAGTGAAGTCCTGTCTCTTCGCCTGCACGCACCAGAGCTAGCCAGTTAGCAAGCTTCTTCTGACACGGTGGACTCGATGTGCTGACAGGCTGAGTTTGTCAAACACAATAATTCGCCATGATGTAAAATGATGAAATCAACTGTAAAACTACCGAAAATAGACCGGCTCGCTAGATTACAGTCGCTCAGACCCACTACCGCACACTTAGCAGAGTCAACATGGCTCCAGAGCCTCTAACTACAGTATGAGATGGCTCTCTAACCAATCATAGAGCTTGTTACGTCCCTAATTCGCATTGTTTTGCCTCATTTTACCCAAGGCCCAAAGTGTCATGGAAAGGCTAAGTAGGGAGGCCAAATGAATAGCTAATAGGAAAAGGAAAAGCAGCGGGGAAATGCAAATGGAAAGGAAGCTGCCCTTTTAAATGCCTGATCTGATCTGTATTCTTAATTCAATTTGTGAATCCAGTAATTTATTTCTCTTTTTAAACTGCATTTTCAAATAGATTTTGAAATTCCATCATTTATTTATGAATTCACTGATGTATTTTAAAATTATGTATTTATCGACTGTTTTAGTAAATCCCTTTTTAAATTGAACTATTAATTGATGGATTAACATTTCATTTGTAAATTCTTTTTATGATTCCTCTTTTTATTGTCCATTAAAATATCAAACAAGGAATTACTTTGTAATTTAGGCTATTTATTTATAGATTAATAAATTAATTTGTAAATACATTTATTAATGCTTGTTTTGATTGTACAATTAGTTATTAATTAATGAAATGCTTTATTACTATTTCCGTGACACTTGTGGTCCTCCATAGATGTGTTCTTGAAATTAAGAAATTGGTTTTGAATGGGTTTGGCCTTAGAGTCATGAAACTTGCATTGTATTTGAACTAAGTTAAACGACTGTTTTTTATGTATCCCAGTAGTTCTGATTGTTATGGAGCTACTTGTTCTGCACTTGGACCCAGGGTTCCTTTATGATTCGATGCCTTCAGGCAGCTATTCCCCCTCCATTCGTTTTCATCTACTCTTCCCTTCTGCTAGGTAGGTAAGTAATGATAATAGGACAGCTTCACAACCCACTACTGCTCACAGCATGCGTTGTATAGACTCAGTGGTCATGGAGATATCATCTACATGTGTTTGACAATGCACACAATATTATTGCCTCCAGATATGAAGTCAAAAGCAGAGTCAATTACAAAAGAATTCATATGATGGAACATCAAGGAGGAAATTTAGGGTGGAGGGATTTCACATTAAAGCTGCTTTGTACTTTTTCAATGGCAGAGAAATGTCAACAGCCCTCTTGTGTAAATGTTGTCACTATTGCCCGATGTGTTGAGACTCACTTCACTGTCACTCTTTACAACATGGAGTGAAGCCCTAAAGAACATTATTCAAACAATTGTTCTTGTGTAAGGCAACCACACACACAACCTGCCACTGATTGCCTGTATATTTGCTTTCATGTAGGAGTAAATGTCTTAAGTAAAAGTTTTAATTAATTGAGAAATATCTTTGAGAACAACCCAGTGCTCCATCAATTTTTAAAGTAGCTGGTGCCGTTTGAGGTACAGCATGCATGTAATGCTGCTGTGCCTGGCATATTTGAATTTTAAAATGGAACTTTGTACTGGTTCTGTTGAGAGCTATAAACTGGTGTATTCTTTATTTGAGCTGCAATAACCCTAACTTACTTTTATGAGTTTACTCAACAATTTTGGAAATATAGAATTCTTAGTGTAACTTCAAGTTTGAAGTTTTTCTAAAGAAGAAAAGTACATTTTCTGAACAAAAGATTATTAGTTGGCAAAACTATTTCAAAACTTAAGAGTTTGAGTTGGGCTCCTCTGCATTCCACCATAAATAAATTACATCGAACTTTCTGTTGTGCTGGTTTTGCGCATTACCATACCACTACCTTGTGTAGTATATGAGTAACTGTATATATTGGTTTTGTTTTTATTCTATTCTAATTTTGAACATTTGTATATATGTTCTGTGTGTTTAGTGTGAAGGGGGCTACAACTTTAATTTCATTGTGCAGCCCTGTTTTGTAGAATGACAAATAAATTTACCCTGAACCAGGGACGTCACACAAGCCAAAATTCTGGATGGGCACAACTAGAGTGGGTGGTATGGGGTCCTTCCCCAGAAAAAAGGAAAGAAAAGAATGATGCAATTTTACATATATATTCAAAGAGTGCTGCGTGCACACATAGCTGCTGTACCCAACCAATTTCATCCTGCGACTTTTGGAAGAAACCAAATACCACAGGGAAAGGGGGTGTGTGACTTTTTGAGGTACGATCTATGACATAATTAGAAGAATACGTTTGACTTATAATATAAAATTATCATAACTACATATAAAAAATAATAGTAATAACATAAAATATCAAATAAATATAAAAAATCCAGATATAAAAAATCATGGGCATGATGCCACTGCCTTGAACCTTGAAGCCTTTGCCAACAAACACAACAACACATTGCCTACTGGTGAGTTACCCCCTCATCTCAGCCCGGTCTAATAATGCTATAAATTGTAGCTGTGCATGTGCACATTGTGTTCATACTGGTATATCCACAGATCTGTAGCTACCCCACTTAATCATGAAGCTGCAATCAAGCACCTGCAATCAAAATTCTCTGATGATGCCATATTTGGAGACCAAACACAGTCTCAGATATTTAGGACCAAATTCTCACAATGTGACGACTGCTATGACCAACATCTAGAAACAGCTATGGCTTGTTTTTTGCTACACTTTGGACAGGAGAGCAGAACCAGAAGTCATAACTATTGACTTATCTCTCCTACAGGAATCAGATGTCATACGATTGGATGAAGAAATAATGAATATGCAGGTGCTTAGTGACCATTTCAGAGATGAAGGAGATGAGCAAGGAAGAGGAATGTCTACTTAAGAATAAAACAAGACCAAGGAGCCCCAGAAATGAAAACAGAGTTCATCAGGCAAGAACAAGAAGACCAAAATGCAGGTGTAACAGGAACAGTTATTCCTGAGGTTCAAGCTATAGAGATGCTGCTTAACACGTCCACTGATTATGAAGTAACTTTTGGAGCATCACCCAGTAATCCTTTTGAACTGTATGACACTTTGCCTTGGGAGGGATCAAAGCCAAGGGTCATCATTGTAGTGCGACGGGGTAACTGCCTTACTGACCTCCAGGCAGCCTTTATTGACCCAGATATCTTTGGACAAAGATGATGCACATCAAAAGAAAACTTCCTAATGGGAAGCTGGAAGAGGGAGAAGGCTCCGGTGTTTTACATGACTGCCTCTTAGAATTCTGAGGAGAATTCTACAGCAAGTGCACAGTAGGTACAGATGTGAAGACACCTTATTTTAGGCATGAATACCAAGTTCAGGAATGACAGTTGGCAGTTGCAAGGATTCTTGTGATGGGTTGGACAGCTGTCAGATATTTTCTCCCTCTTCCATTTTTGGAAAAAGCTCTCAGATAGCTTCCTGAAGTATGTCTCAAAAGAAGAGAGGAAAATTCTTGAGCTTGCGCTGGAATCATTTGAGTCTGTTGACAAAGATAACCTGATGGATGTGTTGGATGCACATGACTGCCACTACCTTGCTTCTGAAGACACAATTGCTGGACTAGTGTCACAGCTAGGACACAAAACCTTAATCCAGACTCCAGTGTTTGTTATTGAATGCTGGAAGCCCATCTTGAAAACTTTGTCAGATACTTTGTATCCACAGAGGCTTGAGATAATGGAGAAATGTGTACCAACACCAAAACATGTCAAGGGACTTCCCAGAAGAGATGAGTGCATTTCAGAAAACTGTGGCAAGAAATAGGTACATAGGGGAATCAGACAATACTATGTTGAAATCTTTCCTCCGCTTCTACACAGGGATAGATATACTGTTTGGACACCCCATCACAGTTCAATTCATAGAGACTTCTGCATTCCAGTGTCGACCTCAGACACATACATGTGGTTGCTATTTGATGTTACCCATCAACTACCAAAACTACCCAGATCTTTGTAATGATTTTGATCTTGTGCTAAGAAGGTTTTGGGTTATGGACATAATATAAATTCTTGAAGCAAACTAAGGCAGATTAATTTGTGCACACACAATCGTTACTATGATTATGCCTGTTACCCAGTAGAAATTGTGTTGTGCTGATTTAATTCTGATCTGCCACTTAAGAGGCAACCACACAACAGACCACTGTCCTTCTCCTTTCCAGTGTTCTAAATTTTCAACATGGCAAAGGCTGACATGCATATTTGTTTTAAGCACCGAGTTTACTTTAATGCTGATCCTCAAAACTCATTTCGGCATGCAGTTCTGACCTTCTTAATGACAAGTATGTTCATACCAGTATCAAGGTTAGTTCAACTTTTACTGGTCCAGTATATGCATTTATATGCATAGTTGTAAACAGCTACCTTACTTTGCCCTAAATTCTGTTGAAATAACAACTGCTGAAATGTATTTTGTTAATACTATTCGTTGCACACTAACACTACTTTCTGGTATACTTTAAAGAGGGTTTTAGTCATCATTAGAGGCAGCCCAAATGCCAGCAAATAATATATATATATATATATATATATATATATATATATATATATATATATATATATATATATCTATCTCTCTCTCTATATATATATATATATCTCTATATCTATCTATCTATCTATCTATCTATCTATCTATATATAAAAAAACTTTGTCCTTCACCCCCCGCGGGTGGTCTCATCCTTCGAGCTCGGGTCCTCTACCAGAGGCCTGGGAGCTTGAGTGTTCTCTTGCAGTATTTTTGCTGTTCCCAGTACTGCGCTCTTCTGGACCGAGATGTCTGGTGTTCTTCCAGGGATCTGCTGTAGCCACTCCTCCAGTTTGGGGTCACTGCCCCGAGTGCTCCAATGACCACGGGCACCACTGTTGCCTTCACCTTCCAGGCCTTCTCCAGCTCTTCTCTTAGCCCTTGGTACTTCTCTAGTTTCTCATGTTCCTTTTTCCTGATGTTGCCATCGCTTGGTATCGCCACATCAACCACAACGGCTTTCCTCTGTTGTTTGTCAACCACCACGATGTCAGGCTGGTTCGCCATTACCATTCTGTCAGTCTGGATCTGGAAGTCCCACAGGATCTTGGCTCGGTCATTCTCTACCACCTTTGGAGGTGTTTCCCACTTTGACCTCGGGGTTTCCAGTCCATACTCAGTGCAGATGTTCCTGTACACTATGCCAGCTACTTGGTTATGGCGCTCCATGTATGCTTTTCCTGCCAGCATCTTACACCCTGCAGTTATGTGCTGGATTGTCTCAGGGGCCTCTTTGCACAGCCTACACCTTGGGTCTTGTCTGGTGCGGTAGATCTGGGCCTCTATTGCTCTGGTGCTCAGGGCCTGCTCCTGTGCAGCCATGATGAGTGCCTCTGTGCTGTCCTTCAATCCAGCCCGCTCTAGCCATTGGTAGGACTTCTTGATATCAGCCACTTCAGTTATGTTCGGTGGTACATCCCATGTAGGGTTTGTCCTCCCATGATGGTCCTTCCTCCAGCACGTCTTCCTCTGTTCCCCATTGCCTGAGACATTCCCTGAGCACGTCATCTGTTGGGGCCTTATCTTGGATGTACTTGTGGATCTTGGATGTTTCATCCTGGATAGTGGCTCTCACACTCACTAGTCCACGGCCGCCTTCCTTACGGCTAGCGTACAGTCTCAGGGTGCTGGATTTGGGATGGAACCCTCCATGCATGGTGAGGAGCTTTCGCGTCTTAACGTCTGTGGTCTGTATCTCCTCCTTTGGCCATCTTATTATTCCCGCAGGGTATCTGATCACTGGCAGGGCGTAGCTGTTTATTGCCTGGGCTTTGTTCTTGCCATTGAGCTGACTTCTTAGGACTTGCCTTACTCGTTGGAGGTATTTGGCCGTTGCCGTCTTCCTTGTTGCCTCTTCGAGGTTGCCATTTGCCTGTGGTATTCCAAGGTACTTGTAACCATCCTCAATGTCTGCTATTGTTCCTTCTGGGAGTGAGACCCCTTCTGTGTGGACTACCTTCCCTCTCTTTGTCACCATTCGACTGCACTTCTCAAGCCGAATGACATCCCAATGTCAGAGCTGTAGATCCTGGTGGTGTGGATCAGTGAGTCGATGTCCCGCTCGCTCTTAGCGTATAGCTTGATGTCATCCATGTAGAGGAGGTGACTGATGGTGGCCCGTTCCTGAGTCGGTATCCATAGCCAGTCTTGTTGATTATTTGGCTGAGGGGGTTCAGACCTATGCAGAACAGCAGTGGGGACAGAGCATCTCCTTGGTATATGCCACATTTGATGGATACTTGTGCAAGTGGCTTACCATTGGCCTCAAGGGTGGTTTTCCACAGCCTCATCGAGTTCGCAATGAAGTCCCTTAGAGTCCTGTTGATGTTGTACATCTCTAAGCATTCAGTGATCCATGTGTGCGGCATTGAGTCATATGCTTTCTTGTAATCAATCCAGGCAGTGCACAGGTTGGTGTGTCGGGCCCTGCAGTCTTGGGTGACTGTTCTGTCAACCAGGAGTTGGTGTTTGGCTCCTCTGGTTCCTCTGCCAATGCCCTTCTGTGCCTTGCTCATGTATTGATCCATGTGTCCACTTATCTTAGCCGCGATGATGCCTGACATGAGCTTCCATGTTGTGGAGAGACAGGTTATTGGCCGATAGTTGGATGGGACTGTACCCTTTGCGGGATCCTTCAGGATCAGGATTGTGCGCCCTTCGGTAAGCCATTCAGGGTGCGTCCCATCTCTTAGCAGCTGGTTCATTTGTGCTGCTAGGCGCTCATGGAGTGCAGTGAGCTTCTTTAGCCAGTAGGTGTGGATCCTGTCAGTTCCGGTGCTGTCCAGTTCTTCATACCTGAGACTCTTTCTTGGATGTCTGCCGCTGTGATGGTGACTGGATTCTGTTCAGGGAGGTTGCTGTGGTCCTTTCTCAGGGCTGCCAGCCACTGTGCATCGCTGTTGTGTGATGCCTCCCTTTCCCATATACTTTTCCAGTACTGCTCCGTTTCCAGCCTTGGTGGGTCTGCTCTGCTGTTATTACCCTGCCATTGAGCGTACACACTTTCGCAGGTTGAGTTGCGAACAGCCGGTTTATTCTTCTGGCTTCATTATCTCTCGTGTATCTCTTTAGGCGGCTGGCCAAGGCTTGGAGCCTTTGTTTGGCAGTTTCGAGTGCTTCAGGTATGGGCATCTGGTTGTACTTCTTGGGTACTTGCTTTCTCATTGCACCTCTCTCAGCCTCTGTCAGTTGGCTCACTTCTCTCCGGGCCTCCTTGATTTTTGCCTCCAACCTTCGTTTCCATGGTGGGTATTGTCTCTCATGGCTCCCATGGTTGCTCTTGTAGCCAAGCATCTCTAGGATCACTGCTGCTGAGGCGTATATCAGCTCATTGGTTTCAGTGATGGTTGTGGTAGGGATCGCTCTCAATGCTGCATTCACATCTTCTAGGAGACTTTCGGATGGTACTTCACTTAGCCGTTGTAGTTGGCGTCGGGGTTGCCTTGCCTTCATTCTCGCCATGATCTTATCTTTCAGGTCAGTCGCTGCCTCGTTCAGCGTGATTTCTCTTGGGGCTCTGTACCCAATCTCTGGTTGGGGAGCTGCTGGTTGCTCCCCTCTGACCTGTAGTCCTGGCTCCCCCTTGCCGTAGCATTTGTGTTGTACCTCGTCAATCTCAAGTTGTGATAGCAGTTGCCGCTTGTGGATGTTGGAACACTGAGCTACTAGTTGCTTCGCCGTAAGCCTTGATTGTGGGTTTCGAAGTAACCATTCATCCCACATCCTGTGCATGTAACCCCTCTGACTAGGGTTACTGGAGTAGTAGCATTCCAACAGAGCCTTATTATCGCATCTCGCCCATTTCCGTCTTGTTCCAGTAGCCCATTTGTCGTCTCGATGCCCTGGTTCCCCAACACCTGACGCAGACCTTGTTTGGCCGGGCGACATCTGAGCCGGCATGTCAATCATTTCATTGTCACTCATCATCATGAGGTAGGCAGCAGCAGCGTGAAGGGTCTTGCCTAAGGACCCACACTGGATGATGGGTCATTGCTCATTGCGCTCCGGGGAGCGATAGCTCTATATAGAGCTATCCAGCCGCTATATATATATATATATATATATATATATATATATATATATATATATATATATATATATATATATATATATATATATATATATATATATATATATATAAAAATATATATATATATATATATATATATAAATATATATATTTTTTTTTCAAAAGTTTGAAAAAGAAAAAAATATTTTATTGTAAATTCATTCAGTATGTGATACCACTAACAATATAGGGGACATTCAATACCACTGGTAGATGTACCTTTACCATAAAATGTAAAACCTGTCCCTGCCTTTTCTGTACAAAGAAGCATTTTTATGATGTTACCTTTCTATGATGTTAGCCTTAAAATAAAATTAAATACAAATGGGTTTTATGTGCTGTACACCATAGGCCAATAAACAAAAACTCATGCTATGATTGCCCTTGTATCATTGATTAGTAAGAACCATGTTGCCTTTACACCAATGGGAAAAAAGCCAAAAGAGCAACAGAATGTAAGACGTTTAAATCAACTCAAGTAAAACAGGTTATAAGCATGAAAATGTATGCTTATTCATGTGATTTCAAAACTTTAAAACAAAATAAACTATAGACTATAGATGCAGTGTACAGTACAGATCTGAGCAGAAAAGTCAACCCATTCCTGCTTTGTGCCATTGTAACACAGAGCACGACAAATCAGACCACAACTTTTTTGGTGGAAAATCTTGCCAGACACATTATTATTCAAAGCAGAATATTGTACATATGTATCTTAAAACCTGCCTGGAGGGGAACTTTATTGGTTTCAGTTATCACCTATTCACTTTGCTAGGCTGCTCAGTTAAAGATGAGAGAGCAAAGAATCTCCCTAATTGTCAAGTAAAACTCTTGAGCTTGTGATATGTTCTTGGGAAAAGTAAGGCATGATCTGACATGATCATATTACATAGGTCAAATATATCTTCATAGCAAGGGACAGCTGACAGGAATTTGCATGCATGCCTGTTTGTAGGCATCAAGGTAATTGTGTGGAACAATGAAGTTCTCAGAACCCCAGAGCTGTGGCATGGTACACATCAGGAATCCCACTGGGTACATTGAGATTCCTTGTTAGCCGGATGCGGTGGCTGTTCCAGACTGCCTTGATCTCATCTAGCTCTTCCTAAAATGAGAATATATAGGCCTATGGTTAAAATAAAGTCAATCAACTCTCAATCCTTTAGTTTTGAGCAAAATACTGCCTTACGATTAAGTCGCCTGGAACGATTGCATGGCCACGACTTATTAATGTCGTTCCCGTTACGTCCCTTTATGATGAGTTGTCATCAAGTCAGTACGGCGCTGCGGTCAAGTGAGCCAACTCAAAAATATCATCAAATATTCATCTTTGACCTTTGACCTAAAAAAAAACTTTCCTTCATGGGTGACAGGAAGTTTCCAATGGATTCCTGTTCAGGATGACACTGGCTATGTCCATGTCAAATACCGAGTGATTTTACTGTACAATGTTTGAGAAAATTAAAGGGAAAGTCAGCTCAAATTACATTATAACATTCATAATTCCCTTACCTGAACTGTCAAAAAATACTTAATAGAGGAAAAAGAGAATATATGCAACACTTTGACAAAAATGATGGATGGTGTGACCTTTGGTGACCTTTGCCCCCAGCCAATGAGAGACGAAGGAGTGGAGTTAGCCCTAGCCAATGAAAGAAGGTGGAGTTACCCCTAGCCAATGTGAGAGGACAAGGGGGTAAGCCCTAGCCAGTGAGAGAGGACAAGGTGGAGTTAGCATGAACCAATGAGAGAAGACAAGGTGGAGTTAGCATGAGCCAATGAGAGAGGATAAGGTGGAGTTAGCCCTAACCAATGAGTACTTCCTGTGGCAGTTGAAGAAATTCAACCTGCCAAAGACAATGATGGTGCACTTCTACACCACCATCATTGAGTCCATCCTCACCTCCTCTTTCACCATCTGGTACACTGCTGCCACTGCCAAGGACAAGGGCAGACTGCAGCATATCATTCGCTATCAGACAAGGTGACTGGCTGCAATCTACCTTCCCTCCAGGACCTGTTCGCCTCCAGGACCCTGAGGCAAGTAGGAAAGGATTGTGGCTGACCCCTCCCAACCTGGACACAAGCTGTTTCAGATACTCCCCTGCGGTCCATCAGGACCAAAACCTCATGCCGCAAAAGCAGTTTCTTTCCATCTGCAGCTGGCCTCATCAATAAGCCCCGGGACCCCCACTGACATTGACTCTCATTTTGCACCAAAATATCAAAGCAAATTCCTTGTATGTGTAAACTTGGCAATAAAGCTGATGCTGATTCTGAGAGAAAAGAAGGTTAGCATGAGCCAGTGAGAAAGGACAAGGTGGAGATAGATAGCATGGGCCAATGAATGGATTGGATGAAAATAAAAGGAGAACATGTTTTAGTCTGAAACACTGAAAAAATTAAAGATGACCAAGAGAGCCAGGTGTTGGTGGACTATTACTGAGAAAAATGAACAATCACCACCTGGAAGGTCTCATGCGTCATTTATGTCCTTTGCGGCGTGTGGGCCTCAGATCAGTTACCTTTACTGCCGCGCTCCTTCCCGCCTACATGATCGTCAACACCCTCCCCGGACATGAGCCTGGAGGAAGATGGGAAAGCCACATTTTTGGACTCTTTTGGAATAATATTGCCTAAAGGAACCATATATAAGGTGAATATAATTGGTCTAAGAACAGAACCTTGTGGAACTCTGTGACTAACCTTGGCATGCATGGAGGATTCATCGTTAATATGTACAAACGGATGTACAAAACAGCTTATGTACTTGAAAAGCTGCTCAGTAATCAAAGTATCTGCAGCTACTGTGAGAAATGTAGTGTCCATGTTTCACAGAGTAACTTTTCACTTGAAACGTTTTTATTTGTCAATTATTATTTATGCTTTAAAATGTTTGTCAAAGCTGGAGATTACCTGTTTGATACCCTTTCAAAATACTGTAGAGCATATTGTATCATTTATATTGTGATATGTCAACACTGTAATAAAGTTTGACTGTGAAACAGAGAAATGTCTTGTGCTGCTTACAGAATCACTATTTACTACCTGTAGTAAATGATTCCTACCAAAACCTTTTCAGTCAGGATGTTATAAATGGACCAATTTTTTTTACCCTTCTACATGCATGAAATCAAGTTTTTCAAATCACCCGTTGAAACGGTGTAATTACATAAAAACTTTGTCAAAAACATAATTCTCCAATACCACAGGACCCTTTCTCATTCAGATAAGGGAAGGTGTCCACTTGCCAGAGCTTAGCAACATTCCTCATCAGTTCAGTTGGATCTGAGGAAGAAGAGGAAGTGGTGAAAACACATTGATGGCCTGTGGCAGGTGGAAATTGGCCAGTAGGACCCTGCACAGCCCAACACAGGGCAGTGCATGCTGCGATTGGAGCTCCCGAGGACCTGGTGCAAGGAGACTGGATTGGAACAATGAGCTGTGGATGATCAGAACCAATGAGAAGAAGGGGCTGAACCTTATGTAGTGAAGGCAACGGTAAACCATGAAGGTGAGGGAAATGCTGTTGTAGCAGTTGAAGAGGGCAAGAATGCTCCATAAAGTTAAAATCTTCTGCAGTATATGCATTTACTACCTGATATCTGGATGAAGACTCACCAGCGATATGTTAAAAGGTGACTGATGCTCTACTGTTCGAAGAGTAAGTAAGATGGAAGAGCTGGGCACGAGGCACTAACCATCAAGCAGGCCCTCTGCTGTGGGAACTGCCTCATGGAGAACACTCAGGTGATTTCCTTTACACACACTACAGGGTTTTTTAAGTGTGCAGGCATCAGGTGAATGGATCCGACTGCACTTCCAACAACTTTGATTTACCTCTAGCAACCTGCCACCTCTTCCCTTCCACTTCCTTCCTTTCCTTTTCACCAGCAGTGTGGAGAGTTGCTCCATTGGCGATACACCGTGCATGTGCTTTAGTTTGCAGCCATGTAGAAAAGTCCTGCAGGGTATAGGTTTGTCCACCTCCATCTTGATGTAAGCAGTGCTCAACAAAGAAATCATGATAACTTGGAGGCAACTTACTCAACAATCAACATGTGAACCACACTTTAATTCATTGCCATTTTCCCCTTCCAAGGATTTCAGCAGTCCAACAAAGCTTGCGCAGACAGAGAAAACTGTTCAAATGCTTCGACATCTCCTTTTTTCACATTAGGGGCAGAAAGGATATTACTGATTTCACTTTGTATTAACTGGCGTGGCTGCCCATATCTTGCATCCAGCGCTGTCAAAGCTGAGGTGTAAGGATGAGTGTCATAGATATATGCCTGTGCAAGCTTGTAAGCGCTGAGATGCTTGAGAGATGGGATGAGAGAAGATGGTTGAGCAGGATCTGGTACTTGTATTGTTCTGTTAGATGAACTTGACTCCCAACAAGTGTATCCACAGCTCTCTTGAGGAGAAGGTATTTAGGCCATAAGAAGAGGAAACCAGTAGTTCTGTGGTCATTGTGCTGATACAAGAGGGCACTGACCTTGATTGAGAGGCTGCTGCTGAATTATGGTGGGGACAGAGTGGGTTACTGATGACCCATAATTGGTAGAAAGAAGCACCTAATGATGCCTGAGATGGCTGAAAGCTGAGGTAAGGTGGATGGAATGACGATGATTGAATGGAGGAATGAGGTGGGCATGGCCGAGCAGGGTCAGGTACCTGTGACTCCAGTGGCATTGGAGGTGATTTACTAATCCCCAGTTGATCAGACTTTAACTCTGTCCTCCCTGGTATATCCTCCAAGTCAGGGTCACATGGTGCAGCTGCTGTTTCAGATGAAGCAAGATGAAGATGATCAAGCAGTAATTCAGCTACTCCACCCACAGCACTAATCAAGGGAGAGGACAAAGGTTAAGAATTTGGAAGTGCTATATCATCTGCTGGAGTAGGTGTATGAGAGATTTTAGTCTGTAAAAGGCTGGAAACTAGTTTGGCCTACTCAAGCTTTCTCTCTGCCCATCTGAAATTAGACTGATTAAGAACCCCCGATCTCGTGTGGCCTCACGTGCTTGGTCATCTAGTTTCCTGTAGGAATTTGCAGATTCCATTTCCTCTTCCTGTTATTTCTGGATTTCCTCCAATTCCATCAATTTCAGTTTTTCCTCCAACAAAGCAGAATGGAGGGGGTCAAGAGCTTCTCTAATTGCTTTTGAGGAAGCTCTGCTTCCCTTCGAACAAGAGGAGGTGTGGCTACGGTGTCCAGAGCAAGTGGAATGAGAATGGTTGGAGGAGAAGCTTCCCTGCTTCCGTACAACTTGGTCAGAAGTATGCTGTCCATGTTGAACACTCATGAAGTGATATACAGTGGTGTGAAAAAGTGTTTGCCCCCTTCCTGATTTCTTTTTGCATGTTTGTCACACTTCAAACAAATTTAAATATTAGTCAAAGATAACACAAGTAAACACAAAATGCAGTTTTTAAATGAAGGTTGTTATTATTAAGGGTAAACAAAATCCAAACCTAAATGGCCCTGTGTGAAATAGTGATTGCCCCCTAAACCTAATAACTGGTTGGGCTACCCTTAGCAGCAACAACTGCAATCAAGCGTTTGTGATAACTTGCAATGAGTCTTTTACAGCGCTGTGGAGGAATTTTGGCCCACTCATCTTTGCAGAATTGTTGTAATTCAGCCACATTGGAGGGTTTTCGAGTATGAACTGCCTTTTTAAGGTCATGCCACAGCATTTCAATAGGATTCAGGTCAGGACTTTGACTAGGCCACTCCAAAGTCTTCATTTTGTTCTTCAGCCATTCAGAGACCCCACCACAACATCCAAAGAACTGCAGGCCTCACTTGCCTCAGTTGCCTCAGTGTTCATGACTCCCCCACAAGAAAGGGACTGGGCAAAAATGGCCTGCATGGCAGCGTTCCAAGACAAAAACCACTGCTGAACAAAAAGAACATTAAGGCTCATCTCATTTTTGCCAGAAAACATCTTGATGATCCCGAAGACTTTTAGGAAAATACTCTGTGGACTGACGAGACAAAAGTTAAACTTTTTGGAAGGTGTGTATCCCATTACATCTGGCATAAAAGTAACACCGCATTTCAGAAAAAGAACATCATACCAACAGTAAAATATGGTGGTGATAGTGTGTTAGTCTGGGGCTGTTTTTTTGCCCAGTCTCTTTCTCATCGTGGAGTCATGAACACTGACCTTAACTGAGGCAAGTGAGGCCTGCAGTTCTTTTTATGTTGTTGTGGGGTCTCTGAATGGCTGAAGAAGAACAAAATGAAGACTTTTTCGTTCTTCACCTCATTCTGACCTGGCCTGAAGACAATGATGGACACTAGACCATCAAGGTAAGAATTGCAACACTTAAATAGTTTGCTTACGTGTGGAGGCCGTTTCGTGTTGTGCGTACACAGGTACGAGGACGATCTGGTGCTGGTGGCGTGGATGAGCCCAGTAGATAAACGGTGGTAGTTGATGATGATGGAAATCAGGTGTGCCGGTAATCAACCGCAGCCGGGAGATCGGGGAGCGAGCCCAGAACACAGACACACACACTTACACAGACAACAACGGACAGGGGACAGCCAGGAAACACAAGGGAGGGCAGATACACAAGAGCACAAGAGGATCAGGGGGCATAGTGGCTACCTATGACAAATCTCAACAATTATCGCCCAATATCCAAACTTCCCTTCTTAGCATAAATCTTAGAATCCTTGGTCAATTTACAGCTACGTGCCTTTATTGACTCACAAAACTTACTACAGCCACAGCAGTCTGGTTTTCGCCCAGGTCACAGCACAATAACAACTGCAGTTTCAGTCACTGATAATATTGTCTCCCAAATATTTAGGAATTTGGCTTGAGAGTAGACTGTCATTCATGATTCACACTCAACATTTGACTCAAAACTTCAATCAAATCAAACAAGGTTTCTTGTATAGAATTAAAGGATGTCTGTCTTCTTCCAACTGTAAAACTATTGTGCAGTCAAGCTTAATGTCTGTCCTTGACTATGGACATTTTCTGTACTGTCATGCTGCCCCATCAACACTCAGTTTAACTGCTGAGTTAAATCCTGTGCTCACAGGAAATCACAGTGCTTTACGCTTTATCACAAATGACAAATTTCGTTCTCATCATTGTTCTCTTTATCACACAGTTGGATGGACTTCCTTACAGTCAAGAAGAAATAGCCATCTCATGTTTTCATCTCATCTATAAAGCTCTACTGTTGAAGCTTCCAAACCAACTCACATCTCTTCTCTCATCTAGTAACTACAGTACACGATCCAGTAATTACCTAACCTTACATATCCCTCATGTACGCACTAATGTTGACAGAACTGGTTTCAGGTACTATGCACCTTTTAAATGGAATGAACTGCAAACTGCATTCCCCATGGAGATTTTAAAGCTTTATTATCTAAAGTTTTCAACGCTTCTTGTAACTGTTTTAATTAATTACCTTATTTATTGTGTAGTTGTGTTGATTCTGTTTTTGTTTTTGTTTGTTTTGTTTTTTTGAATGTTTCTTGTTCTCATGTTCCTCTTGGAAAAGAGATCTTAATCTCAATGAGACTGCCTGATTAAATAGAGATTTAAAAAAAACAACAAAAAAAAACTCTGTGTATGTTGCAGCCAGAGACTCAGGCAGATGCTGGGATGTGGTTTAACTTGCAGTGCGTTTATGTCTCTACTTTATAACAAAACCAAAGCGCATATGTTTGTTCTCTATACTCCACTTAAAAAACTACTAGCTTACTACTACAAACCACCAAAAATAAATTGTTCTTCTTCTAATACTTCTGCTTCAAAACTTGCTAGATTTACTCAAAGGCACCTCCTGGTGGTGGAAGCCATGCAGCACATTGACAAACATCAATACTGCATAAAGTACTAAATTATGAACATTGAAGTCTAGAAACACATATACACCTGTACATTTGGAATATAAACATTGCCTGCATATAAAGAAATTGGGATGCATTTGCAAATTAACCTGTTTGCTGGATTAAATAAAAAAAGTAGGCTCCTTATAAACCAGCAGTTTATCAACAGTTAACATTAGGAAATACCAAAACAGTAACTGTAAACAACCTTTATAAGTATCATTTATCCTCTCACATGCAGGCTATGTGTAGGCTCACTATGTGTAGGTAATGGATTTTGGCATCAATGATACATCTTCAGAGCCAGAATACATTTCAATGAGCAAACACAACAAGGCATACATTGAAGCAACACATAAAATCAACAGTCAAATCAATTAGATAACAGTACATATAAACCTAATTATGACCTAGACCTAGAATTATGCGCAAAACGATGTTATTGCTAACAGTCAGTCAGATTAATTATGCTGACATCGGTGCAGTAGTTGGTTATATAGAATTATACCATTGCACTGGTCTAACAACAAATATTACAAAGTAAATTATGTAGTCTCACATGGTTTCACTTTCTATAACATTTCTGTCCATGAAGGTGTTCAATTAAGATCTTCGAATATGTAACTTTCTTTGCATCCAACATGTGCTTTTGTTTACCTGGGACGGAAATAGGAAGGGAGTTGCTTAATGTGGGTGGAGGGAAACGTTTGACTCTACCTTTGTTGAGCTACTCCCTGAATTGCACACTGCAGTGAGAAGAACTTGGAATTTCGGCCCAATTTTAGCCCTGAATGGGTCACCACCAACCAATTTTGGAATCGTGTCGATTTTCTGCCAGATCTAGCTTGCAGATGATCGGTTGGATTGGTCAGAAATTTTGGTTGGCTGTCTAGCAGTCTGAGCAGTTCCATGGTCCGATTTTTCACATGGCTGTTCTCTAAAGATCCATTATAAACTGTAGTGAGCTTGTTTTAATATTTTTGGAGCAGTAATTTACATGTTGTGGCTAAAACTGTAGTCTTGAGACTGCTGTGATACCATATTGTCTTCATCTTCCAGCCATCTGCAGTTCCATATTATTCTTTATTTTATTCTTACTAGTAACAGTAACATTGCCTTTGTCTTCATTTGTCAACTTTGTTGACCATCTTGTTTGAATAAACCTTATTGGAATGTTTACTGGACA
Organism: Siniperca chuatsi; assembly: GCF_020085105.1. Taxonomy (NCBI): domain Eukaryota; kingdom Metazoa; phylum Chordata; class Actinopteri; order Centrarchiformes; family Sinipercidae; genus Siniperca; species Siniperca chuatsi. The sequence goes on from NC_058042.1 coordinate 35,367,611, forward strand.
AAACCGTGGGTTCCGTGCTCATGTTCAGTGTGAGTAGTCATGTCATGGCCAGTCAACTGATCCGAACAGTGTGAGCATAAAAGTCGTAGGTTCTGACCGTGCAGCAAGGCCGATTAACACATAGCCCAGCTTTAAAGGTGTTATTATGACTGAAAAATGTTACAAGTGTTGTGGATATGTAACACTTGTAACATTTTTTATATAATCCCGATTAATATTTACCATTAACCCTCTGGCACCTACCGGTGCTGCCCGGCCCCAATTTTTCTTCAACAATAATTGTCAATGTCAAACAACAACTGTCAAACCCGAGAGTTGTTGAACGTCACAATTCACTATTAAAGGAACTTTTTGATTCAACTTTGGTATTTTAAAGTCAGGGTGACAATTGGCTAATCCATTTCAATGTTAGAGGGTCTGCTGCACTTGTTGCATCATGATCCATATGCAAGATTAGCAAAGGGTGCCTTGCAGTAGTTCAGGCAAGCACAAAAGTAATTTATAGTCACACATTTTCTTGCTAAACAAATTTCTACTGAACATAATTACATAGTAACAGTTACTAATATGGAAATAGGTTAATACCTTTAAACAAAGTAGCTGCAATATATACAGACAAATTTACACTCTAAGGCATGGGAACTATGTCTCATTGCAGGGCTAAAAGTAAAATTAGACTATTATCAGCCACAGGGAAGCAGATAATTGGACTCATCATCAACATCAGTGACTCAATTTTAAGAGCGTACAATCAAATGCTACATTTTCTATCCACAGCCAGAACCTGGTACCTCACTGACATTTGTTGCAACTTCATACAGAGCCTGATATTCCTAACAAATAACAATAAAACAAATAACGAACTCGCCATGAACATGAACACACAGGAGAACTGACTTGTCTTACCTTAAACCAGCTGTAAAAACATCCTCAACTTTATTAAAATCTGAAAATGATACTTTTTCTATATGACAGACCTGGATGTTTTTTTGGTTCTCAGTTCATTCTTCATACTTGAAAAACAGGCTATCTTGCACAGGCCAGCTGATTCATTCTGTCCTCCACCCTGCCTATTCATACTATGATTTTTCGACAAAACCAGATAAAACACCTGGAGGCCTGCTGGTTCAAGGTTCATGGACACCGGTGCAGTCAGCTCAGTTCAACATTTCGTGCTGGTTCACAAAGCATTGGCATGACTCACTGCATACATAAACCCAACCTAGCTGTCACAGTGGCTACCTGCCACCCTTAGGTTGGGTCCCTGAAAGAGATTAAGTCCCTGAAAGAGATTTAATCAATACACAGTTGATACCTGACATAGATAAAAGCTTACAGGCTGAAGTCAAAACTTGTTACTTTCATTTGGGCGGATGAAAAGTGAAATAACTAACTTAAGGATGAAAAAGCACTGTAAGGTGATCACTAAAGTTGCAGGCGAAGGTAACGTCACTGTAGAATTGACAGGAAGTAAACAGACTTCACGTGCAGTTCGTAAAAGGGATATATATCACACTACATTGTGCAAGTAGAGAATAATGGATTTACTAAGTGTGAAGAGGAGGCAACTTTAGAACAGGGAACCTGTGTGGATTAATAAGTGTCAAATTAATAGTGAATTAGCTATGAGCAAGACCTCACTTTAGAATGGGAATGAGTATCCTTGTGGTACGACCATGTTATAAGGCCCATGCTGAGCAAAGCATATTAAGGTCGTAATTCATGTACAACTTCCTTACTTACTATCAATAACAGTAATTAGGAGGTTATTGAGGTGAAAACTCTTAATGGCCTAGTAGTTGTAGAACATGGTCATGCAGAAGAAGGCATTAATAAGTGCTTTATAATGACTAATAAAGAGCACTCATGGTGCTGATATGCATAGTTAATGGTGAATATGTGTACCCTAATATAAAGTGTTACCAGTATATTTTATTAATAATATAATTTTGAATTATGTTGAGGCTGGGTCCTGCCACGGCAGCCCGGGTTTGGGTCCGGCCCGGGCCCTTTGCTGCATGTTGTTACGCTCTCTCTCCCCTGCCTTTCCTGTCTCTCTCTACTGTACTGTCAAATAGATAAAGCAAAATGCCAAAAAAAAAAAAATCATATAACTTTCATAAAAAGACTATATCCACAATGCAAATTAATTTAGATAACATAGATAATAAAGCCACAGATGAAAGGAACCTGCCAACATGGTAATAGCTGTATTTTCAAACACAGTGCATAGGAAGCAGCATGAGTACAGATGCTCCATTGCCAATAAAAGCTCAGACTGAGCAGTAGTAACCTACTTTTGAAACTGCTCAGCCTCCTTGAAGATCCATCATCACCACTTGCCTAAGGACATAACCTGTAACCACACTTACACACACTAATATAACTAGAGGGGGGAGCAATAGCCAAGTATAGGATCTTCATGCATTGCAATGCATTTCTTGCATTTCATTTTCACACATTTGAAAAAGATTACTAACCACTACAGCAACACACCGTTAAGCTGTAGCCTACATCTCCCTCAAGCTGCTGCTCCTTCTCCTTCATCATGTCCAGCTTGAATGCTGAAATGAAAACATAGTAAAAAAAGCTAATTCATTAATCAACTAAACTTGATCCAAAATTTTGATGACAAATACATGTTAAACAGCTAAAACCAAATGTTAAACTAAACTAATGAATAAAAGAGCTTTTCATCTGATTGGTGAAGGAGTGAGTGAAGCTCAGACACACACTGTCAAAGAGGCAGAGCATGAAATGGGACAGAGCTAACATGCATCATGAATTTGTGATGTTCAGTGTAGTTGTTGTATGATGGGAATTGTTACTCCTTTCTGATAAGGGCGGATAATAAGTGTATGTAATGTTATTCTGTTCAGGAATGGTTGGGTTGTCTCAAAAGAACAGTGATGGAGGTAAACGCTGAGCAGGTCTCTGGTATGAAACAGTGCTGAATTTGTAGCTGATTATTTACTAATGGTCAAAGCTAACTTATTCAATGAGAGTAATGACTCACACAGAATCCAACTTACTCTGTACAGTTTTCTGTTTTCACTGCTTAAAAATTTGTTTTAAATAACATTGACTTTATTTGTTCAAACTCAAACTGTCATTACTGAGGAAACTGGGGTCAGTGTGGATATTCTGCAGTCTGGTAGAGAGGATTTTTGTATTTAAATATCTATGAATGGTTCTGCAATCTCAGCGCAAAAATCAGGGCTCACTTTGCCAGAATTGTTAAAACAGCTGGAAAAACAGACAGTATTCAGATTGATATAATAACAACACATGCAGTTAATGAGTGACAGTCAGACCTTAAGTGTGGAGTTTGAGCTGCTTCTCTCTGGTCAACATTTTAAGCACCAACAGTTAAAAGATCCTGACACCGCCAGTCAGCAATCGGAGCTGACGAAAGCAGACTTCATCCACCTCTTTGACCTGCTCAACAGCACCGGAAAGCTTGCTTTCATTTCGGGTCCAGTTCCTACAGTGGGTCGTGGAACTGTCCATTTTAGCAGGATCCTCAGCCTTCATACCTGGTTCCAGTCTGTCTGCAGCACCCATGACGTATTATTCACAATTTTAACTTATTCTGGGGTCGCTCTTCCTTGGTTGCACAAGATGGTCTTCACCCAAACAAGTCAGGTAGTCGCCTGCTGGCGGCATGCAACCTGCAGCACGCTGTACTGTCCTCCTCACGTAGGTGACTGTTTCCATCACCTGTCTCCCATTGCTCTTCTTCTTTCTCTTCTCTGCCCACCAAAAACAGCCACGCACCCTCTGCTGCCACTAACTCCCCCTTGTGGACTGATCATAGGGCTGCTATTTGGAGCCCGGATCCCTCTAGCGCTACTTTTAAAATTCTTGTGGTAATTTCGTATAGGTCTTTAATACGAAACAGACACAGCCGACACAGCAATAATAATAACTTAATAAAAATCCGCGCCAGAACCCTACTTCCACTCTCAACCTCAAATCTGAAGCAGCACAGACTTTTTAAGATGGCTCTTCTCACTGTGAGATCCCTCTCTAACAAAATGTTTATTTTAAATGATTTTATATCTTCTACTGATTTAGATTTTATGTTTTTAACAGAATCCTGGTTAAGTCCTGGTGATCAAAGTCAGCTGGTTGAATTGTGCCCTCCAGATTATGACAGCTTTAGGTGCCCTAGGGTTTGTGGTCGAGGTGGGGGCCTTGTTACTGTCTATAGGAAGCATTTAAAGTGTGACCTCATAGCTTGCAATGATTTTTCCTCCTTTGAAGTGCTCATGTTTAAACTTGGTGGCCCCCTCCCGGTCATATTTGCTATTATTTATCGCCCACCTAAACCAGATGGCTCCTTCTTGTTGGAACTCCCTGAGTTTGTATCCAGTATTGTTTTAAATTATGATAGAATTGTTCTTTGTGGTGACTTTAATATTCATGTTGACGACTCCTCTAATGCCCTTGCTGCTGATTTTTAAATATCACTAACTCTTTTAACTTTCAACATGTGTCTGGCCAAACTCATTCCCGTGGCCACACCTTAGACCAGTCTTTACTTTGGGCCTGAAAACTCCATCTGTGGAAATCAGGGACATGTTTCTATCCGATCACCTCTGCATTGTTCTTAACTGTGAATTACAGGCTGCTAGTATTGTCTTATCCTGCCCTAAGTCAATTCTCCTGGCAATGTGTTTACCGATTCCACCAATGATTTGGTTGATTCTTTTAACTACCTGTGTTCTTCAAACTTAGACCTCATAGCTCCTCTTAAAAATAGACCAAACTCAAAGACTAGAAAACAGCCATGGTTAAATGACAGTATTCGAAGCTGTAAAAGGAAATGCAGAAGAGCAGAACGCAGATGGAAGAAATCAGGTCTCCAGGTCCACTTTGTAGCTATGAAAGAGTTATTACTCCTTCCAATAGGAAGGTGAAGGATGCAAGAACATGTCATTTCTCTGCACTTATTTCTGCCCATCAGGACAACCCCAGATTCCTATTTAAGACTGTGGATCAGTTAGTTAACCCAGCCTCACCTTGTGCCCCTGCTGATTGTGAAAAGTTCCTTTTGCACTTTGCTGGTAAGGTGGAGTTAATAAGATCAGATATCATCCCTAATCCTGCCTTTTTAGATGTGGATCACCCATTCAGGGATTCTTTGAGCAATTTTTCTGCTATTACTCTGCCTGAACTCACAGACATCATGTCTCTTATGAGAATATCCTCCAGCCCTCTGGACAAAATCCCAACTAGGTTTTTATTGGAAGTTATGGATTGTATTGTGCCCCTTTTACAAATTATTTTTAACAGCTCACTGTCTACTGGCTGCGTCCCAGATTACTTTAAAACTGCTTGTGTCCAGCCAGTCCTAAAAAAACCTGGGCTAGATCCCACCCTTCTGGATAACTATCACCCAATCTCCAAATTGCCTTATATTTCCAAGATTATCGAAAAACTTGTATCTAAGCAGCTCCTTGCTGCTGTGGAAAACAATAATACCTTTGAAAAGTTCCAATCTGGCTTTCGTCAACACCACAGCACTGAGACAGCCCTTCTCAAAGTCACTAATGACATTTTAATGAATGCAGATGCAGGCATGTGTTCAATTCTTGAGCTGATGGACTTAAGTGCTGCCTTTGACACAATTGATTATGGCATTCTTTTAGATAGACTGAGGCACTGGGTGGGCATATCTGGCACTGCACTAGACTGGTTCTCATCATATTTGTCCAATAGGAAATTCTGTGTCAGCATTGACAACTTCATGTGATCCTTCTTCCATATCAAGTGTACCTCAAGGTTCAATTCTGGGACCAATGCTGTTCTCCTTATACATGCTTCCTTTGGTTGATGTCATCCGCAGACATGGGCAGACATCTTTTCATTGTTATGCAGATGACACACAGTTCTACCTTCCTGTCAAGCCCACAATCTTAGAACGTTGAGTTCTCTGCAGGACTGCCTGTCTGACATAAAAAATTGGATGTCGATAAATTTTCTACAGCTCAACTCAAATAAAACTGAAATCCTTGTTATTGGGCCCCAACACATCACTAAACAAATACTGCCATCTACTGGTAACCTGTCACAACATATCAAGCCTGTTGCAAGAAATCTTGGTGTCCTGTTTGATAGCAATTTATGTTTTGAGCAACATATCACTAAGCTAATTATGTTTCTATCACCTCAGAAATATTGCAAAAATCAGATCTATTTTAAATCTTACTGATGCAGAAACTGATGTACACGCTTTTATCTCCTCACGCCTCGATTATTGTAACAGCCTGTTCACTTGTCTTAATCAAAAAACTTTGACACGACTGCAGACTATACAGAACTCAGCTGCTAGGCTATTAACCAGGACCAAGAAGTATGACCACATCACACCTGTTTTAGCCTCTTTACATTGGCTCCCTGTTTGTTTTAGGATTGATTTTAAGATCTTGTTGATTACTTCTAAGGCTCTTCATGGCCTGGCTCCAGACTATATTTTAGACCTTATAATCCCTTATGAACCTTCACGTAGTTTGAGATCTTCAGGCAGGGGTCTTCTGTCTGTTCCTGAGTCCAGGATGAAAACTAAGGGGGGCAGAGCTTTTGCCATCAGGGCCCCGAGGCTCTGGAACAACTTGCCCGAAGAAATTAGGTTGTCTGAGTCAGTGTCTGCTTTTAAGTCTCTTCTCAAAACACATTTTTATCTGAAAGCATATCCTGAACTGGCTGTTTATTTTATTGCTTTTGTGTATTTTATGTATTATATTTCTTTATATTTCATCATTCACTGTGGTATTTTATTTCTCTTGTTTTGAAACACTTTGTACTTTGTTTTGATAAGTGCTCTATAAATAAAGTTTTATTATTATTATTATTATTATCCTCAGTAAGAGAAAAAAATATATCACATGATTACATCAAAAACAAAGACAGAGATGTGATTTTTTAACAAATGAGAGTATTTATTCTGAATCAGTATCAAAATCGAATCCTGTATTACAAGAATTAAAATATCATATATTTAAAATAAAATTGTATTTAACTGAGTAAAAGATAAACCAAAACAACCAAACAGAAATAACAATTAAACTAGTATCTAAATTGAAGGACTATAACCAGACATCAGGGGCTGCGGCGGATCACAAAGGGGGTTGCACTAATACAGTGGTTCTTAAACCTTTTCTGTCATGCCCCCCTTCAGAAGCCAAAGTTTATAAGTTTGAGATCCACTGCTCTAAGACAATGGCCTACTCACACCACACTCTGAACACAATATAAGCACTGCAATGTAAGAATAAAAAGTTAAGCAAAAGGCACACTTAAGATGAATGTATGCAAAAGGGAGAAGGCTACTGCTCCTCAGCTAATAAAGCTGCAGCCGATCACTACAAGGAAACAGTTATAGTTTTGTGCAAAAACTCCTTTATAACAGCAGTTAACAATACTGTTATCCTTTAAAGTACAAAGTCATTGTAAAATAAAGGTTTTGTACATCCAAATGATGTTAATTTTGAGACAATGATTACTGTTTGGAAATGAGTCATAGGAATATCCATCTCTAAAGCCCTCTAAACCGAATTTTACATTGTGATACATGATGTGGGTGGATTGCTTTATAACACAAGTTGGAAAGACGGTTATTCAAAGACGGGCTTAAGCAGAATGGTGGAAACACAATTTCAGCATGTTTACCATCTTCACCCCATGACAAAACAGAAGAAACATCATCGTCTTGGTGGTGGGAAATGGAGTTTATGGAATTGCGCTAACAACTACCATCACTGAAATGAGACAGAGGCTACCTATAATCCAGACCTTGACTTAGACCTCATTCATGTTGAGAAAGAAGAAATCATAAAGACACAAACCAATAAACAACTGAATGAGACAGAAAGATAGAGAGAAGCAGACCGACAGCAACCCCCCTCCACCTCCTTTACACTTACACAAGAATTATACACAGTTTAGTGGTCCTTTAAAAACAATGTCATCAAAAGCAATCTTGAAGTACAAACAGTAAAATGTACAATAGTACAATAAAATGTCTAATAGAATTAAATAAATAAAATGTCTAATAGAATTTAAATATATGATACTAAGCAATCAAAGGGACATCAGGCAAAGCAGTAATAGCTAAAACAAGGCAGTACTAAGACAAAGCAAAGCAAGTATAATGACAAAAGCAAAGCTAGCATACACAAAGCAGCAATGGCAATATCTTTTCTAAAACGGAAATAAGAATTTGTTATGGGAATGAGCAGGGTCCCCACAGCAGCAGTGGAAGAGTTTCCCTGGGAGGTACAGTATTTATTTCCTGTATTGATGCGCCAGTTAATTGCATTGGTTGCATTCCGCACATGGGGCACTGACGTGGGCGTGTGTATTTAACCTGGTTAAGCAGGTTACACGTGGCTACAATACTGGTCGTTGAGCATTTTGACAAGAACTCTGTCTCTGCTTCCAGGCTCTATTTTCCATTTCAAAGTCAGCAAGTAGTTACTAGTAGGACTAATGTGTCCATTTTGAGAAATAAAACAGACGTGGATCTTTATAGTAATTAGTGATTAAATATTCTCTTTCCAGAGATAATAGAGATAATTCACTAGCCTTCAGAGGCTCCAAGAGAGCAGAAATGAAACATAGCATTAGTTCAGGAAGAGCACTGAAGTAGTGCTTGTATTGGCTGATTGGCCTCAGCTGGTGCATTATGCTTTACAATCATAGATTCATTGATAGCTGAGTGGCTAGTCACGTCCAATTATATTCACGCACTGACACAGTCCGTGCTTCTCATTTTGGATGACTTGATTAAGGAGTAAATAATCATGGTGCACCGAGTGTCTTCTGCAGCCTGTTATCCTCGGTGAATAGCTGTCAGTTCAGATGCAAGGACAGAAGCTGAGTTTTCGCTGTTGGACCGGGACTGGACTGGACTCCTTCTCAAGCGATTCCCCTTCTCCAGCGATCTCTCTCTCCAACGAACTCCACACCAGTGAGTCTTCCCCATCTCCATACCTGCACACCTGTCTTCCCATACTATAAACTAATAAAGAGCCATCTATCTCCATATCGGTGTCTCCTGCCTGTCTGTCCGTAACACAGGCAGGCTGAGTCAGTATTATTATTGTTGTTGTTACCTTTTGCAATTATTAGTATGAATATCATCTCTGCACTGTTATTACCATGTTTCCAATGTTGTGGTTTTGTTTTTGGAGATTTGTGTTTATTGTGACTGATGGTCCAGCTTTGGGTAACCCCCAGACCCTTACAGGAGGGAGCTGACCCATTGTGGGCTTGATCCCCTCCTAAACCACTACCAGACCCGGACGAGGGGGCTTGTTTGTTAGGGACTGACAGTTGGATTTAGTTGTGGACTTCGTGGAGGGGAGGGATAAGGTGACCCAGCCTTGCCCCCCTCATGCTGCTCATTCTAGAGTTCCATCAGATTAAAATACCAAAATGGAAGAACGTATAATATTCATAACAAATATATTGGCTGAGCGAAAGTTGGAGTGGAAGTTGGGGATGTATGTGTTTACAAGTTTTATAATAATAAAAAATAATAGAGAATGATAATAACAATACCACTAATACTAATATCAGGAATAACAGTAAAAATAATAACCACCACCAGGACAGGAAATTCACCGGTGGCAACGACAGCCATGGGCCCTCTGTCTGGCCTCGATGTCCTCTTGAAAACCGGCCACTCTGGCCTTGGTGGCCCGCTCTCTGCCTGTTTTGTTATTTTCTTTCCCCGCCCTGCCTCTCTGCTCTCTCCTGTCTGCCCCGGCTTCGGAATGTTAGTACATGTACTTTATTGTAACAGTAACGTAATCAATAATAATTAATGTAATGGTAATGGTAATGTGGTGTGACCAATAAAAATGCTAGAAAGAGCTCTCGTTTTGAAGCCGTACATCATGCCAACTCTCAACAGAGAAGGAAACAAAATGGCTCACCCGTTAGCTTCCATCATCAGCTGCAGAAAAAACAATGTGTTTAATTCAGAAAACATCAGTTGTTTCAGCAAATCCCCCAAAACGATATTTGTTCACATTCAAATGACAGCGGCCTCTAGTGTCCGTAGGAATCAGGACTCTTGTCCGTTGGAAGAAAAGGCAAGTCGGAAGTCAATTTTCCAACCAAGTCATTTTTGGGCCTAAACAATAGTATTGTTTTTCATTGTGATTTGCTATGGTTTTGGAAGGCACAAACAAATGATGTCAGATCAGAAAATGCTTCTATGGGTCGTTCTAGATGACATAGAAAGAGAAATTGTTGTTTAATTTGGAGTACTTGTGCTAGTAATGATCTACACATAAATTAGGTTTTTAAAAACACTCTAAACATTGTAATAAATAATGCAAAGTTCCAAGCAATACTTTTGGTGGAAGCTTTCCATCTGTTCATCTATACCACTATTAATTCCAGATCATAGCAGCATGCGTGTAAGTGCTGTGATACCTACCTGCTAACAGCTAGCATTAGCTCCCTGCAAATAGCAACTCACTAATGTTACCAAGCATTGCTTACTACTTCTGGTTCTCTGTACTGGCAGTTATCTCTCTCTCAACAGCATGCCGCCACTCACCCCAGTATCCAAGCAATACAGTCTGCGATCAAAACGGCGATCCATCGAGAGGACACCTGGATGATGTCCTCCAGCGTCAGTCTCTGCTCCTTTCCAGGATGGCTGTGCTGCAATGCGAAGTTCCCTCCAGCTCTAAGAGTCCAGCAGAAAGTGCCACTCCTGGCCCATCCAATGACCATCCTTTCACTTGGGCAGCTGTTGTGAAAAAGGGGAGAAGGATTTCCCTTGCTCTGTTCGAACCAGACAGGGATGACAACCCTATCCCGGTTTCAAATTACTTTACCCCACTTGAGATGGTAACTGAGCTAATGGCTACATGCTCGGCGATTTTCCTGATGCAGCCTGTCCTGGTCTGTGCCAACATGATGCGAAAGCATCAAATTTCCCTGACAACCTTGTTATCCCATGGAAAACTTTGCCGACACCACTCCCCTCTACTGTTTCCAGCTCCGAATGCACTGCTCCTCCTAGCTTCAGCCATCGACTCACCTGCCCAAGGGAGCACTGGACACAAGGGAGCATGGTGTGGCCAGCAGTGATGTCATCTCCAGTATCCCTCCGTCTTCATACCTAGGTGAAACTCCTCCAATCAACTCTACTGTCCTTGATGTGACTAATCAGCTACCTCTCTCATCCAAATTCGCCATTGGGAGCTGTGGGGACAGGCAATCTGAAATCCTTTTCATTGGCGACTCCATTGTCAGATATGTTGAACTCCCAGGCGCTATCACTTATTGTCTTCCAGATAGCAAAGTTGCTCACATTATTGAACTGTCACCAGTACTCACAGACCTCCATCCCTCAGCGCACACACACACACACACACACACACACACACACATATTATATATATATATATATATATATGCAATATATGTATATAATTGTTCACATGGGTACAAATGACGTCATGGATAAACAATCAGTGAAACTCCATGATCAACTTGAGTCTTTTGCAATCACAATCCAGAGCATTTACTTCATAAATGTGTTTTGAAAAGTGCTGTACAAATAAAGTTTATTATTATTATTATCATCATTATTATCCATCCATCCATTTTCTACCGCTTGGTCCCGTTAGGGGTCGCGGGTGACTGGAGCCTATCCCAGTGACTTTGGGCCTTAGGCAGGGTACACCCTGGACAGTGGCCAACTCGTCGCAGGGCTAACACAGACACAGACAAGAACAGACAACCATTCACTCTCACATTCATTCAATACGGGCAATTTAGAGTTATCAATTAACCTACACATGCATGTCTTTGGACGGTGGGAGGAAGCCGGAGAACCCGGAGAGAACCCACGGTAACACGGGGAGGACATGCAGACTCCACCCAGAGAGATTGTGTGATGTTGGTCTGGTCCGGGAATCGACCCCACGAACCCACGATCTCCTTATTGGGAGGCAGGAGCTTTAGCCGCTCTGCCACCGTGCACCCCATCATTATTATTATATTAAAAGTACTGTATTTGCAGAACTGGAAGGATTCATTCTTATCACAGTCAACAACCTCCATAATGGTATTTTTAATAAAAAGTACAGTGCCCTCCAAATGTATGGGAACAGCAAATTTTTTTCAATATTTTTTCCTATACACTGAATACATTTGGATTTGAGATCAAAAGATGAAAATGAAACAAGAGATCAGAATGTCAGCTTTTATTTCCTAGTATGTATGTGCATATATTTTTTACAGTTTTACAACATGGCACCTTTTGTTTCAGCCACCTACATTTTTAGCTGAGCAAAAGTATGGGAACATGTTCCCTGACCATGTGATAGATGTTGCATTGATTGTTCAAACATGAAAATGCTGTGAATGTGTAGTCTTGGTTTTAGCCTTGGTTTGGCAGTCAGAAATAATACACCAACATGAAGACCAGAGAACTGTCTATGGGAGAAAATCAAGCAATTCGGAAGCTGAGAAAAGAAAATAATTCAATTTTAACCATTGCACAAAAAATTGAAATAACAAATACAGCAATTTGGAAAGTCTTGAAAAAGAAAGACCACTGGTGTACAGGTGCACAAAGGACAGGTCAGCCAAGGAAAACATCAGCAGTTCATGACAGAAACAGGATATATGCAGGTATACGGCCTACTTGTTTTTCAGTCGGCATTGCGTAATTGCGTAAAGCCACTTCTAAATGATGTATATCATTCAGTAGTGTGCTGCAAGCTTTTTTTCCAAGGCTTGACCCACCCTACTCTGCCTCTCATTGGCTAGTACTTGTTGCCTTTGTTGTTTGAGTTGGTTAGGTTTAGGCATGAATCGGTGCATGCTGTCTGTTGCCGTAGCTCCATCTTAGAGAGGAGGTGAGGGCAATCCAGGCTGACCTGAAGGTGAAGATCAGGGAGGCTAAGGAGAAGTACAGGAGGAAGCTGGAGTGGAAACTCCAGCAGAACAACATGAGAGAGGTCTGGAGCAGCATGAAGAACATCACTGGCTTCAGACCAACTGGCAGCAAAGGAGTTGAAGGCAGCTTGGACAGGGCCAACGAACTTAATCTGTTCTTTAACAGATTCGACACACCAGCTCCTGCTCATCCCTCCTCTAACTCAGCTGCTGTATGCCCTCAGACTCCTGTGACTCAACTGCTCCCCCCTCCCCTATCTTCCTGGGAGAGTCCTACTACCCCCTCAACTGGCTCTCAGGCTAACGGCCCTCTTCACACTGATGACCCCCTTCCACCGCCTGTAACCTCTGCTGTGTGCCTGACTACTGACCAGGTGAGAGGACAGCTGATGAAACTCCACTCAAACAAGGCTGCAGGCCCCGACAGAGTTAGCCCCGGGGTGTTAAAAGCCTGTGCCCCCCAGCTATGTGGAGTCCTTCAACATGTCTTCAACCTGAGCCTGAGTCTCCAAAGGGTCCCTATTTTGTGGAAGACATCTTGCCTCGTTCGTGTGCCGAAGACACCGCGTCCCAGTGGCTCCAAGGACTACAGACCAGTGGCACTGATCTCCCACATAATGAAGACCCTGGAGAGACTGGTGCTGGAACAGCTGCGGCCCATGGTCAGACCCCTCCTGGACAGCATGTGCATCTGCAGCACTGTCTGTCGGACAGCGTGGTCAGCAACACTGAGGCCCTTCAGGGGACTGTCCTCTCTCCCTTCCTCTTCACCATCTACACCACGGACTTCAGCCACCACACAGAGTCCTGCCACCTTCAGAAGTTTTCTGATGACCCTGCTGTGGTGGGATGTATCAGCGGTGGTGATGAGACTGAGTACAGGGCTGTGGGTGGGTAACTTTGTCTCATGGTGTGAGCAGGACCATCTGCAGCTCAATGCGACAAAGTCTAAGGAGCTGGTTGTAGACCTACGAAGGGCCAAGGCACCAGTGACCCCGGTTTCCATCCAGGGGGTCAGTGTGGACATTGTAAAGGATTACAGGTACCTGGGAGTACACATGGACAATAAACTGGACTGGGCTAAGAACACTCAAGCTCTTTACAGGAAGGGCCAGAGCCGCCTCTATTTTCTGAGGAGGCTGAGGTCCTTCAACATCTGCTGTACAATGCTGAAGATGTTTTATGAGTGTGTGGTGGCCAGTGCTATCCTGTATGCTGTTGCATGCTGGGGCAGCAGGTTGAGGGTAGCGGACGCTTACAGACTCAACAAAATGATAAATAAGGCCAGTGACATTGTTGGGGTGGAACTGGACTCTCTGTCGGTGGTGTCAGAGAGGAGGATGCTGGCTAAACTACATGCCATCTTGGACAGTCTCCCACCCACTCCATGACGTGCTGGTCAAACAAAGGAGTACCTTCAGTGGAAGACTCATCCCCCCAGGAAGTCATTCCTGCCTGTGGCCATCAAACTCTTTAACTCCTCCCTCTAAGTGTTAGTCTAGATGACCCTAAGTCATTAAACTGGACATTGATCATTAACATCACTGCAATACTTGACATAATTGTGCAATATTCTGTGTTAATACTGCTGTGCAATATTCTCTGTTTTCAGTTTAATTTATTGATATTTATTGATACTCTATTACAATTACTCTATTATAATCTTAATAAGCTACACTTGTCAGTTCATGCACTATTACTTTATACCGTATCATTATCATCAACCGGTAAACCCACTTTGTACTTCACACTTATTTAAATTTTATACTTATACCCACTTGGTACTTAATTTATCTGACCTATATTATAGTGTATTATATTTTTTGCTTAGTACTTAGTACTTCTGATGTGCTAGCTCTCTCTAGTCTGTCTGGCTTGCTAACCTGGGCAGTTTGTCACTTGGTCTGTCTGTGTCTCGCTTGCTTGCCAGCCATTTCCAGGGTTGTGGTGTGACTTTGTACTTGACAAAAGTGGGAGTGAAATACAACAATTTATTACATTTGATAAACGGCAACAGGCAATAGTGTTTATAAACCGCTCGGATAAGATAACTGCGTCACACATGAACAAAATGAAACTTGTGCTTTCCAGCAGCAACCTCTGTGGGGAACAGACAGTATATGGGCGCGATGGTACTCTTCATAGGCGCATATAATTTCAAAACATATAATTTCAACAACAATGATTATCTTGTCTGCAAGATGGAAAGCAATGGATTGACACTGACTGTTGATTACAGTAAATATTAAATTTAAAATGTTGATTAGCTGGGCATACTATGCAATATGGATGCACATCTCTCAGTAAATAATAACCATCCAAATCCTGGTTTTGCTCACGGTTTCTGCCTGTTAAAAGGGAGTTTTTCCTTGCCAGTGATATGCAGTTATGTTGTAAACTGACACACCTTTCACAGTTAACATCTCTTAGTTGCTAGAGATTCAGCTTCATGCTCACTGACTCAAAAACAAACACAGGTAATGTGTTTGAATGAGAGTCTCTGTGACAACTGTGTCACCCTGCAGGTGTCCCAAATGAGTGGGTGCTGCTGGGCCGTGGGCCTCTGTGCCAGAGACGCTGTTCATGAATTAAGGAGAAGAATTATCAGCGCGGTTTACCAAATAAAGTTGGTCACGGGGGCATGTTTGAATTAATGAAGTGGAAGACATACCACGCATGTCAAGCTGATTTCCAAGAACTTGGACCTGTGCTACTGGCACTTTTCCTCTATGATCACACAGTGAAGTCAAACGGGCTGTTGATCATAGCCAATCTCAAACAGAAACTGGCCCCTGGCTTTGTAGCTGATACCTCTTAATCAAAAAATGCCTGGAGTGGTCCTGATCTCAATCTTGTGGATCAACTTGGGACATGTGGATCATTGTTTATCATTATATCTTTAGTTTAATTGACTAACTACTACATGACTGGAGTTGCACACAGGTGGATAATATGATATGATGTTTGTATCATGTCCATGTATACATGATTTGGACACAGTGGTGTGAGCAAATGAACCACGGGTCACAATATAAACAAGCATCAGTCAGACGTTTAAATGAATGATATGACAACAAGAGTCAGCCCAACTACAAAGTCAGTCTGCTGGCTCCTCTTAGCAACAGGTGTTTAGTGCAGTGTGAGCAGTGGCTTTATTTAAATAGATAACATGACTTAAACGTAAATTGATTATTAAAAAATTGTTCCCCCTCCAGCTGGTGGTAACCTAGCTGACCACCAAACTGAGACTTTCCAGTGACAGCATGTTCATTAATCTGCTGCCTGTAGCACTCACGGATCAGGGAAAGATGTGGCTAGTTTCTCTGTTTGGTGTCCAGTTGCTACCGCGGGCCCCTGGGCGGCCACCCTCGCTCACTGGCCTCATCCCTGACTTGAGGCAATGTTTGATCCTTCAGGCTTGCATATGCTGGAAGGAGAGAGGGGTGGAGGAGGACCTCTTATGTGATTCTACCCACTGGCCTGACACAGACGTTGCAGAGAGAGAACCTTTTTATTCACTTGTTACGGGGCTTCCGTCGGTGGTGTGAAGTGCTCCTGAGAGCCCACAAATCTGCCCAGTCAGTCTGTCTCAAGAACCCTATCAGAATTAAACCCCTAACCAATTAACTCCTAGCAGTTATGAGGCTTCAACAGATCTGAACACCTGGTCGGTCCGGGGTGGGGTCCCTACACAGGTTCTCTACTCTTAAGGTGTGTGGTGTGTGTGTATATGTGCCTAGAGGCAAATCTGTTGTGTTGCCATAGTGTGGATTGCACTGAAACACACCTCCCGGGGGTGCCGCGGTGTCCCTGTCTTTATATGCTTTTCTGAGCTCTCTCCCAGAATAAACTACTCACACAAGGGCTTATTATGTTTCATGGGATTTTATTCACTCAGTAATACAGGGTTATAATGTCAATATAAATTAAAAAAATATTAAGGTGGAGAACTGGTCTGGCTGTTTTCACATGCCTTTAATTTTAGGCTTATTTATTTAAAGGGAGTATAGGCTTTGAGTGACTTTTATCCTTTTAATCACACATAGTAGCTTTAAAATAGTTTCAATTTATTATAAATTTAGCAACTGGTATACACCATGTAATGGCAAACCCTTTGGCTTTGTACTGCTCCTAAACTGACAGAGCCCTAGAAGGGAATTAACGGTAACGGTAATCTCACCAAGGTATTGCGAACAAACTGTTTTTACCAGATTCAGAAAGATGCAGAAATATACTGCTATGATTACTATAGTGTTTGAAGTCGAAGCCTCTGTGGCTGCGTGTGTGTTCAAGTAACAGGAAGTGCCCCTGTGCTGTGGCTTGGAGAGAGAGAGCCTTGAGCTCAGGAAACAGCGCTTTATATAGAGGCCTCTGCTAAGATTCTAAAAATTGGGGAGCATGGGGAGAGTACAGGCTTTATGTGGGGAAAACACCAAATTTTTCAACTCAGAGCTGATACTTTTTTAAAACTCAAAAGCATCTAAAGCATCAAAGACAATGCATTTATCATATTTCACAAATACACAAATAAGCCAGGATAAATGTAAACATAAATGGTGATAAGTAAAAGTAAATGTAAAGTCAAATAGTAAAACAAATGAATCATTCAAAGTTTTAAAGGTGTAAATAATGATTGTGAGAATAAAAGACAATGATATATGACAAGTCATTAAGTAACAAATGTTTAAATGATTAGATGATCAAAGATTAAAGGATAAAATAGGTGAATGAAAGTATAGAAATTAAGTAATAAATCTTGTAAATGATTAAGTGATCAAGTAAATTAAAGCAAAACAAATGTTAAGTAATAAATCCTTTAAATGAAAATGAGTAACTTTAAATGATTAACAGATTAAAAAGTATTAAATGTTAACTCTAAGGGATAAAAAGATTAAAAAAGATTAAATGATAATATGAAAAAAATGAAGATAATGATGACAACTGAATCTGACAATGCTATTAGATGGTAATAATAACAGCTGTAATACACACACACACACACACACACACGATGGAGGAAATGTGTTTCCACACACCCAGCTATCTTGTAACAGCTGTCATTCTGCCTATGTAAAATGACAACGCCATTTTGTTTTTTACACCTGCTCTTGGGAGGAAATGTGGTTTTCCAACCTTTACCCTCTTTTTGTCTTGTTCTACCTAAGCAGGACCCTGTCTGTGACAGGGCTTAAATGACAAATGAGTACAACAATAATTACATAATATTTCCATCATTTCAACAGCAGACACACACACATTTGTTTCACTATCCCGTGGGGACAGTCATTGACATAATGCCTTCCCTGGCCCTTACCTTAACCATCACAACTAAATGCCTAACCTTAACCCTTACCCTAGCCCTAATCTAATTGTAACCTGTACCCTAAAACCAAGTCTTAACCTTCAAAAAGCAGTCAACCTCAATTTCTGTCCCCACGGTGACACAAGTCCCTATGGGTCCGTGTGCATTCAGGTTAAAGTCCCCACCGGGATATAAGAACATGAAACACACACAAACGTTGACAAAAATAAAGTTTACAAACTTCTCCCGAAATCCTCAAGGGACAGAAGCTTTACAATCAACAAGTTAAATTAAAAGTTCCCTCTTATCTCTTTGACAATTACTTTAAAAATTGATAGTGATTGACTGATAATTTTCACTGATAAAGAAAATCATCATTAAATACAGCCCTTTAACAACTTTGTTGTTGTTTATATGCTCTGGGGAACATTTCTAGATAAGATACAATTAATTTTGGGGTGGGGAGACAGTTTAATGATTGCAGATATTTGTACAAAATGATCAAAGACCATAGCAAAAAGCCACTGCAGCATCTGTGATGGTATCAGGAATGGAAGGTCCTGAGTCTAAATAGAGACAGGGGTTTAAAGGTTTGCTTTTAAAATTCTCAGTAATTCGATTTTATAGCAATATTACTCACCTCACATTCATACCAGTGAAATAAAATAAAATAAAAATGCAGTGAAATGTCACACACAGGGACAGAATACAAGTCCTGCAAAATGGAAAGTAGACATTAAGCTGAAGATGGTTCTGCTCACACCATGAGACAAAGTTACCCACCACAGCCCTGTACTCAGTCTCATCACCACCGCTGATACATCGCACCACAGCAGAGTCATCAGAAAACTTCTGAAGGTGGCAGGACTCTGTGTGGTAGCTAAAATTTGTGGTATAGATGGTGAAGAGGAAGGGAGAGAGGACAGTCCCCTGAGGGGCCCCAGTGTTGCTGACCACGCTGTCCGACAGACAGTGCTGCAGACGCACATGCTGTCCAGGAGGGGTCTGACCATGGGCCGCAGCTATTCCAGCACCAGTCTCTCGCACGTGCTGTGGTCTGCCAGTCAGGAAGTCAACAATCCAGGACACGAGGGGGGCATCCACCTGCCTTGCTGCCAGCTTCTCACCTAGCAAGGCTGGCCGGATGGTGTTGAAAGCACTGGAGAAGTAAAAAAACATGATCCTCACTGTGCTTGCCGGCTTGTCCAGGTGGGTGTAGATGCGGTTCAGCAGGAAGATGATGGCGTCCTCAACTCCCAGCCGGGGCTGGTAGGCAAACTGTCCAGGAGGGGTCTGACCATGGGCCGCAGCTGTTCCAGCACCAGTCTCTCCAGGGTCTTCATTATGTAGAAGGTCAGTGCCACCGATCTGTAGTTCTTGGAGTCACTGGGATGCGCCGTCTTCGGCACAGGAACAAGGCAAGATGTCTTCCACAGAATAGGGAGTCTTTGAAGACTCAGGCTCAGGTTGAAGCCATGGTGAAGGACTGTAGCTACATAGCTAGGGGACACAGGCTTTTAGCACCCCAGGGCAAACACCATCGGGGCCTGCTGCCTTGTTTGAGTGGACTTTCATCAGCTGTCCTCTCACCTGGTCAGTAGTCAGGATCATTATTAATTATTTTCTCCTTTCATAAATACATTTTCTTAACTTTGTCATTTTTTATAAACATTATGTAGTATGTTTAAAGATCACTGAATGTTATTCACACAACTAATCAAGGCAGACAATAGATATATTCTATTCTGCCTAATTAAGAGCACTGTGATAATCGCTGAGTTACCATCTCTTCTGCACAAAGACAAAACATCAGTTTGATTAACCAGGAAACACAATGGAAGTAGATGAGATTCTTCTAATTTCAGATCAGTCTATAAAAAAAAAACAGTTTTCTCCTCGAGGTGCAGAGCAAAAAAAGGTAAAAAAGTTTGTACAATGACAACAATAATCAGACAAGCACTCCCTCCCTAGATTTTCAGTTTTCGTCCATGCCAACTGCGTGAATCCAGCAAAACACTTTACATACAGCATGTTGGCAAATAGGAATGAATGAGAATCCCAACTTAACATCCTGTCATTTAATGCTTGTGCAAGTAGCAGAGTTCTCTAATAAATTATGAAATTGATGAAAGTTTGTTCAACCACAAAATAAGTCTTAAAATCCATCAGTGTTGCACCCTGTGAGAGAAGTGAGACCACTCCTCTTCAGTTCTAATCAACTATCCGCTGTTTTTTGCTTCCTCTTGCACACCAGGTGCCAAATATCATGCGAGCATTGTGGCTCTTTCCTGTTGTGTCTGAATAGTTAACACTTACTGTGCACAGATAATCAGTTAATGAATGTTAATTCACAGTTACAACATTTATTGGGCATATTTCAACATTCTGATTAATAGCAGATGACCCAGCTGGAAATGTTTTGTTCTAAGAATGTTTTCAGAACATTACCATACAATGTCCTCGTAATCTTTTCATCTTTTATTCCCAGAATTTTCTTCTTAAAAGTAGGATAACATTTTCTTAAAAACATTCTAAAAATGTAATAACTTTCTTAAACTGTTTAGTGATAACATTGTTAAAATATTATGCTCCAAGATTCTTAAAACGTTTTCATTGTGTCAAGTGTTTTTAATTTTCCCAGAATGTTATTATTTTAGAGTAGGATAATATGCGTTATAACTCAAAACTCCTGAGTAACTGGACTGACCACTTAGGTCACTACAATGACTTTGATCATTTACTACTACTGGAATTGCACATGTAAACTCATGTAAAAGGTTGCCTGGCATCGCTAGACAAACTCGCAAATACGAATTAGTCTGGGTAAAAATCTTTCTGAATGGGAGGGGGGCGAGACGCATCTGCCAGAGCAAATAAAACATGAGCTTGCAGATTCGTCTGGTTCCCAAGCTATGTAAAAGGTTGATAATACATTATTAATACATATTCAAAAGTCTTCCAGCAGAATTACTTTTGCCAGTCATTTATTTATTTTGTGTGTGTGTGTGTGTGAAAACATAAACATTGAACCTGTCTGCAGAAAAAAGTTTTAAACTATGTTTAAAAGCCAATATCAACAAAAATTACACACTTAAATGTCATTAAATGTTGTACAGTCAACTTCTGCACCATAAACTGAACATACCTTGTTTGGGTAGGAGATAAAACTTGTAGTTTTCTCACTTCACTTTCTCCACTTAACATTTTGATACCCCAAAAACTTGGCCAAGCCCCTGAACTAATGCTCTTTTTATGTTAATTTTTGGCATCATGATACAAATCAGTAAAATGATAATAAAAAAAGATTTTAAAAAAAAGGTACTGATGATGGTGTGTGTGTCATGGTGTGTTTGTGTAGGTGAGAGGTTCTATGTGTTAATGTTGTGTATTTGTTGATTTAGTCAGAGTCTGCAGTTAGGGGCTTCAGCTCCCCTCAGGTGCTGCTGCATTTTTGTTACTCTGAAGCAAGGATGGACTTTCATTGTCCAATACTTTATCAATACACCTGTTCAACAAGCAAAAACATGAAGAAAAGTGATATTTTAATCTGCTCTTGTCATAGTCAGCCACCATGCCCTTCCGATCCCTGCATGCTCTTGTGTGCTCTCCTCTCCTAGTGTTTCTTGTGTGTCCTCTTTTTGTTTCAAGATGTGTGTGTGTGTGTGTGTGTGTGTGTGTAAATGTCTTCTGGTCTGGCTCCCTGGTCTCCCGCCTGCTGCTGATCACCGGCACACCTGACGCCAATTACTCATCAGTCTCCACAGCTTAAATACCAGGCTCTACCACACTACCAGTGCCAGATTGTTTCTGTACACTTGTATGGCATTTATGTTAAGGACCTGCTTGTGGCCAAGTTAAGTATTATTGTTGTTATTTCTAGTTGCCTTGTTTTGTGACTTTGGTCTGCTTCTGCTTCAGACTTACCCCACGCCGGTGATCACAGCTACGGTCTCCTCCTGGATCTCTACCAACCTTTTTTGCCTGTCTCTTCTGCTACGCTACTCCTGCCAGCTGTCTCTCCGGCTCTGCCAGCTACACCTCACGAGCCACATCCTCTCTGATCCAGCCTACTCCATTCCACGGATCTGCTGCCTGTCCGGGTCTAGACATCACTCTACACAAGCCGGGCCAGAACACACTTCTCCAGTCTCCATTCCTGGATCTTCGCAGCCCGCCTAGAACCGGGAAAATTTGTTTTTTTTGATAAATTGTAGTTTGTTATATGGTTATAATTATGGGATGGTGTAGTCCCTCATTCGTCCAGGAGTTTTTTTTTATCGTAGAAAAGGTTTCAGTCGTAGTCATCTGGACACTGTTTTCAGAATCAAGACGTTTCGGCTCCCATCCGGAAGTCATTCTCAATCGTGAAAATTTCTGAGTTCCCGGTCCATTTTTCACAATTGAGAATGACTTCCGGATGGGAGCCGAAACGTCTTGATTCTGAAAACCGTGTCCAGATGACTATGACTGAAACCTTTTTCTACGTTTATGGTTATTCATGTATCTGTAAATACACTGCGGACAGCAGCTGACAGGAAGAGGTCATATTATCCAGAGAAATATTAGCTTTTTCTGGGTGAATAAATGTTAAAAAGGGAAGCTAAAGGGCAACGAGTGCTGACCTTTCAAGTTTCATCAGGAGTCATAACACCATCAAGCACATCATGTTTAATTAGGAAACTACAAACAAAACACTACACTGTTGCACACATTATTATTATTGCGTATCAACATGCGTAAATATCATTTCATTGGAACTACAATACTATTCATACAATACTAGCCTAAATGTAAGCCTACTGAAAATAAACTGCATCATAACTCACGCATGCCACCTCTACACGAACATACAATACTTGCTCACAGCTTATCACGAATTATGTGCTTGTTCAAGATCTTTTTTGAACATTATAAAGAGTACGGTCTAGACCTGCTCTATAGGAAAAGTGCAATGAGATAACTTCTGTTATGAATTGGCGCTATAGAAATTGAATTGAACAAATGCTTGACACTGACCTGAGCCCCTCTATGGGGAGCATATTTCAGGGTACCTGCTACACAGCTGTCACACAGCAAAACTGTCTTCTGCAGTATCATGGGGTGGTTCTTGTGGTAGGCCTCTAAAGAGGGGAAAAAAAGACTTGAAAAGGCTACATTTTCCAAAGAAATGTTGTGTCCTTTTTTCAGCTTGAAAAAGTAGATAGCTGAAGTAGTTCTTGAGGCAGTACTGGAAGCAGTATTTGAAATACTTTAAGCAGTATCTCAGGCAGAAGCTAAAGTAGATAAAGCAGTACTTGAAGTAGCTGAATCAGTAGCTGAAGTATTTTAAACAGAAGGTAAAGTAGGGTAAACGTCCCTATTAAGCCCACATACCATATTAGCCCACTTGCAACTTTTGAGTCAAATAAAAAAGAAACTACATCATCATTTTTGCAGTGTGATGTTTCTTCCAATGAAGCTACTTGTTACATAAATGACACTTTTTATTGTAAGACAATCAGATTTCTTGATAATGAGTAATCAAATCACATGTGTGACATGTGCCTGCTGATCCCAGAAAAAGTAACAAAAAGCATTTTTTTTTTTGCATATTTCTACTCCTGTACTCATTTGTTATCAAAATGACTAATCAAGTGATTAGTGTTTTGAAGACATATGTTAGAATATTACTTGGATTAGAAATATAGTTTCTTTTTAAATCAAAATGAGTTTTAGGATGCTAGCAGACAGACCACTTGCTGCATCAGTACAGTAGCTGCATAGTATGGTTCACTGCAATGGCATAATGCATGATAAACACGTATTGTTTACATTATTGTATGTAGTTTATATTATTATACTGTTAAATAGACAATAAATGTGCATGTTTATCTTTATTTATTTTTTAATTAACATTTTTACCTGGTTTACCTGGGGACACAAAAAAAATCATACTGCCTGGGGTGGATATAAATGAGTATAGCTAATTACTTCTCTGCATGATCAATTTTTACATTTCATGTTATGTTAGTGCACCATATATAGATTTATTTCATATATTTTTTTTATGTCACGTGTGTAGAATAAAATATTCTGGGAAATATATGTATATTACAGTGGTCAGGTTAATATTGGAGTGAATGGACGGTCGGAGCAGTTCCTCTGAGTGACTAATATTGCCGCGGATGGTTTTATATTGGAGTTAAGTGAAAGCCGTCTCATATATACGTATGGCGCCTTTCTAGTCTTCCGACCTACATATCACATTCACCACATTCACACACATTAATACACTGATGGCAGATGCTAACTGCTCATCAGTTCAAAAGTTCAAATTAACTAATCATTCACACACACCGGAGCAATTTGGGGTTCAGTGTCTGGCCTGAGGACAAGTGGGCTGAAGGAAGCCGGGATCAAACCCCCAAACTTCCGATTGGTGGAAGACTTGCTCTACCACCAAACCACAGCCGCCCCTATGCATCTGTATGAGACACCGAGGGACGTGACAAAACGTCTGTATTTGACGACCTGGGAATAAGAACAGGTTGAACACACCGACTGATAATATATTCACCTCAATCTCACCTCGTTCCCAAATGAAGTATGCGCATCTTGTCACTAAAACACCAAAGGTTTGCCGTTAGCCCCCCTGCGCACTGTGTGCTGGTCATTTGACTTTGCACCAGGTGCCAAGGCACATGAAAATAGGGCCTTAAATCTTTTGGCCTGTCCACTGAAAATGTTTTTGTCATCGAGGGACAAAAACTGAACCACAAGAAACAGTAAAACAATATTTAAGATAGTGAGCCAGAACAATGTCCACTGTTTGACGAATGGAGGATTTTGGGGTCAACATTATCCTATCACCTAACACCAGAAAACTAATCAACACTAGTGTCAATCATTTATGAGGGAGAAACTGAAAAGAGCTGTTATTGATCCATAGTGTACATATTTCTTGTGGTTCTACCTTTAAATGTGCTCCGACAGGTTGAGTGGGTTGATCAATCATCTCAGTTTGATGGCAGTGTTTTAAGACATCCTCTAATGCAGGTGGTTGAAAGAGAGAGGGGATAGGTGATGATTTCACTCATTCCAATTCTTAATTGTAATGACTACAATCAAGCAAAGAAACTAGGCAGTCAACAGTCAGCTTATGTGGCATAAATTACACAGTCAGAATTCAGACAATTAAATAAAATGGCGGAGAGTAACTGGAGTGCACTACATAGTAAATAGGGAGTCGTTTTGGACATAGCTATCCCACGAGAGGCTCCTGTGCTAAAATCTGAAATATTCAAAGACAAAGCTTGCCTTGCTAATTTATATTGCAATCTTACAGAAAAGGAAAACAGAAAGAAAATGAGTAATAATGCTAAATTTGGACGAGACATCACATACTTTAAACTGTGCTTAGAGCAGTGATGCCAATACTCCCAATTCCATTAGTAAAAAGGTAACATATTTAAATAATCGTAATTGGAACAACCAGCAGGCTAACACTTATAATCACGAAACACCACGCACTATATGATTTTATCTGCCAACAGGTTGAAATCCAAATCATATTAATAATCTGCCTAACAACTGTAATGTGTGTGTGTGCTCGCCTTGACTTTCATCACTAATCTCACCATCTGTTAAAAACAATGACTTAGGCATCCATGTTAAATTTAATATAATATTCAGAATATTCACAATAAGTTACACATTAACCTGTATGTTGCTTGCTTCTTCATTACGTTATCTCAAGTCACTAAAATAGTTAACCTGAGGGTGTGCTGCTGTGACAGAAGCATAATTTGTCTGCCTCATCCTTTAACTGTTAGCTAACTTAGTTCTGAATAACCAGATAAACTTAGCTAAAACCAGGGTTAACTAGTGCGAGTTAGCTTGCGCGATTAAGCGACATCGTTAACTAGCGTGAGGTAGCAATATCGTTAGCTAGCACAAGTTAGCGATTTCGAGTTAGCTAGAGTGAGTTAACCTACCGTCTTGCTTCTCTTGTGAACTCATGGGCCTGGTTGCCTCTCCAGCATGTCTGATCCAAATAGTGGCCTGCTCATACAGGGTTTCCCTCATCAGGGGTGAGGGAGGGGTGGGTCTCTGAATCATTCATTTGAATAATTTCCCTTTTATCCCCTTTTATCAAGTATTTATTTAGTTTAGGTCAATTTCAGACTGACTGACTGACAGACAGACATACATACAGACAGCCATAGATACTTATATGCAGATAGAGAAATAGATAGTGTACATGGATATACAGATAAACAGATAGATAGATGGATGGATGGATGGATTCTTCAGTATCTCATAACTAGGGAACCCACTATGACTTAAAGGCAGGATTTGCCGGTTGCTGTTTGTAAACACACAATTCAAAGTTGGGCCCTCCTCCCCAGCTCAGAGAGAGCGAGAAAGCAAGAATGAAGAGAGGGAGCGGCGTTAGTGAGAACACAGCAGTGAATCAGACAAATTAAATGTCATTTTCTGTTCTAAAGCACAAATAAAGCCTTCATACGACCCTGCGGAAAGGAGTCAGCTGTTATGTTGAATTACAATTTGTTCACTAAATTTACATTACATTATAAACATTCCCTTAAATTCATTACATTTTTATCTCAAATTAGTCTACTAAATTCCCTTGAATGATTAAATCCTACATGGATCATCTGAATAGAGTTTGGCCAGAGCTATTGCCTTTGGTCCACTTATCAGTATATTTCAGCCAGAATACAACTTAACAGCTCTTACAAACCTCCTTTAGAAACTTTGGTGTGATCTGGTGTGAACTGTGATTCACAGAACAGTGTTTTATTTCAGTTGTAAACACAAATATCCACATTTACCACATCGTTGAGTCGTCTAGTGTCAATAGGAGAGACTGTACAGTCTTCTGTTAGTTGTTCTTTTGTTATCATCATCATGTATCATTGTGGGAATGTTTTATATAAGAACATTCTATAATCTGCTACCTCAACAACGTCCAAAAGCATCCTCAGAATGTTATAGGCAAGACGTTCTACCTTTGTTAACATATCACATTACTGGAACGCTTTATAAAAACATTCTCTCATCTCAGGCCTCAATAACATCCTGAAAATATTTTCAGAATGTTTGCTTTGAGAATGTTCTTCCTTTGTAATCATGTAACATAATTTGTGGCCCTGACGACATCCTCAAAACATCCTTTGAATGTTGCAGTAAAAAACATTACGTCTTAGTTAACATTTAACCTTATCAGAACATTATTTGAAATGATAAACATCCTTAATGTTAGATTAAAATGTTTTCTTAATAACATGATTAAAACTGTTAGGTAACGTTAGCCAATGTTGTGGGAACGTTCCCTGCTAGCGGGGGGGTTGCGGGGGTGTGAAATAGGGTGAAGCGTCTCCCAATTAAGAGAGACGCTGTGCGTATTTACACACGAGGCACAGCAGTGTCCCTTCATTGGTTATTTAAATCTCCCGACACGCTGACAGGATCCGTCAGGATCTAATGTTAATTAATGTTGTATTCTTCTACACATCCAAAATGTCACACACACACACACACACACACACACACACACAATCCAGGTTCATACAGTGACATTGTAAAGCAGCCGTCCTCCTGAGAAATCCTGAGCTCCATCAGAGCTGTCTAAAAATGCGTTTCAGAATCTAAAAGTTTAATTCTGTTTCCTCTGGAGAGTTTCCTTTGTCCTCTTGGTTGAGAGACTGAACTTTTGTATGTGAAAGAAAAATAGTGGAGGCCCCTCTCGCCACTTATAAAAGGCGCAAAATGGTTTAGTCCGCCCTGCTCTAGGATTCGTCTCTAAACCAGCCGAGTGGCTGCTGATGCTGGATCACCAACTTGCACTGTTAATCATGCTTTTCCCCAAGAAAGGGAAATCAGGGTATCAAAAAAGAAAAAAGAAAAGAGAAAAAAAGCAAACTGATGGAAAACAGCTTTTGACTAATTCCTTTCAAAAGCAAGGTGAGCACAACTAACAGTTTAAGAATGGTTTAAGCTGATATCAGCAGTTGTTTAGATTGAAGGCAGTCAGCCAGGAATCTAGCTCGGAGCATATCTGCATCATATAACATAAATGAATCAATATCATAAATTAATCAGCATCATTGCTACAATGTCATATGACAATATATCTGTCAACATTACCTGCAAAGCTTAACATCATGAAACAGAAACAACCACAGAGAGAGGAGCAGCAGCAGGTCGCTCATTGGTTACCGAGGACGTGAGACAAGGTGAGCTCATGAAGTGGCTACTCAAAGTTATTACAAGTCATTTGACATGAGGTGTCGCGGACCCCCCAGTAAAGACAGTTCATCTTTGGAGTGCTATTTTGTCTCTTTCCCAGCAAGCTACGCTTGGTATCAAAGGATTCACTGCAATCTCAAGATTCATGCGATACCACTGGCTAGCTTAAACACTGCCTTCAGAAGACAGTAATGTGCCAGATGAGCCACCATCGTTTTCAGAGGGTTCAAAGTAGGCCAGGTAAACCAAGAAATGAGGAGGAGAATAATTCCAGTTTTAAGATCATCGTGGTGATCAATCGGGCAGAGTCTAATTAAAATATAACCTGTGGTTCTATTTTTCACTTTTAGATGGTTAAAGTATGTTAGAAATAGGCCCACCAGTAGGCTGCAGTTTACTTTTTAGCCTATTCAAACAAGACAATTTAATTTAAAAGATATCAGCTTACCTTGTTTTTTTCAGGGTGTTATTCTGACTGATGTATTCTGGTCAGATTTAATCATTTTCTTTATAAAAACAAGATTTGATCTACAACAAGTATTTTTCAAAAATTAAGAGTGTTCTCTTGATACTTGTCTGCATGATACTCCAAGCAAACCTCATTTAACCAGAGTGACAGTATCACACCGTAGTTGTAGGCTGCAGCATGTTGGGAAAGGAGGTTTGAACTGCAGACCTAAGCATATGACAGATTATTGTTACTTGTTTAAATGTGGCACGAACAGTTCATTAGTTGCTACCCTAACGATCACTACAGATTCATGTGTGCAGGTGATGGCTCATTTGTAGAAATGTTTCAAAAGATGTGTGAGAGACATGGATCAGGAGAGGACGGGCCCCACAGAGACTGCGTATGTATAGGGCCCAGAATTGGGTGCTACACCCTGCGTGTAGACAATAATCGCACAGTTTAACAGTTTACTTGTCAAAAATATTTTTACTTGACCTCAGTATTTCTAAAATTCTTTGCAAACACACACACACACACACACACACACACACACACACAGTGGGCGTGGCTTTCCTCCAGCTGGAGTAAATAGAGGCGGCGCTGCACCGTGAGCGTCGGACAGGGAATGGCCGCGTCTCTGCGCTCTGTCACCGGCTGACACGTTAACAGCGGTCCGCTTCATCACTGCACTGCTCCGGGCTGCGCGTCTCATAGGCTCCGGGACTATAGACGCGGATTATATGCTACAGGTCAGTAGGTCTCCGTGGATTCTTTAACACCTTTTTTCCGGGGCGTGGGTATGTTGTGTGTGTGTTGACACTGTCGTGCATCCAGAGTCGGTACTTCGGGGCGTCATTTGGCCGCCGCGAGCCACAGGTGTGCCGGAAAAGATCCGTGTCGGTAAATAGGGTTTCTGCGCGGTCAGCGCGCGCTGCTGGGGAAGGGAGCACACTTGACTCCTCTGCGTACTGTCACAGCGGACTGAAGCGGGTCGCGGTCCGTAGCCTCATCTGGGCAGCGTGTGGGTGCGGGCTGCACTGTTGAACGCACACCGCCTGCCCTGCCACGACTTAGGGGCAAAGGTAAGTGGACTCCCGGTCAGTGCGCGCTGATAGCACCGCTCCGTTTCCAGCACACGGTCTCGGAATTCCCGGCTGTCTTTAACAAACAGTTAATCTCGCCGCGGTCGCAACGTGCGAGCAGCTGGAACTGAAATGCAAAACACACTGTAAATAACAGAGTGGAGCGCTGTCTCCACCGGGACACGGGGAGGGCAGCGCTGGTGTTCTGTGGCTTCACCTCAAGATGCTGCCAGAGCTCTGCTTTTTGTTTGCGGGCAGAGATAAACCACATGTAAGCCTATAGGCTGATGGACCTTTTAACAATAATTTAAGTGTAAGAGAAATAAATGAATGTCATGCTAAGAACAGAACATGCGATCGGCGCCTGTTCACACACTATTAACAGCCCATGCATTGCAGCCGTCTGCAGGTTTCCTTCTAGTCTGAATGGTGCGCGCTGTTCAGCGGTAGTTCCGCACTGCCGTTCGGCTCCAGAGGAAACAAGTGTAGGCCCTACTGTGCTCTCCGGTCTCCTTCAGACAGGTTAGTGGACCATTTTCCTCCTTAATATCTGTAGGGATGATGCTTATAAACTGCGCTGTTTGAACAGATCTTTGTAGACTACATCAGGGGAAAAAAGTCCCCCAATGCAACCTATCCCTAAACTTTTCTTTCTCCACATTTTCTAAATACATTTTGTATATAAATTTAACTCTTTTATATAAATGTACTATATTTTTCTGATAATTAATCTCCTTACATAATTAGACTCTTTCAGAGCCTTCCTGGCAATGCCTGGAATATAATTCCGGTGGATAAAGGCATATTTATGTTTTTGGATTTACAGTCAAATTGAACAATTTTTTTGACTTGAAAGATATCAATATCAGGCTTAAAAATGCAATATGAGTAATTTGTGTGTTTTTAATTGTACTATAACTCCTCAAATCACATAGCCTAATATAAATACACCATATATCAATATACATTTTTATTTAGTAATAGCTCCTCGGAAGTCCCTTGTGCTGCTTTAGAGCATTTTACAAGAACATGAGATTTTCATTCTAACATCCAAAAATGATTTTATTTTTAATACCATATTATAACTCTACGGTTGCCCAGTATTAAACTGGCTCAATGTCTACTATTCACTATGACATTCAGACAATGTTTGTTACAGTTACTTGATCGCTTACCTGCCTAGTGCCTAACATGTGCTTGCACCACCTTTTTAAGCGCTACTCTTTTTGCATTCATTTGCAATGGAACTCATCCATGGTTCAGGCAGCTGACAGGGATTCTGTGTTTGTGCCTGCAAAATGTGGGGATCAAGTCAAATCTGTGCTTGGGCCGATGATATAATGATGCCTCTGAGCTGTCTGAGGCTGACTGCTGTCTTCCTGTGTTCCCTTATCACCTTCAGTGTCCTCCAGAGAGGATGACATGATGATGTGGTGGAGAATAGCACTGTAACAAAGAACAGGAGTAGGAGCAGGCTGAGCAAGAGTGGCAGTGATGATGATGATAATGAGGAGGAAGATGGCATTCTTGTGGATATTTTGTATTTGAGTGACCTGCTCTGTTAAAAATAAATAAATAAATTAAGGTTACACAACCGGTTGAGGCTAAAATGAGTCAGTCAGGTGGGTGGTGTTGATGATGAAAGCAGAGAATATGAAGGTGTGTAGAAATATTGAAAATTTACTAGCTGAGAGAGAGCACTGTCTTTACTGAGTGTGAAGCTAGAGCAAGGATTACACAAGTTTAGGTGTAGTGGCATTGCCTTTCATTTACAGCTGACTGCAAATGTACAAGCTGTTGCTAGTGTGTGTGTGTGTGTGTGTCTGTAAGGATGAGAGATTCCTTTTCTTTTTATAGGCTTGCATCCATTACGAATCTGCAACTGTTCTGATGTGTAGGATCTGCTGTGACTCGTCTGAGTTCAGCTGCTGCCCACAGACTCAGTCTAGGAAGGACTGCGCAACATTTTACTTTAACAAAACAAAACTACAACAACAACAAAAAAAACAACAACGTTGACCCGCTGTTGGAAAAGGGAAACGCACAGCAGTCTCCCTATGTGCACTTTGTTGCCCTGTAATACCATCACCTGACTTCCTCCTTAGTTCGTGTCATAATTACTATGGCCACTAGAGGACTTTGTCACTTGAATGTAAACATGTCATTTTTGGGTACATCCTGGAGCGACTGATGCTGTTGTTCTTCTTGGAGGGCAGTTTCCCAGAAACTGTCCTGGTCCCAGGTCAAGGGAAGAGCAGTGTGATTCTCTCAAGGGACGCTATGCAAGGTGAGGGTGACATGGCAGACTCAAGACAGCAGAAGGTATCTGAAGGCTACTTTTCAATGGCCTTGCTAAGTAGGCTAACATTACTTACACTATAAGACTGTAGTCGGCACTAGTGCTAGCTCAGCTATCCCCTTCAGTCACGTGACCCTCGTCTTGCACGTCCTAGCAGTCCCTCGAGAGTCTCCTGAAGTGATGCTGCTGTGTGGGCTCTACTTACTTTTCCTTTTCATCTGTAGCTTTTTGACAAACAGCTTGAGACAGCAGGAAGAGGTGGAGTTAGGTGACCTTTCAACATGTTGGGTGGATTTTGTTTTTCAAAGAACGTGTTCACACTGTACAGATTTAATCAACATCTGGTTGATATCACGTTTGATCGCCCTCTGATTGCATTACACCTGCATTAATGTGTTTTTTCTTATTCCCAGAGGAAAAGGGGACAAAGTCAGGTTGCCTAATGATGTCTTTTAAAGTAACTGGCTAAGAGAATCTTGGGAAATGAAGGGAAATTCAAAGTTATCTTGTCTATGGCTGCTGCTCAGCAGAAATTAGAGTCAATTTTAATTTGGTCATGGGTGAGATTTTTGTATAAAATAATTCTCGGATCACTGATAGATAGAACTTAGTGGTGACTTGCCGACTAGTGACTATTGGTTCAACTTAATCCATTTCATGAAGCTTGACATTTGTTGCTCTAAACACTGAGGAGAGTAGACTTCCCAAACCTACCCCAAATTACTATTGAGGCACAACATTTTGTGTCTCTGAATCTTTTCTGAATTTTGCAGGGTATTTAGTAAGCATCATGTAAATGAGCAAAGTTGAGTTAGAAAGCAAACAAACAATTAAGGCCTGATGTTAGGCTGGTACAGATGCACAAAAGAGTGTGAAAGTTCTCTGCTGCTGAACCTGAAATATTTGCTGAAGAAACCAGGAACTGCAATTATACAGTTGCCTTCCTGCAAGAAGGAAAGAAGGCTATTGGGGAGAAAATAGAAGTAAAATAAGTCTGCTGACTCAAACTGGAGTATGGCATGAGTGACAAGCCTGTAAAATGTTCTCTTCAAATCCCCCTGAGTGCCTGCTGCACAGGAGGTGATTCCTTCTTCTTGTTTGTTAGTTAACAACGTTGACTTGCTGTTGGGAAAAAATAAAAAATAAAAAAATAAATATATAAATATATAATAAATAAAAAAATAAATATAAATATATATAAATATATAATAAATAAATAAAAAAATAAATATATATATATTTTAATTATACCTTCAAAACTGAAACAGGTTTTGGTAGAAGGCCTGTTGCTATCGTTAATAATGTTTTATCTGTTAACTTCTTCTTTGCAGTGGACGTCATATAAGGTGAGGTGTCCATAAACATTGCTTAATGCATTAACTTGATAATCTCCACACTACCTTCCATTACATATAGACATGTCTCCGAAGGAATGGAAGAAAAAAAGTATGGCGAGGGAACGCAAAAGTATTCCTCAAAATAATTCTAGCCATGACCTTTAGGGGGCTCCGTAGCATGCAGCTGTTTTTCAGTGGAAAATCTGATAACCCCACTGTACAATAACTGCCTAGCACCAAACAGCATACAAGAGAAAGTTAGTGACTAGCTCAAGAGCCAGCTATTTTGCTCAGGAGGAGACCTGACCAAACCAGACCTTTTGGGGAAAAAAAAAAAAATATGAATACATTTATCAGGTGGACACAAACACGGCTCCAGATGAATGCTAATGTCTGCTAGATGTGTATTAAGGCAACTGTTTGCTCACAGATTCACATTGGTATGTTTTTATTTGTGTGTGTGTGTGTGTGTTTGCTTGTTCCACTGCCCCCTAAGTGGCCAAAACAAAATTAATGCAGCTTTAAACTTCCAAAGAAGAAGAAGAAAAATACTGCTGTCAACATATGCATGCTACATGCACAGCTATGAAATAGTCCTCTTTGAGCTCACATAAAGTAGATATTTTTGTTTATTTGTCATTTACATGAAGAAAATGGCATGTGCTCTTGGATTACTTTAAAAATGTAGCAACAATTTTAAACATTGCAAGTAGGCAAGGAAACGCTACTGAGGGATCTCTACATATTCTAAAATCCACACATGTACCCTGAACCTTTTGGCCTTTCTTGTATTGTCTACTGAAAGCAATAATTTTCCAATGTGAGGAAGACTACTCTTGGCAGAGAAAAAGCCTACTTTCCAGTGTAGGCTGGAGTTTCCACAAAAACAGCCACACATAAAGTCAGAGACATACTGGCAGAAAGCTGCCATCGTGGATGATTGGGCCGGCAGCCAAAGGCCACAGTTTACTTGAAGAAACCATCCGCTCTCTAGCCTCAATTCAAAGAAGAAAATGTCTCTACCCTCTGGTCAGGCCTGCAGGCAGCTTTCTGCTCTGCTTTGGAGAATAATAGCTCCATATTTGTAGATGAAGTTGCTCAGATGGAATTGTGTGTGTGTGTGTGTGTGTGTGTGTGTGTGTGTGTGTGTTGTTTTTTTAATTTTTTGACCCATCCATCACCTCCTTTTTAATGAGCTGTGAAATAGTTTAGAACAGTTGTCTTCCTGCCTATACTTGCTACTCTGCAAGTTGGGTCAACCTGACTTCAACCCCTCCTCCTGCCATTCCATGTTCCATATTCATAATTAATGAAATAAAACATCAATGAGGAGCTTGCGTGGATAACTGGGTGTAAATTGATTCCAGGCGCTGCCCTGGCACTACAACAGACAGCTGCTCATGCTATGTGTGCAAGTCAGTTATTTTTGTGGATTGATGTGATCCAGACAGATGAAATACAGATATCCACCTCTACCTTCAATGACCATGTGCCACTGCAGCTGCTTAAAGCTTGAACACAGCAGCCACTTAAAGGATGACATAAAAATCACACAACACAGCCACATGCTCCAGACTGTTTGGATCCCTAGTGTCCAATTTAGATCAAAGCACTGGGAAGAAGGGTGTAGTGTAGTACACACCCAATGGAATTCTTGTTTATCCACTTTCTGAATTGCAGGAATTGAGTTTACCACCTTTTTACAGGCTAAAAAAAACCCTGACACATATAAATAACATACATATTGTCAGCACATTGCTAAATGGGCAAAAGCTGACACTCAGATTATGTTGTAGAACACACAGAAAAAGATTTCCATGCCGCAAACTGGCACCTGTTCACCTCATGTAAATGTAGCTGTTATTTTTAGGCAAGCAAACAACTTTGGTTACCGTTTTTGTCATAACCATGGCTGGATTCGCTAATTGCTACATTATGCTATTTTGTTTTGTGATGTCGAGTTAGTTGATCTAGTGTGTTTTTCTCTCCTTTGTATTCTTGTTAGTTATCTTTTTCTGCAATGAGATAATCAATAATCAATATTTGCATCGTATTCAAAAATCCAGTATCAGTCAGGCTATAGTTTTTGATACAATGGCTTTTGACAGGTTTGTTTTGCAGTATCTTTGAGCCATTGCAAAACAAATCTTGTTTGGATTAATCTATTGTGAATCCAAGTTGACTACATTTGCACACAGCAGCCATAAACCTTTCAGAGCCACCTATCAAGCCTACAGGGGTTGTTGAGGTTGATACTCAAAGATAGACATTCAGGACTCCTTTTTCATTTGAAAAATATTAAATCTGTTCTGAAATATCTTTTTGTTTTCTTCCATAAAGATCTCTGCTCAGTCTGGAAGTCATGTCTTTCCCTCCTTTCCAGTGAGAGCACTGGCTGCCAGTTATTGAGCACCTAAACTGCTCTGAATTCAGTTTCCAGTCAGAGCAATCCTCAGATACATTGCCTGTTACAGCTGGATATCTGCTCTGTGAATTCTCCTCATTCACACAGAGCACACTCTAAGCTAAAACACCTCCAGCAGTCTTCTGTGTTAAAGTGTGTGTGAAGCTGCTGCCGGGCCATTTTGGAAGAATGTCTCAGCAGTAATTAGCAGTTTTTAAGCAGAATCAGAGCAGGCATGGAGTTGTCAACAGAGATGAAGTAGCATGTCTGTGCTCTGGAAACAGCAGATCTCAACATACCACTGCACTGACCCTGTATTAATATTTGTGGAGCATACACACACACACAGCGTTGTGTTTCCATCACTTCAGAGGACATTACATTGATTTGCATTCATTTCCTGAAGACTTACCACAACCACTATTTGCTTAAACCAAGGCTTAACCCTAAAATTTAATGATTTACATTTTGGGGACTTGCATTTCTCCCCAAAAGGAAGGAGAGTCCCCACAATGTGACTGTGTAAATAGATTTTGTAATATATTTTATGTCCCCACAAAATGAGTAATACATGTCTACACACACAAGGTACTTTGAAGGCCTACTTGTTTATCAAGCCTTGCCTCTAATGTGCCAAGATATGTGTGTGGACAGGCAAGTCTTGTTATCCACATATAGAGGGACTCTAAGGTGTGTGCGTGTTGTTGTTACTAGTGTACCTATCCAACTGTGGACCTCAACGTCAACAGTAGACTGGCGAGCCAAGTGGACGTTTTGTTCACTGTTGGTCATGCTTTAAATTATGATAAAATCATGTCTAAAACCCTTTTGGTAAATTTATTTATTTATTTATTTATTTATTATTTTAGCCAAGAGGGGACCTGCAGGTGGTTCATACTCATCACTACCCCTGCAGGCTGGAGCAGGGATTTTAACAGCTCACTAACAATGGCAAATGTGAATGTCTTGCAGCCCCAGGCAGGCTTTCAGACTACAGAGGGCCATTTAACAGGCTACATACTGAAGGACCAAGTCTCCTTTCAACATGATTGTTTTATTATCTTTATTAAATAAAGGCTGAACTTTAGTGGATGTCCTTACTAGTTTCAAGCTTCACACTCTATTAAAATGAAGGGCTACCAAGAAGGCAGGGGAATAAATAGTATTTTAAAATCTGAAAAGAAAAAAGAAACAATCAGGATAAAGTTAGAAATAGAGGCAGCAGTAAGATCATTTATTTTCATTTAAATTAATCACTCAAAATGCATCTAGCATCAGACATTTACTAGACCTTTATAATTTAAATATTTCAGTCCCCAAAATGCCCCCTGACCAGTTTTCAGCAGCACAGGATTTCAATCAATTTTTAAATGTACTTGTATCCTCAATCTACTTGTATAGCAATGCAATTTGTTTGGTTACACACAACAGAAAAAAAAGTCCACACTTACTGTACAGATTGAGTCCCTTGTTCACTAGTACATAAGATAGCATGGAGCAGTATTCACACAGCAGCATAGATAAATAAAAAATGAATAAGTGATAAAAAAAATGATAAGCAAAATGAATCATTTTTATAGGAAATAATAATCAAAACATATTAACCTAGTTTTCCTCATTACAATTGTGTGTAAATAATTTGACATGTTCTGTGTTATGATCAAATAAAGGTTCATGCACATTACATAGAGGAAGGTCCGCACTTGGACTATACAGAATGACACAAACCCACTATTTGCCATCGGCTAATGGCATATGTCATTTTTCATGTAAAAAAGAAAATCATGGTTCGTGCTTCACAAATGATTTTAATGTACTGTTAATAATGTTCAGGTTTGGACTGTTGGTTGGACAAAACAAACATTGTGAAGTTGTCATTTTGGGCTCTGGGTCATTGTGACGGCATTTCTCACAGAATTTTTACAAACCACGCAATCAATTTTTAATGGAGAAAATAATCAACAGATGAATCCGTAATGAAAATAATCATTAGTTGCCGTCTGATACAAAATATTTCAAAATGAGCTCCACCTCAACCAACTACAACAGTAAAATCCTGCTTTTACATTAATGAGTAATAATAATCTAATGATATATAATAGTATAACAGTTCCAGGGGACATTTTACTGCTTTGAGTACTTTTTACTTTTAATACTTAAGTAAGGTAAGTATATTAAGTGGCTCCAACATAGTGCATGTTTTGCTTCCATACAATTCTGCCTTACTCAGAGGTAGGTGTATCAAACAGCTCCAAGACAATACATCATGATCGGTTAGGAAGTCATATACACGCATTAAATTAGGAAACATAGCATGTCGACCTAACTCATAGGATCTAAGCAATAAGTCATCTAAATAAATTGGCAGAATCATCCCAAACAAACTTACTGGTGTGGCAGCATGGTCTCAGACAAAGGATTTGAAAAGAGCACACTCAGCCCGTAAATAACCTCCCCCCTCTTTAAACTCCTCCCCTGTGCACTGACAGGTAAATCTCTCCACCCACTCCTGGTCTCACAGAATTGACAAGCTTGAGATTCTTGAACAGGTACGATAGTCTAAAAAAGTGAAAAAAGGTGACTATTTCTGTGATAAGTTTATCATCTGTGCATTCATTTTAATATACAATTTTCTATCATGTTTTGAACAGAACAATTTTATGCAGCCCTACACGTACCGTCACAAGATGACAAGACAATAAGACGGGGATTCTTTAATGAAGATGACAAAGAAAATATAGCCTGGATGGCTGACTATGCCGAATGTCTTGGACAACAAAATCTCACATTTGTAACACAAGAAGCAGAAGAGGATGCTGAAGGAATCAGCACGGATGAACAAGAGGGCAAAACTCATAAGATGATGAAAGAAACTGCTGAACCTACAAAGGATCTGTCACAGCCTCTACTGTCACATGCTATCAACATTTTGAAAGCAACCACATGCATGAGTATTGAAAATAGAAAAATGAGAGTACATTGAGTACAATGAGATTGTTGGGTACACCCTGGTGTCATGTAGAAACTTGAAGCTGCCAGTGCACATACACTGAGAATGGACTTTACAGTGAAAAAGGAGACATCTTGTATCCAGCAGGCAAACTTTAGAAATGAAACAAATTTGCATATTCATAGATTCTGGAATTTTTAATGAGCTAGAAGGAGTAGATGCCTTCTTAAGGATTTCAATGTGGAAATTATACTGTTTTTGCGGAAAAAACATATGACAAATTATTATTCCAAGCATACTATTTGTATACATGTTGTAATACATGTCTGGAGGGGATCTTTAAGATTAACCCCTGTGATTGAATCTTAAGAAAGGTTTTTCTTTTAGCTGTAACATATACATACTTCCCCTTCAATTCAGTATTATTTATATAGTGCCAATTCATAACAGAAGTTATCTCATTGCAATTTTCCTATAGAGCAGGTCTAGACCGTAGTCTTTATAATATTACTTATACTCACTTCCCACCAAGAGCAAGAACTTGGCAACAGTGGCAAGGAAAAACTTCCCTTTTTAAGAGGCATAAATGTCGAGCAGAAACAAACTCAGGGTTGGTGGCCATCTGCCGCTGCAGGTTGGGTTGAGAGAGAAAGTAACAGAGCAGGAGGAAAGAGAGCATACAGTAGCACAACTCAAATTCCACATAGAATTTTAAAATAATGTCATGGTAGTGGTAATACTAATATAATTGTATTAGCGGTTGTCGAGTGGGAACATGGGGGAACGTGGGTAGGAGGCCCTCTATCATAGATCCAGACTCTGTAGGAGGCAGAAATACCTGCTGAAAATGACAGGAGGAGAGACGAGAGAGCACAAAACTACAGGAGAGAGATGTCGAGTTAGTAACATGCAATGTTACTGGGATGGGATAATAAAAATGCATACAGATGGTGAGGAGGAGAGAGGTGCCTCGTGGGAAGTCTCCCAGCAGTCTAGGCCTATAGCAGCATAACTAAGGGATGGTTCAGGACTCACCCAAGCCAGCCCTAACTATAAACTTTATCAAAGAGGAAAGTCTTAAGCCTACTCTTAAATGTGGAGATGGTGTCTGCCTCCCAAACCCAAACTGGGACCTTATTCCACAGGAGAGGAGCTTCATAACTGAAGGCTCTGGCTCCCATTCTACTTTTGGAGACTCTAGGAACCACAAGTAACCCTGCATTCTAGGAGTGCAGTGTTGGGTAATAAGGTATTACAAGTTCTTTAAGATAAGATGGTGCCTGACCATTAAGAGCTTTGTAGGTGAGGAGAAGGATTTTAAATTCTATTCTGAATTTTACAGAGAGCCAGTGCAGATAAACTAATATTGGAGAAATATGATCTCTCTTCCTAGTTCTTGTCAGTAAACGTGCCTGGATCAACTGGAGAGTCTTAAGGGACTTATTCGGGCAGCCTGATAATAAGGAATTGCAATAATCCAGACTAGAAGTAACAAATGCATGGACTAGTTTTTCTGTATCATATTGAGACAGGATATGCCTGATTTTTGCAATGTTACATAGGTGAAAAAAGGCAGTCCTTGAAGTTTGTTGTGGGAGTTAAAGGATAAATCCTGATCAAAGATAACTCCGAGGTTCCTTACTGTGGTGCTGGAGGCCAGGGCAATGCCATCAAGAGTAACTATATATTTCAATAACCTGTCTCGGAGGTGTTTGGGGCCTGTATGAAGTATGGCAACTACAGTTCTGTCTGAGTTTAACATCAGAAAATTGCAGGTCATCCAGGTTTTTATGTCCTCAAGGCATGCTTGAAGTTTAGATAGAAAGAATTGGGTATCATCTGCATAACAATGAAAGTTTATGGAGTGTTTTCTAATAATACTGGAGGAAGCATATATAAGGTAAATAGAATTGGTCCAAGCACAGAGCATTGCAGAACTCCATGACTAACTTTGGCATGCATGGAGGATACATTGTTAACATGTACAAACTGAGATTGATCTGATAGATAGATAGGATTTAACACAGCTTAGTGTGGTTCCTTTTAATGGCAATTAAATGTTCCAGTCTCTGTGATGGATGTGATGGTCAATGGTGTCGAGTACAGGACTAAGATCTAACAAGACAAGTACTGTACAGAGACAACTCCATTGTCTGATGCAATTAGAAGGTCATTTGTAATTTTCACCTGTGCTGTCTGTGGTATGATGCACTCTAAATCCTGACTTAAAATCCTCAAACTATTGTTATGTAGAAAGTCGCACAAGTGGCGACTGCTTTCTCAAAGATCTAAGAAAGAAAGAAAGAAAGAAAGAAAGAAAGGCAGGCAGGCAAGGATAGATATGAGAAGATGAAGAGGTGTTATTCTGGTCACGAAAAGAGTAA
This sequence comes from Siniperca chuatsi, assembly GCF_020085105.1. Classification (NCBI taxonomy): domain Eukaryota; kingdom Metazoa; phylum Chordata; class Actinopteri; order Centrarchiformes; family Sinipercidae; genus Siniperca; species Siniperca chuatsi. The sequence goes on from NC_058042.1 coordinate 35,409,004, forward strand.
AAAAAACACAATTAGAGTGAATTATAGGAACAGCAATCAGGTAAACTTGTGTTCTCTCCTCTCCAAGTTTGATGTCTGCAAATAACAACAGTAATGTTAAGTTGATGTGTTAGCTTGCAGCGCACCTCTCTTTAGTCTGTCTGTCTGTCTTGCTAATGTTAACTGGATGGTGCATCTCTTGCCAGCCATTTCTAGGGCGGTGTTCTGTGACTTTGGACCTGACAGAAGTGAGAGTGAAATACAACTATTTATTCGGTTTGATAAACGATAAACGGGCAACAGTGTTTATAAACTGCAGCTTGGAAAAGATAACCGCGTCACGTGGGAATGTGCGTTCATGCTCAAAATGAAACAAACGCTTTCCAGGAGCAACCTCTGTGGGGACCAGTCCAGACAATATATGGCTGTGATGGCACTCCTCATAGGTGCACACCATTTCAAAACAAGACAATGATTATCTAGTCTCTCAGTCACGGTTTAGTTACAACTCTGGACTAATGCAAGATGGAAAGCAATGGATTAACGTTGACAATTGACTACAGTAAATATTGAATTTAAAATAATAAAAATGTTGATAGCTGGGCATACTAGGCAATATGGATGCACATCTCAGTAAATAACCATCAAGTATTTAGCCAAGCCATAGTATAAATAGTATTATATAATTTGAAAATGTATAAAAGGAAATCTTGTGTTGAGGCAGATAGCACCCAGAGCCTTCTGCTTGAGGTTTGTTAGGTCTCTGTAAATAATAATATAAATAGAGTACGGTCTAGACCTGCTCTATATGAAAATTGCTCTGAGATAACTTCTGTTATGATTTGGTGCTATATAAATAAAACTGAATTGAAGTGACAATGTGCAAATACTACTAGCCCGTTTTTGGGTAAACTAAATATGCAAGAGTAGTCTTATATGCCATTATTTATAACACAGCGTGTTTATCCTTTGCAGGATGGGCTGCTAAAAAAAAAAAAAAAAATACAAAAAAATACAAAAAAAAAAGAGGGGGGCATAAATTAAGAGTATACCCACTTCTCCAGGCACCACTACACCACTAGATATAGGTCTACAGTTAAAAACCCTGGATCAAGAGTGGGCTTTTTAAGAAGAGGTTTAATTACAGCTAACTTAAGGACTGTGGTACATAGCCTGTTAATAAAGACAGATTGATCATATCCAGTAAAGAAGTGCTAACTAAGAGTAAAACTTTAGTGGCCTAGTTGGGATGGGGTCTAAGAAACAGGTTGATGACTTAGATGAAGAAATTGTTGAAGTTAGTTGGAGAAGGTCGATGGGAGAAAAGCAGTCTAAATATATATCAGGTTTTACAGCTGTTTCTAAGGTTCCTGTCTTGAAGGACAAATCGTTGCCGGTTGAGGGCAGGGCGTGATGAATTTTGTTTCTAATAATTAGAATGTTATCATTACAAAGCTCATGATGTCATATGAGGCTATAGGAATATATGGCTACAATGCTGAAAATAAACGTGGGCTTGTTCTTATTTTCCTCTATTAATGATGAGTAGTAGGCTGCTCTGGCATTATGGAGGGCTTTCCTATATGATTTAAAACTATTAACGCCATTTCCTTCAAAGTTTTCGCGTTGTTTGCTTTAATTTGTGGGTTTGGGGGTTATACCATGGAGCTAAGCTTTATTTGTTTTATTATCTTCTTTATTTAAAGGGGCGATAGTCGAGTGTCATTTGCAGTGAGCCTGCAGCACTATCAACAAGATGATCAATTTGGGAGGAACTAAAATTAGCATAGGAGTCCTCTTGTTATATTGAGACATGGCATTGAATTAAATGCAGATGGAATCCCTTCCTTAAATTTAACTACAGCATTATTACACATGTAGAGTAGGAGTTTTTGCCTAATGGCGTATAGTCCAGTAATAGAAGTTCAAAGGATTATGTGGAAAGACTATTAAATGTTCAATTTCAATGCCATGTACCGTAACAAGTTCGAGGGTGTGGTTAAAACAGTGAGTGGGTTTATGTACACTCTGACAGAAGCCAATCTAATATTGAGATAAACACAGTACTAAGGCTATCATTAGTGACATCCACATGAATATTAAAATCACTTACAATAATTACTTAAATTAATTAAATATGATTCAACGTTACCCACTCCGGCCCCAGGAATACATTTGACTATGGTCACTGGTGTGGCTAACTTCACTTTTCTCGATAGGGAGCTGCAAATAATCAGAGTTGGTTTCTCTGCGGGTGTGTCACTGATTGGGGAGAACTTGTTAGAAACGTGAACAGGTTGGTGGTGAAACGTGGGCTTCTGCTTAGGCCTATGTTTCCTTCGGACAGTCACCCAGCCTCCCTGGTTTGGGATGGCTAACTGGAGCTACCTCTGGTCGGTCCGCACCGGCTACTGCGGGCTGGCTAACTACAGCAGCTAAAGACTGAATTCCCATGGTGCAGAACCGCGTTTCCAGTTCACTAAGTCTCGTGTCCAATGCTACAAATAAACTACATTTATTGAGAGAGAGAGAGAGAGAGAGAGAGAGAGATGTACGTTTAAATATATAGCAGATAATTAGTTGCTGTTATGAAGAATCTAACAAAATTTCACTGGGATGAGCTACAGCAGCAAAATATGCTACCAGTAACAAACAAACAAGGATTTGGACGCAGCCAGGGGGCAGACAACAACAGGTACATTCTTCAGTCAGCATTATCTCTGAAGATTTGCAGCATTTGGTAACTATGCAACTTGTTGAAACATTTTGTGGAAGTACATTTGTATGGGACTATTCCACAACTTTTTTACATTTCACAGGCTGAACTAATAGCTATTGCTAACATAACTCGAAAAAATCAAAAAGTTATTTAGGGTGTGATTATAAGTGACCAGATTATAGAACTGATGTTCTCCTCATTAAATTAGGTTTAATACAAGGGGAAGGAAGGGGGCAATTAGTGTTACTGAGGTTCTTGATCAGTGTATAATAGTACATGTAGCAAAGTAACTAATGCTTTACTTATTTGTTCTAAATTCAAGTGGCAAGATTATTTTGAGAATATTTGTGCCACAGGAAGATGTTTAAATGTTAAAACAATATAATTATCCATTTTTGAAAGACCTCTAGAAAGTCTATGTACCTAAATGTCCCTTTTCATTTTGGTTCATCACAGACAGTTCCATTGCAGGCTATGTTAATCCCCTCTTTGATATGTAGTAGTTGCAAGTCCTTTCTTGGCAATTTTTGAAAGAAAATGTAAAAAGCATTTTTGCACTTACAGTATGAAAAAAGACCTTACAAAAATGTTCTATTTCATTTTTGCTTTTTCAAAATGACTAAAAATAGTGGTTCAATAATAGTCCACTGTTGGTAATGTGTGTGTGTGTGTGTGTGTGTGTGTGTGTGAGAAATGCAGTGGCAGGCAGAGAGCAACTGTGTGTTATATTATGGCTTTTTTGGCAAGAAACATTGGAAGCTATAGATGTGGATTTTTGCTTTGCTTTTCTTCCCAAATCAAAAATAACAGACCCTTCTTCCACTGAGAACAGCAAATATATAATATGCAAATGAGTGTATGACATCACATGACTTCCAGTAACTGCCAGTAGCTACTTTCTGTGGAAGGGTTGGAACTGGACAGTAGCATAAATAAACTGGAACCAGTAATTTTTACAGAGCTGTGTTCCACTTAGTATATTTGTGTGTGTGTGTGTGTGTGTGTGTGTGTGTGTGTTTCTGAAGGGGGACCAATAACATACACACGCATAAAAGTGTCAGTAAAATCCTCAGAGTGAACACTTATTGTTGGTCCAAACCTATAAGTATTGTTTTAGGATTTGGGTTAAGGTTAGGGTAAGGTTTGAATCGAAAGAGGTTAATTCTCAGTATCCTCATTTTTAAATGTCTGGTATTCTGTATCTGAGTATTTGCACTTTGAGTTTTTAGTTTTATTTCCTTTGTCTGTTCAGCCATAGATATCACTGCTCATACTTTCCATTAACTTTAAAATGCTTGCAGGCTTGATCTCCTTTCCTGTGTTGCCAGTATCACGCAAGACGTCTCTTTTCTGTTGGAAATTAATTAAACAGCAGCGAGGTCTCCATCTACAGTAAGAAACCATGTCTGAAGAAACACAAAAGGATCCTGTAAGGAGGCATTTTTAAAGCCACACCCATGCCCAGACTAAATAAAACCTGCTCTGCTCAGCTAGTGTTCTTCAAAGCTGGATAGGACCTGGATATCTAGGAAAGTAAGTAATCACTGTTGTCTCTGCAGAGAATGTGGGGCCTGTTAACGTAATGTGATCATTTTTTGGTCTGCTGTTAGGCCAGCCAGCCATACTCGTCATTGGTGAAGTGTAAATTTCAATAAAGAATCATTCAACAATAAAACCAATGGAGACCATGGTACAGAGCATTTCATGATCTCTGACAGACTTGAAGAGACACAGTTCCAAAATCTAAAAACTTCTGGACGTTCCCATACAATATGTTTAAAAAAAAAAAAAAGTGCCAGAAACTTCCTGAGGGCAAAGTGTGCAATTTGGGGATTGTCTTGCTTTCATCAGAAATAATTTGTGAGGAGTGCAATATGTTCTCAAAATTAAATTATACTGGATCATTTGATGATTTGGGTTTCTTGACGAAATGTATATATTGGACCAGAATCTGACCCAATTAATGCCTGTGTAATTTAGTGATAGATCTTTTTTCCATATATTGTCAATTGGCATTGGTTTAAAGGTTGCCTTTACCTGTATGCAGTATAATTTGGAGACCAGACCTTGGGTACCCACATTTGAATATATACTGTGTAATGGATGCAGCGGCTGTTCTTGCTCCCAGGGGACTCCATAACAACATAAAGCAGATCGGATCTGCAAGTAAAAGAAAAATGAAGCAGCCGGTATATTAAACTGTTTCTAGATTTCCTGGAAAGTACAGAGATCGTAGTCTTTTATAATATCTTTTATAATATTAGCAATTGTGTGTATCCCTCGATTACTCCAATGAGGAATTGAGGTAGGCCGTCCTCCGAGTAGTAAGTGATAATTATGGAATAGTGTAAAGTGCAGATGAAATTTTGGATTGATCTTGGTGTGTTTGCACACCAGACACCAAACACCAATTAATTGGGAGATGATTGGACCAAACCTTTCCAGATAAATTCAGAGAGTAATGAATGCAATCCCAAAGCTGATTTGTACCAATTAATTTTATATCCAGATAAACTGCCGACGTTTTCTGAAATCTGAAGGTGAGGTACAGGCTCCAGACGGCGGGCAAGTACCTTTTGCATACACCTTTTACATCTGCGTTCAACAAAGATAATAATGCGCACAGTCCAAAGGATCTTTCACCTTTTTGAGCAGTATTGAGATTATTGCAGTGTTGACATCCCTAGAGAAGGAGAAATTGCAAATAACAAATAAAAATAATTGTCTTAATTGAAGCCAGAATGCTAGGATAAGTTCAGGAGGAATTCTGTCAAAACCAGGCGATTTTCTAGTATTCATACTTTGTAATGCCTCTTTTAATTCAGTTAGAGTAATGAGAGCGTCAACTAAAGGTTGTGGGGAAAGGTTTTGCACTTTTCAGTATTGCCTGAGACTTCAGAGCTGTATAGTTTGGAATAAAAATCATTGAAAGTAGAATTTACTACAGAGGGGTCAGAGATTATAGAGCAATCCCTTAATCAAATGGCAGAGATATTGGGGGGAAAAAAAGGCTTTGCATTAATTTATTGGTGTTACGTGGCAGGAAGGAGAATTTTACCTCCTTTTTGAAACCAGGCTGCTCTCAGAAGTGTCAAACTGAGACTTTCCCGGCGGCAACAGCACGTTCATTAATCTGCCGCCTGTAGCACTCACGGATCAATGGACTATGCTAGCGGGCCCTTAGCCCTCAGGGAATGATGCGGTTAGTTTCTCTGTCCAGTGTCTGGTTGCTACTGTGGACCCCTATGCAGCCACCCTCGCTCACTGGCCTCGTCCCTGACTTGAGGCAACATGTGAGCCCTGAGGTTATGCGGACGCAGGAAGGGGAGGGAGGGGGGAGGAGAAGGGCCCTCTTATGTGATTCTACCCACTGGCCTGATGATCCCTTTTCCTTGCCTGCTACAGGTCTCAGCCAGTGGGGGATCGCTCCTGCTGACCCACAAACCTGCCCGGTCTTAAGAACCCTATCAGGATTTACACCCCTAACCAATTGAAACCTAACAGTCGCTGAATCCAAACACCTGGTTGGTCCGAAGAGGGGTCCCTATACAGGCTCTCTACCCTTAAGGTGTGTGTGTGTGTGTGTGAATGTGCCTAAGGCAAATCAATTATGTTGCCGTGGTGTGGTAGCACTTACCTCTCGGGGTGGCGCGATGTCCTTCTTGGAGAACCCTGTCTTTATATGCTTTCGTGAGCTCTCTCTCTCAGAATAAACTAATCACCCTGGGTTTTGTTACATTTTATGGGATTTTATTCAATCAGTAATACAGGGTTATAATGTCACAATATAAATGAAGGAAAAATAAAAGGTGGAGAACTAATCTGGCTCTGTTTTCACATGCCTTTATTTTAATGCTTATTTAATTTAAAAGGAGTTTGGGGTTTTAGGTGACTTTTATCCTTTTAATCACTCATTCCAATTAGGTTAAGTTCAGCAACTAGTTAACATGTTAGCATAAACCTTGGTTTTGTACTGCTCCTGTGCAGAACCTTCCTGGGTAATAACCGATGGCAGATAAACTCACCAAGGTATTGCCAACAGACAGCTTTTACTGGATTTGGAGAGATGCAGAGTTATCTTAAGTTTTTGAAGTCGAAGTCTCTGTGCTGTGTGTGTGTGTGTGTTGAGACAACAGGAAGTTGGGCTCAGCGGAGAAAGAGCCGCGAGGGCGGGAAGCCTCGTCTTATACAGTGGTGTGAAAAAGTGTTTGCCCTCTTTCTGATTTCTTATCTTTTTGCATGTTTGTCACACTTAAATGTTTCAGATCATCAAACAAATTTTTTAAATGAAGGTTGTTATTATTAAGGGAAAATAAAATCCAAACCTACATGGCGCTGTGTGGAAAAACTGATTGCCCCCTAAACCTAATAACTGGTTGGGCCACCCTTAGTAGCAACAACTGCAATCAAGCGTTTGCGATAACAAACATGCAAAAATATAAGAAATCAGGAAGGGGGATACACTTTTTCAAACCACTGTATATAGACGCCTCCCCTAAAGTCTCCAAACTCTTGGGGAAAACCCCTAATATCAACTCAGAGCTGATACATGCTTAAAAGTATCTAAAGCATTAAAGACCATGTTTTTATCACATTCCACAAGAACACAAATACAGCAAGGATAAATGCAAAACATATGGTGATATATATCAAGATAAATGATTATATAGGTACAACTAAATAAAAGTACGATGTATCAAAATCAACCCTTCAAACTAATAATAATTATGAGTACAGCAAGGATAAATGTAAAGATACATGATGCTAAGTAAAAGTAAATGTAAAGTCAAATAGTAAAATATGTGAATAATTCAAAGCACACAGATTCAAAGTTCTTAAAAGGTGTAAATGTTGATTGTGATCGCAAAAGGCAAAATGATATGACAAGTCATTAAGTAATAAATCATCTAAATGACAATGAGTAACTTAAATGATAAAAAGTTTAAAAAAGATTAAATGTTAACTCTAAGTGATAAAAAGAACAAACGGTTAAACACCAATCTGAAAAAATAAATATACTGTTAATAATAACAGTTGTAATATAAACATGAATGGTCAGTCTGCTTGTGTAAAACGACAACACTTTCGCCATCTTTTTTTTCACATCTTCTGCTCTTGGGAGGAAATGTGGTTTTCAGACCACTGTCCTCCCTTCTTCCTCTTTTTTTTTCTTTCTTGTTCTGCTTAAGCAGGGCCCTGTCTTAGACAGGGCTTAAAGGACCAATGAGTACAACAAAAATTGCATATTTTCACTGTCACATTCCACCCTTTCAACAATATACAGGTAGGTCCTGGCCCACTCCCTATCCCCACACAGACCACATACATTACAGCACACTCACTAATATATACCCAGTCAACTTCCCCAACCACCCCAGTAGGAATATAAAGAAAACCATGGAATTCCATATAGCGTAACCTTTCCCCCAAAAAAGGTTGAAAAAACAAACTCGACCAGACCCACCCTCCCAAAAATATTGACTGAGAACACTGATAAAGAAGGCGTAGCAACAACCATCCACTCTCCCCTCCTGTGCGCACACAAAAAGGAAAAAAATAAACCACACACAGTACTAATGCCAATTTAATTTCTTGTAGGATGTAGACTAATACAAACTCAGCCTATTATGGACTATGCAGTCTATGGACTATACCTTCCCCATACCCAAATCCCCACATCCATAGAATAGTAGAGAGCACAACCAAAACTTATAATGGCCATTAATACATTTGCTTAAGCATCCAGATCGCATAGCTGCAATCAGGCAAGAAATGACCATAACGGGGAAGAAATTGCAAAAGAAAATAATAATAACAACAACAACAACAATAGGCTAATAATCAACCCCACATAGAATTATTAGCCTACATGAGTACCAGTCTCAGTGTATGGAAGAATAGTCGAAGAAAACAAAGATTAAAGAGTAACCCAAACTGGGTCTTACCACCCTCTGGGCCATGGGGAAAATCAACCGTCCTCCTCAGATGTAAGGATGCTCTGAGCTTCAGAAATATCTTTGAAGTAAAGATGTTCATGGCCCCACATTAGCTTGATAATCGCAGGGTACATGAGAACCCAGCTTTACGTGCATGATTCAACACAAGGTAGCAGGGCCTGTGTCTCTCCTGAGTATATGTACTGAAGTCCAGTGAGAATCGAATCTGTTGGCCATCAATTTCCAGTGGTGATTTCCTGGATGCCTCCGGGATTAAATCTTTTCCTGTGAATCTCAGGAGCTTCAGAATCATGATCCTGGTTTGGCATCTTTCGGAGGTTTACCGACACGATCAGCCCTCATGATTTCCAAGTTTGTAATGCTCGGTGACAGGGAAGGGAACCATTTCGGGATCATGTTGGTAATAAAGGTCCATGCGTTCTCTCCTTCAACCTTTTCTTTTAATCCCAATATTTAGTAAATTGTCTCTTCTCCCTATGTCATCTAGAATAGAGAGTTTAGTCTCCAAGAGTTCAACCTTCATATTGAAATTGTTAGCTGCTTGTTCCGTTGAAGAAACTCTGGTATTCAGTGATTTAGCATCCGATTTGACCTTTTGTAGATCTTTGTTTGTTTGTTGCAAGTGTGCCTCTAAGCGGTTAAAGTTTTTGTCAACTTCGCCAAAATGTTTGGCCAGAGCCTTTTCCATAGCCTGTTCCATATAATTGGCCCACTAGGTTTCTCAGCGTGTCCCATGCTTGCTGATTGGGTTTGAACTGTCTGTAAACCTTCTTTCTTCTTGTTCTGGTACTCCTTTTGGCAGCGTGTGTCAGGCATTTGCTGCTTCTTTTAACACGGCTTCAACTTTGATATTTAATAAGAAGCAAAATCACCAAACATTTAACAGACAGAGTCGAAGTTAGCACGAGGTTCGCTAGTCTGCCATCTCTTTCAGGTCACGTGACCTCTGAGAGTGCCCAAGAGTGGAGGGGGGTTGCTAAAAGCAAAACATGATCCTCTGCTAAATATATAGGGAGCATAGTAGGAGGCTGGGAAGTATTTGCTTGATGTGATCAAGTGCGGACCCTTCTCCTGAATTTTAGTTTATATCATAATATGAGCAAACATCTGTCCCAACTCGTTTCACTGGTCTGTTTCTCTCCTTCAATTCCTGTTTCTATCTTCCTGGTAGGGGACAAACAAGCGGTAAAGCATCCTCTTTACCACCTGAAGGAAAAGTTCCACTTCCAGCACACACAGAGCAACATGAGCATCCAATTATCTTTCCATCCTTCTGTTGAATGTAAATCCAGGATTCAGTGGAATTTTAGCTCTGGTTTCGTGCACCAGAAAAAATGTCTCACTCCCTGTGGCTTGATAAGTGTTACTCATCTCTGCTTTACTTTGGCTCTCCCCCCATTTCTCAGATAGACAGACAGATGGCGTCTAATCAGACTGTGTTAGCTTATGATGTCCGATTGCCTGCCCAGGGCTTTAAGGTGCTTTCAGATTGAACATAAAGTGAATGTTCCCCTCGCAAATGTGTGTTTGAGCAGACTGTGTTTATTTGCCACAAACAGCCAATATACAGACTGTACAGACGATAGCTGTAGCTACCTAGAAAAGTGTGCACTGGCCATGGTGTCAGCAGCCTTAGCATAAGCTGGTAGAAATATTTTAAATTCACATGGATATGTCAATTTACAATCCACGCCACAAAATCTGCATCTCTTGGGGTTCACTGCAGAAATTTGCTTTACGTTTAGTCTGAACACACCTGAACGGGGGCAAGTGGGAGCCATTAAGACTAAATAAGAACCAGAGAACCACATTAACAAGCTGAAAGCTGCAAGATGAGTGACATCAGCATAAGTGGCAACCCATTGACATTGGTAAGGTAGCCTTTGGTAGATAATTAATAAATAATAAATAATAGTTCATAATTTCAATATGAGATTATTTTCATATTCATCTCTCTCTCTCTCTCTCTCTCTCTCTCTCTCTCTCTCTCTCTCTCTCTCTCTCTCGGTCCATAGCTGCTGACAGACCTGTAGTCCTTCCACAGGGATTATTTTCAGGATGCAGAGAAATTACTTTTTCAGTTTCTCATCACAACTTACAAACACACACAGACACAACCTTTCATTTCAGGACGCAGGATACTATGTGTCATATCACATATTCCCAGGAGGCTACACTTTTTGATATTCATCCATTAACACAAAGGGCATACACGCTGTTTTACTATAGTGTGTCCTTTGTCCTGTGGGTTGAATAAAACTTTGAATTTGATACTTTGTGGCACTAAGTATATGAAAGCTGTTTTAGATATGTTAATTTCAGTAGTTATATGGCAATAAAAGTATTTTAGTTTTTAAGTAAGCCCACATTCCATTAATATTTTTACACCAACCACAGCAGCTACCACTGAGGTCCCAGAGGTCTGGACTTCGCAGGTCAATCATTTTCTGTTTGTTTTTGTGAATGAAAGCAGTTTTTGTAAATGTCAGTTTACTATAGTAGACATGGGAGTACTACTCTGTGAAAACACTTGTATAGTATCTTCTGTAACTCTAGAAGGAGCTTTCCAACATCTGAGAAAATAACCCTGTTGATGTCATGGTGATGTCACTAGAATTATCTAAGCGTTTGCGCAGAGACTACACTTTTTTGTTGTTGTTTTTGTTGTTGTGTGATTTTCACAGATTTAGTAGAAAAACAATTCATGCCTTTCTACAGTAAACCACTATGGAGACTACACATTTATGACAGAAAACCTGAGTTACAAACTGGCGATGGGGAGTTTGAAAGACGTGTATTACTAGGCATGTAGGATCCAACAAAAGAAGCTATCCAGTTGCATTATGGGAAATGTAAGATGCAGTGTTTTCTGGAGCATGACCCATACTACAGATTAAAATTCAGGATATCTTGACCTCTGCTGCTACATTTTTTACCATTCTTTTAAAAATTCCCCAAAGTCCCACAACTTTATGCAGTTCCAAAACTAAATTACATGAGTATCCCTCTCAGTGTGGATATCAAGTGTGTGAAATTTGTAATGGAACGGCCAATAAAAGTGAGTGAATAAACTGAAGCACTGAAGTGCGAAAATCTATTAAGTTAGATTTATCGTTCAGTAAAGATGAACACCTGCCTTAGTGTACAGTTTTAATAAACTCAGTACTGTTTTTCAATAGCATAGGGCCTAACTGGAAATGGATAAATGACGTGCGTAAAAGTCAAATAACGAAAACAAATAGTGAAAATATTGAGTGTTCATTAAATCCTCAAGTCTCTGCGTAACCAAATAAGTGGTTTCTGATTTTTTGTACTCCATAATAATAAACTGCGATCAGAACTGTACGGGGCTCAGAGAAATGTTTTTCTGCCGTGTGATCTAAGAGAAAAGTAGACACAGCTTCCAGGCTACTTCCCATGGGCAGTTCAAAACCAGTATGTTTCTTATGCACAAATCTTTTCAATTAAATTTTATTTATAAAGCGCCAATTCATAACAGAAGTTATCTCATTGCACTTTTCCTATCGAGCAGGTCTAGACTGTACTCTTTATAATATTATTTACAGAGACCCAATAAATCCCACCATGAGCAAGCACTTGGCGACAGTGGCAAGGAAAAACTTACTTTTAACAGGCAGAAACCTCGAGCAGAACCAGACTCAATGGTGGGCGGCCATCCGCTGCTGCCGTGTTAGGTTTTGAGAGAGAAGGGGGGTGGAGGAGAGGGAAGCACAATGCAGTAAAGATAATAACAGCGAGTAAGTAATGTCAGGAAATTTAGGTAACCAATGTCATTTTTTTAAACATAATAAATATGTGTGTATTTTGGCTTGCATTAATCTAGTAGTCACGTTACAACTGCAATGATGCGTATCGATGAACAAATTGTGTGGGGAAACAAATGTGACTGTGTTAACTACTGTTATTTCACAGATCAAAACAGCGTCTTTTAGAGTCGACCTGATTTTTATTTTTATTTCACTGAAGACTGAGGTAGATATGCGGTGAGTCAATGAGTGATTGGTTTCTATTGCAACCAGCATGCCATCATCACATGGTAGCCCCAGTAACTGATCTTCCAGTCAATGTCACAGTTAGCGACTACTTTTTCAAAGATGAGATTGTGTTGTTTGTTTGTTGGGTTGCTTGCTTGCTTGCTATTTTGAGACTGAACAAGGCAAGATGGATCACACTGCCATTTATTCTGTTAATTGGTTTCACATGGTGTTTTGAAGGTGACCTCTGGTTTCCAAGCAAGAATAGCGTAATTATTATCAAATCAGCTGTGATTTTAGCATTTGGTTAGCTAGTTCCTTGTTAGTTATTAAAATAATAATAAAATAATAAAACAATGAAAAACATGTCTCCAGTCACAAAAAAAATCACAAATTTGCATTTGAGAATATGTGTAGTAACACAGATTATTATAATGACAAAGCAACAAGAGTTTTTCCACTTCAAAAAGATGAGTCATCCCTCATATCATATCAGAGAACTGCCTGGTCTGGCTGATCCTATTATTGGAGAATATTACCCCCACACATCATTTTAACACCAGCCCTGTTTGCCTTTTGCAGCTGGTCCAGGCTATAACTCACCAGCATTCACCAGCAGCAGCCACAGATTCAATGGCGTCGAATTAGGTAGGGATGGTAGGGTCATGTCCCTACCAATATCCAGCGACAACTGAATTGTCCCTAGCAATGATTTTAATCCAAAAATGTAAATTTAACCACTGTTGTCTATCAGTGTCTAGTCAATGTATTTGGTACACAAACAAGCATTAAGATAAATACATTTTATGATAAACGTCAATTTTCATACAAAGTCAGGCATGAGTAACAAAGTTACAAACAATATTACCTGAAATGTGGTTGTTTGTGTGTCACATGTGCAAGGAGAGAGATCTAGAGTTAGAGAGGCAGGGAGAGAGATAGCAGGAGTCAGAGAGAGAGACAGGAACAGAGAGATAAATAGGGGGAGAAATAGAGAGAACTTACAACTTGTTGACTCGCTGTGCACGAGGGTGGTTTGAGTATGGACCTTGCTAGAAGCTACTTTGTTTTTTGTGTGTCAGAGATGCAAGGACAGAGAAAGAGATTTATACATAGAGAGACAGGGAGAGAATTTAAGTCTAACAAATATGATAAAATTGAACATTTTCCTATCTACTGACTGTAACACGAGCTTAACAACTAAGGGCTGTGGACAACATACTTAATGAGGTAAACGTCGATTATTATACACTACTGGGGCTTCAAAGTTAGCGCTAGGCATGCAGGCATATGCCTATCTGGTGGACTAGACAGCTGTGACCATATAATTGTTGCAGCTGACTTTAGCTAACGTAAGCTAGCTTCTGTAACGTTACACAGAAGTGGTTGACAGGGGGGAGGGTACATTCATTGTTTCAGGTGCCAAGCTCCCACCCGGATTAAAAATACTGGCAATAGAACTGTAAATTCAGATATTACTGACCCACTGCCACAGAGAATGGGGGAGTGCTCATTTGCAATGACTTAACGTTATGAAAATGCTCTCATACAAAGCTGCTCAGTTTGTAAACTTATGAAACAAATCAGTTCTTTAATCTTCCAAACCAAGTGCTGGTTAATAATTTCCGATAATGGTGGTGTGAACATCAGCTCACTACGTTAACTAACATTAGCGAGGTAACGAAAATTCACAGTTGTATGTTAAACATGACCAACCCAGACAATATAACATTTCTACTAGCTAACACTGCCAATAAAACAGTAACTTTTCGTTTTCCAGAAAATTACCTATAGCTGAAATGAAGACAGTTGGATACAATTTTCTTATGTGCCGCTTATACTTCCATGGTAGCCAAAAATCGTCAGCAGAGATCAAGGTCCCATAATGCAATTCGAAATGTAAATAAACAGAAATACATCTGTGAACCACGTGCAATGGACAATTTCTGTTAAGATATATTCATACAACTGTTAATGCACAGATATTTCTTAGTGTGGTATTAGGTTTAACATACCCGAAAAGTAATTTCCTATCTCCAGTATGCTCACACATTGAAAGAATCTAAACATGCAAATTAGGTCGGCAAAGCTGGTAGACCTGCCAACAAAAATGGTGCATCTCAGGTCAAGGAAAGCACTTCGGCATGCTCTCGAGGCACTGCTGCAACACGACAGATGGAGACAGGCATACCCTTGCTAATTAGGCTAACATTACTTCTACTGTAACAAAGTAATCAGAGCCAGTGGAAAAGCTTGCTTGCCCTTGTGTTTTGTTCCGGTCAAATCTGATTGCTTTAAGGTTTCTTGAATTTGTCACTCTATGGCATCTGAACACATTAACTGTATTGTGACTATTTTCATTTAATATTAAGTGTTTTATTCAAGGAACTGTTTGTTGGATAGTTGAATAGCTTTGGAAGCCCCCGCCCCCACACCTTTCTGATGTCTGGTTAGGGGGGGTTGTGTCCGAAGATTTCTGTAAATTCCGAAACTGACAAAATGACATTCACACCCACTTCATGCCCACCCACATCTACATGTGATTGGCCAGCTGTGCAGAGCTGAGAAAGTAAGCAGAGTTTGAACTTCTCTCTCTAGCTCTTTTTTTTCCCCCATTTGTTACGTGACCATTTGTGTAAACGACCGAGTGCAGCACTACATATCCCCATATTCAAACAATATCGTGTTTCCCTCTCTCTATGACGGCCGGCTTTTCACTCTACCTTTGAGTATGTTCTGTTCGGAACAATTATGAACACTTTTTATCGGACTTCTGATCGAGCATAACCCAACCCAAAAAAAAACACACACACACACACACACACACACACACACACACACACATGCATAGGGAAGTAAAGTTGTAATTTCAACCACAAGTTCTCACATTTTTGTGCCTGCACTCTCACAGGGACCACACTGGTAGTTATGAACATCTTTTTATATACAGTGCCCCCCCCCCTTTTTAGTTGTATTCCTGTTCTTGTAACAATCGGTCAGTTAAACACAACAGATGTTACTCTTCCATTCAATTTAAATATTTGGAATAATTTCAAAGCAGTAACATTGCTAAACCCATCTTCAAAAGATTTCCTCTGGTCTTAACTAAAGTAACACAGCTAAATACATTGAGCTTCCCTTACTCAAAGGTGAATGGTGCCGTTTTGGGGAAAATATATTCTGCAAAGAAATGTTGCTGTTGAATTTTCCAAATGTCATTTTTCAATGCCGTGAGGACTACATACTAACTTTCATTGTTCTCCATTGTAGTGGGATTGAAGCAGAAATATCAGACTGATAATCTCAAAACGTGAAAAGATAAAACCAAAACCATGTTTTTTTTTTTTTATCATTTGGTTGAACTGACCTCTTAAAATGCAGCAGTGTGCAAACCTCTGTCACACCCCTAGTATTTTGTATTCATGATTGGTTGGGACCCATAAGATGCTGTAGGGAGTTGGTTTTCTACAGCTGACCTCTACTACAGACCTTAAACACACAGTCTGTGTGTGTGTTTGTGAGTGTGTGATTGCCCACCTAGGGTGTAGGAGATGACAGGGAGAGATCTTTTCAGATTGAAGTACAAAAAGTACAGCAGTGTGTGTGTGTATGAATATAGACAGGCTATGTGAAGAGCACTCTGTTTGCTTTAAAGTTAGTTTCTCCTTGAATTTGGAATTGTCTTGCTTCACGCAGGCAAGGCTTCAATCAAAATAGTAGGATTATTGTCAAGGTATTGCTTTGAAGTGTCGCCCTGAAATACATGTCGACAGATATAAACATTTCATAAGCATTTATTGCTCAAATGGTTGTGCAGCTAAAGACAGCAGACTTTTAGTGAGGGCATTAGCATTTGTCGATAGCAGAGAGGATGATGGCTCTGACATTTGACAATAATCCACTGAGGGAGAAGAGCATACGATTTTCTTTTCACGACTCTGTGGTAGATTCCAATTACCTTCTATTTTGTCTGATGCAGATATTTCCTCATTCAAAAGCCAATACACATAAGTCATAAGATAATGGCCAGCTCAGTGTCGAGCTGCCGCCACCTGTCCTCTATTAAAGGTTTTTGTCGATAAACTGACGCATTCAAATGGAGGCCTCAACTCCTCCATCTCATAATTAATTCTGATGTCAAATCAATGGCTTTAATGATGTGTATGCAGGCTGACATGCATGGATTGGTGTGCAATCTAATGTATGTGTGTGTTGATAAAATTATAGAAACTGGCTGCAATCCTGTTGTGTGTGTGTGTGTGTGTATGTGTGTGTGAGTGAGAACAGAGTAGGTTAGCAAATTAGTCAGCTACTTAGATGATGGAACTGCTATTCCAGGTCCTCATAGCCCAGGGCTCAAAAAGGATGAGAGACACAAAGTGTTTATGTCAATAGATTCCAGTTATAACCTCAATAACGTGGCAGAATGTCTGTGCACATCTCCCAGCACCACAATCTGGAGCCTTTACTGTGCGGTACAGTCTCCCTGTTTTCTTATTCAATTTATTTATATAGCGCCAATTCATAACAGAAGTTATCTCATTGCACTTTTCCTATAGAGCAGGTCTAGACCATACTCTTATCTTATCTGCTCCCATTTTAATTTGCTGTTAATGGAAACGCAACACTGCCCTCCATGTTTACCTGTTGTCTTGATTAATTCAGTATAATGGAAATTTCCACTGCACTACAGTCAACAGTCATGTCATACTCACCACTCTGCTGCTCCAGCCGGTTCTCTTTCCCAGGACATCAAATACTGAAATTTGAAATTTGAAAATTGTTTTGTCACACCCCTTGGCGTCATATAGACACACACAAGGTACCCTTTAGCGTTGTATTAGATGCACAGGGCTGCCAGAAAGCTTTTATGAAATCAGGTGATGTAATGTAAAGAGCAACAAAGTCCGCTTAAGGAGGAGGTGGGGGTGGTTGGATCGGTCAAAAGCAAACCCAGGAGTCCGGGTTCGTGTCCCGTGTGAAACCAAAAGTTAATGTTGACTTTAAAGTTTAATGATTTATGTTACGTTACATGGCACGTCATTTTAACTTTTACGTTTTCTCAACCAGTGTTAAGACACTTGTTAATGAACTCAACACTTGCTGCACCAAAGTAAAATCACCAGTGCCAAAATGCTAAGATTTGAGGAACAAAAAACCCCAAAATCAAATCCTGTCCGAATGTATTCAATCAGCAATTAATCAAACTGTTGAACGAGCAGAACATTTAAATCACGATGTTACAATGGTAGAGGGCTCAGTGGTCGATGGCGGTCAGCCCAACCCTAGTGAAAAGCCCACTTAGCTAGTTAGCAGCTGAGCTAACGTTATGAGTCATTGGGATTTTTTTTTTTAGTGACATTAGCCTTACTCATAGCTGGTAACTAGCTAGCTTCAACTCTGCTGTGAAGAGTACAAGATGCCGTAGAAATAAACAGGAACTTATTTTCTTCTTATTTTATAACTTTATTTTCTATGGTAGCAAACACAACACACAGCCTTTCAGTAACTATTATGCTGCAACCTGAGTTTATCTACTCACTTTATGGCTGACTAAAGTAACATGACTAGCCCGCACACACCGGGAAAGACTAACTTCCAGTTCTCCGGGTGAGTCATTTCCTCTAGGTAGGCCTTCTCTTTGTTGTCAGAGATCATGCCCACCTCGACTGTGTCATCAGCAAACTTGATGATGGTGGTGGAGTCAGATGTGGCCACACAGTCGTGTGTACAGGGAGTACAGCAAGGAGCTCAGAACACATCCTTGGGGGGCTCCTGTGTTGATGGTGAGGAGGGATGAGGTGTGGCTGCCCACCTGCACCGCCTGAGGTCTGCCCGTCAGGAAGTTTAAGATCCAGCTGCACATGGTGGAGTTGAGTCCCAGGTCTTCAAGCTTTGTGACGAGTTTGGAGGGGATAATTGTGTTAAATGCTGAGCTGTCTACAAACAGCATTTAACATAATTACCCCTCCCGATGTCCAGGTGGACCAGGACAGTGTGGATGAGGTGATTTATTGCATCATCCGTGGATCTGTTGGAGCGGTATGCAAACTGCAGCACTGACCACACACATCAGTGATGCTGGGTGGGGTCAGAGATGAAACAGACTGTGAAACACTGCTATTCAGCCTATTGTTAAGTTACTCTATAAAGGATAGTCTTTCTGTACTTTAGCCTACTTAGGATAATTGCATATGTAGAGGTTAATTATTTGCCTTCACCCCTGACACTTTAAATAGGTTACTGAAGGACGCAGAACTTCCATCTATTCTCAACATCGACTTATCCTGCTTAGGGTCACAGGGGCTGACAGCATGCATTTGGCAAGAGCAGTGATATAGTCAGAGGAAACTGTCCTTTTTTAAGTGTTCATTAATCATTAAAAACGATAATGGTAAATTATGGCATTGAAATTTTATTTCATATTTCATTTTATATATATTGTTGGACAGAATTCAGGGATGAACTGATTCATTTAATTTTGTGAGAGGCTGTTGCATCATGATGCTTTTTGCCTATTTTTCCATATAATAATATTCTAATATTTTATGTGCTTTTCTTAATTTATGCATGCAATGCATTTGTAATTTAGCCAATAAAACCACAGTTTTATATTTAGACATAATTACACATTTGTGCAAAAGACTTTCATAATATCCTTACAACATTGTAAATCCCATCTTAGCAGCACCATATGATGTTTTGTAATTGAAACAATATGATAGTATAAAAACAACATAATTAAGAAATGTTGGCTACTTTAGTCAACAGTTTAACTACACTGAGAGAACTGTCGTCACTCAGGACAACCACATTTTTTAACGGTTCTGTATATGAGATTTTGAACATAAATATAGCAACAAACAACTATTTGCTATGTAAACATATAGTGGAGTAGTGGCATATGTGAGTGTCATCCGAGCTTCTTTGTTTTGGTAGCCGGTCCCTGCCTGTGTAATCTTGGAACCGATTGGCTATCGTCTGATGATGATTTAGCCTCCGGGGGCAAGGGCCAATATTTCGGGGCTTACAGTGTAGCCAGTGAATATCTGGATAACGGATATCTGGGCCAAAACATCCTCTTCCATGCGCCAGGTCATTGTTTACAGTCCGATTAGCAATCTTGGAACCCATTGGCTATCGTCTCATGACTATTTGAATGCAGATAAATTTAAAAAAGCTAATAAAAAGCTAATTTCTAGGGTTCCGAAGATATGTTCTGGTTGTGTTCTGCCTCTTTTGCTCCCTGCACAGACTGTTTACCTGCATGCAACCAAAACCTGCTCAAACATGATTGGTCAATACTAGTCGGACAACAAACAAAACGCAAGGCATAAAAGTGATGGCAGGGTGAGCATACACTGTAACAAACAAACTGTGAAATTACAATAAACTACTAGTAGCTGTGGTCTCCAGCATTATGGCTACTGCCAATACTTTAACAGTTTATTATGTAAAATGTATTACAGTATTCTACAATAGAATGTGATGTTTACATTGTAATACTCTATGCCTGCCAGTAATATAGTGTTGCTTTTATAAGGCAAGGTAACTTTATTTGTATAGCACCTTTCAACAACAAGATAATTCAAAGTGCTTTACATAAGACAGAAAGGCATTAACAAAAGATATAAACGAAACACATAGCAATATAAAAAGACAATATAAAAAAACTAACGTAAGTAGGATTTTTAAAGTAGTAAAACAAAATAAAATAAAAGATAAAAAGATAAAACTAAAAGACAAATCAAACAATAGAATAAAAATTACTGTGCAGCTACCAAGGCAGTTATTTTGACCGTTTTTAAATTTTGCAATGCAATAACTTTATTGGAATAAACCCCATTTATCTATAGGACCCTTCTAACATTGTTATTTTATTAAAATTACAAAACCCAAGCGTTATGACTATTTCTACCTTGAATGGCCATAATGGTCATACCGTATGCATTATACAAGGTGTATCATTTCAGTCTTTGCTACTTTTTCCCGCTCTTGAAGATGCGTGTCACTGTTGCCTAGCAACTATTTTTTTCCAGTTGGTTTTTTTACGCTATTGCAAAGCTAAAACCTAGCTTTAGCTTCGAGCTAAAACCAAGGAAGAAAGAAAGCTTTGGAGATTATCAGAATGAAACATCAGCACGAAGGAGAACGACTGCCATAGAGGCTTTAGCCATGCTTTAGAGGCTTGATTAAGCTGAGTCTGATGGAGGAGCAGGTTCGCATTGTGACATCTCTTGAAAGTTCATTTGACACTGACTCTGAGAATGATTCAGAGATAATTCCCCTTCTCCAGAGGTGGCTGGATAGGATTGTTTCTGACTCGTGTGACCCAAACATTTCCAATAATTCCAGAGTGTTGTAAAGTCCAAAAGTCAAAATTTACTGAAAAAAGATGTAATCATTTCCAAAATTCTCAACATGTTTTTATCTAACGAACTATTCTGCTTTAATCCATATTTGTTGGCATTTAGCCTTTCAAAAAAAAACCACTTTCACTGTGGTTAAAGAACAGTTTGGAGCCTTTTGCAAAAGCTGCCAATATTGAGGGATGGCAAGGTGCGTTTTGGCTAACAGCACCTGTGATGCTAGCAGTGCTAGCTTGGGACATTTTGGGACTCCATAAGGATGGTAAACCTGCACATATGCAAATAAATTAGTGGTCGGCATGTCCTTCACTGGGACACATCTTTAGCTTGCAGATTGGCTGTGTAATATCCTTAGGCTCACCTTTGGCATCTGGGTAAAACCCATAATATCCCCAAATACACGATGTTACGTTTTTCTTTGACACTAAGACTACCGGCGATCTCGAGTAACCACGATTGGACAATATAAAAATAGTAATAATAATGCCCAACCCTAATCCACCATGAGCATTTTAGCCTTTGGCATGTTTGCCAGACCCAGCGTGCACCCGTTGGTCATGCGGCATCTTGTGTGTGTTTGATTTTGGCCACTTAGCGTGCTGGCCAGGTGGTGCATTAAATCAGTGATTAATTAAGGTACTAATCTTAACCATGACCCATAATGCCGTGATCCTTAATTTTATTGCATTTTTGTACTGTTCACTAACTGCTAGTCGCAGCCCGGGTGCAACTTCACCTCTCACACACCCTGACACTCGGCCTGTGAATGTAAACAATTTACGTACCACGTGTACGTTTTCCAGAGTGTCAACTGAGAGCACTTCTCACTTCTCTGGACGTGGAGCTCTGCAGACACACCTGCAGCTTCTTCTCTGCTACAGCTGCTGATTTGACTCTGAAACAGATGCAACTTGAAATGCAGTGAAGTACAATACTTGTAAAAGTAAAATTACCAATTTAAATAAATACTTAAACTACAAGTACACAAAAACATGAATTTGTTATAGTAATAAGAGTAAATGTAATTTGTTACTTCCACCCCTGCATTTCAGCACTAGTCTCCATAAACATTACACAGAGCGCAAAAGACACAATTTGCATGGTTTTAGTAGACAGAGGCACACACACAGACCTCCAAAATCACATGACACCTTTCATGAATGTTGAGTTTTGCCTCGATCACTTTGCTCTACAATTTCACATCTATTACAAATTAAAATGTCTTTAAAAATACAACTTTGAATGCAATCCCAGAACCATGAACTGCAGAGAGCCTTCAGAGGCTGCTTCCATAGCAACTATACATTACACACATATACACCCTGATTGGGGTGTATTACAGAGACAGGAATATATGCCAGAGCAGTGAGGAAAAACAGCTGAGATATTCTAGTAAATTCTCCCATATGTCTTCATTTGCAAAAGTCACTGCAAGCAATCAAACATTATGCTCTGTGAGAACATTCTTGTCATAGTTTACTATTATGGGAAATACTACTGACCCTGGCAGAATGGCTCCATTTAAAAACCGTGATTTTGTCTGCCATCACATTGAGCAAGCCTTTAAATGAACCGATTCTGGGCATGCCACTGTTGACAACATAATGCACTAGCTGATGAATTATATGTTCAAATACCTGATTTAAATGAACCAATATTTCATCGAGCCTGCGATACCGTGGTTGCCACCGGACAGTAAAGCAGATGGACCGCAGTTGCATGTATGGAGCCAGATGTTTAAACTATAAGACTGGCATTATTTTCTATTTTACTTATCGTCAACAAATCCCATGTGCAGACCAAAACCAACAATTTGTTTTGTAATAAGTCAGTGTGAACACGAACTGAACCAGAACTAAAAGGTAACAATATATCATTTTTCCCTTGTTCTTGAAAGCGACCTAAGACATCATTGGGACATCTCTGAATTTCATATGTATTCCATTTGTTTCCAGTCAACACTGAGGCATAATGATCAGTATAGAAGGCAATGTTAAATGCTGTGTACTCAGCTGAAATATTTCCTCATAGAAAGCCGTTATGTCATACAGGCTTCAGAATGAGCCTGCTGAGCACCAGCGAGCCTTAACTACTGTTGGCCATGTGTTCCTAAATTATCCCTGAGACACCACAGGCTAGAGATCACATCAGCAGTGAAATCCTGCTTCCCCTGTTTCTAGCGCTCTGTGCTCTCTCAACTCCCTCAGCAGAGAAGGAGGATTTACAGTTCTACTAATGGACAACCATTTTTTTTTTTTTTTTTTAAAGAACACACAATAAAGTGAGCTTTTGCCCTGTAGGGGCCTCTTAAGGAAGGAAAGGGACTTTGGCTGAGTGTTGCAGCGCTTTGAGTAGTCAGAAAGACTAGAAAGGCGCTATATAAGTACAGTCCATTTACCATTCACCATTTGCCCCCAGCCTCTTAAGCACTTACCTATGGCCAAACGATTAGTGCAATTGAATACTTGTCATTGTCTAACAAAAACCAAGCCTCATTCATTCTCGCTGCTCCGTATTATTCTGTCTGTTTGTCACACAATGACACGACATGAAAGAAAGAGAGAGATGAGTGGAGCGGGAGGCCAGGCCTGATTATAAACAACAGTCTGTGTAATATCTCACAGGAAAAGACAACTCTGATTGGATTAGGAGCTCCAACAGGGTTTGTGTGCCTTCTCCATTATTGTCTGTTTAAAAAATATATTTGTCCCTTGTTGCAATTTCATTAAAACTCCCAAACACTGTGAGGCCAGGTGAGGCTTTGCTCTCAGATAAATGTAGTCACTGCTCTGCTCCAAACAGAGAAACATGCATAATGAATGTGACTTTATTACAGGTGCACTGATCAAAACTCAGAGCAGGGGTGAATACAGAAACCAGTCTTCTGAATAATATGACTGTTTGGATCTCTCAGCATTGTGCACACAGGACAGTGGGCTGATGTACCTTGACTGAGATAAATATTTTCTGCTGTTTTTCATGATTTCTAATAGTGAACATTTCAAAGCCAAAATAAAACAGATTTAGTGTGTTCTTTAGTGTCTTGTCAGGGTGGGTAAAAGCCCTCTGAAACAACATTTATAGAGCATCACGGGACACTAAAACTCCTCGCTGAATCTCAGACTAATGTGCAACTACATCAATGAAATGGGCAAAGAGGCAGGTGGACTGTTTTTATGTCAGAGTGGTCAGAGATAAACCATCATAATAATAACACCGAGACCGGAGGTTTGGTTTTCGAAGTGGGAGGACGGAAGAAAGTCAGATGCTGTCAGGCCTTTGCCTCAGCCAAAAATTGATTCAACTGTAAGTGGTAGCCTATGTTAAAGGGGTACTGCTGCAATTTAGAATTACATATCTATAAAGTTGACTATATAAAGACATTGTATATATAAATCAAAACTGTCTCCTAGAATTGGCATTTATATACTACAAATTTTTTTTTCCCATATACATTTTGTAAGGAAAGGTAATTGCTCCCTGGATTATGTTCCTCAGCAATGCTTTTTTCCCTTCCTACTGTATGAAGCACTACAATCACGTACCACACCCAAGTTGGGGAAGATGCTGGGTGATGGCATATAAAGCAGCTCTGACACAGACTGGGGTTCACATTCTACAGAATACAGAATGGGGAACCAGTTGCTCCTACCACTGTGCAACTCTACCCACTATTTGTTATATTTGAAAACAAAAAAACTTGCATCAACGACTATGAAAAATTGCATTAGAAGTTACCAGCTATAGGGGCACTACGCTTTTTTGCCCTAGTTTGTATTTATTCTCAATTTGCTTACTACTGTATGTTACGTTAGTCTCATGGTCATAGAACATTATTTCATCTGGATTGTTATTACTGAGTAGTGAGAAAACACTGTTTGGGGAAGTTTGGGGGGGGGGGAACTTGATTGGAGTTGTACTAATTATACCCTTGGACAGCACTGGCAGATATGTAATAAACATCAAATCAAATCCCATAGATACCGGTCCAACACAAGTACAGCTCATCATGTCTCTGGGCAGGAGTTGTTTAAAAACCTTTGATTTTCTAAATCCAGATGATTTGTCAGATCGCTGCGGCAGAACTGTAGAAGCTGTCAACAAATCTCACTTTTGCACACTCCCTGTGGTATTACAAAACGTATCTATGTATGTGTTTGTTATCTATATGTTGTCACCATGCACATTCCTCTGTATATCACTCTATTTTTTAATATATGTATATAAACAGACACAATTTCTGTCTACTCCAGCATATGTCATTAACACAACATACTGTAGACGGCAAAGCAAAACTAGAAGTGGAAGCACAGAGCATTAAAGTAACATTAAAGCTGGCTGCTAAGAAAGTCATAGAAACACTAATGAAATCAGCTCACACCCTCACATGTTTTTATGTACATAACAGTGTATAATAATACAATGTGTCAACCTGATCTGTACATTCAGCCCACAAAGGTGAAAACTCACTGTGTCTCAATGGCTACTGGGAATAATAGACAGGCAGGGAACAAACACTGGAGCTACAAGCAGTTCAGGGTCCGCACACAAAAGCTCGAGTGTTGTCTCTGGGAGCAAAGTGTACAGCGAGTGACTACAACAAATCAAGGCTAATGATAAATGGCTTTACTTTGAAATGGTTGTGTGCTGCACATGTAACCCTCCTAAAGCTGCATTTGTTTTCATTTGCAGCACATTACATTTCGCTCTCCTCGCTTTGTGGTGGCTTACATCCCTCTTCCTCTCAGCTGGAGGTAAAGACTCTTGCAGATAAGACAGCTTGTGGTAGCAAGCCTGCTCTGTGTGAATATATGTGTGTGAGTATATTTCTGTCAACGAACAGCATGTGATAATAATATGAGCATTCAGTAGCGAGGCTGAGGTGAGATGTTGTGGTTGTTAAGCTAATACCCTTGCTGATGCAGAGACAAAGCATCTTTGAATGTGATCATTTTCCTGACAGAACTGAGAAATTGTTTGTGTATTATGCTGTTCTGACCATCAGGACAATCAAAGTATAATAGTTACATCAGTAATAACAGCAACGTAATAAAACATTATCATACATGGTGTCTGTAATCTCATTAAAATGTCTAATGCTGGGATTATATGGCTGGTTTCACAGAGATAGACTCTGCCAATGGCTGATCTCTGATGATACACAGATTTCAGATAGAAGTTCATCAGTAGCACAAAGTTGTCTACTTGCCTGTCTGTCTGTGTAGTGCAGGGGTCTCAAATTACCTGGGGGCCATACCATCAATGCTCCAGGCCGACCTTTCTTTTAGAGCTAGAAAGATATTTTGGTGTCAGGTGGACCCGGTTAAATCCAGTGGTGGAATGAAAGCATGTTTACGTAACTACTGCTCTTAAGAAAAGTACAAATGCCTCAAATTTGTACTTGAGTATTTTCATTTTATGCTACTTTATACTTCTACCCCACTACAATTCTGAGGGACATATTGTAGTTTTTACTCCACTACATTTATCTTAGAGCTGTAAATAGTGATTACTTCATAAAATGTATAAAATATGATGTACTATATAGATTATGTAAAATTGTTAAAATTAGCTCCACCTCAGATTCATGCATCAATAATAATAGCCCAATAATAATAATAATAATGATAATGACACTCACCTTTTGTGCTCTTTGAGAACTTTTGCTTTTGATGCTTTCAGTACATTTAGCTAGTGATACTTATTAATTTTACGTACTTAAATGACAGAAACTTGTAATGGAGTGTTTTTATATCTCACTATTGCAATTTTTACCCAAGTAAAGGATCTGAATACTTCCTCCAACATTGGTTAAATCCGATTGCTGTTGGTCCTAGCTATGTGTTTGTTGTGCAGACAGGTGCAGCTTGCCAAACGTTACATGTGAAATAAAGAGCCAGTTTTTATGTTCCGATTTTGCAGCCTTTCTAGAAATTTAAAGTTAATGAACCCACAGAGAATTATCACCAACTTTGCAGTTCTTCTCAGCTCTTTTAGTGACTTTCAGATCATTGTTCTGGTCTTGCGGCCCACAAATGTACTGTTTTGGTTCAGTCTCACTGGTGTCATCTTGTTTCTAGCAGCCGGCATGATCCCTTACCAGCTTCTCACCTGCCAATACTGTAAATTGTGTATAGTAATACAGTAATACTGTAATTGTATAGGGCCAAGTTGGACGCTACCTCAGCTGACTTTAGTAACGGAATCTTTACTTCAGAATGACCTCAAACAAGTGTATACCCTATTTCAAAAACTACTTTGTATTTTAATAGTGGATAGGAAGGTGTGCATCTGCTTTCATAATGGCCCATTACGTGTATGTTATCATGAAGTGTAGTTTTCAGCTCATATAGTAAATGTTCTGCTGTAGCTCCATGGTTAAGTCTGTTGACAACAGTTTGGATGGCATTTTGAAAGGGAGGTTCAAAGATGAGTGCAAGCAAGAGCTGAAAGAAATATTTCCAAGGGTTTACTGTGCTCTCTGGAAATGCTTGCCCTTCTCACTGATTGCTTACGTTGTAAGCAAATGATATATTAAGCCATGTTTTCCTCTCCGCTGTCAGTAGCTCTTAGCTCTGTGATAGCCTGGAGGTAGGGTGGTTCACACCTTCTTTTTAGTTGACATGGTTTGCCAAAAGCTCCTCCAAGCTATACATCCAGCGCTGAGGACACGGTGTGACTCTTCTCAGGGCTATCCATGTTGAATATGTCTCAGCTTTAGCCATGTCACTCATTACATTGGTGTCAGACAGAGAATAAAACCGCTGCACCTGGAGGGAAGTGAGCAGCCTCTTATAGATTTATGGTGATCAACTTCAGAGCAGCCTCCTCGTTCTTTTCTTCTGCAGAGCCTCCTCAAGCAGAACTCTCACTGTCATGTGCAGAACAAGGAGATCATCCGCGTCACCTCAGGTTACACTGCTAGTACCAGTTAGATAGCTTGCAAAACTGTGTGTTGCATGGCATCAAGAGTGATGTAAGGCTCTCTGAGCCCCTGCTGTCTGTGGCACAATTGTGCTTGTGGTTTGAGAAAGAGGAAAAGTTTTGTATCTGATGAGAGCCTTTCATTGTCCTCAGGTTGAAGGATTTACACACCAAAAAACAGTGTATATGTGAAGCCTGCTTCAGGCACACACACACACACACACACAGCGTGCAGTATCAGTTAGTACAATGAATATGAAATATGCTAAACATATCAGAGGTGGTCAACACTAACGTTTCAGATTATTCTGATTTGTCACTTCATGCAGAGACTTGGGAATACAGCTAACCATTAGACATGGTTACAGGGCATTACAACACCATGCACCAAACAGATTTCAAACAAATCTATCAGATCCCAGCTCTTTATTTTAACCACTTATTTGGCAATGAAAGGTGTCTTTGGGAGTCATTTATTTTTGATTGAGTTTTCATTGTACACTACCTGAATTGTTAATTGTTTTGTGATGTTTATCACCCTGAGCGGGTTGGATGGTTAACCACACCTGTCATCATTGAGCCAATCAGCCTATTGCTATATATTGTGTAGGTGTGGTAACCCATTTTTAAACATTTTGACCTGGCAAGGATCTGTATGGGATTCAAACGTTAACTGGGGGAATTGGGATGTTTTCCAGTGGGCCACTACACAAATTAAGCCGATGCAGTGAAAAATCATCACACACACACACACACACACACACACACACACACACAGAAAGAGACGCTGTGCTGTGATTAGCCCAGGCAAGTGGGCTGACCTGCCCTCTGTTGTTTTGGGTGGGTATCATCTCCCTCACGTATGTCATTAAATGCCACATGTTCTGGCTTTAGTGGTTTTTTAACAGTCACAATCTTTTAGTATAGTATATATATATATTTTTTTTTAATAGTGATCATTTCACCAGTAGATAGTAGTATTGTTACAATAAGCTGTATGTTCTCATCTAAAATCATAATTATATCAACACGGGAGCCATTTGTATCTGAAAATTAGTTCATGTATAGGGTTCACCCTAAAAGGTCGTGCAGCTGGATCATGACCATATTTGCAGGTTTAGGCTTTAGGACTTGTTGCTCTGACAACAGTTCCAGATGAAGTTTCAACCAGCTTGGAAGAACAAAAAAATCCAGAATCAAATCGTCAACATTCTAAAATGGATAGCTCAGTTATCCACGTATGACGAACGGAGCCCTAGCTGAATTCTAATCTTACAGTAATTCTTGAAGTTAGTATAGAGAGAGTAAAACGTGGAAAACACATGTACCTGTAAAATGTAAACATATATTGCAAAGGGAACTGCAATAAATAGGCCGACCAGCTACTTTACTTATTAATGTTGTTACTACTACTTTAGTTGTTTGTGCATTGATTCAGTTATATGGCAGTTTTTGAGACTGTGGTGGTGTTATATAGGACTGTAATATATGAAATGGTGTTTTGAAATGGAGATTTTGTGCACCTCACAACTTCACATCTGATCTGACCCAGTGTAAATAACAGTTATAACATTGCTATATATAAATATAATTATCATTACTATCATCATATAACATTGTGCAGGGATTTCTATTTCATGTATCCTACAAAGTATCATAGATAATTTAACAAATCAAATCTCTGTTACTGAATTAGGCGTTACTCTTTTCAGTGAAAGGTGGATGTTATAATCATGGCCGGTTTAACCTGCTAGGGGTAAACTCGTGTACAGTTTTTTTATGCTGGAATACTACATGGTCCCATTTTTACTGTGTGGTAATTAAACACATACATTTAGGAATATGCAACGTGTAAGTACAAAACAGAAAATGAAGGTCATAAACTAGATTTAAACACAGGTACCCTGCTCATGTCATTCATTGTGTTTTAGTGCTACATATTTCAAAACAAATTTGCAACTATAATATCAGTATCCAGACTTAGATTTGATGACCAGATATCCAGATGACACAAAGTAAGTGTGGCATCTGCATAGTAATAACTGCTGATAACAACTTGGCTATAATGTTATAAAAATGTGGAACACATAACATTATGCTGTGTAATGTAATAACTTACTTATACTTAATACAATTTGAGATGGTTATTACATTATTTTCATTATCCCTCACTACCTTCCCACCCACCAATAGTTCCAGTTGTGTTGGTTACATTGCTTGACCAAGCTGGAGGTCCAGCAGCCGGGAACTGAACCCAGATTTCTGCGGTGGTGGGCCACACGGACACTACCTAGTTTCAGGCACACAAACCCATGTTTGTGGGTGTTTTTGTCTCTGCAGTAGCACACACAGTTGAAATGCTTATCACAAATGTATCCATAAAACCCATGAAAAACACATTTGTGGTTTTTCTGAGGACTTGTCGAAAACCTGCCTGACGGCTATGTTTTATATTCTGATCTTTCTGCTTTGAAGCAAATGTATAAGGCTGTAAAAGAAAAACAGGCATTTTTCCTTTCTAAGGGTCTGATTTGGCATGACTGATTGGACCAGGATGGACTTAGTCTGCTCCAGTCTGGGCCGGTTGGTGTTGACAGTCAGCAGATAATATCTAACAGGGTGTGGTGTGATTCTAAACGCTTGCTGATGCAGTTGCTGCCTGACATCATAGTAGTTAAAAAATGAACTGCTGTGTTTCTTTTTTTTATCATTTGAACATTAACAGGACAACATGATGAAACAAAACAATGAATTACGTTTAGTCAGAGAACAAGAGAGCGAGGTGATGTTAGTGGTTTGATTTGTTGATTTGATGTGGGTGTGTGTGTGTGGGTGTAGAAGTCTATAGGGTGGATGGGAGAAAGAGAAAGGGAGGTGACAAACTAAGGGAAAGCATGGGGGGAAAAACAAAATAAATGTACACTAATGCTAATGCTTCCTTTGCTCTATTACTACCACAACTACTACTACTACTACTACTAATAATAATAATAATAATAATAATAATAATAATTAATAAAGTCAGGGAGAGTGCTGCCAGTATGGCAGCCCGGCCACTGGACTGATTGGGGTACCATCCAGGAGCTCCAGAACCGGTCAGAACGGGTCAGAACGGGTCAGCAGGGTCAGGCCTGCTGGGTCAACAGTATCATTATTGTTACCTTTTGTAATTCTTTGTATGATTTTCATCTTTGCACCGTTACTACCATGTTTCCAATATTGTTATTTTGTTTATGGTGACTTGTGTTTATTATGACTGATATTGGTTGCCCCCAGACCCTTATAGGAGGGAGCTGGCCCATTGTGGGCTTGAACCCTTCCAAAACTGTCAGATTTAGTTGTGGTCTTGGTTGAGGGGAGGAATAAGATGACCCAGCCTCCTTGTCCTCATGCCGCCTGTTCTAGAGAGATCCATCAGAGTGCCCCGAATCGAACTCCAGCCACCAGGGACAGGGCAGGGCATAGACTTGACAGTTCCCAGAAGGGCTGGGTATCAGTACTCAATACCTTTAAGGTATCGACCGAAATAACCCAGTACCAAGTAGTATCGAAACTTCTCTAGTCAAACGATACCTGCATTTGATCCTTTTTGTACCCAGATCTAGGAAAAAAATTACTATATTTGTATGGTTTTGCTCACAACCAATCACTGCAAACTTCTGTGATTGGCCCACTACCACAGCTACAGCTAGCAGCTAGTAGCTACTGTGGTGGTGAAGTCAAGCGCAGTGTATTTGACAGAGTTGGCAATTCAGCCTGCTGGTCCTCTCGCGGTCACTTCAGAGCTGCAAAATGTGTAGAAATCATGTGGATGGGGAGTATTTTACACAACTGAATGCTTCCATTCACATGATGGGTACTGAATGAAGTAGAAAAAAAGAGGTATCGCCTCTATGGTGTTGTAATGCCCTGTAACCATGTCTAATGGTTAGCTGTATTCCCATGTCTCTGCATGAAATGACAAAAATCTGAAATGTTAGTGTTGACCAACTCTGATATGTTTAGCATATTTCATATTTATTGTACTAACTGATACTGCACGCTGTGTGTGTCGATACTCTATTGGTATTGGCATCACTTTAAGGGTACTGGTATTGTAATTTTGTAAATGATACCCAGACCTGTTTCCCAGTACTGCTGGGTTCCTAATATAACCCTGTTCCTTCCACTCTCAATATGTACAGTTTTTCTATGCTGGAATATCACATGGCATCATATTTGCAATGTGCTAATTTGATTAAACACATCAATTCAGGAATATGTCACATAAGCACAAAATTGAGATAATGACTTAAAACTACATTTCGACGTAGGCACCTCTTCGAGATAGGGCCTCAAGATATAGGTAATAAAACAGAAACCACTGTAAGGCTCAGTTTATGTTGTGCTTTGGTGGTGCATATTACAAACAAATTTTCTATTAAATTAACAAAAAGCAGTTGGCAAATAGTATGCCTGGAGCTTTGTGGTACCTGGAGTTCTGGGGCCTCCCGAGCAGTTGCCCACTTGGTAATTGGGACCGTCAACATTACCCAGTGGTTGAAATAATAATGATTTAAAAAAGATAGCAAAAAAACCCAAGCAAGCAAATAGTCCATTATACGCGACCATGCGAGATAGTCTTCAGCCTCTTTGACTTGTGTGAGCATTGCTAACAAATATCCATCATAATTATGTTTATGATTTCTGCTTCTAATAACATCACTTCTTCATCATGATAATGCCATTTCTTGTAACTGAATTACTAAAGTGCATTTTAGATCAACTGCACGGACTCTAAAGCTATGATAGATTTTAGATTCACTTCTCCAATTTTCTGTCTGAAGGCATTTTCCTGTTAGAGTGGCAGATGGAGTTTGGAGGAAATGGTGGCTGGAGTTTTCAGCTCCTGCAGAGGGGAGAGGAATAGGAGTGAAGAGTGAAAGGGCTTTATTATGTAGCTGCTGTGATCATACAGATCACTGCTTTTTGGGAAGCTTCCTGTTGGACCACGGGCCAGTGCACCACTCCTCAAAGTCCCTGTACTTCTGCTGGGACTGAAAGGATGGATGGGTGGAATGACTGGTGGAAGGGCTGCTGTCAGTGTAAGTGCTTAAGTGCATATATGTGAAAAGTGTAATCAAATGAGTGTTACGCTGATGGAGAAAGGAAAATGTAAAAAAGCCCTGAAAAAGTAAAACCTTTGAAAAAGAAACGTTGTAGAGAGGATGTACCTGCCAGCAGAGAGAGACAAAATTATGTTTTAAATTACTTCTAAAACTTTTAAGCTTCCCTTTGGAACTACAGTATGTAAATACATATATGTAGTGGAATAGAAGTTTCTCAAAGTTGTACAGTAGTTGTACAGTGAGGACAACTGAGTAAATGTCCTTACTAACTTTCCACCTGTGGAAAGTCAACTGGTATTTAACATTTAATGACTGTTTGGGTAATTACATGTAGCTGACTGCCTCAGTGAGTATATTTCAGTTTACAGACTTAGACTGGTCGATGGAAAAATAAGCTGTCTGTACAAGTGTAGATCACTTTTCGTCATTTACTTCACGCTCCACAAATAATACATGAATGTCCCTCAGAATACAAATCTCAAAAGCACATGAAAAACTAATTTGGATTGGGCCTTAAAGTGTTGTTTTTGTCTACATCCAGAGAGCCAAAGAGACATGATCTATGTTGTGGATGAGAACAGTTTGTTTAATCCCTAGATAATGTGCAGTGTGTTTACAGTCTCCTGCTGTCAGCTTAACTTGATTTTTATCTCCTCTGGAGCACACATCCCTGATTAAACTGGTCCTCCCAGAACTCACCTTCTGGTTGATTTACTAAGGAAATTAATATCAGTGCTGCAAAATACATCTGCATCTTTTCAATTTAGTGGGTTATAAAAAAATGGCTGATTTACAGTAGATGGGCTCAGCTACAGTTAATCTGAGGGTGGGTTCACACCAGTCTTGTTTAGTCCAGCTGAACCGAACCCTGGAGCGTTTACCGCCTTGGTGCAGTTTGTTTGGGTCGGTGTGAACGCCGCACTCGAACTCTGGTGCGGACCAAACAACCGCTCTCTGGTCCGCCTCGAAGGAGTGGGATTTTTGCATGTATGCAATTGTTGCCCACTTACCTCACTGGTCCACTTTGCATGGCAAATGCTAACAAGTCGTGGTAGGATCTCATCTGAACCAGCCATCTTCTGTGATAAGACCGTCTGATGGCAGAGCGTCTCCCTCGAAATGCCTGCATTATTAAATTATTTAATACCTGCTGTCTTACGAGATGTTCATATGCGCAGTCCTCTAAAGTCTGCTGATATGCGCTCCAGAACAAAATCAACATCAACAGAACCTGATGGTGCTCCATGATGTACAATATCCAGGTAGAAATTTGGAGGGGTTTGTTGTCTTTTGTCTCTTTAGTATATGAACAATAATCAAATGACATTTCCACCACATGGCTTTTGTTTACAATTTCTGGACAGTTTGAATTTAGCCTTTATGAACACAAACCGGAATTGAAACAATGTATCATCCTCGCATTGGTTCGATTCAGGGACCGGATGTGTGAACCTGCCCTAATTTTCATTGATGCAAATGTTTGCTAACATTTTGCATCACTATAAACTAAATTCCTTTGGATTATGGGACTGTTAATTAGACTTTGGAGACATCCCATTAGGGTACCTTGATGGTAACCTGTTCATAGGCCCTGGGACAGAAATTTGCTGTTTTGCCCCTTTTGACTATTTCCCCAATAATTTATTTGGGAACACGCACCATGTGAACATAATTTAAATTCGAATGGCTAAAAACTGCATTTTGACACAAAGATCCTCTAAGGCGATGTTTAGACAGACGTTAGCCCTTTATGAAAAAACGCAGCCCTCTCATTCATTTGAGTGACAATGCAGCTAAAAAACGTAGGGTCATCCGTCAAAAATTTGAACCTGCTTCAACTGTTGATGGACTGCAACACGTTGTGGTAGCCAATCAAATACATGCAGGCACACATTCCTGGTAGATTACTTTGTAAAGAGAACTCTTTATTTCTACCGTTTACCTTGTGACACAAGTGTGCCACTGCCACCAAGAATGATGGCTGTCACACCCAGATGTCATGGTGGAAATTTTTGCTCAATAGCTAGGATTATATTGTGCCTGAACGGCAATTATTGCACGTACCTCCGCTCAGAGCGCTTCGAAATTGGAACACATCAAGGTACACATACAACAAAAGGGAAAACATCACTATAGGCTCCTACTCACATTCAGTTATACAGTCATGTCACCTGCATTGTTGTTTTATTTTGTTATTACTTTATTTATTTTTTATTTACTTTACTTTTTACTTTGCACTGAGGTGTAGAACCAACGTCTTGACGTCACTTCTGGGCTAGCCATTGTTCCACTAGCTTCTGTAACTCAGTGCAGTCTCTCATCAGTCTTTCTCAAAAATGAAACCTGTTCCATGGGGTTTACTATTCATATTCTAAGATAACTGAGTATGTATTGTAGCATTAGAATTTAAGTTAAACAGCGATTCATTTATTAGCATAAAAAACCCTTGAAAACAGCCAGTAAGCTAGTGTTAGCTTAGTAAGCTTACTTGGTAAGCTAGTTCCATAAAGCAGCCCCACAGCTGCCAAGTGTATTGAGTTAAAGTTTAGTAGCACAGTTAAATAATAAATTACCAAATATAAACAAAACCCACTGATCGTTAATCATATATTTTCATATTAATTCAGCACATATGATTATACATTTACTAAATCTACAAATAGTAAAATATTATGATTATTATTCCTCTTTTCATTTCAATGGATGACATCAGAGCATTTGAAGCTGAGCTCACAAGCTGAACGCTGAATCCAAGACCTCAGATTCGGGAGGCAAATAGTTATCGGTGCATTATCACCACCAGATGGACAGGTGTTTTATAGTACATGGATGAATGTATTGTGGGGTTGGACACTGAATATTGCACTACTGCATGTTAGTATTTACATGTTTACCTATTGTACACACACTCATGTGCTCAAGACAAGTATAGGAATAGAGACAGAGCTTCAAAGTGCCCAGGTTTGTCAGCTTCACACTGGCTTGAATGGTAGCACCCTGGGTTTGTTCTTGCTGGGAAGAGCAGTAAATCACTCAGAGGATTACCTGTTATGTGCTCACACATTCATCCACTGCCTATTGTTTGCTCTTGGCAGAGTGCACTCTGTGAATGGTGGCTGGACCCCAGAATATGTCCCAGAGGATGCTGAGCTTGTTGCTGCTGGCAGCTAAAACTGTGAACTTCAGAAATGTCAGCTGCTCTGCAATGAAGGAAAAACAGAAGATGACACACTGGTCTTTCATTACTGTGTATGTGATGGGTGTGTATAAGCTGTTACTGTGATTTCTGAGCACCAATGTCATCATAATTTAAACAATTACTTTTTTTCCCCTTTCCTCGGGGGAACAGCATTTAATATTCTGCTTAAATGTGTGGTCAGAAACAGTAGACAACCAGTGACACACATTATTCCCCTAGGAAGAAGTTTGTTGTAGCTGCTGTTTTTCTCCTCTGACACAAAAAAATCCTCTCACTAGGCTTGTCTGATATGTCTGACCTTTGTGCAATCAGAGATAAAGCAGTACAACAAGGTACCACCAGTTTCTCATCTTCTCCCCAAAACGTATCCTGCTCCACATATAAAGCACAATCACAAGTCAATTTTTATTTATATAGCCCAATATCACAAATTTCCCTCAAGGGACTTTACAATCTGTACAGCATACGACACCCCCTTAGACCCTCGATTCCGATAAGGGAAAAACTCTCCAAAAAAAACCCTTTAACAGGGAAAAAATGGAAGAAACCTCAGGAAGAGCAACGGAGGAGGGATCCCTCTCCCAGGACAGACAGACAAGAAATATATGTCGTTTGTACAGAATAGACCAGCATAATAAAATTAAAGTATTAAATCATGATGACAGAATTATAAATAAATTGTAACATACCGTATATGAAGAATGGATCCGGGAGGACGTCAAGCAACTTCAGGTGTCGCCAAAGACACCTGAGCCACATGACGACCTTTCCACCATGGAACCTGGAACAGGACAGACTGCACAAACACACAAGAGGCAAAACTCAAGCACACCATTCACACAGGTGGGAGAAAGGAACAGACACACAGAGGGAGAGAGAGACAAGAGGAGAGGATGAAACTCCTGGAGGACGAAGATTCAGATCTAAAACTTCTGGAAAGAGACACCGACAGCCAGGGGAGAGAGAGGTCCCAGGACGGCCGATGGTCCAGCACAGAGAAGCCTGAGTGAAAAGAGAGAAGGTTGAGAAACTAGAGAGAGAGGGAGAAGAGAGAGAGAGAGAGAGAGAGAGAGAGAGAGAGGCAAGACAAACATGGACTAGAAGTACTAGGCTTAATGATTCAATGAGACTAAGACCGACCTGCCGTAAGGATAATGGTAACAGGTACAAGGTAATCAAAAATAAGCAGCTAGCTGAAGGTTAAGGCAAGATGAGTTTTAAATTTGACAGCCCTGTTGTCTCTGTGCCACAAGTCTGTTCAGGAAGCATTTTAATATAGTGTCTGACTTCTCTCTGCTTCTTTACACCACTATCATGTACTACTACACTTTACACCAATTCTTAAAGCCAAATCGAAATATTTAATAATAAATATAGATGCTAGCCAAAATGAATATAATACATTGACACAACAGAATACTGTTGGGTAGGAGAATATGATGATTCAGGCTTATTGGTAGCTTTTGTCTTTATGTTATCTGCTCTCCCAACCCGAAATAGAGTGAGGGGAATATTTTGCTGATACTCCTTGTGGCAGTGGAATGGAAGGTCTCCAGTTTGATCCCTGGACGGATAAATCTGGGTGGCTGACATGAAAGACCAGCGCTTGCACCTCCCCTTGAGTAAGGCCAATAACCCTAAACCCTTAACCGCTTCAGTGAAGCTGCTTGGAGGCCAGCAACTGTGTTGTGTGAACTGGGCCTTCCTGAAAAAATAACATCAAACAAACTTCAGCATGTTAGCATTGTCATTATGAATATGTTGTTAGCTGATTTGTTAGTATGCTGAGCATTTAGCTGAAAACACCGCCGTGCCTTCAGGTAAGTACAGCCCCACAGATTCACTAGCGTGGTTGCAGACTCTTTGCTTTCAGACAGCGAGCACCCTCTCTGTCCTTGAGGTTGCAGCAAGAAGAGTATAAGTGCACAGCTACAGTATTTGCCACTGCCATTGGAGTTGATGGTTCAACTTTTCAACCTGCTGTCGCAGCTTGCAGTGTAACAATGGCAACCACATTGAGAGAAATTATGCAGGAGCTAATTTTTCTGGTATCTGATTTCCTTGAATTATGCACCTCTTCACCAGCAGGGAGCAGACAGATCAATGAATGGGCCAATAAACATAATTTGATATTAGTTATAAAAATTTAATTGCTATATGAATCTTGTCATTTTGCTAACCATTTCCCCATTTTTAAGCTATATCCTGCTCTGTTTAGCTGTGTGATGAGATTAGGTGGATAGCAGTAGCCTGTGGTGTACAGGCTGGTAGGATCGAAGGTAGCTGGGAGCCTTGATGGCGGTGTTGTGTCCTGCTACTGCTGATTAAATATGTGAATCAACGTTTCAGCCTTTTTTTTGGTGCTTTCACACAGCAAGTGGTCTGCCACCTGGCAACAGCATTTTTAAACATAAAAATTGCATTATATTGAAGAGTGTTCGTTTAAGGCAGCATCAGGCAGTTTTCACTGCAGGTTTTAATAGTCTGAGTACAGTCCCACACCAACATCCAGTCAGTCCAGTAAATGGCCAGTAGTTGCAGACTTTTGCTCCAACCCTTGATGTGATCTAAATGAAAGTGAAGGATGGAGAACAACATAGACATGCATGTCACCATCTCTGGATCTGATTTGCTGCAGTCTTTGTCTATGCAAGTAAAGGAAATCATCTCTTCTATTGACAGACATGGAGATAAAGGAAAAAGAGATTGAAATAGTAAATGATGTCAAAACAATGGGAAGGTGGGTAAAAATGCAAAATGAAAGGAGTGAAAACTTGGCCTGATTGATCTTCATGAAAGTCTAATGAGCAGGATGGGTTGCAATGACTCAATATTGGCAGCCACTGTCAGAGACTGAGCTGGGAAAAGATGGGGATGGATAGAGTTAATGTGGGAAGAGAAGACAGAGCAGTCTCCCTCTGTTTCTCTCTCACACACAGCATTTAGAGCTGCCTCAGTTTGGAGCACTAAATCAATCCTATAATCTAGAGCAGCAGATGCAATGTTCATTAATCAAATGATTCTGTAATTTCTAGGTGGTTATTTGAAGGGTGGGAGAAGGAGTGTATTGTTTGTCCCGTCTTGTTGGTCTTGTAAGATAAGCTCAAGTTCCCCATCGCTTCTGTCTTATCTGTGGGTCTTATCTCTAGAAACTGCGTCACTGACAGAAAACTTTGGTGTTTCACTTTCAGAAACACTTTTTGTCTGTCAGACCAGTGTAGGTCAGAGTGTCTCAATGGTAGCACCATGTTGTTTTCTTTGTACTGTAATTAAATACAGCACTGGATGTTAGAGCAGTGATTGTTCCATTATTTAGTGTTGACACAACCCTTCGAGAGACACACAAACACATTCAATTCTTTCCAAGCCAAGTACTGTTTGTTCAACTCTTTGTTTTTTTTACTATATATTTTTCAGCATGTCCCAGCTTGTAAAGTTTGAGATTAAGCTATGAATAATGTTATTATGAACACGTTGAAACTCATGTGAGTGCTATGGGTATGTGTGTGACTGCATGGCGGTACAAGTGTCGACAGGTCAGTGAATTGGGGATTGGACTTGTGAAATGACAACAATGCAGTAGAAGGTATTCAGACCCTGACTGTATCCCAGTGGCATGGAGGTAGAGTGTTGGTGTGTGTAGAGACGGTGCATATTTACAAAGCTGCAGAAGCATAATTACCAGTTTGGGAGGGGGAATAGGTGTTAAGGAACATCTGGATGTTGGTCCACGTATGGAGGGCAGCAGGTGTGTGGTGGACGAGTTTACAGAGCTGCATAATCCAGGTATTTATGCTTTCTCCCTTGAACCTTTCCACTGTATTACAGGACTGATGGTCATGTAATACCGCAAGGGGACAGTAGAGCTACCTAGTGGGAGGAGAAATTACAGGTGTCTGTAAAAAGTCCCGTTCATTTTCTGCATAGACAACGTGAGGTGACCAATTAGAGTAGTTCCAAGACTAGGATAGACATGAAACCCTCTGGGAACACTGTATTGTTGCTACAACAAAGTCAGACGGGTCAAGAAACAAAAGTCACACAGTCAGACAAGTTGTAAACAAACCTCCAGTTTAGACAAACTTATATAGAAGAGAAAAAAAAGTTTACAGACCCACCTTGTCTTGACCTACTTTACTTACTAATTTGACCTCCAAATAAGTAAGAGATAATGTACATTATCATATGTATATGTCATTATTGCAAAATTAACCCCATCAGGATGATGCAGGACTAGAATCACCCTGAAGGGGTTAATTTTGCAATACTGACCAGCTTGCTGTACATTATCCCGCTTATTACATGGATACTTACTAAAGAAATAAATAATTTGATACCAAATATCGATTTTTAAAAATTATTTTAAAACTTTTTTGCCACAGGACTTCTTTATGTGGATTGATATGATTGGACTCCAGAGTCTATGATCAGAAATGCGTCCATAGCAAATGTCAGTTATTCATAGCAGCGGTCTGCTCTTCAGAAAGACCAATCAGAATCGAGTATTCAAGAAATCTGTGTAATAAAGTGGTTTAGATAATAACATGTCTGATTGTTTGACTGATCGATTTCTTGCCCCATTGGACCTTTTTTTGTTGTTGTTGTTTTTTATAATGTTGTCTTAACAATTGCTTTGAGTTCAGTTCAAATCTTTATTTATTACTCTCACTACTAACAAAGAATGACCCAACTAATAACTACTAGGAATAACCAGGAATAAATGCAATAAATACAGCAATGAAAAATCAATAAACGCATGAATTAAGCCATGAATACAAAAACAATTAATGCATGAAATGAGGACCATTTTATACCGGATGACGCAGTGAATGATTATCTTGGCAAGCTGTATTAACTTTTGTAAACACAGGAAACCACAAAGTGGATAAAACTTTAATATTGACCAGTGAAATCACCTTAATGCACCATTCAGCATCTGAGAGGTTGTTGGGAAGCACGACTGAAATACTTTAAGCAATTCCATACTATTACTAGATTGATGGGAGATCCTACTTATGACATCAATTCCTTTCAGTAATCTATAGCATCAACCCCAGTATCAAAGGAAAAGTAAAGTTTCACCTGGTGGTTCAGATGGCCAAGGGAGAAGCTGCTCTGGAGGGGAAAAGGGAGACGCAGGTCGATTCTCTTGTGTGGGCCGCTCTTGGGCATTCTCAGATACACTCGGTCCCAAGTTGCTGCTTGGCCACCTGATATGATTCACTCTCTCGTGTGGACCTCCCAGGAGCTCCTGGGTATTTTCGGGCATTCTCGATCCCAGTTGGCCTGTCTCTCTCCGTTCAGCCTGCGGCAGAGTGATAACATCTTCACACACCCTCACATGGCTGGGTGTGATGGGGCCATGGTGGCTTTCAGAGTTTGTTGAACTCAAAGTTCGTTACAATTCTAACGTTTGGTCATGTTAGAAATGCAGGCATGGGGCAGCCGAACTGGAGCAGATTTCTTGTAGAAGGTTTCTTTCTTTCAGAGTGGGTTAGATGCCGCCGGCGTTCAGCACGTTTGGTGCAGCTTGGGCTACAGCTGATCTCCGGGCGAGCCTAGTTGAGTTCCGGGCCTGCCCGCATAGGCAGATTAGGGTCAAAAGCTGAAGAGAAGAGCGGACTGAAGAGAGGCAGAGAACTGAGGAGAGGAAAAAGTTTGGGCTTCCTATCCTAAATCTATCTCATCCTAATTCTTTTCTTTGTACCAATTTCTATCATAAAGAATTAATTAAGTTTACCACGTCTAAATACTTCCATGTTTAAAAGCTTGGTCTCCTCAGTTGCTGAAAGATACCAAACATTTTATGAATAAACAGGATATTATCCACTCCGTAATAAGTAAGTAATAGACAGTGTTAACCCAGGTTTAAATGTCGTAAATGGCATCATGTACAACATATGATACACAAACATATGTACTTATATATGTCTATATATATGCACACGTGAACGTATATGCACAGCAAATTAATTAGTAAAATAAAGCTCAATACATGTCAGTGTCAATACATGTCAGTGTACAACAGAATCTCTTCTATCACCTTGTATTACAGGAATGTGTCTTTGCCTTCTCCCCCCTGAGAGGGATGAAAAGAGGAGGGGGACAGGCAGGCACAGACACACATGCACTCTGACGAGGTGTGAGATTTGACATTCCAACTTACATTTTGTCTTTTTGCAAGCTTTGAATTCATTCAAGCTTTCAATTAATTTGTTATGTAAATGCATATTTACATTTCCTGTTTCATTAGTTTATTAAACAAAAGACAGACATCCCATCTTTATCTGTGGACTGGCGGATCTGTGTAAACCATTGCTGTTGGTTCAGTTTCTATTGTTCTTGTATCAAAATCAGCATGTTGGCGCAAAGCTTCACATTCTTCCTATATGGTCAGTTAAACATGACATATCAAATAATGTACATTAGATTTTGCATTGCAAAGTCAGTTCCTTTGTTCCTTGTTCCCTGTTCTTGATGAAGTCCAGGTATCATCCTGAGCCTGGGATACTGGAATGTGAAGTTTTCAGTTTGTCAAGTTAGTGAGGGTCATAAATTGGTCAGTTGTCACTCAACTTTCCATTAGTGTCCTCCTTGGGTCCTGGCGGGGTCTGTTTCATGACCCAGGGGCCATGTGGACAACAACTTCAGGGAAGGTTAATTCTTTTATCAATAAAAGGTGTTACACTTTATTTGGATAGTCCGCCTACAGATAATTTATAGAGTATTTGTAACATTTAAACAGCTTATTATGAGATTTAACAATTCAACTTTTTTATAGATAAAACCGTTGTCTAGGTTTGGTTAGGTTTAGGCACAAAGAACATCTTAATGTTAATGAATTGTCACATATACTCTGTTGATAATCTGTTACAGACGAAGTTAAACAGTTGAAATGTTACAAATACTCTATAAACTACCTGTAGGCGGACTGTCCAAATAAAGTTACCATAAAAGGTACAAATTGTTCATCAGCATCCACAGTGATCACGCTACACTAAACTTATCCTAACTAATTGAACCAATGGCCAAAGCTATGCAAATAAAACCAAAGTTATTATACACAGTAGTAATCCTTGAAAGAGAAGTCAATTATAAGTCCCAAGTTGCATTTTGGTAAGAAATATGCCATCACTGGGCTAACAATTCACTTATGTATACCGCTACGGCAAGTTGAAGCTAAAGCTTATGCTTCTTTAGAAATCTGATATAACACTTGGCAGTTTAAATAATTATCTTTTGGATTCTGGGTCTATTTTAGATGAACTGGAGTAGTGTTTTGTTCCCAACTGCGACAAGGGTGTTTTGAATTGGCTCTGATTCACATCTCTAACTGGCTTCATCTCCATAGCAACAGCGGCTGAAGCTCATGGGTATTGTGGTATTTAGAGCCATCTGCTTTGCCAACTGAGAAAACATGAAAACAAGAAAACATGCCAGTGCTCATTGATTAAAAAAAACAAACAAACAAACAAACAAAAAAAAGAGCCAGAGTTAGCCTAGGAAGCTATTTTTATTTATCTGTTGTTCCCTGGCCAGATGATCATTTGAAAAAAAAAAAAAAAAAAACTTATTGCCATAACATAAACCTATAATATCAATAAATTATCTAGGAGGCTGTGTTTTTTTTTTTTTGTTCAGGGACATTGATTTCATTAAAAGAAAACGTTGAAATGCTAAGTTGCAGTTGAGAAAAATACCTCTGGAAACTTAAACTTTGCAGCTATATACAGTGCACTAAAATCTGACCTTTAACCTCCTGTTAAAGATTTCTGAGGATGATTTAAGGTATTAGCTTGTATATTGCTACCATATCTGTATGGGGGTCAGGTAAACATCTAAAAAGTAAAATGTGTGTGTGTGTGTGTGTGTCTGCGTTGGCCTGGCCTAGTTTTTGGAGAAGAGGCACCTGAGGATTGCCTGGCTGAAAAGCTTGAACCCTGCTGAGCCCAGCTGGGGGCACAGAGACAGATAAATGAACAGATAGCTGTGAGCTCCAGGAAACACTGATGTGATATTTATCTATTCTGCATGGAAATTATCTGTTGGTAACATGCGGAAATATTGCTAATCAAAGAATAT
Source organism: Siniperca chuatsi (assembly GCF_020085105.1). NCBI lineage: Eukaryota > Metazoa > Chordata > Actinopteri > Centrarchiformes > Sinipercidae > Siniperca > Siniperca chuatsi. Next base: position 35,453,336 of record NC_058042.1, read on the forward strand.
TGCTCCAAAATGAGATATACACCTACTGAAGTTAACTGACAACCCACGAATAATGATTGCTAACACAGCATTAATATTTAAGATTCAATTCTCCTAAATCACAAAAAAAAACGCATTTTCCCACACACCTTAGTGGTAGCCATGCAGATAATTTAATTTTATTATTATTTTTAGATATTCTGTGTTGAGACTAAAGCTGCCACCACACTACAGTGGAAGTGAATGGAATTTAATTTGTGATGCTCATTGCATTGAAAAAGGTAATTTGAAAAACTCAACAGCAACACCTCTTTTCAGAAACAATGATGCAGTCAGTCAGGATATTCCACAGAACACAATGTCGACATTTTTGTTAGGAACTATTTACTGTTGAAGGCAGAAAATTATGAAAACTCTAGGAGCAGACAGACATAACTTGCAGGTTTGTCAAAAAAGCAGTAAACACAGTTGTTACATGCAGTGTTGGATTGTGTGGTAGTTTGCATTCCTGTGAGAAATTTCAACAGTCGAAAATCTGTCAGTGTGCTTGTAACTGATCTTAACTCAAAGGTCAACTAACTTATTTTTTGTTAGCTTTTCCATCTCTGAACAGAGATACCATTTCAACCCCCTTTTATATAATCTTAAGTGTGTATAATGTCCAAACTTAAGTCATGACAACTGAGCCAGTTCTGCCATGTCTGCTTGTGAAGACATGAGAAAAAGCCACTAAGTGGAGTTGAGATTAGCTTTTCACACATACTGACCACACGGTTAAGAACGTACGTCCATGCTCAACACCCAAGTGAGTGTCTTCTGATCTGCAATCTCTGTAGTTAAGTTTTGGTTAGGTTTGTTTAAGTGTAGGGAAGCGTTATGGTCATGGATAAAAGAAATGTTGACAGTTGGTAGGAAACAACAGTCAACCACGTCAAAGTCACAGGCTTTGTTGAACTATTCATCCACCCTGACCTCCACCCTACGAGGTTTTGTTTTGCTATAACAAAGTCATGATACTTTTGCTTGTACTGGTGGAACTGCAATAATTCACATGACCAGTAGAGGTCCCTGACAAAACAATCTCACGTCAAGGTCCATTTAATAGCTGTTCTGGAGCTTTTGATCATATCACACAAACTTTTCTGCTACTAGTCCATTACAAATGACAAAAATCAATCTGTTGATAAAGCTTGTGTGATAAGATTAAAAACTGAAGAACAGCTACTGAATTGGCCATCAAGTGAGATTATTTTGGCAACTGCTGTTCCCAAGGTCAGGAATGAACTCCAAGTAAATGTAGGTCATTTTAGGCATTTGAACAAGCGACCAATGCTGTCGTTGTTAGTCAGCCAGTATAAACGAGCTCATTAGAATTTTCTCCACATTTTTCTTTTCACTTTCTATAACTGGAGGATTTTGTAAACTGTGCTTGTCATTAGATGACCTCATCTACTGTTAACACTAAAGGTCAGAGGTCCTCATACAACAAGAAAGAACTTTTGGGTGTGTGGAAACAAAATCTGGGTGAAAATTGGTTTGAACCAATCTCTAGGTTTATTTTCAGTTAAAATTTGTCGAAACCTAAAAACAATGAGCATTAAAAATACATTAGATACAACGTCGATTTGGGATGTAGGCCTTCAAATGTCAAAATAAACTGGGAAAATATTGAGTACAATTCTCACGGAGTGTCTGTTTAGAGGGAAAGCAGACTGACTTACCTGGAGAGTTGAGGTGCTGTGATTCCTTGTAGCTGTACAGAGCACTTGTATAAACTCTAGCTTAAGCATCCGATTAGAAAATGGCAGCGGGGCAAACAGCGGACAAAGAGAGTTTTATGCAACACTGGCCAGGTGTATTTCTGACTTGTATGTGTGTGTGTGTGTACTTGCTTGTGATTATGTGTGCGTTCTGTAGCTGTCCCTGGCATAGACAGCGCACATAAATCACAGCGAGGTATTGAATCTTTACCTAATGAGGGAGCGTGTTGAAGTCAGGTTTTCCTTTCCGGCATTTCACGTGGGTCCACCGGTGTGGAAAGATCACAAACACACACACATTTACATACACTCGATTCTCTATCTGCTGGTAAAATGGGAAAATGACATATGGGCTTATTCTGGTAAGGCTGTGACCGACCACAGAGCAGGGCTTATCATACTTGTCAGTGGAATACATACAGCCGTAGCCAGCTATGAGGTCTGCGAGGTCTGGACCTCGCATAATCAGGAGTTGAAGACTTCTGGTCTGTCCTTTAAGTGTCTTCAAAGGCATGTTGTGTTATTGTCAATGACCAGTCTACATTCCTATGGAGTTATAGGTGTGCCTCATTCCTGAACGAGCAATGGGAGATTTGGAGCACAGAAAAATATTTTGCGAGCACATATATGAAGTTTTGAGGAGAAATTATACACAAGAGCAAACAAAAATCAATTCTGTACTCAATAAATGTATTTGCATGTTTGGTATTATCCATATTAACATAATGTCAAAATCCTTATCCTTAGCATGCAAGCAGTAATTTATAGAGAGCAAGGGTATTGTGTGATCCTACAGTAGCATACCTGACATTTTATTTAGCACAATATAATTAGCTCTTGTCTTCTTTTCCTGCTGTCTCTGTCTTTCTTGGAGAGAAGGAAACAAAAGAAGAAAGATTAGGCTGGAAAAGTTTAATGAGGTGTGATTACCCTCACACCACTGACATTTCACACCAGTACTATATATGTGAAGAGTATTTCTGACCACGATGCCTGGTCCAGGGGCTGATAAAGGCACGGTGCAATCAAAGTTAGCTGCGCTCTGACGTCTTGGTATTTACGTGACATTTACTGGCTGAATTATCACACAAACCCTCCATTTTCTGCTGTTCCTCTCCACCACATTGTCTTTCACTGGATTTCTTGTTTTATTGGATTTCCCCTTCGGTTTTTCTCCTCTGTCCTCTCTATTCTGGCTTTCCGTCTGTCAGCCCTCTCTGCCACCTGCTCATCAGATAACTCTATTCTCCCAAAGTGCAGAAATCTAAATCTCAGGCATTTAACACAGTACTAATATCTAGTATCAGTATTACATTTTCCTTTTAAACTGTGAATTTAATCTAACAGCAGGATAAGTTGATTTAATTTACAGTAAGTCAAGATATGAGTGAGGTTTTACATATGGGAACAAAACAACTATGAAGATTTTATTCTACTTTTGTCTAATACAAACAGAAAATCCACACCTGCTTTTCTATTTATTGCTTTATTTATTTGACTTTTGCTAGAGGTTTTATTGTTCATTTTGCATATTGGGTTTGTTCATTTGCTCATATTTACAGTGGCTGAGAGAGCTCAACACACTTAACATAGGCAGCGTTTGGTTAAAAAAAAAACCCCACTACAAATCAATAAAATGCAAAACACAAACAAAAAATTAAGAATCAAATTCACCAATTTGACACATTCACGCCATAAAGACATGCACTTCAAATGCAGAAAACGCACAGAAACACAGCAAGCTAACACAGTGGAAATGTCCGGGAGAATACGAATGATGTCGAAAATAAGCAAACAATGTTTTTTAGTTTTAGCATTCTGATTGTGTGATTAGTGTAGATTTTGGCTATATAGCATTAGCCTTTCTTTTCTAATTGCTAGCGTGTTCTTAGGTTCACCCAGAAACTGCTGTTGTTGTTTAAATTCCATCTTCTTCAGTGTGACTTGCAGCGTTGTGTATTTGCTTATGTTTTCTGTATTTGCATTTCATCAAATAGGTGAATGTGTTTATTGATCCAGTTGCTAGTGTGGCTGCAAAAAATAAAACTGCATCAGAAAGAAGTGGAACTTTGTCACGGAACTGGCTGATTTCATTTTGAGAAACAAATGGACTCATGAAAACATGTAAGAGCATTGATTTTCTTTGCAGTAGGTCTTGTTGTGATTTATGCAGTTACCTTATAAGTTGGAGGAAACTCCATTTTCCCCAATGCTTTTTGCTTATTCTCAACAGCGAAACACGTTGTCATTTTCTCATTAACAACACACACAATACATAATCTGCAGCTGTTAAAATTGCATTCCCTTCCATTCCACATAATAAGAGCTGCTGAGTACACCCGACTCACAATTATTTGATAATTAATTATTTCATTTTAAATGGGTAATGTTGTAGTGTTTGATATCGCTGTTGTGTTTATCTGCTCTGACACTGTCTCTAGGATGTGACTATCATGACCGACTGAGTCAGCACGTTTAGGCAAAAAGGCATGAGCTCTCTGTAGCTTGTTATTCCACCAGCCTGTGATTTAAACCACATTGAGACACACACACACACACACACACATTTCTTTCTTCTTGATTTATTTTTCTAACCACGCTGCCGATATCCAGTATTTTCAAGTGGTGCTCAACAAAGAAATTGTCATTTTCATATCCAAAATATCTAAATGAATTACACTACACAGCACTCGTGCTTGGAGGCTCTTTTCGTGGTTTTCATGGTGATTCTTTCACAGTGAGCACAGATTTAAAGAATAATTCTAGTTTATTACAACTTGGATCTTGTGTTGTTGTTTTGCCCATCATTTCTACCAGTATGGATAACATTGTACCCACTGAAGTAATTGCTAATGTTTAGAAAGATGGCAAAATCACCACAACATGTCCAAGAGACCCCTGGTTCAGCATTTCTTGCTGCTAACATGATTGGCAGGATTCGGGGACGCGAAGCCAGTGAGGGATCATGTCCTCGTCACTGCGACTTCTGCTGTTCAGGGTGTCTGGCACTGGGGGAGACAGCGTGAGCCTCTCACACGCTACACCCAGTAAAGCCCCGCACTGGCAGGCGCAAGAAGCAGTTGGGTGGTGACATTTATTAAAAGAGACAACTGACTGGCTTTGTCTAAAAACTCTACTGTTGACCCGAGGAGGGATGTAGACAGAGTTCAGGTGAATAGGACAATAAAACTGGGAGAATAGAAGACATAACCCCCAAAAAAAAAAAAAACTACCAACGAAGAGAAACATTTCTGTAATGAATGACAATGTGTATGAAATGTCATCGAGTAGCTGCGGCCAGTTAGGATCTGGGGTTTTATTAAATATTAGATCAGTGCTGACTCACTAATCTGATATTTATTTAGCGGACAATATCAGCCTCACTGGCAGTGGCCAGTGGGTGATCCTCAGAGGCAGAGCCCATGTTAACACCCGGTTCACGTCTCTAAAGTCCTGATGATTGATTTCCCTGCTGTAGCTTTCACATCTGTCTCAGAGACGTCACATTAATGACTCCAATCAGCCGACAAGACACACCTAGAGAGCCAAAACTGTTGGAAAATCACAGCCGAGGCCGTCACGAAGCACTCTCTATGAGCCTGGGAAAAACAACACTGGGATCACTGGTCCTTTATAAAGCTCCCAGAGTTCTCAGAGCACTACAGTAAGACACATACACAGCTAACAGGAAATGCGAAGACAGGGGTTTCAGTACTTTTTCATTATTATTACTATTTTTTATTTATTTAATGTAATAGTAGTATAGATAGACGTTGGGAAACAACACTGAACACACCGTACCTGTAACAGTTTGTTACAGGTACGATGTGTTCAGTGTTGTTTCTCTGTGACTGTGGCTGTGTATATCCACAGTCCTGACTTCTCTGTACATGATGGATTTGTCTTCTCAGCCCTCTGTACTAATGCTGATATTTTTGTCTCACAGCTCGTCGGTCTATAAGATACCTTATGGACAGACAGTTAGAGAATGAAAAGAATGAAAAAAGGCACATGAACAGACACAGCTTAGATCTCCAGTGAAGTGGCATGTAAAAGGAAAATGTGCTGAGATGTTTGGCTGTGCTCCAATAAGCCCCGGAGCAGCCAGCGAGTGTCTTTCTGCTGCACGAGCTGTTTCCTCTGCTCTGCTGTCTGCTCCGATTCCCTCTGTCAGCTGTCACACCACTATCTCCGCACTACGACGAGGTGTGCAAGCTTTACTTAAGTGCTTCATCGATCAGCTACAAGCGCGCGCGCACACACACACACACACACACACACACACACACACACACACACACACACAGCAGTAAGCAGTGAGTGTTTCTATTTGCATTGTTGGTTGCTTGAGTGAAAACCTGAAGCCTGCTTCAGTTTCAAGATAAAAGCCACTTCCTCCTCTCCTCACCTGCCTTTTACATTGCAGACATCATACATCTGTTCCATCTCTGTTACAAACACACACAGAGACAGTGTGTGTGTGTGTGTGTGTGTGTGTGAGAGAGAGAAATTATGCTTTTGTGACATCTTCACAGGTCCACTTGGTTCTGAGGAACTGATACACGTCCCTGGACCCGTGTTGGACCAGGTCCCAATTACGCTTAATCTGATCGGGTCCAGTTGGCTGTTGTTTTACAGCCACAGGTCTCAGGCCTGTGTGTCAGTATGTCTTATACCTAAGTGAGTGTATTCACTATCAGCTCTGATCGTGCGTTATAAGAGTAGTGTAGTGCCTTTGAGGAATAGCTCAGTGCGCAGTGTGTGCAGCGAGTGTGAGTCAAGTGAAATGGAGGGAGTGACGGTGTGGCTGCGCCCAGGGCAGGCTAAAGTTAGCAGGAAAGTGAAGAGGGCTAACCCCGAAAGTTAGCAACGACTTCAGCCCAGGAGCAGAAAATAAAGTGTCCCCTATGCTTCCCTACCACAGTCTGTGTGAGAGAAAATATTCTAGGAAATCAGTAGTTTATATTAAAAATGCATGCTATTAAATAACAATTTGAACGTGACTGCTATTAAATCGGTTAGAAAATTATCCTAGGTCTGTCTCAAATCCAGTTGACTTCAAAATACAGTTCTGATGACGGTGCAAAAGGAGGTGAAAACAAGACGTCCACTTATTTTGTAAATTAGTCTTTGAAACAAATAAACAAATGATTTTTCTATGACTTTATTTGTTAATATGACATTATTATTAGTCGGTAGTGCTGCTCTTTTGGACCACGGTTGTTTGTTAATTGACAGATTATCATGCTGCTGCCAGTGTGTGTCCAGGTCAGCCACGCTCTGTATCAGGTCTAATTATCCTCAGGTCTGCTTGGGTCAGGTCTCTCTCTTTTTTTTAAATGTATTTATTCATGTCTGGTTTACCACGGTTCAGCATCAGATTGGGTCCAACATGTTGGACCCATGAAGACATCTAGTGGGAATGACAGAGTGTGTGTGTGGTGTTTTCCGTCTGACAGAGTAAACCTCCTAAATCAATGACAGAATCACAGCACAGAAGTCAGACCTCTTGATATTCCTTGTCATTTTTTAGTTGTTTCCAGGTTAGCAGATAGCACTATGAGACAGCGATCTCAAGGTATTAGCTGTCTTTATCTGGCCACTCTTTGAGCCAGGGGCCTTATTGTCTTTTAGGGGACATGCATGCAGGATGAGGTGGCATAAACAGCCATGACTATCCATTCATTCAGCTCTGCACAGGGTCACTGGCTGCAGGCTCTCTCTTTTTCATTACACTGACTAAATCACTTAAGGAGGGTTCACAGGATGATGGAGATGCAAAAGGAGAATCACTAATGTTTCAAAAGAGTGGCGAGGAATCTGTCCTGGCTGTCTCTGTGCCTCTCCCATTCCACTGTGATGGCTTCATTCTCTGTGATTAAGGGAACATTTTAAGAGTGATGAACCCATCAAAGGAGCTTATCTCTTCTCTTGGCCTCGTTTTCTTTCTCCTCTTCCTTCTCAGCCCCTTTGATTGAAAGTCTCAGCTGGATAAAGTGTTTTATTTACAAGTTACAAAAACGCTGTTGGTTTGTATGGGTTTTCCACACCCACATTCAGCTATCATTCCTTTGAGTAATTACATGTATCTTTACTGTATATATAAATAATCCTGGTATTTCTTCATTCATAACCCTCATGCAGGCACAGAGCGCTGAAATGTCCGAATGAGGCTGGATTAAATGCAAAGAAAAAAGACTCCGTAAGGCAGAAAAACGAGATTGTAAGATGGACAAAAGTAGAGGCCCAAAGTTTGTTTTTGATCCTCCGCTGGTGTTGAAGTAAATGTAAAAATAGTAGCGATTGTCTTGCTAACAAGGTCACAACAACAATGTTAACATGCTGATGTTTAGCAGGTATAATGTTTCCAATGTCCACCATCTTAGTTCTAGCACAAAATGCTAAATACAGCTGAGGCTAATAGGAATGTTTACTTTTAGTTTTGCGGTTTTTTGCTCATAAACCAAGGTATAGGATCACAGGCGCCTGAGCAATGGGGTAAGTGGAGCAAATGAATCCCCGTTATTCAATTAGGGGGGGGCAAAGTTATGGTTCTGCAGCCCCACTTTTTGTTTAAAAAAACAACAACTTATCATCACACAGTTCCCACAATCGGGTGATTCTATTTAAGCAGCCTATATCAATGATCCTTTTACTATTTTCAGCAACTGACAAAAACAAGTAATAAAAAAATCACCCCCCCTTAGTCGAACCCATCGCTGATCATTGGATATCAGCCACACTTTTAATTAGCTAAAAGTAGGATTGTAATGTCGCCGAAATGCTGAGCCGATTTGTGATCGGACACTGTAGGATTCAGCTGTGGAGATGGGATGTTCGAGAAGGTCCCGAATAAGAGTCGGCTCTTTTAAATGTAACATGGCTGTTAATATTTGGCATTATCCCTGCTGATTTTATTATTTGGGATGTAGTGGAGAGGGTAAACGCACATAAACACAGTTTACCCCCCTTTTTACCCACTCACCTTTTTGTGAGTTTATTGGACAGTGTAGCCAGCAAACATTTATAGTTTACCCACCTTTTATTTTACCACTACATCCCTTCTGTGATTTTGTCCAATTACCGTTAATATCTCAGGCTAATTTGCTGCCCCGCCCTCTCCCTCTCCCAAACCTGTATTAGACCACGCACCCCCCGTCCAGCATGTTCTCCATCCAACCCTGCCTCACCACAACTGGCTCAAATGGGATTTTATGAGCCATGCAGTTACATTCAGCAACGTGAGGAACACATAATCTCATAATGTTTCATTAGTATTCATCTAACTGTAAGATTGACTAGGGTCTATACAAAATTATGATTATTTTATGTTTTCAAAATGATCTTTTTACCATATGTCAGGTTAGGTGGTGTGGAAATGCATTTATTTTAAATTACTTTTTTTTTTTGTGGGGGAGGACCCCGAGAACCCCCGGCAATTATGTATATTTCCAAGTTTGCGCCCCCATTTTAAAACATAACCATAAATGTTAACCAGCTGGTGGCACCAGAGGGAAAGTCAGGTGATCACCAAAGTCATTATGATACATTCTCTGGGAATGTAGTTGTCATGACATTTCAGTCCATCAGACCAACCAACTGACTGACAGTGCTAGTGCCAGTAGCAAGGCTGAAAGCACAGGAACTGCAGGAGCATGCACTGACTTTTCTTTCTTTACGATCACAAAACAAATCTTTCAGGCTGCTGTGTGGAACTCTGTGGAAGCATCAGACCAAATCCCAGCTGAAGCACTCAAAATGCCAATCTGACATTTCAGATGGAAATTACAAACACATTGCTCCTCAGACTTGCTCTTTTCTCCGTTGTTTGACACTAGTTCCAAGGTAAATTGCTGTTAAAATAACCCCCCAACTCAAACTAGTGCACTTTAACAGAGCCCCAGCTGAAAGAGCCAAACATGCTGACCTTCACAATGTTTTAAGACAGCAGGCTGTTACATTGGTAGTCCTCTCTTAGTGAACTTCTCAAGCACTTTAGCATCCATTTCTGTAAGTCTGTGTGTATGGGTGACAGAGAGAGAGAGAGAACCAGAGAAAAACACAACACAGGTGGCTCAGATGAGACGTGTTCGGACCACTGGGCGCCACCGATGAATTTGTTAATTTGTGTGACCTAAACTGAACGAGTCAGCAACAATGGTCACTCCAGAGGTGTATATCACCCACAATGCATTGCAGTCATGCAAAAAAAAAAAATTGTTAGGTTTAATGTAGATGAAACTCTGATCATTTTATTTATTTACCAAAGACAATTAATCAACATTTCAGTTTCCACATCAAAGTAAATGTGCTGGAGTTAGCCAATGAGCTGTATGAGTCATAATGAAAATTATGGATGAAATTGCTCTTCAGCTTAAATTTTTCTAATATACCTTATAGAACTAGACTTACACGTGTAGAAGTTCACTTGCCTAGTTAGCAGATAGCTTCGGGGAAAAAAAGCATTGATAGCTTGATATTTTACTGAAAAAGTCATAACTAATTACAGTTAATATTTACTTAGATTGTTGTACTGTTCAGCTTGTGTGATTTCATTATTACCCACATTATCTGTATACGCATGTTTTGCAAGATATCATAAACCTGTAGCAATAATAGTTATGATAATCATAATACAGATCACAAACTGTGGATATTGCAATTATCCGTAGAAGATTCCGTCGCCTCATTGAAATGAGTCTGCAGGTATTTCTGACGATTGGTAAAAAGCAGTATAGCACTAAGCTACAACTGGCGGTGGATTCATGATGGTTTGGGGAAGGGCAGGTGCGTTCCATTTAAAACCTCCGCTCATCCCCCGCCCACTTCCCCTCTGCTCTCCAAGCTGCCTACATGTGACGTAAGCTGTTACGTAATACCAAGGGCTGAGGGGAAGTGGAACTACTAATGAAACGCAGCAAAAATCCGCCAGCTAGTGTAACTGTAAGCAACAGCAGCTACAAAGCCAGTTAGCGCAGAGCTGCTAACTCTGCACTGAGTGCAACAGGACAGAATGGGCTCAGCAACAACTGCATCAAAACCACAATTCTTCCCTGCCTGGCTCATTGAACTGGGCCTAGCATAGCATAGAGCATAGCATAGCTAAGCACAGGATTACTCAATTTGATCAATGTACTGTACATGTATTGATTTGGTTTTTCTGAGGCTTTATTGTTGTGATGTGTCTGCATCCTTAGGTTATTTGGTAGTCACATGCTAAGTTGATGTTAGGGATGCTTCACACACACAAACACACGCACACCTGTGTAAAGTACATTTTAGTTAGATTAAATGTGTGTTTTTCTTTATTATCTTTTTAATTAATGCTTGTGGATATACATGCTGGTTTCTTCAATGTTGTTCAAGACTGAATACTACAAACCTCTCCTATGTTGAACTTCAAATCCTTCAACCTACTAGCCAATTCAGATTTACACAATTCTTGCCAATCAGCAAGCTTTGTGCTATACTTGCAAGTGTTGACCCACCCCACGCAAGAAGCGGTGGTGTGTGTTTTGCTTGCTTCCAGGGCGTTATTGCATCACCATAAAGGGAGGCAAAAAGAAGCACACTTTCAGGCTTGTTTGTCTTTGTTCTCATTGGAGAAGACGGCAGCGGCGGATGGCCGCCCACCATTGAGTCTGGTTCTGTCCAAGGTTTCTGCCTCTTAAAGGAAGTTTAAGTAGGGTTGCAACCCGTTCTCATTCCCAGGTTGTAAAATATCGACTTTTTGTTACGCCCCTACGCCAAGGGGTTCTCCAATGGGACTGATGTCAGGTTAATATTGGAGTGAATGGACAGCCGAAGCAGTTCTTCTGAGCGTCTAATATTGCCGTGGATGGTTTTTAATTGAAAGCCCGGTGCATCTCATACAGATGCTAAAGGGTACCATGTGCATCTGTGTGAGACAAAACGTCAGTATTTGACGACCTGGGAATAAGAACGGGTTGAGAGTAGTTGTCTTACTCTAGCTCACAGTGTCAGAATCAGGAGCTTCCATGTGTTGTTCAAGAAAAGAACAACGGTAAACCGTAGCAGCTCTTATTATTCTGGAGTCTGCCGTGGGCTCTGTCTTTATTAAAAACCATAAAAGATTCTGTCTGTCGTTATTTCGACTCCTGCCATGAGTTGGACTTAGATCTACAATATTTACTGCATGCAGTTGTTGCATGTAAGTAGTTGTTTTAGGATGTAACCCAAAAGAAAGGAGTAGCAAAACAAATAATTTTTCTCAGGAAGTCATTTACAAAGTTCTTCATTGTGTAATAATGTGCAGATATAAAACACTGGTGATAATGTACAGAGTTCAAGTTAAACGTGTGGTTCAGAGCTGCGATGTGCTGCGCCGTGTTTGCTGATGTGTGTGCACATGCATATGGATGTGTGTGTTGGTGAATGCCTCCTTCCAAATGAATAATAATAACCAAAAATGCTTTCCTCACTTCTGTGTTGATTTATCAGTTTGCAGCCTAGCCAGCCTTCTTGCTGTGTGTGTGTGTGTGTGTGTGTGTGTGTGTCTGCTGTCACACACGCACACACACAGAGGAATGCTAAATGGAAGGATAATTGTTGTGCCTTGCCAAGGAGAGAGTGCAGTGATTTAGTGTGATGCTGAAATAATAAGTCTCTTTCTAAAGATCCTTCTTGCACCATAATGTCATTCCTGTCCCGATCGTTCAGATTTACGGCCCCTGTGACAGACAAGTAGCTTCTCCTGCCTCTGAACATTTGCACTGTGTTTTAACATGTTTGTGCATCTCCGACACACACGTCTCTACATGGCTGTAAAGATAATGGCATCCTGGTTTTATGGGTGGTGTTTTCTATAAAAATCCCCTCCGTGCTGCCACCTGCCTCAATCCTGCGGCTGCTATCCACCTGCCTTTAAAGCAGCAGGGCTGTCTAATCTGGCACACACACCGGGGAAGTACCTAATGCAGTGGCTCATACATGGATACACACATACTGTAAATGCATGCTAACATACAGTCTGTGCCCTTAATGTGATCAGCCGTTTTACTTGACACTTTTGCCTTTGTGATCACATTCCAGTCTCAGAAATAAATTAAGCAAAACTGTAAAAAACACTGCAGGTTACTTAGCAAATCATAGTGTCATTTTGAAGACATGTTCATAATCCTTAACAACTCTTCTATCCGGCTGAAAAAAATTACTATTCAATTTACAAGCAGAATGTAGATTTGATTTTTTGATTTGGTTTTCATAGAGCAGGTATATTTTCATTGAATGTAGAGCTCTTAAGATATGTTTCATTTAATGCTTCTGTGACATTAAGAATCCTGCTGAGGAAAGAAAATGAATGCAGTGGTTAAGATATCATCTGCTGCATGTGGCAAATGGATATATTTACTACCCACACAGTGATTGTGATGTCCCTGATGTACTGTATATGTCTTGGTGGTAGGCTAATCTATGGAATTCTCCCACACAATCATATATACCACTCAGAGAGCGATGAGAAGTTGCTAAAAGTACGAGCATATATGTCATATGTCATGTTATGTAACTTTATTATCATTATGTTCTTGACTGAATTAACACACCTATGACTGCTCTCTCTCTCTCTCTCTCGCCCCAGCACCTGACAGGTAGTGCTATTTGGACATGTTGCCTTATGATTGCTGTGAATTGCCTCATAATGATTGACAGTTTGATGGGACTGACTGCCTAAATAATACGGTCAATAACAGGGATAGTTACAGGAGGCCGAGGCCCCATGAAGGCTATTTCTTGAAGGCACACATCTTAATACTGAGATACTGAGATACTGCTGTCCTGTAACTCTCTTTGAACAGATTTTTCTAATTATTAAAGCTCCCATAGTGAAGCTTGTAGTACAGGTTGGCTCTGTTTAATGACATCCAGCCGTGCTCTGTTGTTCTTAACAACTGACTGAAGCTCATCAGATTGACGGCATCACCCTGTGTTTAAGGCTAGTGAACGTTGTCAAATTTAAGCTATTGCACACTAATACACCGTCTACTCTGAGGACTTAATGAGATTAAATTATTACGCTTCCAAGGATCACTCCCTACATGGGCATTAAAGCTAAAGTCTTAGAAAATACTGAACAAGAGAGGTAGTTATGTGCAGAATTGCAGTTTTTTTTTCATTTATGGTCAAATCTCTGGATTCCTAAAGGATTAATATCGTAACTGTATCACAGCAAATCGCAGAAATGTCAGTATGTGTATATGTGTTTGGCTTCAGGAAGCACTGATGCATCCCTGTAGCTTTGATAGCAGTTCAGCTGTGGTTGTGTCGGTAGGCTTCAGGATGTGTTATACAGTATGTTATGGATATGTGATGTGCCGGGGCAACCACATTACAGGTTTAAAGATCCACAAACCTGTCAAGCAGAGGAGATTTAGCCCAATTAATAGAAGAGAGGAGAATGTTCTATCTTCTGCTCATGACAGACCAGCTCAATAAACCAAACATTTCATAGCTCACTTTCACACATTGGACTTCCTGATATAGTTCGGTTTGGTATTGCTGACTGTTAAGTGAGTGTGTGTATGTTCAATTAAATTTTATTTATATAGCGCCAATTCATTGCACTTTTCCTATAGAGCAGGTCTAGACTATACTCTTTATGATATTATTTAGAGAGAGAGAGAGAGAGAGAGAATTCCACATAGGATTTTAAAATAATAATAATGTCATGGTAGTGGTAATATTAATAAAACAATAATAGTAATAATAATATCTATACGTTTTATCAAAGAGGAAAGTCTTAATCCTACTCTTATATGTGGAGATGGTGTCTGCCTCCCGAACCCAAACTGGGACCTGATTCCACAGGAGAGGAGCTTGATAGCTGAAGGCTCTGGCTCCCATTCTACTTTTGGAGACTCTATGAACCAAAAGTAACCCTGCATTCTGGGATCGCAGTGTTCTAGTCGGCTAATAAGGTATTATGAGATCTTTAAGATATGATGGTGCCTGACCATTAAGAGCTTTGTAAGTGAGGAGAAGGATTTTAAATTCTCTTCTGGATTTTACAGGGAGCCAGTGCAGAGAAGCTAATATTGGAGAAATATGATCTCTTTTCTTAGTTCTTGTCAGTACACGTGCCACAGCATTCTGGATCAAATGGAGAGTTTTAAGGGACTTCTTCGGGCAGCCTGATAATAAGGAACTGCAATAATCCAGCCTAGAAGTAACAAATGCATGGGCTAGTTTTTCGGCATCCTGATGAAAGATAACTCCGAGATTCCTTACGGTGGTGCTGGAGGCTAGGTCAATGCCATCTAGAGTGATTATATCTTTAGATAATGTGTCTCAGAGGTGTTTGGGGCCAAGTACAAAAACTTCAGTTTTGTCAGAGTTTAACATCAGAAAATTGGAGGTCATCCAGGTTTTTATGTCCTTAAGTCATGCTTGAAGTTTAGCTAACTGGTTAGTTTCATCTGGCTTGATCAATAAATATAATTGGGTATCATCTGCATAACAATGAAAGTTTATGGAGTTTTTCCTAATAATATTGCCTAAAGGAAGCATATATAAGGTGAATAGAATTGGTCCAAGCACAGAACCTTGCGGACCTTTGTGACTAACTATGGCGTGCTTGGAGGATTAATTGTTAACATGTACAAACTGAGATCGATCTGATAAGATTTCAACCAGCTTAGTGCGGTTCCTTTAATGCCAATTAAATGTTCCAGTCTCTGTAATAGGATGTGTGTGTGTTTTTTTTTAAAGAAAAGGCCTTTCTCATATCTGACTTTCGAATGTTGTACCATTTGGCAAGGCCCCCATACAAACACGGCACACTGAGATGAGGTGATCTTATTAAAAACCATGAGCGATGTTTCCAGGAGTCATTAATCAGCAAAGTGAGATTTTCTCTTTAGTTGTGCCACTCGTCAAGCATGTAAGAAGGTGTGTTGTTGCTGTGCATGCAGGCCGTGGGAGGAATACAATAAATAGGTAGTCAGTTTGTTAAATGTTTTGTTGGTTGAGGCCTGAAACACCTCCACAAGGATCAACAGTTATTTCCTCTCTTCCTTCCACAGTCCCTCCTCTCCTCTCCAGTAGGCCAATCTCCACACTACCACTCTCAGTCACAATAAAGCACATTTTTTTCAAGCTGTGTTGCATCTTTCAGAGACAGTGATTAGCTGTGAGAATGCAATGATTCAGATCTTGAGGAGGTGCAGAGCTCCAGGCTAACTGACAATTTTGCATGAAGCAGGCATTTTGGTGTGACTGCTGCATCTCCTGATGAGTTCAAAATTTAAGTCAAGTTTCAAGCTGCATTTGATTAGCCTGGTGGTTGTATGTGTATTGTATGTGGTTGTATGTGGCCTGTTGGGTGTTAGGGTTAGGGTTAGTCATTGTTGGAAGCATACTGGTGGGTTAGGTTTTACCAACATACTGTTGTTGGAAGCATACTGAGGCAATACATTGCACAGACTGGAAGCCGGGGGGGGGTTTGCAATACAAAAGTGTGACTTTTGTTTGCTAACGGTGCAAAATAGTTTATCCCCGCTTAACTCATGAACATATTAAAATATGTAATTAATGTAGAAGAAGAACTACACTCTCCCTCTCTCACTCACTCACACACACATACACTACTCACAATCTGCACACACTCCATAGATTTTCATGGTGCACTGTCAACAGCAGAGGCATCCCGCGATGGCAACATGGGCAAGATGGGTGGTTGTTCTATTGAGAGTAATTATAGGCTATTAGATTGTGATGTTTGGTTTATGCCATAGCTAGAGCTTCATTTTGAAGTTGAGTTGTAGGAGCCTACCTGTCACCAGAAGCCTAGGCCTTTTTCTTTGATGGGGTGGAGGCTCATAGGCTAATCTTCCTCAGATGAAGACGATTCATCAGGTGAAAATATCAGGTCAATCGCCATCGATATCTCTCCCCCATCAGATTTTCCCTCACTCATGTCCTCTTGGGCATTTTTGTTTCTTTTGTTACAGTCCATTTCTTGTTTTTGCTATCTTTTAGTAAGCTAGGTATAGCCTACTGTAAGCATAGGCTATGTGCAGCCTCGCAATCAAAAAGACATCTTGACTAAACAATGGCCGTTGCAAGGCAAATACAGTATCACATATACAGTAAAAGTTACCCCTGGGCAGTATATATGACAATAATTAAATTCCCCAACCCCCATAACTCACCAGATTCTTAATAAACCCATTTTAGGAAAAGTCATGAACTGAGAGTTGTAGGGGTTTTATTTTAACAGAGTTAGGCCTACTTGCATTTGAAAATGCGAGTGGGCTAAAAATGACGCCTTGGCGGTTCTAGTGTAAAACTATGGCGGCTGTATAGACACAGTTGCATGTCATTAAATTTTTAAAAATGACTCTACCATTCCAATATTTATAGTCTACATGTTTTGTGCATATTTCTGCAAAATTAAGCTTGATGTATTTGACATCTTTGGAAAATTTTGAATTTTGAATTTTTTTCTGACAATGCTTTGCTCGATGATGAGTTTGTGAAGATGGAGCAGCTGATGGGTCCAGAGCTTAAGGGCTTCAATTTTATTCCAATAAAGGACACTGAATTGAAATGAATAGATAAGGGAGATATATTCTCTTGAGGCCACACCCCATCCCCTCCTCCCCAATAGAAACTAGAGCTACTAAAAAGTACTGACTGGTGTTCCAGTGCCACCTCACTGTGTGACAGAGAGACAGACAAACAAACAAACAAAGGGGTTGGGAAACATTCATAGTGTATTGTGTCAGGATTAAAATGGGCATGCAGCTACAGCAGATTCTAAGGGTTGCCAGGTCAGTGAAATGGGAGTTTGTCATTCCAGCGGACAGGGGGAAATGTGGCAGAGGGCAGGGCAGGATGCTCAGCAGCAGTTTGAACAACTTGTGCTGCGTGTGCATGATGAGTCACATCAACATCTGTCAACCTGATTTCATCCTCCCAGCACTGCACTGTCACTGTTCTCCATTTTCAACACTTGCATGTTTTTTTCTGCATCAACAATAGAAAACAAATTTGTCTATTATTGATGTACCTCAAGCAATATACTGTACAGTATGTTTTATGATTTAGCATTAGCTTATTTTGTAGAGCTGATCACTACTACACTAGTTGTCTATGTTAAGCCCATGACAATTGAATTGTTTTTAATGGAACATTTTGAGCAGATTCCATAAAATAATGCATGAATATACAGTATTTAGACTATATGTTTTCTAGATTTTGTGTTTTGTTATTCCATGAATGCTGTTCAGAAGGCATTTCACTCTGACAAGAAGAACAATCTGGGTACATAGGCAACCTGTTACGAAGCATTTAGAAATTGTTTTTGTGTTGATGGCCAAATTTAGATTTAGATACCAAACATGAACATAGCATATTTATCATATAAACTCAGCGTTCAAAAAAACATATTGCTTGCACTGTGGTGTAGATGTTAAGGTTTCACAAGTTGATATGAGTGTTTTAAACCTGAAAGCAGTATGTTTGGACTGAGAGTGGTAATACAGTAGACAATATCATGCTAGTATGTGGAAAAAATGTCCACATTGGCATTTTGTAAAGTATAAATATAAGACTTAAGTGATATTCTATATTTTGGTTTTGTCAACAAATCCAATGAAATATCAAAACCAAAAATGAATCAATCCAGTATCAAAAACTATTAAAACACATTATTACAAACACATCAGTGAGCCACACTGTTGCACTGGATGGCATGTTCCTTCATCACCACGAACACACACACTGTAGTTTATTCTGACTCCGTCCTGCTGCACCAAATACTCACTAGAGCACCAAATGTGGATTAATCCGCAAAAAACAGTGGCCCACTGTTTTAGAAAATTATTGAGCTGTTGAAACTAAATGAAACTATATTTGTGAGGCTTTATGATTTATGTCTTCAGTAGGGTTTGGGGCTGAGAGCTGAGAGTACTTAGAGACAGACTAACAGTCTGGTTTTGGACTTTTCTTTTGATTTGTTGTCAACAAAAGAAATACAAAATATTGCCAGCCCTATCCTTTCAGATTTCCGTGCTGGTTGAATTGGCAACACATGTGGTTACTGATGGTAACGCCAAGTGTGTTTTAGTTTCATGTGTGAATGTGTCATAGTTCATAGCTCTTCAAAGTGATGCTGTAGCCTGGATGAAGTGTTTTATTGTGGTTGGATATGTCTGGGGTCTCTGTCCTGGTTAACACTGAAGCAGCACAGCGGTTGTATATCTAAATGACTGCCTCTTTGAACCCATGAGACTGTCAGCTCTGCGACCCTCTCTCGCTCAGCCTCCTCTCTTCCTCTCAGCATGGCTGCCGTGTCTCACCAGGAGAAAACTCTTAATTGGAAGAAGTAATTAAAGCAAGTGTCTTATATATTTATTTAGCACATCAGTGGGGACCTGCTGGCTGTGTGCTCTGTCAGCCAGGACCGATAATCACAACTGCTAGGCTGGCAACATCTCTGAGGCAGCAGGCACCGGAGCCATTTCCCAGTCAAAAAGGTCCTATCAGCACGGATTGTTATCAGCATGTTGAGAAGAAATGTGGCTGATTTTGAATATATGACCTAAATATGTAGGCCCTGGTTTTGTTAAATTAAATCTTTCATGAACAACAAATAAGACGTTCTGTAAGTGGTTCAATTCCTACTGGTTGCCGAGATCTTAAAAAAGTTACACCATGTTAAGAGAAAACCCTTGTTTCTGATTGGTTGGCAGGTGTGCATTAAAATCATACACCTGGACAACTAAAACAACCAGTCAGCAGTACTCATCTGTACTACATGAATGATCAAGGTGTATTAAACTTTAGGGAACCATAACAATGCTTATTCCCGTTGAAATGGTCAATACT
Source organism: Siniperca chuatsi (assembly GCF_020085105.1). NCBI lineage: Eukaryota > Metazoa > Chordata > Actinopteri > Centrarchiformes > Sinipercidae > Siniperca > Siniperca chuatsi. The sequence continues at coordinate 35,472,922 of NC_058042.1, forward strand.
GAGAGTGCCACTCAGTATTTGTAAAGCATTTGTAGTGAATGCTGTGGTGGCCAGCTGATGTTTCTTACTGTATGTTTAATCAACAATGTAGAGCAAATGGCTGACTGTGGTCCTCTATTTAAAAATGTCAACAGAGTTATGAAATGAGAGGAGGTGCTGGTTCTGGAAGTATCCCCCCCCCGCTGAAAATGTCCAAGTTTTCAGCCACAACTACAATGGAGACGAAGCCAGTCAGAGGTGTGAATCAGAACTGTGGCAAATTGAAAACACTTCATTACTGAAATTTGGACAAAACACAGCATGAATCTTAAAGTTAACAGGTGTAAATTCTTTATTGGGTTTCTACAAAGCATAACTTTTAGTATCATACTCAACAGAATTTGATACTCTTATTGAATGTTTCCGAAGTGCATCTTGGGAATCGCAGTTGACTTCTCTCCTTGACTGTTGTAAATACTCTAAATGTAAGGTCCACTTATTTAGCTATTCCCATAAGTTTCAACTGTATACCATGGCCTTCAGCAAATGGAAAGAAGGCTGTGGGATACGATCGAAAGCTCCGGGAATATGTAAGTAGACCTTGCGTTTAGAATATTTACAGATAGTGTCAAGAAAGATTCTCTCCTTCAGTTTTGTCTAAAGGATTGTGCCTTTGACTTTTATCAAATAGCCAGATATTTTCTAACAGTTCATCTTTTGTACAAACAGGAGAGTTTCATGCCCAATGCGCAAGCACTAAAGAGCTCCAACTGCCAGTAACCCATCGCTGTCTATGGAAAAATGAATTATTATTCTATGTAGTTTCAATTTCATCTCTAAACTAATGGAAAATGGCCAAAGATGGTGATGTTCAAATAACCAGTGGAGTTGTTGAGCAACTAGATGTGGTTTCCCAAACGTCAACCAAATATTGAAATAAACATTACAACAAACATTACTGAATGTCAGTGGGCAACCACGTTAGAAATTCCCTTCACTGAACCATGAAGATGATGAAGATTTGAACCAAATGCGTTTAGCCATGCTATATCTCAGTGAGCTGTGCCAGTTGACCTTAACCCTATCGCCAAACATGAACACCAATGTTGGACGATTCTGAAAATCTAAATTCCACTTTCTACAATACCTGCACACGCCATTTATGGTATGGTTAAGGTTAGGGAAAGATTGATATCACAGCAAATAAACTATGGTTAGGGTATGGTTAGGATTGGGCAACTAAAACATCTGGTTGAAGATGAACATTCATCCAGGTCTATGACAGAATGCAATCCAGTCTCCTGCAACAAAGTCAGACATGCTACATGCCCATCTACCATCGCGTCCTCCACAACCTTCCTTTCTGTCTTGCTACATAAAGGACACACTGCTTTCTACATTGACACTGCAGGTGTGGAATTGACCAGTCTAGACAAACTGTACATTTGGGTGATGTCACTGAGCACCTCCTCGTCTCTGTTTTTAGGTGTGCTCATCAGTGCAGTCCACTTTGCTTGGAACAGTCTCTCAGTCCTCCATGGTTTTTCTGTCCATTCCTGACTGTGTGGGATTATGTCTGTGTTTTGTTGTCTTTGATGAGGGCTCGACTGTGATTAGAACTAAAATGCATGGCAAAGCCATTATATTGGCAACTCCAGTGCAGACAACACACACAGACAGAAATTAAACATATTTAGACGTGGGCTTCTTATGATTTATGATTTTGATGTAGATCGGTACCAATTTTAGCAACATTAATATATTTTGTTTTATCCCCAGTGTTGAATACCTCACTATTTCAATGCTATAATCTCCCCTTCCCGACAATTATTTTTATTCCCAGTATTATTTTTGATCTTCTTACATTATTCTTCTCCCCAATCAGTGTCTTGACAGCAACACTGCGAACACTAAGTTTCATCATTTGCAGCGTGTGTTTCAATTTCATCACGCTTACATTTTCAGCTGCTGTAATCTCCAGGCTGTGCACGGATCACACAGTGTGACTGCAGGGCTCACCGATAATCACACTCCGTGCTGTTGGTGATGCTACCACCAGCTTTAATGAGGTCATTTCTCCCCTTCCTCCTTTTTAATGTAACTCATGAGGGATTTCATCATTTCATCGCAGCGACAGACGGCAGAAAGCTGAAACGAGAGCATGTTGGCCTGTCAGTCAGTCTCAGATCACCTTGCTGCCTCTGATCTTCCATTGTAGCCAGCAGGTGTCAAACCTAAGCTCCCTGTTGTGTTTCATACACTGAAAATTATACTTATTTCCATGTATTCCAATGCAACCACACATGCAAAAACTGTGTCTTTAAATAATATTACCTGATATGATTAATCAGGTAATCAGTGAGATCAAGACCACCATGCAACAAGCACAAAAGAAACACACACTGTCCCCCCAAGAGCAAAGGCAGCAACTCTCAAAAATATGGCACATGTTTCCGTTCAAGTTGGGAGCAAAGGAGGAAGTCAGGTGATTATTATTATTATTATTATTATTATTATTATTATTATTATTATTATTATTATTATTATTATTATTATTAGAGCAGCAAAGTCCGCAGAGGCAGGAGGTTTGGGTGGATGAATGGGTCAACAAAACATCAGACTTTAACATTGCGGACCGCTGTTTGTTTCTCGTTTCCTACCGACAGTCAACCTTTATCGGACTCAATCTGGCAGTTACTCAGTTTTATGAATAATCTCGTCTATAAGTAAAGAAAAGCAATGTTTACATCCTTGTCAGTGACTTTAGCACCAGTGGTTTTTAACTAGTTATAATCCACATCGAATTAATGTTAAATTGATGTCATTTGCCTGTTTGAGTATGAACCCACAATTTTACAGCATTGAAATTCCTCCTAAATGGGGATGGACATACGGAGTGTTACATGGTGTAGTTAAGCACTGTAGCTAACTATCCAACTAACCCCGAGTTAACATTTTCCTGTTCAAAACAAATATCGAAGTATTGATGGCATACTATGCTAATTAAGAGTCATTATTTAAATCCAAACCTTTATGTGCTAGTATTAAGTCAACATTTTACTTAACATTTACTCGTTAGCCCTCATGTGTTCGTGATACATTATGTCATGCTGAATCATGCATTTCTATTGTGTGATTATTCAGATAGCTTTGCAGGAAATATTTTTATACATTTGCTTAAACATACAGATGTTAAACTTGTGACATATGGCCTCTTTTCTTTTTGCCCAAGGCTCGACTTCATGTGTTTCGTGTTGTCTATTTGTATGTATTGTACACACACGTGTATATTGTTGTGTGTGTAGCAGCCAACATGACAGGCAATACCTTCAGTGAGGTTTTCTTGTATGTTTGTGTGTGTGTGTGTGTGTGTGTATGCATTCTAGTGTGACAGAGTGCATTCATCTGTGTCTCGTCACATGTTTGCAAGCTCACGCTAACCTTGTTTGGTGTACCTGGATCAGGTTGAGGACAGCATGTTCAGTATGTGACCAAATATTATTTTCCTGCAACCAAATCCAGACTGCTTTCCAGAAAAGACACACACACACACACACACACACACACACACACACACACACACACACACACACACACACACACACATATATTTGCACCAGCTCTTCCTACCTGTTAGTATGTGTGTTGAGGCAGGTCTGTTATTAAAGTGGCTGACTGGCTGCCAAGTGAATCATATTACCCGTTGTCACTGCAGGCTTCAGGATGTTGCTAATGACGTACATATTTTTAGCTCTGTGGGCCGAGTTGCTTTGCGCGTGTCTGTGTGTGCTACAGGCCCCAGCTTTTTGGGGGCCCTAAACAGAATTGAATTCTCACCCTACCAATGAATGTTAGCAGCACATTGATCTAGTAATTCACTTTGGAAAATCTGAGTACACAATGCATTATTGCCATAAAGACTTTTTTACTATATAACTGTAGTGGAATTAGGAATGTGGTGTACTGAAAGATAACACAACTCAGACTACATGAAGATCTTTGTTTAAAAGTGAACTTTGCAATTTTCAAATGCGAAGAAAGAAAATGAATATGCTTAAATTACAAGTACAATGTACAATGCTTAAATTACGACAGACACAAACATGAACAAAAGACAGAGATCAAATTAGGAAACACTGACAAGGTGAGTCATTGATCCTCCAGCAGCAGGAAAGTAACGAGCAGTAAAAATGTCTAAGTTAGTAAAACAATATGGTACATAGATGACATAATATAGAATAAGAGGCATGTGGTAGATGGTACTACAATATACTAATATCAAAACTATAACTTAATCATACCTAAGTATCAGAAAAAAAGTGATAAATAAATCACTTGCTTATCTATTATGATAAGTGTGTGCAAACCCAAACGCAGACTCAGACAAGGTGGTTTGTTTAAATAAGAAGGTTTATTGTTCTGAGGTCTGGGAAATGGAAGACGAGGGTTGACACTGCACGGAGATGAAGGGCAGTGTGGATGCGGCAAGCAAGGAAAACGTCCTGAGCGTGGCTGGTTAGCAGGCAAGCAGGCAGGCTGAGTGGTGATCCTGAAGGCACAGAGAAGCAATGGTGAGACTAGCACACAAAAAACACGAGGAGAATAACCTCAGAGAATACCGCTGAGAGGCCGCGACTACGACTCTACCAACTGCAGGAGAAGCAATGATCAGGCGATGAGTGGATGAAAGACCGGAGTAGATATACTGCTGAGTTGATGGCTGGCAGGTGTGTACGTCGGAGCAGGTGAGTTGAATCGTATAATCAGGAGAGAGCCGGGAGAACGCCAGGAGGAAAGCACGCCCATGTCACACACACACACACACACACACACACACACACACACACACACACACAGACTGACAGGAGCCATGGGAGGGGGAAAAACTAAGGAAAACGCTGATGACACCATGATAACAAAAACATTTTTTATTAAAAATTGCACATGAATGAGTGGATGGTTGAATGAGTGGACACTGATGAGTGGGTTGCATTTATATGAATCCAAATAACACATTATAATGAAATTAGTTATCATGCTTTCCATAAAAATGGTAGCATAACAAATAAAGAGTAAAAATGATCTGTGTTGATGGATGTAAATTTCTACCGTGTTATATTTGCATCTTTACTACAAAGAGCACCATGCTTTGCTGTCTTATCCCAGATTGATTTTCATACTCAAGCATCTTTTTAGAAGAATATTCCTTGTAAATAAAAACCGAGATTTAATGATTTTTTTTAACCCTGAAGACCATGCAGAGGAGGTGGCAGTACCTTTTTCACCCCTGAGTGGTGCCTACAGTCTGCAGGCACCGATAGGATAGGGCAGCCTGTATGTAGCCTAAGAGGCAAAACCCAGGATAAATAAAAGCCTGCAAAAGCACTCACTGCTACTCATAAAGCTTATTAATGAGCATAAGGCAGGGTTGAATGATTTCCTGGGTTTTTATAATGATTACTTTTCTATTTCTAGAAAAGTACTATTTCTTGCCACAAATCAAATTTCATTATAACCACAGACCTTCAGATAATTAATTATACAATAATGTAATCTTCCATAATCTTTCTTTTGTGCTGTCTGTAATGTTTATGGAACCACTTGCAGAGCTGAAATGTGTAAGAAAGCCTGACGTCCAGAGATAGCATACATAACCTGTATAGCATTCATTTTTTTTAATCATTTTTATCGAGTGGCTTTTTTGGTTTTTGTCATTTGTTTTAACATTTGTTTGAGCATCGTGAGAGCCTGAGATGGTGTCTGAAAGCATGTCTCTCGCACCAAAAGCGTGAGAGCTGGAGCTTAGCCCGCTTATATTACCATAAAAACATAATTAAAAGGTCAGAATGTAGTTTCAACAGTTTAGTGGAAGAGTTAATAAGGTTTGGAGGAGGCTTTTTTCAGGTCTTTGTTTCAGTATATAGCTTTCAGTAGGTGAACACACAGGCACACACACATACCCAAACACACACGCCAAATATCTCCGATTCGTGCAGGTGTTTTTCCCCGGATCTCAGCCCTAGCGTACAGTAACTGAATCTGGCTTTTGGCAGCTGGATAGTCAGAGGACACCATTCACAAACTAAAACTGTAAAAGTTGGGGGAAAAAATAGGATTTTGAAAAGTGAAGGGGACCAGTGGAAATTTCCCTGTTGGATCTTACCTTGGTTACAGTGCAATGATTTGGTTCTGCTGTGATTAAAAAAAACAACTAAAGAAAATAAAGAAGGCACTGATGCACCGTATTGTTGTGGATAATTGGCACTTGTCAGATTTCTGGTCTTTGTCCTGCTTGTTTTAGTCTTTGTCTAATTCCCTTAAGATGTTATGGATCAGTCTCTGTTTGTCTGGCTATCAGACTTGATACACTGATCCACCTCTGATCACACTTTGATGAAACATGGGGACGTGATGCATCTTACAGTTTCACTGACTGACCGTTAGTGAGCATTGGCAGTAGGGGAACAACATGAATTTGGTTCTTTACACTGTCCTTTAGTTTAGTTTTTTTTTTTGTTAATTTTCTACGTTTATTTAACTGCTTTGCTGTCTATTTTAACACATTCCAAAGAGAGATTTCTAGTAAGCAACAACAGTAAACATTTTTTGTTTAAAAATGCTCTCACTGCAGCAATAAGTATCATTTTGTATGCTTTCAGTTGACTGTGTTTATTGCCAGGTCCTTTTAAGCTGTTTCCCCAGTGCCTTTGCTCCCGTTGTTCTGCTTGTGCCTTCCACACAAAAGGCTGTAAGTGATGACTTGTTGAGTCACTCTATCTCAGCCAGCACAAAGCCGTGCCACAATGAGGCTTTTGCTAAAGTTGACTGCTGTTTGGATGGGAACACAGCAGCAGAAGCGACCCCTGAAGGAACAATACCTGTGCATTCAAGTCTATTAATTCTCCTGAATACTATAATGCTTTTTCATTTCCTGTGTTTTTTCAAGACTACAGCATCAAGGTCTGAATTAATTTCCACTTGAGTGTTTTTAAATAAGCTTTCCTCAGCTGGAATATCAGCCTCAACTGAATGGCAGATAGATTATAATTACTGACCCTTGTGTAGGAGCCTAGCAGCACACCACCAAATAGCTTCCCTCTATTGGCTGGGTGCCACATTACATACAATATACTGTAAAATGTCACTGGCTGAGGTTCACCCACTTATGCACACACACACACACACACGCGCAGGAGGAAGGGGTTCTTTAGTGGGCCTGAGTTGATGAGTTTTGTCATTTTAAATTACTTTACAGTTGTTGGAAGTTTCCATCAGGTTTAGAATTGTTGGCTCCAGTAAATGACCAGCTCCATTTCCTTATCCAAGAGTACCTGTGAGCTGTTTATCAAATACTGATGTAAAATGAAATAAAGCTTAATTTGCTGTGTTTTATGACCTACTAAAGACATACTTCCTAATTTGTTAAAGTACCTATTTTTGCCCCAGGGCGCCTAGCGGGTTAGTAGTTAGTAGCAGTTGGTAAACAAATGGTTTGTGACAAAAGATGAAAAACTACAACGATGAGGAGAGACAATTTTTTCAGGAATTGGTGAGCCAAAACAGGGCTAAACACAGGTGAATATTCGACTTGACTTCTCCAATGGGATGCCTAGAGACTTAGACTCAAATATTTTAGTCATAAAAATTAGGTTTAGGCTTGATTAGTCTGCTGTGAGACTTGACTTATTTGAGAGTTGACTGCATTGAGCTCTCTTCAGTCTTCAGCGAGTCCTTATACCTGCTGTTTTGGAGCTCAGTCTTTTAAACATAACTCAGACAATGTTCTTTCAATACATTTTAAAACAACATCAAAAGTTCAGTTCACTAAAACTAGCTCCACCTCAATGTAATTGGCATGGTCAATATATAATGTTTACATTCAGTGTTTCTCACTGAACGCATTGTATATATGATTGAGGACAAACAAATGCGCTTAATGAATTTTCTTCATCATAAAACATCTGCAAAGCCAATTTAAAAAAATATATATTTTGCAACCGGCATTGTTTACATCCATGTTTTCTTGTGAGTAGTCTAAATCTTCCCTTCTGCAATGCAATGCCACACTTCTTAGTGTGTTACAGCCATCTGTAGATCAGCGGCATTGTTTGAAATTGTCAGGAGGGATGTTTATAGCATCACCTTCATGTACTGTAAGTGATACAAACAAAATGGAGAGTCCCTCATAAAAACATTGCTCCATAGCAAAACCAGAGGTCAGAAGCTCCACAGGGTACCTTAAACTTCTTCGTTTGAGGCTTGCTCTGAAAAACATTAAAGCAGTTCTGAGGATGGCTATGTTGCTCTGTTTCTGCTTCACATAGAAGTGAATGTATGTATCAGGAGAAGGTTTGCTAACATATCAGTCATAAGAACATATAAAGCGATATGGTATCTCTAGCTTTTAGGCTGTGCGTTTGTTTTCCAGTCTATGTCCTGCCCTTTAGCAGTAAAAAAAAATCACTTGTTGCAGCTTTAAATTTATTATAATGTTGGGATTCAGGTAGGGCAGGTTTGGTTATTAGCAGAAATATCAAAGATTTTTCTAAATATTAATACAATTATTAATATTATTATTAATATAGATTAATAATTACAGGCACCACCCTTGGATCAGGGACCAATAACCAAATGTGAAAAACAGTCTCAAAGGTGGCTGTCCAGCTAAAAATGTGATATTTAAGGCACTATCTTACATTAAAAGGGGGAACAGTGAAGGGTGAGATCCGAGCACTGAGCGTCGCAACCAGCTATTATTAACCAGCTACGGCTGGTGGGTGGTCGTCACACACAAAGCCAAATGGCGAACAGATCTACAGAGCTAAAATGGGAGGACGAGCTCTATTTGTCCTCAAAATAACGTGCAGCTTAGCTGGGCTAAGCTACCATGTTCTGGGTCGTTTGAGATGTGCGTGTAAAAGTGTGTGAATTAGTGAAGAGAGAGGAAAGCACGCAGAGTAAGGCACAAGGAATCTCAAATGCCTTGGCAAACGTAACAGCTGTCCCTTTATCACACATTAATCCGGCAGCAGACTTTTGTACAACGGCCGTGTTACTGGACCTCAGTCTGATACAACACAGTTGTTAGCTCCCACAGTGGCTAAAGCTAACACAGTTAAAACGGTCCAACAGCGAGGTGCCGATCCAAAATTAACACAAAGAAAAACGCAGCAATTTGAACTCAGCGGTTCGTCACTTTTCCAAAAAGCAAAGCACAATGCATAACAATGAAACTTAGGTAATCACAATATGATTTTATGCAAGCCAGAACTACATGCAACAGTTTCATGTCTTATCAATCTCCCTTGACCTGTTTATGTTTGTATGGGCTATGGCGTCTAGGTAGGCCTACACGCCGCTGTCGCTGCTTGAATTGAGCGAGGCATCCAGCGTATGCGCCGGCTGAGACATCTTTTTATGGTCTGTGTCCACGGGGGCGCGAGGGGTCGCGCTGCATTGGATGCTTGATAGGCGTGCCACTAGATGTCACGATAGATGATTGACAGGTGTTCTCCTTCCCCGAAACACAGCAGGAAACACTTTCTGACTGGACGAACACTTTCACCCGTGGGCTGTCTGCTCCCAGATTTCAAACCAGACCAACATGGCGGCTCGTTTTGAAACTTTCTCTCATATTATGAAAATAGTTCACCGAAATGTGTTTCTGAAAACATTTTAGGCGAGAAATAAGCCTTGCAGTTGCTGAATCTGTCTTCATTTTAGATCGACAGTGGTTAGTTTAAAGGTTTTTTGGGTGTTTTCCAGAGTTGGCGAGTTGACGCCCCTGATTTGCATAAAGTAGCCTAGATTCAACTTTATTCAAATGAGGACAGGCCACCGTGACGGCCGTCTCTCGAAACGCGACGCTATGCTACCAGAATGCATTGCAGGGCTTTCTACATAGACAATGAATGGAAAGCGTGATGGATCCTGTGGACACATACCATGACATAGTCATAGACAACATTACCGGTCCAGATTGGAAGTCACAGGTCACACGTTTCGCTGCTCTGATTAGTTGATGCAGCGCAAGAACTAGGCTCATGAAACTCAGATCAAAGTGTCAAACTAGGCAGTGCTGATCAAAAATGAATCAAAATTCTGTTACTGTTGGTTGTAGGTCTTTCCAATTGTGTCCAAAGGGGTTTTGGTCTACGCATATATGACCAAAATGCTGTTATTTGTTGATTTAGTATAGAATTGTTTAGAGTCTGCGCTGCGCATGTACATGTAAAGACCGCAATCATCTTTCTACAATCTCTAAGTAGGAACATTTCTGATGAATGACATTATTGTGAAATTAAACTACTTTTTTCCTGGAGTCTCTGTGGATTCCTGCAGGACCCAAACTGCTCTAAACATCTCCACCACCAAGATTCTGCTTTAAACAAAAGATTAGAAACCAGATTAAATAAACACAGTGATTTCCATATAGCGATTTTGCTGCTTAAATCATTGAATCTACAGCAACTATGACCACCAGAAGTCACATATTTGCTAAAACGGGCACTTTGCCAACAAGAAGAAATGGAATCTTTCATTTTCTTTTGTTGCCACTGCAGCTCAGGGATTAATCTGCTGCTCAATGACATGATCATAGGATTCCAATATGCAGAGCAGATTACCTGGGAGAAATGTTTACCAGTGATTACTATACAGCTGTGACCTGTGAGTGTGCACAGACACATATACACACAGCCAGATCGACAGCCGAGCATATGCACACACTTGCATTCATAAACAGCAGACATCTGGACAGAGATGAAGTGTGGTGGCAAGAATTATAGAGGGACAAGCAGCATTAGCAGCATAAAGTCAAGCAAACAAACTGAATGAAATATAAGGCTGCGTCTTTCTCATTAAGTATGCACTAGTGTGAACAGTGTATCTACATGCATGGTAGATAGGCCAGCGTACTACAGCTGACTGACATAGAAACTCCCACTATGTCACCACTAGTCAAACAGCAAGCTAATTACATGATAAAATAAATGATGATGAATTATTATAGTGTTCCTTTATGCCCACAGCCTCTCACTGAGCTCTGGCAATGTGAGCTAATTAAATATCATATATTAAAGCCAATAAAGCCAGCATCAGAATGCTGCATAGTTTACAGCAATTCAGCCAATTTTCTGGAGGTCATACAATGTTAGGAGAATTTTCACAAGGCAGAACTACTTTTTGATTAATTAATCTGCAGTAAACATTGTTAAGTCATTAAATGAGTAATGTTTTACAGACTTTTTTATGTAGCTGCGGTCAGGAAGAACCTCCAAACACTGCTGCCAGCTTGGCAGCTTTGCAGCGATACTTTCCAGACTCATGAGTGTGTCTTGCTATTCACAAGATTGGGTTAGGGTTAGTGCCACTTTTTGGACAGTGGAGAACAATGTGACCATGTTGCATTTGGTGACAAAATTGCAAATGCACATACAGTTGGGCTGTTTGAGATCTGCTGTGTATTTCCCATTTAGCGTAGCTCCTTCTCCAGTAAAAATGTGTGCGTATACTATATATATATGCGTATATAAATTTGCATATGACATGTCTGATAACTTCTAGTTTTGAGCAGCCTTGGAAAAGCTTCAACCTTATCAGCGCTGTAGTCGAGACCAACAGACAAAACAGTGTCAATATTCTTCATCCTGTTATCTCACTGCTGTTCATAGTGACACTCAACTGTGATATAACTTCACTCAAAACTGTTCGTTGGATTTAGAAAAGTTTGAAATGTGACAGGAAGAGGAAATAATGCATAGCTGCCTAAATGTTGAATTTTTTGCTAAAATTGTGATTACAACTCTGGGGAGTAAAATCAGAGCAGGACTCAAAGGTAACACTGCTGCAAGGTTTGGCATTTCCACAGAAAAACAGTGAGTCGTGCAGCTCGGTGTCTCTGCAGTCGATCATGTGTAGACAGCCAAAGGCCTGATATCAAAATAACACTGAATTTGGGTTTTAACTCTTTTTTTTTTTTTACAAAACAATGCTGTGTATCTTTAGCAAACGTGTGATGTTCTGTGAATCTCTTTGAAGATAGAAGTAAAATCAACAATTAAAGCTGGGGTTCTAAAAGACTCCTGCACTGTGTGACATGGCTGTCCAGAAATGTGACAGACTTCCTGCCATACTTATACACCAGGGAGTTCTATAGAATCACCTATTTGTGCATGTCTTGCTGAGTCTTCTGCATTTCAATGATGTTCTAGGTGCCTTCGGTGGCCTCCCACTGTGAACTTGGCAGTCCCACTCTGAATCCCCCCCTGAGTCCACTGGGAGGTCTGAAGCAACCTGTGAAGGCCTCAGGTGTGAAGTTGGTCAGTGGCAGGCTGAACGAAATGAAGACATGCAACGTGTTTCTGGCAGCTCTGCTGCTCCCAAGCATCCAAGCAGGTGAGTTAAGGACATGGTTTTTTTTTCTTTTTACTGATCTTTATTTTCTCAGAAATAGTGGGCTGAGGAAACCTGACATGAAATACAAATGCAGTTGATACCATCAGTCAGTAAATAGATTCTACTGCCTTATAAATCACTGTAATATCAAACTGATTCACATTACTCAGACTGTAGAAAGCAAAAGGATATGGGGTTAATGAGAAAGAAAGCAAGAGAAATGTCTTAGCGAAAGCATCCATATTTCAAGATGTTGACCTTCAAATGAAATGAAAAGCATACATTTAAACAAGACAAATGAAATTTCAGCTTTTTTAATAAAAGGGTGAAATTGGAGCAATTTGAGCCACTGAATTCTTCATGTGGGAGTCTGAAAGCATTGGTGTCACTGTCAAACATGTATTTAGCATGTTTTTAAAATCAGTTTTGCCTTGTCACTACGATGAACATGGTCAGTGTGGTTCATTCTTCTCAGCATGTAAACAGTGAAGATTGTCTCTGAGCATGCTCAGAGACATCTGCCTGACACAAAAGTCACAAAAGTGATTGAAAAGGCAGTTTGAAGGTAGGTTATGTTTCAGAATAAACTTCACTGGCCAATTTCATTGTAATGAATAAATGCGTCACCTATTGCAGCAGTATGGATCTTTTATGTGTCCAAGTGAAATCACAACATCTAACCCTTTTCTTCAAAAACACGTCACACTGATTTTTAAACAGTAACAGTCTTTGTCTGGAGATCATTGTTTTGGTTCAGTCTCTCTGCTCTCATCAGACTCTGACAAACTCACTTAAGAGCCAGATATTTTGGTAGAGACCAAAAAAAAGCTAAAAGGAGCGTGAATATTGGACTTACATTCGTCAGGTGGACTCAAACACAACTAATGAATGCTAATGGTAGTTAATGTTTGCTGACACAATTGCCATAATAACTGTATAAGATCATAATATGTCAGTGTTGTGTTTACAGCTTGTTCCAATGCCCCCAACCGGCAAAACCAAATCAATGTATGCCTCTCTAAAGGATAATGCTGGCCTTATTCTATATTTTTCTTATTGTCAACAAATCCCATGAAAAGCCCAAACCAACGTGTTAGTCTATTTCTCATCTCAGTACTTTCAGACTTCCCCTACCCTATCTGTTTTTTGTCAAAACTAAACATATTTTCTTACTTACCCCAATGCAATGGAGGTGAATGGAATTCAGTTTGTGGTGCTCACTGATGTTCCAAAAGTTCAACTGCATCATCCGTGTTTCCAGAAAGGGTGTCCCTGTTACTCTGAATAATCAAAAGAAGTTATTTCTTTGTTAAACAACAAATTCCAGTGAAAACTGATTCCACTGAGGTCAAGGCTTTCTCTGCTGTGAGCACCACAAGCTAAATTCTATCCACCTCCACTGTATTGAGGTGGTGTCATATAATCCTATAAAATATGTTTGTAAACTACTAATTTGCATCAGCAAATACATTTTGAAACAAATATAATGCCGCCCGGATTATGGTTAGTGACAATGTCCCACAACATCCCCTCATGGCAGCTAGAGCATGATTAACATTTTTATAGTTATGTTTAGGTAACTCATAGCATTTGGTTAAGGTTAGGGAAATAATGTGGTGTTAGTTAAATATTTAAAAAATCAACAGTGACCTGAAGAACAAACAGGATGCGTTTTTATTATTAACATTTAACCAAACCCATGGTTTTTCCCCGAACTTTAACCAAAGTATTTTTGTTGCCTAAAGCTAACCACATGCAGGACATGTCACTGAACATAATCCAGGCAGCAGTATGTTTCCCTTAAAACATATCTATCAAAACGCCCACAGAGTGCGTGCACCATGTGCAAGGCTGAGTCCTTACCGCAGCGACCCTGGTTCGAATCCCTTTGCTGCATATCACCCCCTCTCTCTTTCCTATATTTCCTGTCTCTCTTCAGCTGTTCCTATCAAATAAAGGCAAAAAGCCCAAAAAAATAATCTTAAAAACAAAACGTATCTAGCAAAACATATTGTATATAATATGTACATTGCGTAATTTCTTAGTAACAGGGTTGCTGCAATTGTAGAGAAACAAAAACACTCACAGGGTCTCTCTCGTATATACTCTCTGTACCTGTGCAATACCATGAACAGCGTTGTGCTAGCCAACATAATCTCAACAGTACACTGCAGATTTATGCAAGAAAATAAATAAAACTTGAGCTCCAAAACTTAAAAATATCAATATATCCACTTTATACTTTAAAGTTTAAAGTGACGTGCCATGTATGCAGTAGAAACACTGAAAGTAAACAGAGGCAGGTATATGCGTACCTTCCCAGGAAAAAGTCCAGAACAAAAGAGAAAGTAAAGCTAGTGGAAGTGCAATACATACAATTTGTAATGCAAGTGGCTATACTTCCTGTTAAAACACAGAACATTGCATTGTATAAGAGAAGTGCACAAATGCTACATGAAAATATATTTACTCTCAAAAATGTATTTTAGAAAAAGCAGAAGAAAAACCTGGAAATATAATATGTACCCTTCAAAATAAAAGCCTACTGTATGCTCACATAGGATTTTACAGGGATTTATAATGCCTTACTCATAATTTAGAGCAACAACGTGACACTACTACACAGGTAGCTTATACTGTTTCTCCAAAACGTATTAGGCAAAACCATTTAGTAGTATTTAATGTAATTTCTAAGAGACGGGACATGCTGAGACAATATCACACAAAGTGGACAAATAAAACCTACTACTTGGCATGAAAAAAAGAGGAAAATGAGAATGTGTTATTTTTTGTAATTTGCATAAAATAACCCTTTAAATGGTTAAATTCAATGGCTACATTTTGGCATCAGCAGTTGGCACAGGGTAACAGAGATGCACAGTATTCACCTGCATTGTCAAAGGTATATATCACTGTGACCTTATGGATTTACAGCTGATGAGGTGTTGAAGGATGCTAATCCCTGCATCACATTCATTTCCCAGGATGAGAGAGGGAGCTTTGACAGAGAGCGGGAGAGCGAGGCACAGAGCTGGTGTTTGCCTTCACTGGGCTGAACAGCAGGACTGGGTCATTTTGGGACTCTCAATTCTATAACTAAGGCTTTGGGTCAGACCACAGACTGCTCACACATACACTGAAATATATGCACATATGACATAAACTGATGCATATGAATGGACTTTCAAAGGAAACACACATACTGCAGGCTTGTGTTTGTATGTATGTCATGTGGGAGAGTAGAATTCTTCTTCTCCTGACAGTCGTGCAAACAGGCATCTAGCCAAGCAAGGCCACAGCCGATCCTGGCCCAGCCCTGTGTGTGTGTTTGTGGAATAGTGCTCAAGGCATTAGAAAAGTTCTTCCACTATAAATTGAACACATATCTCTAATTCTCTCTCACTGGCTCTTTTTTATTGCAGCTTTATTGTGACTGCAAACAGAACCTTTCCAAACTGTAATCACATATTTCTAATCACAGCCACAAGAGCATCTCAGTATGAGGCAGATTGGCTTTTCATTGGAGGTTTAGTAATGGGGCTGCATCTCAATGAGAAGCTCAACACACCTTTTGTTCTTCTCCGGCCAACTGATAGAAAACAACAGTGTGTGGTAGTCAGCCACCTTGTCCTCCCCGGCCCTGTGTTCTCTGTTGTTCTCTCCGACCCTGGTGTGTCTTGTATGTCCCCAACTCGTCTCTGGATGTGTGTGTGTGTATGTGTGTGTATGTCTCCTGGTCTGGCTCCGTGGTTTCCCGCCTGCTGCTGATCACGGCACACCTGTCTCCAATCGTCCATCAGTCTCCACAGTTTAAATACCAGGCTCTCCCACAACACCAACGCCAGATCGTCCCCGTACATTGATTATCCGGTGCCGGTGATCACAGTTCCTGTCATTGTCTGGATTCCTGTCAGCCTCCCTGCCTGTCTCCCCAGCAGCTTCACCCTGCCTGTCTCCAACTACTCCACCACAGAGCCAGATCCTTTGCACCTTACCTGCTCCATGATCTTGGTGCAGCGCACGGTCAGTCTCCACACACCTCAACCAGCTCTACCCCTACGGCCAGCCCAGGTCTACTCGGTACCACCTCCACCCCGCCTCACGGACCAGTCTGCCTGTCCAGACCCACACAGCGTCTAGACCGAGTCAGACGGGTGACCGCTGCTTCAGGCTCCACGCCAGAACCATTGCTACTCTCCCAGGGTTATCCAGTTCGACTTTGCTCCGAACAGTTACACCCCTTCCCACTATTCCTGCTAACGTATAAATAAAGTGTGAATTGGTTGTAAAAGACTACTAGAGTGTTCTGCATTTGTGGGTTCGAAGATCGTACATACGACACAGTGACTTTTACCTCTTCAGATAAATTGGATTACCTGCTCCTTAATGGGAGAAATTATAGGAGGAAATGATCTCACCTTTTCTTTGAATTATGCATTGTCACTGAACGTAATACAAGCTTGTTTCTGTTCCTGAAAATCTGACATCTGACAGAAAAGGGTGCCACCTAATGCCAGAATTCGACTACAGCCCATTAATGACTTTCAAGATTGCACAATGTCAGTTCAGGTGATTTTTGGTTACTTAAATTCCTGCCATGACTCTGCCGAGAGACATGTTAGACAACAGGTAGGTCCCTGACCACAGTTGCAGTCAGGTTCATTACCTGCAGGATGTGTAGAAGTTATCCTGAAGGAGAGGAGAAAAACCTCCACGATCAGGAATGTGAACAACCAGGACACAGAATGGGTTGTCTTCCACTTTGATGCAAATATCGCAATATAAAATTGCAAATTATCATACCCGACACCCCATGTCTGTTGAATTGGGCCATTATTGGGCTGATATGTAGTCTGAGCATAAACATCTTTAGCAGAAAGATCCAAAGATGGCCCAGTTTTGATTGGCTGGTGATCTCTGGGAGGTGCAGTGCAGAAACACCGCAGCCGTGAGGACTTGGAACCAATACTGGAGACAAAACCTTACAACAGAACTTAGGGTCGCGCAGTGCTCAAACAGTCTATGTAGTAGATGTAGAGATATTTCACTGGATAGGTGAAAACTTTGACCTGCTGGTGGTGCTAGATGCAAAAATCAATCCTAGAGTTTTTGAGATATTTCACTTAAAACCAAAAATGCCAGAGGATCATCAAAGTCAGTAGGAATGATACCCAATACCTTCAATAGTTGTTGAGATATTTTAGTTGATGGACAGACTGACAGACATTGCCATCCATAGAGCCATGCTGCTAGTGTGGCTGTAAGCACCACTGCTGTCTGCCTGGTGTTTGATTTGCTTTGCAATTTTACTAAATGAAAGTTTAATGATCCCTGTCATGTGGAAACTGGGATGTTGAAAAGCAAACAGCAAAAGAATACATCAAAGAAGAATCAGAAAAGCAAATGAGGATGATGATAGTGAATATAGAGCAGTCAGACACATTAAGTATGAAATATGTAAATGAAAATGTGCAAAATGTGTGAAAAATATAAGCGCTAAGCAGGTTTCAGCTCATTAGCAAATGTGTTGTTAAGACAGATTCATTTTGTTTAGAGAATGTATGCCATCAGTTAATTTTCTCTCCATTTCACTCAAGCTTTGCCACAGTGTACATGAAAAAACAAATTTCATGTGAACACAAATACAGCAGTGTTCAGACTTCCAATTTCAATTCTTTCAGTGCTGTCAGCACTGCCTAGATGTAGAAACCCCCTAATTTTCTTTCTTTCTTTCGTTTTAAGAAAACAATTGTGTACACAGTATGTTTAATGGCGAAAACTCTTCATTAGTTCTTAATTTTTATTCACTGATCTTGAATGTATTAGTGTTAATTCGCTATTAATACTACTGCTACTACTACTTGGCTATCTAGTCAGTATAACTGTGGTGCAGATGGCTCCAGGGGATGAACGACCTAAGCTCCTGGTCGTGGATATTTGTGGATGATATGACTTTAGATAGTGATCTGGCTCCATAGGTGTAGAAACTACAAGTCGACTTCTGGCACATTACTAAGGTTATGCAATCGAGCAGGATAACATGGCATGTTTTAAGACAGGTTCATATGTCACGGGAATTATTTTTATTATAAATTGATTAATGTAATTTGTATTTATATAGTACATAAAAAACTAATAGTTCTATGTCCTTATTCTCTATGAATTTTTTCTGTAATAGTTCAAATCGTATCACTAAAGACGCTCATAAAGTCGTTACTACCGAGGGCTATAGGAATACATGGCTCAATGGAGCTGTGACTCTCTGTCAGCCTGGCTACAGTGCTGAAAAGAAACCTGGGGTTGTTTTTATTTTCCTCTATTAATGATGAGTAGTAGGCTGCTCTGGCATTACGGAGGGCTTTCCTATATGGTTTAATATTTTTTAGAGGGGTGATAGAATTGAGTGTCGTTCGCAGTGAGCCTGCAGTACTATCAACAACATTTGGGAGGGGCTGAAATTAGCATAGTCCTCTGTTATATTGAGACATGGCACAGAACCAAATGCAGATGGGATCGCTTCCTTAAATTTAGCTACAGCAATATCAGATAGACATGTAGAGTAGGAGTTTTTGCCTAATGGCTTGTAGTCCAGTAATAGGATTTCAAAGGTTATTAAATAATGGTCTGATAATGAAGGATTCTGTGGAAAGACTATTAAATGTTCAATTTCAATGCCATATACCAGAACAAGGTCGAGGGTGTGGTAAAAACAGTGAGTGGCTTCATGTACACTCTGACAAAAGCCATTCAAATCTAATATGAGATAAACGCAGTACTAAGTACTAATCATTTTCAACGTCCACATGAATATTAAAATCACCTACAATAATTACTTTCTGTTTTAAGGACCGAACTTGATAAAAACTCTGAGAATTCAGATAAAAATTCAGAACCACTGGTTTAATCATTAACAATGTATTTTGTAAGCTTATCATGTGTATTTTTATGTAGAATCTTGATCTCAGAAGTAATCAGCAACTATAGCTGTAAAATGTATGTTGTGGAGTAAAAATTGCCTTATTTCTCTCTGAAATATAGTGGAGTAGAAGTATAAAATACCATAAAATGGAAATACTTGAGTAGAGTAATTGTACTTAAGTACTGTACTTGAGTATATGTCCTTGGTTACTTTCCACCACAGGTGAGTTATATCTAGAAGGTAAATGTTTGTGTATTTTCTGGCTCCTGCAGTGTGCCCAGATAAGGAGCCAGGACTGCAGCCATGGATGCCGGGGCACAGTGAAGACCACCGTGTTACAATCGGTTATGGAAGGAAGGTCCTCCTCACAACATCAGCTACGGTCCACTCCATTGAGATTCTCAATGGGGGTAAGTTAGACAAATTCATCTTGTGTTCATCTTTTTTTAAAGTCACAGTGAAATGGTAGACTTTCTATATCTTCTGTAATGTGACATTTCTGAGTGAAGAAGAATATGTGGGTGGGGTATATTTACAAAAGGGATTTAAATAAAATCTTTAAAATTTTACTGGGTTGCTTAAAAGCGTGGGTTAACACAAATAGCTTGAAATGGAGTGGTAGAGAGTACAGTGCTGTACAGAACCTCACCTGTATTGTTAGATCAGGAGGAGGAGAGAAATTAATAAATTAGACCTCAACCATATTCTTCTGGAAACACAAACAGTTTTTGCCTTCTTCCGTGATATTGCTATGCTAGCTATGACCCACAAGCTAATAATCAAGTGTGGTTTTATATAATGGATGGGGTTAGCTAGTCTCCCTAAATAACATTTGATTAGTTAGAACTTTTATATAAGTTCAAGATGAGTCACCAGAAATACTGTAACATTTTACAAGAAGGAAAACACTCAAAAATGATTTTTTTAAAACATGTATTTAGCATATACCAAGAGATAAGTGAACAATTAACATTGGGACACAGTATTAGAACTTTAGAAAATGTATTTTTTATTTCACTGTGTCTTTCACTGAGCATTCAGAGAGCACTGAAGTTGCGCTCACATCAGCTGGTTGTCAGTTGTTTCATGCTTGGTGTCATGGGTTTTAAGGGGAAATAAAGTATATACCTGATTAATTGTAATATATTAAGGTATATTTAATGCAGTATCTGCTTGTTTTAAGTTGTTGTTTTTTACAACAGTATTTAGTTTTCCATTTCCATTTCTGATTCTACAGTATGTATTATGGGGCATTAGTCCTCCCAGCAGAATCCTCATCGGTGCTCAGATTCTTTGATAGCTCCCTCAAAGCAGCCATTTCTGCCACATTTAACTGTAGAACTATTTTCTATAAATGGTCAATTCCTTGATAGAAGTGTCTCTGACTGAATAATCTTTCAAAGTGAAAATATTTCAATGAATTATTGAAAGTATTGTGCAAAGGCACAAACAGAGTAATATTATTCATGAAAAAAATGTGGTGAAAGCAGGGCCTCAGCCTTTCAGAGAAAAGTAGCACATACAGGAGATGATGTTTGATGTTCAACAGTTGGAATGCAGACCTGGTAACACAGGTGGTTGGCCATGGGTTCCCCACGGGTAGGGACTGCTTTTTGAGGGTTAAGACTTGGTTTTAGGGTACAGGTGACGATTGGGTTAAGGTTAGGGTTAGAGTTAAGGTTACGCACTTAATTGTAATGGTTAAGGTTAGGGTAAGGGGCTAGGGAAAGCATTGTGTCAATGACTGTCTCCCACGGGGATAGTGAAACGAACATGGTTGGAAGACAGGACGTGTCTGAGGGCACTGGGGCATGAAAGACCTGCCAGGAGGCTTCATCAGTCCCCCTCTCCCTCTCTCTCTCTCCCCTGTAGGAAAGCTGGTGATTGCTGACACTAACCGGCCCATACTACTTCGAACAAAACACATTCTGATTGGAAACAAAGGGGAGCTTCACATTGGAGGTCCAGACTGTCCTTATAAAGGCAACCTCACTATCTCCCTTTTTGGAAGGTACAGTTGTATGAAGTTGGCATGAAGACATAGTTATACTGTGTCCTGTAGGGCAACAATGTGTTTTTAAGAAGTGACGCCTATTAACACATTAACAGAGGTTACAGTCAGTTCAACAGTTAAAATCAGTAGTACTTTATAATAACCATCATTAATAAATGGCAAACTGATATCATTTTACCATTTAATAATGATGGTTATTATAAAGTGTTACCTTAAAATCAACCAATATCAATGTTATCTGGTGTTCTGAACTATATTGGCTTGTCATTAAAATTCTGTTCCATCTCGTCAATGTGGTCCTTCTCTAAAATTAATGATGCAATGTAGTTTGATTAATTACATATTTGTTGTAAAATGGGTGAATATTTAATTGGATATCTATCGGACATGTAGCCTTAAAGTATAAGCCTTGGCACTGTTTTATATTTTCCTAATGTCAACAAATCCCCTGAAGAGACCAAAACCAACAATTGGTTGATCGCCTTAACTCTGATCCAGGACCATCACAAACATTAATTCATAACATTTATTACCTGGAAAAAAGTTGAAAATACGAACTCATCAGTCTTCTTAGTGACTTATTAAAAAAACAAAGTCAGGCAGGTACAATGTAACTAAAAACAATTTACTCTGACCAAGACAAATGCCTTCCATTAAAGTCAGTACAAACCATGTAAAATCAAAGATGATCCAGAATGGCTTCCTTGCTCACTGACTGGTGCTGCTCAGCTCAGTGATGCCACCAGTGCTGTGCTGTCTTCAATGGAAGGAACCTTTCTTGGTTGGGGTAGATGTTAGTTTGTTGCTGTGCACTGTAATACAAACCTGGGTCAGGACTAGTAAAGTCTAGCTTATTTCTCTGTGCCAGAGAGCTCCATTGATCCATGTTCCTTCATTACCATCAACACACACACTCTAGTTTATTTTGACTCAATCCCACATACACCATCCTGCTGCCTGAAATATTCAATAGAGCACCAAATGTGGATTAATCTGCCTCTGAAAATAGTCCCTAACAGATCCACTATTTCTTCCTGTATGCGTAATGTTTGCTAAAAACTGCAGTGGACAGCTGTTTTTGGAAATTGCTCTGCCTTTTTTTTTTTAAATGAAGCTATATATTTGTGAGCCGTTTGTAGCCATGCTAGCAACGTGGCTCTAGGGATGATAATGCTAGCCGGTCATCAAATTTTTTTTCAGACATTAATGGTCCCAGAAGATGAAACCTACTGACTTTGAAGAGTCACTGACTTTTCTTCTAGTGCCATCATCAGGTCGACATTTGACAGCTGTTAATTGGATGGCCATGAAATTTGCTACACACAAGCATGTGCCTATCAGCATGATTTGTAATCACTTTGGTGATCTTCTGACTTTTCATCTACATGTAGCGTCATCACCAGGTTAAAATCTTAATTTGCGCAATACTTTGATTTATGACCAAATACCTGCAAAACTAATGGCATTCCCATCAACCTCAGCTGTTCTTTGAGTTCAGTGCTAATTAGAAAATGTTTGCATGCTAACATACTAAACTAAGATGGTGAACATGGTGAACAGTATTCATGCTTAACATCAGCATGTTAGCATTTTAATTGTGAGCATGTTAGCATGCTGACATTAGCATTTAGCTCAAAGCACTGCTGTGGCTAAGAACAGCCTCACAGAGTACAGCCTCACAGAGGCGCCAGCATCACTGTAGACTTGAGTCTTGTTAAAGATTTACGTCTTCAGTAGAAACCAATTGACTTAGGGCTGAGTGTCATACATAGGGTAGGGAAGTCAGAACGTTTTGAGAGTGGGACTAACACATTGTTGGTCTTGGTCTTTGGTTTTTGGTCTTGTGGACAGTCCCCAAGTTTGAGTCCAGCACCTTAATCACATGTCTACCCCCTCTCTCCCCTGTTTTCTTCTCATTATTACTAACTACCATATGAAGGCAAAATGCCATAATTCTTTTTTTTTAAAATACTCTAAAAGACTGATAAAACCAAAAATGGTGATGTGTGATGTCTACATTTGGGTCATGAACACGAACACTGAAGCATACTTCCTTGCCTCGAATGTCACTTGTAGAAAACCTGTATTATAAATGTTTATAATTCTCTCACATTGTTCTTAGATTGAATGACAGTGATCAGGAACATAGCTACTTTGGGAGGAAGTACATTGGCGTGGGGACAGGAGGGACACTAGAGATCCACGGCGAAAAGAAGCTGTCATGGACGTTCCTCAACAAGACCCTCTACCCTGGAGAGAGAAACCAAAACAACTACCTGTTCCAAAGAAGCTGGGGGAACCGAGGCATCATTATCCACGTCATCGACCCCAAGACCGGAGAGGTGCTGCACAATGACCGGTAAGGCTCCCCTCAAAGCAGAGGCTGCGTCTTGGCTGCTGAACAATCATGAGACTCTTAAGAAGAGCAGAAATGATGTGGTGGCTGACATCTCATAAGCCGTGTAACCACATGCTTGTAATGAAGGAGACAAATATGCCTCTAATGGCTCTAGCACTGTTTAATGCAGGTATATTAAATTTAGAAACCAATCCCATCCTTAATATCCATTCATAACTAGTTATCCATTACATTTGTATTCCAAATGGAGATCAGATAAATTGATGTACAGCTTTTATTGGGGTAACACCCATAGTACTTTACATTATGGGGTGCTATTAAGTCCAACTGAAATCACAAAAGTCAATTATATTTTTTCTCTGTGAGTGTGCTGTTACAGGAAGAAACAGGCAATTTGATTTCAGTTGGACATAAAGCGACCAATATTTGATCTTTTTTCTGTAGACATTCATGAGGCATCATTTGGAACGTTTCATTCAGTGTTTTGTGTCCGTTTACATTCCTACAGTGTGTACGTTTAGTGTATTAGGTACATATGTACAGTATGTGCATGTGCCCTTTCTATAAATATGGTACTTTATTTTCTAAACCTGATATTAATTTGAGCAATTGTCAGTGAACATTTGCATTGTTGCAGTACCTGCAGTAGTTTTTTATTTGACTCTTTATTTGATTCTGAATAAAAGACACAATAATGATTTTGTTTCTTTCCCCTGTTCCTCTTTTAACTTCCCTTCACTCCCACAGGTTTGACACATACCGTAGTAAGGATGAGAGTTGTCGCCTTGCAAAGTATGTGGATGGTGTGGAGGCAGGGCTCATACTGGCCATGGTGGTCAACGATGAGGGCTCCAACAACTTGGAGGTCTCAGCCAAGAAGAGCCTCTACAGGCTGGGCAGTCAGCACATCAGCAGTCTGGGATTTCGGTAAGCTCCCGAAATATTGTTTTTTAAATGAACACAAATAGAACTGATTCACCATAGTTGACAGGCTATGTTTTGGAAAGACATCCAGGGTTGGTGACTATACTCTCTCATACAGTAATTATCTTACAGGTATTAAATCACTAATGAAGCTGCTTTGACGACCATGGTCACAAGATGCCGCTGTATGATCTGTGCATGTCAAATCAAGGAGCTTTATTGCCTGCTCATAGTGCATCACAGGATAACAAACTCCCATGCTTGAAAACTTATATGTGAGGACGAAAAATTTCACCGATGGGTTTAATGCAGGAAACGCTATTTATGTGCACTTGGCCTGTTATGAACACCGGTTCATAACACCGGCTACAGTCCATCTGTCATCACTGATGAACCTGGTTATTATCTCTGATTAACTTTGTTTTTCCACACACAAAAAAAATTCAAATTGCTGCAAATTGCTTCAGATTTACCTTAATTTTCATGTTTCAAAAATGCTTTACAAAATTTTTCTTTGAATCTGCGTGCTCCTGCGAGGTAACTGCACAATGCAGATCAGATTGCGCATGCGCAAAGTGGAGAAACAGAACAAAACAAAATAACAGAAAAACAATGAAATGATGATATGGACCTGACTTTATGAGTCACAAACCTTTTTAGTGTCCTCTGGAAACACTTCCATTGTCATTTTGTACTTGCAGCACGTTTCTGTATTTGGATGTGTTTTCTAAATGCTGTGCTTGTCAAACTGATGAAGTTGTTTTCTTAATTTGCTTATGTTTTGTCTATTTGCATGTGTTTTCTTAAGTTGCAGTGCATTTGCCCTTGTCAGCAACCACAGACAACAGTGTATAGCTGTCATTTTCGAATTAATCCCGGCAGCTTTTTGGGACCCCTTGGTACTTAATCCTTTTCAGTAAAATATCTCAAGTATAACATTTGTAAAAATATGTAAACTCAGTGGTCACTTTAGTAGGTACAATCTATTGCAATTCAGAGAAAGAGCAAACAGTAGCACAATGTAAATTCCACATATAATTTAAAAATAATAGTAATGTAATGGTGTTGGTAATATTAATATTAATAAAATAATAATAGGAATAACAATGATAACAATAATATGACTAATAAAAATAATTGTAGTAGCTGTTGTCATGCAGGAACATGGGGGAGTAGGAGGCCCGTCTTAAAGAGGAAAGTCTTAAGCCTACTCTTAAATGTGGAGATGGTGTCTGCCTCCCGAACTTGATAGCTGAAGGCTCTGGCTCCCATTCTACTTTTGGACACTCTAGGAACCACAAGTAACCCTGCATTCTGGGAGCGCAGTGTTCTAGTCAGATAATAAGGTATTATGAGCTCTTTAAGATACGATGGTGCCTGACCATAAAGAGCTTTGTAGGTTAGGAGAAGGATTTTAAATTCTGTTCTGGATTTTACAGGGAGCCAGTGCAGAGAAGCTAATATTGGAGAAATATGATCTCTTTTCCTAGTTCTTGTCAGTACACGTGCTGCAGCATTCTGGATCAACTGCAGAGTCTTAAGGGACTTATTTGGGCAGCCTAATAATAAGGAATTGCAGTAATCCAATTGCAATTATGTCCTTAAGGCATGCTTGAAGTTTAGCTAACTGATTAGTTTCATCTTGCTTGATCGATAGATATAATTGGGAATTATCTGCATAACAATGAAAGTTTATGGAGTGATTCCTAATAATATTACCTAAAGGAAGCGTATATAAGGTGAATAGAATTGGTCAAAGTACAGAACCTTGGGGAACTCTGTGACTAACTTTGGTGTGCATGGAGTATTCATTGTTAAAATATACAAACTGAGATCGATCTGATAGATAGGATTTAAACCAGTTTAGTGCAGATCTTTTAATCCCAATTAAATGTCCCAGTCTCTGTAATAGGATGTGATGGTCAATGGTGTCGAATGTAGCACCAAGATCTAACAAGACAAGTATAGAGAGAAGTCCATTGTCTGATGCAATTAGAAGGTCATTTGTAATTTTCACCAATGCTGTCTCTGTGCTTTAAACCAGCTTAGTGTGGTTCCTTTAATGCCAATTAAATGTTCCAAACATGTCATTCTAGCTTACTGGAAAAGGGACAAAATATCACTCCAAAGTTGAACTGTCAGGTCCGCAACACCTCAATGTCAAATGATTGAAATAACTTTTAGTAGCCACTTCATGAGCTCACCTTGTCTCACATCCTCAGTAACATTATTACGAGATGGTGAGAAACCTGCCGCTGCTCCAGTGACTGTTTCTGAAACTGAGGGCCCTGTGTTTTATGATGTTAATAATGTTGATAAATAAAATGTCATATGACATTGTAGCTATGATGCTGATTAAGTTATGTTATACAATGCAAATATTCTCCAAGCTACATTCCTGGCTGACTGACTTCAATCTGCTGATATTATCTTAAACATTCTTAAACTGTGTTAGTTGTGCTCACCTTTCTTTTGAAAGAAATAAGTCAAAAGCTGTTTTCCCTCAGTCTGATTTCTTTCTCTTTATTTCTTTTCTTTTTTGGTACCCTGATCTCCCTTTCTTGGGCAAAGACAGCCTCTCGACTCGATTAGCTGACTTTAGAGATGAATCCTAGTGCAGTACCATTTTGTGCCTTTTGTAAGGAGAGAGGCTTCAGAGAGCCTTCTCTATTTTTTTGGGATACAAAGTTCAGTATCTTAACCAATTTTTTTCAGCCAATTTTGATTGTCAAACCCCTCAACGGACCATCCTCTGGACCTCATTAACGACTCCTAAAACTTTAAGACTTAAGAGGACAGAGAAATTACTTTTGCTACTACTTGTAACTTGATGTTATATGCTAGTCTATAATGAAGTATTATACAGGGTAATTTATTTATCATTTTACAACTCAAGGTTGAAATAAAAGTTTGTAGTCCCTTCATGCTACATACATAGAACATAACAGATAATTAAATTCATATTAAAATAGGGTAACATATAAAACAAAACAAATAAAATAAAACAATATACAGTTATCTATATACATACAGTGGTGTGAAAAAGTGTTTGCCCCCTTCCTGATTTCTTATTTTTTTTGCATGTTTGTCACACTTAAATGTTTCATCAAACAAATTTAAATATTAGTCAAAGATAACACAAGTACACACAAAATTAAGTTTTTAAATGAAGGTTATTATTAAGGGAAAACAAAATCCAAACCTTCATGGCCCTGTGTGAAAAAGTGATTGCCCCACGTGTTAAAACATAACTATGGTTTATCACAGTTCGATTTCTCTAGCCACACCCAGGCCTGATTACTGCCACACCTGTTCTCAATCAAGAAATAAATAGGACCTGCCTGACAAAGTGAAGTAGACCAAAAGATCTTCAAAAGTTAGACATCATGCCGAGATCCAAAGAAATTCAGGAACAAATTAGAAAGAAAGTAATTGAGATCTATCAGTCTGGAAAAGGTTATAAAGCCATTTCTAAAGCTTTGGGACTCCAGCGAACCACAGTGAGAGCCATTATCCACAAATGGCGAAAACATGGAACAGTGGTGAACCTTCCCAGGAGTGGCCGGCCAACCAAAATTACCCTAAGAACGCAGCAACGACTCATCAAAGAGGTCACAAAAGACCCCACAACAACATCCAAAGAACTGCAGGCCTCACTTGCCTCAGTTAAGGTCAGTGTTCATGACTCCACCGTAAGAAAGAGACTGGGCAAAAATGGCCTGCATGGCAGAGTTCCAAGACGAAAACCACTGCTGAGCAAAAAGAACATTAAGGTTTGTCTAATTTTTGCCAGAAAACATCTTAATGATCCCCAAGACTTTTGGAAAAATTCTCTGTGGGCTGACGAGACAAAAGCTGAACTTTTTGGAAGGTGTGTGTCCCATTACATCTGGTGTAAAAGTAACACCGCATTTCAGAAAAAGAACATCATACCAACAGTAAAATATGGTGGTGGTAGTGTGATGGTCTGGGCCTGTTTTGCTGCTTCAGGACCTGGAAGATTTTCTGTGATAAATGGAACCATGAATTCTGCTGTCTACCAAAAACTCCTGAAGGAGAATGTCCGGCCATCTGTTCGTGACCTCAAGCTGAAGCAAACTTGGGTACTGCAGCAGGACAATGATCCAAAACACACGAGCAAGTCCACCTCTGAATGGCTGAAGAAGAACAAAATGAAGACTTTGGAGTGGCCTAGTCAAAGTCCTGACCTGAATCCTGTTGAGATGCTGTGACCTTAAAAAGGCAGTTCATGCTCGAAACCCTCCAATGTGGCTGAAATACAACAATTCTGCAAAGATGAGTGGGCCAAAATTCCTCCACAGCGCTGTAAAAGACTCATTGCAAGTTAATGCAAACGCTTGATTGCAGTTGTTGCTGCTAAGGGTGGCCCAACCAGTTATTAGGTTTAGGGGGCAATCACTATTTCACACAGGGCCATGTAGGTTTGTTGATTTTGTTTTCCCTTAATAATAACAACTTTCATTTAAAAACTGCATTTTGTGTTTACTTGTGTTTTCTTTGACTAATATTTAAATTTGTTTGATGATCTGAAACATTTAAGTGTGACAAACATGCAAAAAAATAAGAAATCATCATTATCCATTTTTATTATTAGTAGGATTATTATGTGTGCACACACTCACACATGCATATGTACATGTGTGCACATGCATGTACACACACAAACACATACGCGCGCACACTCTCCCACTTGTTATGGAATGCAGTAACAGCTAATCCTGTTGTGTGTGCTTTAGTGATGCTTTATCTCACTCTGCAGAAAGTGTTAAGGGGAAAAGGCTTGGCCTGTCAGTGTGTCTGTGTTAGTATGTCAGGAATGCATGGGAAATGGAAACTGAATTATGCAATGATAAAAAAATTTCTGGAGATGTCTCAAAGTTTCTGATATAAAGGGTATCGGAGTGGATAAAAATGTGTACACGCGTACACAAAACTCAACTGTGCACACAACACAGAACTGTTCAATAGGCAACTTTGCATGGTAAACCACAAGATTTTGTGAATGTGTTTTGTTTTGCATAGTACTAGTCAACTACAATAGCAGAGGCCTTGTTGTGGGCTAAGAGAAGATGCTGGTGAAATGTAGGCCCTGTGGTTAACCTCAGAGCCAGGCGGTGTTATGAAACTTAATGCTGCAGAGGAGACCGCAGGAAACACTGAGAGGTTTTCATAATGGACCGCAAGTTAACATTCCCTTTCCCAATTTGTACTTTGCTCCTTGATGGTGAGGCAACAGCGGGATTCCTGCCTAATGACTCTTGTCGCCTTCTCTCCTGACACTGTTGCCAAACAGGCCAACACTGGTGTCATCAGGAGAGAGAGGCTGTGTAATTTGTGGCGTACCCAGAGACATTATAATAAGCCAGAATTTATGAGACAGTGTAGACTCTGCAATACATTCTCAGTTATGTAATTTGCATATGTTTACTGCAGCTGCCACAGTGGTGCTGGTGGCAGCACGGATAAATACAGCAACACTGCTGCTTTTTTTTCAAAGCTCAACAAAGATTAACTTAAAGTACCCCTCCACTCAATAATGTGTTTTTCTGATGTTTATGTCCCCTAAAGTGTCAGACCTTGACTTGTATCTGTGTAAAGTTTGTCACTAGAGGAGTGTTTTCACAATCCTCAACTGAAGGGGGAGACGTCTGTACACTTTCCTAAAATCTGAGATTCATGCGGATTCCAGGCGTCACAAATCCGAAAGCCAATCACAATGCCTCCGGCAAAGAAACCTGAAACCCCCAGCGCAGAGCGGTCTTGTCAGTACAGAGAGGGAGAATTTGTACTAAGGTAGCGTAGTGAAAGTTTTGATAGCAAACATGGTATGGAGTGTTTTGATGTAAACCAGACCCTGGAGCTTCCTTCAACTATCTACTAACATTACGTAAATGGTAAATGTAGTCTTTCCGACTACTCAAAGCGCTTCACACTACATATCACATTCACCCCATTCACACACATTCATATGTGGTGCCAGGTGCCAACTGCTCCTCAGTTCAAAGGTAACTAACTCATTCACACACACTCACCCACCAAAGGGACAGTCCTTGGGAACAATTTGGGGTTCAGTGTCTTGCCCAAGGACACTTCGACTTGTAGGCTGGGGGAAGCCGGGATCGAACTGCCGACCGTCAACAAACTAACATCACAACAGATGTTATTGTATATTTCACAACCACTAATGCTGTTTCAGCCACTGCCAGTTACAAGCTAACAAGCTAACAAACAACATAAACACCTGTTCTGATTTTGATGCACAATAGACTCCTCATCTGGTTCTGACGGAGGCTCAAACATGTATGGCTGAATCTCTCAGATGTTTCCTCTAACTCTAACCATCTTGACGTGTTGCGTACGCTTTCTCAACATGGATGCATGTCTCTCACCCACATCCATGCTCTCACCGGCACCGGTCAACCTAACACATGTCAACCTAACACGCAGCGGTGGTGGGCAGGCCTTCATAGATCCAGAATATTTCAATGAAGGAGAAAGAGTAGCTGTGCTTCTAGCCCCTTTTCAGAGTTTTAAAAAAACTTTTTTTGTGGGATAACCACGTTAAACAAATTATTAATCATAGCAGAGAATTTTTACATACTTTAAAACGTGTCTGGAAGGAAACATTAAACTCAGTCGGGGAACGTATACAGATGTAAAGTTGTGGGGCATTCTTTGGGTAGTCAAGTCAATTTTTTTAAATAGCCCAATATCACAAATTTGCCAAAGGGGTTTTACCAACCAAATTGTGTTGGCATCACATACGTTGGATGTTGGATTCTGGGTCTACTTTATTTAATCTCTAATCATACATTCCTGTTTTAATGGTGTAGACAGTAATATTTTACTGACTCGCTGTACAGAATGACTATAGTAAATGAACAGCAAGTGTTACTGATCAGTGACTCCTCTGTGACCTCAACAGCGGAAAAGTGTGAAATCATTGGGTGTCACCCGCCACCCTGCTAATTTTGTTTACATATTGTTTATTTGATATGTATTTCAGTTAACAAATATACAGTGTATTTTAAAATATGGGCTGGCTAAATTATTGCTGGTGTGTGTAATAATAATAATAATAATAATAATAATAATAATACCTTTGCATTAATATGGAGGAATTTATAAATTATAATTTTATTGTTAAGAATGTCCTATGTTTTGCGTAGTTCTTGAATCTCTCAGGTCCTTTTTCTTTGGTTGTGTATTGGATATTCAGGTGTCAATTTGTTATTATCAGTTCCACTCAGAGATGTGTATCGGTAACCTACCAGGTTCTTTGAAGGTGTGGGACTTAGAGGACATTTATCCTATTATTGCAACAAGCTAAGTGGTGGTTTGATATTTAATCATGTTTGATAGTAATGCATTTAATGTGGTAAAAACAGTAACAGTAACATTATAGCTATAAAATAAGCTAACTTGGCCTCTCTGCACCCATTGTAGACACATCCTAATTTTGCATTTATTTACACCCTCACCAATTCACCTCCCATGCAAAGGTATTATCCAATGTAAAGAGGTAGGCGATGCAGATCCTGAAACAAAATTGGAATTGAGTGGGTGGGCTACACAATCATTTAGCAGTACGCTCATTGTACCTTGTCTTTACAGCTGTTTAGCTTATACCTGTACAGGAATGTTATACAAATAAAACTCTGAATATAATGCATGCTACAGTAACTTTAGCTTTTACTGCTACCTTGCTTCACCACCTGAACCATTTTGTACTTGGCAGATATATGGATTTTCTTATTTTGGGTTTACATCTGTCTTAAGTAATTACAGGAATGACAAATTATTGTATATTTTCGATGAGACTTCCTGAAGGAAACTTTTTCACAAAATATATATCGTTTTTTGCTCCTTTTTATGATGACAGTGTTACTGCGCTCCTTACACGTGGATACTTGCTATCATATTTAGTAATGTGGGTAGATACACAGCCTTAAGTCTTATCTTTGGAGTTATTTATTTAATGAGTGGTAGGCTCGAAATGTGTAAGTCAAATTCCAATATAGAATACAAAAATATGAGAATATAGAAAACAAAAAACAGAGGAGTTCTCACATTTGAGAAGCAAATGTGAGGATAGGCTGAGGATATACTTTTCTCTGTTTTATATAATTATAAATTGAATATCTTTGGGATATCTTTGGGATTTGGCCTGTTGGTTGAACAAAAGCAAGAAATCAAAGCCGTCACCTTGGGCCCTTGGAAAATGTGATGGGCATTAAGTTAGAATAGTGGTGTGCACATCCACAAAACCTTAGTGGGATAGGTGCTGGAGACATGAAATCAATAATAATCACATACGTTACTATTACATACTATTTCCTGACATTTTATAGATTAAAAAATGAATTGTGTAATTCAATTCAATTTTATTTTTATAGCGCCAATTCATAACAGAAGTTATCTCATTGCACTTCCTTCCTATAGAGCAGGTCTAGACCGTACTCTTTATAATATTATTTACAGAGACCCAACAAATCCCACCATGCGCAAGCCCTTGGCAACAGTGGCAAGGAAAAACTTCTTTTAAGAGGCAGAAACCTCGGGCAGAACCAGATTCAGTGCTGGGACTCATTGATGAATGATGAAATCATTAATTTGGGTAATGGTTAACTGAACTTTCATTAGGAGACTGCATTTTCTTTTGTCCCACAATCCTGAGAGCACATTGAATGCAGCATTGGCCAGTCTGACCTGTCACCCAGATGTCACCAGGTCAGCGATGCTTTGTTCTAACTCTCTTTCTGGAATCTTTCACTGCGGTGGACAGCCCGTGGCTGTCTGGTCACCAACAGACACCCACCTGAACTCTCTCCTCCTGGCTTTGCTGTGTAATCGGCTCGGAGCAGAACCACGCAGCAGAACCAAAGTTTAGCGCCAATGGCTATTGCTCAAAGTCTGCTAGCTAACTTCACATACTAACAGGAGCACAAAGCAAATTAACGCTGAGCCGTTAACTCTGTAAAGACAACCACAGGCGGAGCGACTGGCTTCCTCCTAATTCTACAAACGGACACTACACAGTAACAGATGCTTCTACAGCGGAACCACAGTTCTTCCCAGCTTGGCTCGTCTACAGCAGACTGAGTGCCAGCTAACAGCAGCACCACAGCCAGTTCCTTTGTTTCTGAACATGTGGGTTTGTGTTCGTGCACGCGAGACGGAGGCAGAACAAAGAAACATAGACACATTCCTTTTGGCGCGCACCCAGACCTGACACACACACACACGCACATACACACAAACACACACGCACACCCTGTGTTCTGTAGTTCAGTATTTAGTTGGACTTCATATTGTGTGTTTTTGCTTTGTTTATCTTTTTAAATAAATGCTTGTGTATAATTCTGCTGGTTTCTTTAATGTCGCACAAGAGTGAGTAATTTGCCAACCTCTGCTATGTTGAACTCCAAATCCTTCAACCTACTAGCTATTAATGGTAATTATGGTTATAGTTATTAATTAAATCATTAATCTGATTTCCAAATTGATAGTTTAGTGTACTTTATGATACTAAATCAATTCATTTTCTCTTCTTCAAGAAGAGTGGTGCCCCCGAGGACTTATTAATTAAAGTTATGTACGATTATCTTTGATAATTCTGATAGCCGAAATTAATTGATTGCTCCTTCACAAACGGGTGTCCCCCACCCCCCATTGTAAATCACAACACTCAGGGTGGGCGGCCATCTGCCACTGCAGCGCTGCAGGTTGGGGGTCAGGGGGGCAGCAGGTGGCCCACAATCAGGGGGGTAATATGGTATTATGAGCTCTTTAAGATATGATGGTACCTGACCATTAAGAGCTTTGTAGGTGAGTAGAAGGATTTTAAATTATATTCTGGGTATTACGGGAGCCAGTGCAGAGAAGCTATTACTGGAGAATCGTAAGGGACTTGTTCGGGCAGCCTGAACTGCAATAATCCAGCCTAGAAGTAACAAATACTTGGATAATTTTTCGGCATCATTTTGAAACAGGTTGTGCCTGATTTTTGCTGGAGGCCAGGACAATGCCATCTAGAGTAAAAGAGGTGTTTGGGGACAAGTACAATA
This sequence comes from Siniperca chuatsi, assembly GCF_020085105.1. Classification (NCBI taxonomy): domain Eukaryota; kingdom Metazoa; phylum Chordata; class Actinopteri; order Centrarchiformes; family Sinipercidae; genus Siniperca; species Siniperca chuatsi. The sequence goes on from NC_058042.1 coordinate 35,507,601, forward strand.
AATGTATGTCCTTAAGGCATGCTTGAAGTTGCTAACTGATTAGTTTCATCTGGCTTGATTGATAGATATAATTGGGTATCATCCACATAACAATGAAAGTTTATGGAGTGTTTCTTAATAATGTTGCCTAAAGGAAGCATGTATGAGGTGAATGGAATCGGTCCAAGCACAGAACCTTGTGGAACTATTTGACTAACTTTGGCGTGCACGGAGGACTCACCGTTAACATGTACAAACTGAGATCGATCTGATAGATAGGATTTAAACCAGCTTAGTATGGTTCCTATAATGCAAATTAAATGTTCCAGTCTCTGTAATAGGATGTGATGGTTGATGGTGTTGAATGTAGCACTAAGATCTATCAAGACAAGTACAGAGACAAGTCCATTGTCTGATGCAATTAAAAGGTAATTTGTCATTTTCACCATTACTGTCTCTGTGCTGTGATGCACCCTGACTAAAAGTCCTCAAATAAACTATTGTTATTTAGAAAGTCACACAACTGATTGGCAACTGCTTTCTTAAGGATCTTAGAAAGAAAGGGAAGGTTAGCAATAGGTCTATAGTTGGCTAAAACCCCCAGAACAAGAGTGGACGGAAGTAAAGAGCTTTTTAAGAAGAGGTTTAATTACAGCTACTTTAAAGGACTGTGGGGCATAGCTTGTTGATAAAGACAGATTGATCATATCCAGTAAAGAAGTGCTAACTAAGGGTAAAACATCTTGCAGCCTAGTTGGAATGGGGTCTAAGAGACAGGTTGATAGCTTATATCCAGAAATCGTTGAAGAAGGTAGATAGGAGAAAATATAAATAAATATATATCAGGCTTTACAGCTGTTTCTAAGGTTCCTTTGTTTGAAGATAAATTGTTGCCAGTTGAGGGCAGGACGTGATGAATTTTTTCTCTAATTGTTAAAATTTTGTCATCAAAGAAGCTCATGAAGTCGTTACTACTGAGGGCTATAAGAATGCATGCCTCAATGGAGCTGTGACTCTCTGCTGGTCTGGCTACAGTGCTGAATAGAAACCAGGGTTTTGTTTTTTTTCCTCTATGAATGATGAGTAGTAGGCTGCTCTGACATTAAGTAGGGATTTCCTATAGGTTTTAAGGCTATCTGCCAGGCTAAACGAGATTCTTCCAGATTAATTAATTGATTTATTGAAAAAATAATAAACTAATTAATTGAAAATAGAAGTAATTCTTAATTGCAGTCGGAGTTATGATATTAAACATTTGTGATGCTTGTCTTATTTTGTTATTCAACAATAAAGTAAATGTAATGTGAAGTAAAGTGAAGTTGAATTGAACTGAATTAACTTCATATTGTATCTTAAAATAGGGGACCAATAGATTTTATTGTAAAATATAAAGTGATTTTTGGATCATCACTGGCACCACATTTTTTTTTAATTGAGCAAAACTCCCTTGTTGCCAGAACATTTTTCATATCACACCAATTTAGAAACAGCTGGTTCACACAAGAGTGTTTTTTCAGCTCAGACTGCAAACATATGTGCTATATTATTGTTATTATTAGTCATTATATATTACTATACTTTATTATATATCTTATTCTGAGCTACATTATGTTATACTATATCACCATATCTCACCTTATTATACCTTATATCCTTTACTGTATTTTACTGCACTATGTTATAATAAAATGTATAATGTATAACATATATACTGTATATTATATAATATTCTGGTTTACACTGTTATAGCTGACGGTATCATATTACTCTTACATATACTATACTTTGCTGACTTTGCTGCTACTAATCACACCACTATGTCACTTTTCTTGAGACGGTATTGCACTTTAGTTCAAGTCGAGACTAACGTCGTCCCGGGGATGATAGAAAATGTGTTAGGGATGAACAGAGATCTTCCCCCGGACGCCTCCAGGATGAAAGGGATTTTTCTATGTGTGTATGTCTGTATAACTATCGCTTAGCAAATGACAAACTGAACCGAGTGCTGATTACAGTGGAGCGCGTCTTCTCATCCTGTTACTATAGTTACTATCACTGGCTGACTACTCAGTGTGAGACCCATGAAAAATATGAAGATTCTGAAATGTTCCCGCAGTAGCGATCCATCTATCCCCTCATTGACAAAGGGCTTGCTGGCAAGGACCTCACAAATATGTCGCTCTGGTTACAGATCGAGCACATCATTTGATTGGTGACTAGCTAACTTTAACCAGGCACTACCCTGGCTGTGTGTGAGTATATTAGTTTTTTCCCTGATAAAGCTACATTGTGAACAACAAATCCGTGTTTCGGCCTACAGGGTAAAAGCCATGGTAGCTTTCCTAGTTGTCAAATAATTGCCAGCATTTCCAGTAATGTTCACAATATGATTTCATGTAAGCCTGAATGACATTCATCAATTCTCTGTAACAATTATTTATTCCTCAACATTTTAATGGTGTTTTTATTATGCCACTAACAACTATAGATTATACTAACAAAGTAAAGAAACAACATATTGATTTTGGGGCAGTTTACATTCACTTAAAATTGTTTTTCGGGACAGTTCCAGGACGGTGGTGAAAAAAATGTTATATGTGTTATGTGTACTGCTATTGCCTGTAATTTGAGTTTTGAGTTAAATTGCTCTTGTATAGTTTCTATTTTATTGTATTCTTATTTTTATTTTATGTACTTATATACTAAGTTTCTATTTGGTAACACCTGAATTTCCCCTCCGGGGGATCAATAAAGGATTAGCTTATCTAATATTATCTTATATAGCAGATCTGTCCCATGACCACTTCTTTATCTTCTATCATGACCTTTTCATCTGTGGTTACCTCCCACCGCCCAACCACCTGTCCTCTTGACCCTATTCCCTCTCACCTTCTTCTTCTTCTATTGCTCCTGACCTCCTTCCTTTCCTCACCCACCTCATCAATACCTCTTTGACAACTAGTTGTTTTCCTAACACTCTAAATGCAGCTAGAGTGAACCCTCTTTTACCGAGACCCACACTCCAACCCTTCTGATGTAAAGCATTACAGACATGTCTCTCTTCTTCCATTTCTTTCTAAAACACCTGTGCATGCTGTCATCACTTTCTGCATATCTTCACCAGAACAACCTCCTTGACCCTCGGCAGTCTGGTGTCAAGGCAGGCCACTCAAGCGAGACTACCCTCCTTGCTGACTCTGTGAATGCTAGAGCAGCCTCCCTCTGTCATCATCCTGCTGGACCTTTCAGGAGCGTTTGACATGGTGAACCACCAGATCCTCCTCTTCACTCCCAAGAACTGGGAGTCTCGGGCTCTGTACTCTCCCTGTTCACATCCTACCTCAAGGACCTTGCAGGATAATCTGAACCATGTAGCCTCACCACTGGGGTCCCTCAGGGTTCTGTTCTGGGTCCTCTCCTCTTTTGTCTTTACACCAAGTCACTTGGCTCTGTTATTCACTCACATGGCTTTTCCTACAACAGCTATGCAGATGACAGATTCTGTCTTTTCCCTGGTCTGAATCCCAGGTAGCAGCACGAATGTCTGCGTGTCTGGCTGACATCTTTCAGTGGATGTCTGCACACCACCTGAGGCTCAACCTCAACAAGACTGAGCTGCAATTCCTTGATCTTCCATCCATGACCTCTCCATTATCATTGAAAACTCTGTGGTGTCCCCGGCCCGGACTGCAAGGAACCTGGGTGTGATACTGGATGACCAACTGTCCTTTGCTGCCAACATCGCGACAACCCACTCCTGCAGATTCATCCTCCACAACATCAGGAGGCGGTGCAGGTTCTGGTCCAGGCTCTTGTCATCTTGCACCTAGACTACTGCAACTCGCTCCTGGCTGGTGTGCCTGAAAGTGCCATCCGACCTATGCAGCTCATCCAGAATGCAGCAGCTCGGCTGCTACCCAAGTTCTCCTAAACTACACTGCCTCTCCTACATCAAGGACCTAGTCAAACCATACACCCCAGCCTGTCCACTCTGCTACTGCCAATCGACTTGCTACTATTTCACTACAAGGGGGGCCCAGCTACCACTCAGCAAAATCATGACTGTCCTATTTGCGGTCCTGACTCCACAATGGTGGAACGAGCTCCCCATTGACATCAGGATAGCAGAAACTCGACACATCTTCCATCGCAGACTGAAAATTCATCTGTTCAGGCTGCAACATGGCCCATAAAAAATAAATAAAGAAAAGTCTTTCTGTATCTCTTTTTCTAAATGTAGCACCTGAAGCAGTTCAGCATATTTGATGAAGTTGATGTACTTGCATGATTCTTGCAATTTTTGGGTTGTATCCACATGGTTGAATGCACTTATTGTAAGTTGCTTTGGATAAAAGTGTCAGCTACATAAATGTACATAAAATTCATGTTGCTGATGCTGTATAGTGTACTGTATACTGAAATTCTTCACAACTCCCCAGCACCAATGTCAAACCTCTCTCCTGACTGTTATTCAGTTTGCTCACCTTCATTCACAAATACATGGTGACATCTTAGACACATACATGGAGTCACACACATGCACAGAGCTTCCCCTGTTTCTCCCTGACAGCTAGCATGTCATTACCTGAATGATGCATGTTGAAATAGCTCATTTAATTAATTATGACTCCCCACTTGTGGATGTCAGCTGCTCACTCTTTATGTGAAAATCATTAGAAATACAATGCCACCCTCTGTGTGTGTGTGTGTGTGTGTGTGTGTGTGTGTGTGTGTGTGTGTGTGTGTGCTGATAAGTGTCCTACAGTATGCGTGTGTGTGTGTGTGTCTAATTTAGAAGTTCCTCACTCAGAACACAGTCCGCCCATCGAGTTCTTGATCCGGGATATTGTTGGAGCAGGTCTCTGTAAAGACGTGGGCACAACAGTCTCTGATTCCCATTGCTTGGCCAGCCTGGGTCCCATTTCGTGAACAATTTTGGCTTAGTCCTTTAAATCAAATCCAATGAATCAGACATCATTCAATGATGTTTCAGCAATGCAAATGTAATGTAAATCTAAGTTTGAAGGAGCTACTGGCCGCTGCATCTACATGTGCAGCTGTTGCCATGGCTTCATTTCTTATTCACTGTCTGTCTTCTTCCTGTCCCTTCTCTCCATTCTCTGCCCTTCCCCACCTCACTTCTCCTTTCCTCTATCAAATCACCTATTTTCTCTTTCCCCTGCTTCATCTCTCCTCTCTTTTTCCTCTACAGGCATCCCTGGACTTTTATAGTGACAAAAGGTGACGCTTCTTCTGTTGTGGAGGATCATGCAGTCTATCAAGGTAGGAATCAATTATTAATTTTTGCTACCAACCTGACCTTATGTATGTAGTAAGTAAAAGCATACATAAGTGATCTGTGTGTGTGTTGTCAGGGACCAAGGCCTCATCAGAGGCCCTGAGCTCTCGTGTTTTTCAGTCAAGTTATGGGGAGCATTTCACCATCACCACCAGCAGCCAGTGGGTGCAAGGTAACTCCTCAAACACACACACACACACACACACACACACACACACACACACACACACACACACACACACATACACATCAGGGGTTTGTTGTAGCCTACAACATGTAAGTGTCCTCCATTCAATGAAATTAGTGGGTGGTTTTGGATGCCTCTCAGGGCCAGATTTACTAAGGCTTTTGTGCCTGTTTTACAGGCACAGATGTGAAGCATTCTGCCCTAAACACGTGCTGAATTAATCAAACAGATGCACTGGGCTGAAGTCACAGTTTGCAAAGTGCATTTTGCTGTATTTATTAAGATTCACCTGTATTTACGCAATTTGTGTGAAGATTCTATTCTATGAAGGTGTAAACATAGCGCAAATGGGATTTATGCGAACCACAGGGAAGATTGTAGTGGGGGAAATAACCATGCATTAAATATGGGCCTGTATATAGCTAAAACCATTTATTAGAAACAAAAATTAAGCACATAGGCTATTATTAATGAGCACAATATCTAATTACTGTAACTCAAATGAATATTGGACGAGAGTTTTGGTTTGTGTTCATTAAACTAAAATTTTAATTTTACTTTTAATGAACTGTAAAATCAACTTTTCTTTCTTTTGTTAGGATATTTAATCGTGCATTTGGCAGGATTTACCTCAGTACTATTCATATCAACACCATCTCTATCTCCATCTGCTGCACTTTCTCTCTCTCTCTGTCTCTCCCCACCAGTGCCTTGTGTTTATTTTGTGTGTCTTTGATTTGTCTTATTATATTGAACCACGGCCTTGGTAAATATTTTGTAATCAAGATAACTATGTTATCATTTAATTTCTGAGCTTAGTGATCTCATAGATATCCCACTGCTGGACTATGAGCTCTCCTTCACTTGCAGTCTGGTGGTCAGTCCAGGAGCTGACTGCATAAAGAGCTGCTCTCTTAGTAAATCAGACACTGAATACACACAGATTTCGACCGCAAAATCTATGATAACCGCAGCGCACAACTGCACAACACCATTTTCTCAGTAAATCTGACCTGCTATTTTTAATTAAAATGTTGACTTATCTTTAAACCTACTGTACCTATTTATACGTACAGAGTTTCAACCACATTTCATGGTCTTCATAAGCAAATGGCCCTGGTTTAGTTGCCATCCATAAGTATGGAACTTAGGTTGTGATAGCTGGTTGCCATGTGTGGGGGGAGATAGTAACCAGTGTCTACGGCCGCCCACTCACTCCTGGTCCATGACTAAATGTCTAAACCACTTCCAAAGGGATTAACATGTTGACCTGCTTGTAAAGTCTTATCAAAACCAAAGGAATGAATTTTAAATTTTAAATTTTCCTATTGAGGTTGTGCAGTGACTTTGCCATCTTGTACGACATGCCACATTGAGGCCCACTAATAGTGGGTTGATTTTCTCTCAATATTTAGTCCAAAAAGAAACTTGATGTGTATCCTACATTTCCTAACTCATTGTACTACACCTTATTAACACCTATGACAAATTCAAACGGTGTTTCTTATTGAATATCTGGGGTTACCTTTTGAAATATGTAGTTCATCATTTATAAAAATGATCATTGCAAAGCCTTCTGGGCCCCATGATTAATCAACACTTCTGCCGTTTTCTCCACCACAACAATTGCTGCTTATTGCTGCTTTCAATAAATCTCTGTGATGTTTATTGAAATGAATATGATGAAAAGTAACTCTAATTAAGCTGCAGGAATGCCTACACTTGTTTCATCATCTCACTGGGTCTCTTTATATTCTTCCTGAACTGTAATTGATCAGCCTTGGTGATATCATCACCACATCATCTTCTCATCAATATGTCTGCCTCATACCCAGCCATCTGGTATGCTGTTGTTATTGACCCCTCCTTTTTAGTTCAAAGCTGATTCCAATTAGATGCTTATCATCTCCCATCAGATAGCAGCTCTTTTAATGAAACTGCCAAACTCCAGCATGCAGATATGGACATGTTCACACATGCAGATATACACACAGTGGAAGAGGCTTTGAGACCTGCGATCGAACATTCTATGGCAGCCTGAGAATGTTTGAGTGCAGGGCTCACAGCCTCTTCCACTGTGTCGCGCTCCAGATTGAAATTCAGGCCCACAGTCAAATGCACATCCCCAGCTGTGGCTGCCAGAAAGAGAACATAATGAGAGTAGAGAGCCCTTCAATTACTCTGCTACAAATGCTCTCTGACAGCCTAAATGGACTACAAGTCAAAGCCTTGACGTAGATTAGTCTAATATCTACCGCTTGGCTGTTTGACCACTGAACTGGGAGCTACTGGTGTGTGTGTGTGTGTGTGTGTGTGTGTGTGTGTGTGTGTGTGTGTGTGTGTGTGTCCCACAGAGGCAGAGTGGACAGAATGGTTTGACAGGGATGATGAGAGGGGATCTGGAGACTGGGAGAAACTGTCTGACCTGCACGAGGCTTATCCAGACAGGCTGTGTGCCAGTCCACTGGACATCCAGGTAAATCTCTTCTTACTTCATCAAACACGCATACATGTATAAGTGTGTGTGCACATCCACACATACCTTACTGAGTCACCAAGCTACAGAGATGAGAGCTGCTGATGCTTGCAACTGGGTCATTATCATATTCTTCTGAAGCTACATGAAAACCCAGTGATATGTTATCAGCAGAAACTCTGAAACTTTAATATTGTGCCAAGGTAATATTTTTCAGTCAGAAACCCTCCAGCTCCCTCTGTGTAGATGTTAGACTGCAAATTGCAAAGGTGGAATATTTGAGAAATATTTCAGTTTCATCTTTAGCTGAAACAATGGTAAATTTACTACTTAAATGCCTGTGGCATTCTAATGTCTGCCACACTTGTTGTCTTACCCAGATTTAAGTTAGAAGATTGATATCACTGTGCATCCAGAATGCAATTGTTTTTTTCCATGCCATGCCCTCCTTTCAGAGATTTATGATGTTGTACTTCACTTCATAATTCGGAACAAAGACAAGTTGAGAAATGGCTGTGTATTTTATACAAGTTTTTTCGAGCAGGGATGTTTGTCCAGCAATGCAATGCAGCCACTCATGATGTGCAATGAAGCGGAGATGGGACAAAGTCTTTGTTTTGCAAGTCACTCTCACCACAGTCTTGGCAATTTTGGTTGCTGAGGCCAAAGATTCACTTGTGCCCCCGAGGGGGTTGATCTTTTCAACAATCCATTCAACAACACATAGTCTGTCCTAGTCTGTCAATGAGTGTTATGTGCACACTACTGTCTTATCCTGGTTATAATTATATTAGGGATATGATGTTATTCATATCAGTTACTCAAGTTACTGGTTGTCTGTGCAGTAGTTTATTTGACTCTTCAACAAAGGACAGTGTCAGAAAGGCAGGGGAGAGAGAGGGGAATGACATGCAGCAAACGGCCTGGGCTCGAACCCAGGCCACTGCGGTAAGGACTCAGCCTTGATACATGGTACGCGCTCTACCAGGTAGGGTACCGGGGCGCCCTGACTCTCTGTCATTTCTGTACTGAGGTGCAAGTATTATCAGCAGGCTGTCTGACATTTGTGAATGTCCATGTTTTATGATCCAAAATACAGTATTTTTAATGTTATTTAGCTTGCAGTACACCCTTTAAAATGAATACAGCAAATTAGATATGTGTGACAGCTGAATAGCTCTGCATTAAAATATAACCTGCATCACAGCTTGATGGTTTAATATTTCGTGTAGTGTTGTATACACTGAGGATGTCGGATCTGTTGTAGCAAGAAGGTGTGGGCGGGATTTCGACAGACTTTGTCTAACCAGCAGCAGCCTGTAGAGGTGTGCTTACTTGCTTACTGACATTTTGCTGTCATATCATTAATTAAAACTGCTGGCTGCAGTTCAATTATTTAATGGCTCCGCAGTTCACTTGCTACACTACCTGGGCTATATATAAGTGCCTGGACTGGCCCTGATCTCAAGCCTGCACTTTAACTTTAGGGTCTAGATCATAACAACTTTTATCATTATATATATATATATATATATATATATATATATATATGTTCATACTACTGCATGACTCGAGTAGAGGCACAGTCATGCACAGCATTCTGTTTATGAGTCTTATCCTGGATTGGATCATATTCAGGATATGATGTTTGTATGGAACATAAGTAGCCTAATCTGGTTATTCATGTCTCAGCCAGCAGTTTTAATAATGATATGACAGTGAGAACCCAGTAGAGTGTCCCATTATAGTGTCAGCCTACAGACTCCTCTCAAACACAGGTGTTTATTGCAGTGCAACCATTGGGTTTATTCAACACTGAAATGTGTGCATTGGACATCAGTATGACAAACTTTTTAAATGTCTGTTGGGTGTCTGAAATCAATTACAAAAAATCTCTTTCTCTGCTCTGACTGCCTATCTCGCCCATGCCTAAAAACGTTCCTGCCTACAAAGACCTAAACTTTGTGTTTAGTGTCCTTAACAAGTCATTACAACCCTTAATTTAGATTTTTAAACAGAGAATCAAACAAGATCTGTTAGAAAGGACTGGACTGCAGAAAAGCAGCACAAAAGTGGCAAAAAGACAGGTTCCAAGTCTCCTATGAGATCAACTGTCTGTTAAGGATGCAAGAGCAAAGCAAAATATTTTTCCAGGATTATTGAGAATAGGTGCCATAACCCAAAATCCTTTTCAGTACCATTAACTCTGTTATAAACCCCCCTCCTAGACCTAGTCTAGACCCCTCATCAATCAGCTGTGAAGACTTTGAAAAATTATTTTTAGACAAGGTAGGAAATATCAGACTGAATATCTCTCCCTCTGATAAGGCTACCGCCTCTCTGCACAACAGTCCACCAGCATTTGATAATTTTCTGCTCATTTCCCTTCCCCAACTTGATAAAATAATTTCGGGCATGAAGCCCACTACCAGCTGCCTGGATATTGTTCCAACTAAGTTGCTGAAGGAGGTTTTGGGGGAAATTGGCTTGAGCATTCTTAATATTATAAATAGCTCTCCTCTTACGGGGAATGTCCCACCTTGGCTGAAACATGCTGTAGTTCAAACCCATTCTAAAAAAAAACGGGTCCTCTAACACTAAATAACTTTAGACCCATTACCCATTTAGACCCAAGTACTGGAGAAAGTAGTCCTTCAACAGATACTACCATTCCTTCACAGCAATAACACCCATGAGAAGTTTCAGTCGGGTTTTTGTTCACACCACAGCGCAGAATCTGCACTGTTGAGGGTAACCAATGATCTCTGATGCCGATGGTGGTCAGTCCTCAATATTGGTTCTTTTAGATCTAAGCACTGCCTTTGACACAGTGGACCATGCAATACTTATTGAAGCCCTGAATGCTCTCATCCAGAGCTACATATCTGAACTTCTATCCCCATGCAGTACAGCTAGACCCCTTAGATCTACATATCAAGGGCTGTTGACCATCCCATGTACAAGTCTGAAACTTTTCTATAACCAGGCTTTCTCAGTAGCTGCACTAAAACTCTGAAATAGTCTCCCTGAAAATGTAGCAGAATCTCTCGACTCGTTGAAAAGGTGTCTCAAGACCCACTTTCACTCTCTTGCCTACCCCTGCATGATTCTTGACATGACTTGCATTCTACATTTGATATGAATGTCTGTATGTGTGCACTATGTATCTATGCATGTATTTAAGTACCTATCTTATGTGATAATCTTTTATTGCTCAATTGCATTGTTGTAAAGCACTTCGACACAAACCTGTCAAAGTGCTCAATAAATAAATTAGACCTTGACCCTTGACCTAACAGTCAGTATAGTTGTAGAAAAGGTTTAGGTTGTAGTCATCTGGACACTGTTTTCAGAATCAAGACGTTTCGGCTCCCATCCGGAAGTCATTCTCAATTGTGAAAAAATGGGACGGGAACTAGAAATTTAAGCTACTCTGTGTTACATAGGCCCTGCCCTCAGGAAGGAATCTGCCTGAGTATCTGTTAATAGCTAGTTTCACCTGAAACTGACCTAATTGTTTCCAAGATGGCCCAGTAATCAGTAATCAGGCCTATTGTTTTCTGGCTGCATCTACTTCATCACTGTTAAGTACCTGATTAGCATGTGATTGGCGTGACCAAGGAGATAATACACTGTGATAGACTTTGGGCAGATTGAATCTCAGACCACCATTTCTGTTCAAAGAGGGGTTTTCTTTTTTCACAAAGATGGCTTCCTTGACACCCCGTTCAAACCAACTTTTCTCTCTACTTAGAATCTTCACCTCGCTGTCTTCAAATGTGTGGTTTGTAGCTTTTAGATGCAAATGCACGGCGCTCTGTAATCCTGAGTTAGCGTGTCGTCTGTGCTGATAAAGTCTTTTGTGAAGTGGCTGTTTGGTCTCACCTATGGACTTCCGGATGGGAGCCAAAACGTCTTGATTCTGAAAACAGCATCCAGATGACTACGACTGAAACCTTTTCTACGATAGAACACTCCTGGACGAATGAGGGACTACACCTAGTCAGCATAGTTCATTTACAGGAATATGAATATTTTTAAATTTGCATTAAGTACTTTGAAAGATTTTTTTTTATATTTAAAAGCATAAAAATTATCAAATGTGTCTCACAATGTGATAGTCTGGGGTATTATCTGTTGTCTGTCTGCTGGTCTGCACTGCTATCTTTGGGCTTAGGGAGGATATCAAGTCATTCCAAACCAAAAGGCTAAAGCTAAAGTGAAGTCACAAATCATTGATGTTCAAGTCAAGTTGTAAGTCTTAAGTAAGTTGAAAGTCAAGTCTAAGTCATCAGATTCATGAGTCAAGTCTCACTTACATTTAAATCATGTGACTCAAGGCCACACCTCTGCAATGAGGGGCATTGTCTGGCAAACCTAAATGGATGGCCTCCTTGCCATGCTAGAGCGTTGTGTCAGGTACAGAGAAGTACAGAGATAGGTTCCAGACATGTTTTTCCTAGCTCAGCACAAAGACTAGAAGCAGAGGGAAAGTCTTTGCGTAGGTCCATCAGACATGAAAAAATATGGCTACAATCAACTCCAAAGCTGTTTTATTTACACGTGTTCTGTGTCCTCAACACATGTAGAAGCACAAAAGAGGACAGTGTATTTCTAAGAGCAGTTGGAGCATGTCTTGATCAACAACAGTGACTCATCCAGCATTTCCTGTTCTCATAGTGACCGTGAGACTAGCTTTCCTACTAACAAGGTACAACGGACAAAATACAACATGAACGTACAGTGTAATAAGACAGCTTTGGAGTTTGAGTTATTTGGAAGTCATATTTTTGCCCTTTTGCCAGAGCTAGGTTACTGTTTCTTCCTTTTTTTAGTCTTTGTGCTAAAGTAGGCTAAACACATGTCAAGCTTATCTCTACTGGATATACAGTACAGAGAACATTCTAAGAGACAAAACAAGGTGATGTCTCACAGGCTGAATTTGATAAAAGACAAAATTACATATGGATGGCAGAAGACATTTATTTCAGTGTAGGAGAAGCTGGCTGGACGAAAATGAGATTGTCTTGTAAAATATTCCCTTTTTTCTGGGTTTGTCACTCGCAACTCAAACTGGCTGGTCAGGGGCTTCAGTACAAAGGCAGGTTAGCATCTGGGGTTATAGTATATCTATATGTAGCGACTTTACATGCCAGTGTTGGCATAGCGTAGCTATTTTTATGTAACATTTAGCACAAAGTAGCAGGATAGGGCAAACAAACGTTTGACCAGCTGTTTAAGAAAATTACTTAGCCTTTCTTAAATTGAAACCATATACTTGCAACTGGTTTTTAAAGATGTATGTCTTCAGTAGGAACCAATGGGGTTGAGGCTGAGAGCCATAGGCAGAGTGGGGAAGTTAGAGTATTGAGAGACAATACTCACATTGTTTTAACAAAGAAGTCAGTCAATAATAATTAAATCCGCAATCTAAATCTCACACTGCTCACGTCACGAGTAGATTTGTTGTATGTTGCATTGTTTCCGGCAAATCCCTAGTGCATGAGAAGGCAATTTGAATGCAACATGGGAATGGCAGACTCTGCCACTATATCTGCCACTATATTGCAGAAACTATGATGACCATAAATAGTATCAAAAATTGGGCGTGATTTCATGAAAACCTTAAGAATTAAAACTTTAAACTCACATCTACAAGTAGCAAAAATAATGCTGAATTAATAGTGTACCAAAGAGGAGCTGCCACATGGATGCAGCTCCAGCTGCTCCTGTGTCCAGTTTTGTTGGGGTTATGTCCTTCCAGTCAGCCGATCATCAGAGCTGAGCCAACTTGCCATTATTGTGCTGCTGGGACATGACACTGCCGCAGCCAGTGAATGTGGATCCAGCCTGGCACCATTAAGCAGCAGCTGTTAGCCTTCCATGAAGATAAGTAGTAGTGCCAGGTCTGCCCACACCGCCTCCAACACCCATACCATTACCATAAAAAAATAGCTACTGTAGGCTCCAGCTGCTTATGACTGCTGTACAACGGTATAACTTGATCAATTTGCTCCATTGCATCTCCTTTTCAACTCTTTCAACAATCTTTCCTTTATGTTCTCTTGGTTTCTTACTCGACTGTCCTTTTTTGCCGTTTGATAAAATATGAAATATTTTATTGTTGACATAAAATAATGTTCTCCATAAATATATGAATCTTAGTTTTCAAGTATCTGTCTTTTACCATGTAGTTATGTGTGTGTGTCATCATTTTCCCACAGAGTCTGGACATAGTCAAAGTCTTCCTCAGTTTGCAGTTTTCATTGTCTGATTTGCCTCTGTGGGATCTCTATTTTTAGAAGTCAAGTGTTCTTTGTTGTCTCATTCAAATATGTTACGTAATGTGGTTCTGATTTGTTTTGGATTATCTGACCATAAGAAAATCTGAAGAGGCTCAGTGCCTGAGACTGTGCGTCAGCACTTTCCTGTTGTTGTTTGGCTTTGTACTGTAATGGGAACACTAAAGGTCACTGTAGTTCAAGAGGTCATAGTTTTATTGCTCTTTTAGGAAAGTTTATCAGGACAAGGGATGTACAGCATTTGAATGTCAAGAAATGGTGCCCACATACATTTTGAGACATTAGCATCATTACACAAATGAAACCACAAAACAAAAACAAGGAGAAATGGCAACCTCTGCTGGCTTCTCCAATGCCTTATGCCACCCAGCTCGGTTCTGAAGGGAAATCTGCTGGATTGCACAAGAGCACTTTTAGTGCAAGCAGCATTAAAGCTTTCACAGTTCCCATGTAAAAAGCCTATGTAAAAGAGCAATTTTAATGTGTGGCAAAATGTTGTAGAAAAAAAGAAGCAGAGAAAGTTGATTGCCGTTAAATCTAGGTGTCTTGTCAGAAGACTGAAATAATTAACGAAGGTGCATACTGCGCCAGCTGTGCGGAAATTACTGAGCTTCGTGTTATGGTGTTCCAATCTGTGCAGGACTTTGACCTGACCTAACCTACAGTTAGTTCTTGTGTCCAGAATGATGGAACACTGAGCCCTAGGCCTCAGTTCTGGTGGCCTTTATGACATTTGTGCTGTTTGCCAACAAAAGCCAGACACTAGACACATACCAGATGTCTGATGCAAAAACACATAATTTTAGATGCCTGCAAACAAGGGATGCCCTGATGCCAAGTGGCCAGAATCTCTGTCTCTCTCTCAAGCTATAGACTAGTGTATTTCCCAACATTTTGAAATACCTACAATACCATTGGTGTGTCACACAATTTGACAATAATGTTTTGATGTTTAAAAAGTGTCTTTGCAAGTAGTAACCTCCATTGATTTTTGTCATTCAACTTTCCCTTGTCCAGGCTGAAACCCATGATGGCATACCAAGCAACCAGACAGGAGATGTGATCCACAAGAATGACAAGGACTATGGCTTTGTCTGCCTCAATAAGGACCAGGCTCATGGCCTCTGTCACAACTACAGGGTCCGCTTCCTCTGTGGAAAACTGGGTACATTCATCACTTACTGTCAGTGTCTGTGTATGTTTGTGAGTACGGTATGTGTATGAGTATCTGCATGAAATTTCCACTTTTATGCTATGAAAAATAGGAAAATGCACACCTTGATACTCTTGGTACACTATGTTACTATTCAACAGGGATTAATGGCTGTCACAAGTATAGCATGGATAGAGAGCTTAAGCTGATCAATGTCTGTAAATATACAGACACAAACACTCAGCACTGGTTGTGCTCCAGAGAGTGTGTTGTGTTTGGGCAGGCTGCTATGGTTGGAATGCATGGAGCCCACATCATGTTGCAGGAAAACACAGTCACACAGCCAGCTCAGAGTTGACAGGCATCACAGACCTCTGTCTGGGCCTGTCTTTATGTCTTTGCGTGCGTGTCTATGTGTGTGTGTGTGTGTGTGTGTGTGTGTGTGTGTGTGTATGTGTTATGTACTCACCCACTAATTCTAGGAAAACCTTTGTTTGCCTTTATTCTGAATTGAGACATGTGATTTCAGGTCAAGATTTATTCTAATTAACAAATTCTTGCACAATTGACAAATGAACATGGACAGACTATAACTTCAAAAATATCGAATTACATTTTCATTAAGTTGCCCGAACATTGAATTCAATCAAGACAAATCGTCAAGACTTTATGGTAATTCCTGATCCGTTCAGTGTTTTTTGAGGCGATATATCTGTCATGATGAAGTGTTAGAACCCTATTTCTAAGATGATAAAAGGCAGTCTCAGAGACATTACATATGTGCTTCTGGAAGTTAAGATCAGCATCTAAAATCACACCTACGTTTTTGGCATGCTCACAAGGTTTTACTGACAGGGGAGATACAAAGAGTAAATCTGGTGCCTCAAAGCCTTTGGACCTACTAATCTACTACTAATATCTGTTTTGTCCCCTTTTTGTTGTAAAATGTTTTTGGCCATCCAATACTTGATATCAGTAATGCACTCGATGAGGTCATTCACTGGGTTAAGGTAGTTGGCAGAAACAGATATGTATAACTGTGTGTCATCAGCACATGTGTAATATGAAATGTTGTATTGCTGAATGATGGACCCAAGTGTGAACATATACAAATTAAATAGCAGTGGATCAAGAATTGACCCTTGTGGGACTCCATACGGTATGTTGACTTCATCTAATTCAAAGTTGCCAATAGACACAGAGAATGATCTTCAAGTAAGATAAGGAATAAGCCAGTTCAGAACTGTGCCTCTAAGGCCTAAACAGTGTTCAAGGCGCTGAAGAAGAATTAAATGGTCAACACTGTCGAAGGCTGCACTAAGGTCAAGAAGTACAAGAATAGAAACTTTATGGTTGTCTGAGCTAATTTTAAGATCATTAACAACTCTGACCAGGGCAGTTTCTGTACTGTGGTGAACTCTAAAACCAGATTGGTAAACATCAAATAAATTGTTATATGATAGAATTGTTGGTAATCAACCTTTTCAAGAATTTTGGTCTGTAGTTCTCAAAAACAAATGGATCAAGATTACTTTTTTTCAACAGTAGTGTAACACTAGCATGTATTAGACATGTGGGGAAGATTCCAGAGAGTAGGGAGGCATTAACAATATCAAGGACATCATCAACCAAACAGCTGAAAACATTCTTCAACGTTCAACAACTTAATAGGCATTAGGTCAAGTGCACATGTTGCAGAACTTAACTGCTTCACCACTTCTTGTAGTTCACTATGTTTAACATGGCACTGAGTGGAAAAAGAGTGATCACACCCACCAGCAGAGGAAGCCACAATATTATTCAGAATATTGAAAATTTCGTATTTAAAAAATGAGTCAAATTCATTACATTTCTCTGAAGAGTGAAGCTCAGCAGTTATTGGTCTTGGAGGATTAACCAGTTTATCAAATGTGCTAAACAGAAATTTAGAATTATTTACTTTTTCAGTAATAATTTTAGAAACGTAATGCTGTCTAGATGTCATTTCTTTGTTATATTTACTGAGCAGGTCCATATAGATATTATAATCAACCTGTAATTTGTTTTTTACGCCACTTGCGCTCAGTGGCGGCAGGTTCTTTTTAGTGCATTCACTCTTTCCACATTCCTCCAAGGTGCTTTTGCTTTACCGGAAATTAGCAGTTTTTATAGGTGCAATTACATCCATAATTTTCATCACAGAAAAGTTAAAATTATTGCACAAACACAAGGAAGACAAATTAAAATCAGAATGTGACCCAGAACACCTAATAGAGTTAGTAAATCTAGCAATAAACCTGTCAGATGTGTCTGCACAAATGGAGCATATTTTGACTAATTTTAAACCAGGCACATGTTTGGTCATCCAAACAACACTGTAAAAAAATACAAAAGTGATCCCAACATCTAGAGTGCATTTTGGGGTTATATCAAGGCCTTTAGAATTAATCAGGTCAAGAGCGTGACCCTGATTATGACTAGGCCCGGCAGTGTGCTGTATGAACTCAAAGGATGAGAAGTAAACTGGTTAGCAAAATGGTCTGTGGTGTTATCAATATGAATGTTAAAATCACCAGAGATAAGGATTGAGTCATATTCAACAGTAATTTTTGATAAAGGCTCACCAAATTCAGATAAAAGACCTTTTTTAAGCCTCAGAAGGTGACGAACTGTGAGCACTACACAGGGATATACAGATCTGGTTACCAGACCTAAATACTCAAAAGTAGAGAAAGAACCAAATGAGACATTTTTACATGATGAAATATCTGAAAAAATAGCTGCTACAATGTGAAAATGAAAAATTAGATGGCGAAGATTCAATCAGTTCTTTGCTACCAGTTTCATTAGTGAGGGATCTGATATTGAGGAGTGCCATCTTTAAGGAGCTTGCACACATCTAGCGAAGCCATTACACTGCAGACTTTATCTTCATCGTGATCACCGCTCTGTGTGAATGAATGAACATACAAAAAGTAATTGCATAGCGGTAGTTTCCTATTCAGTAATGAAACCATTCGAAATAACATTATGTTATAAGAAAACATGTAGCCCAATGTTTTTCGTATCACAAAGTAAATGAAGGAATGTAAGCACAGTTAGAAATACAGGGTACCGGGGCCATTGCTATGAGCCATCTGGTGCTTGTTGTTCATTCTCTGTGTGTGTTGTGCTCTGCAAGGGCTCTGTTTGTTAATTTCAAGGACAGAGTCTCTTGGCACAGCTGGGGGGCAGGAAGTATCTGATATGGTAACCTCAGGATTGCATCTCTGCTTTTTGCTGATGACATATGGTTCTTCTGGCTTTATTGACCTGTACTTCCAACGTACACTGGGATTGTTTGTAGCCAAGGGTCAAGCGGCAGGGATGAGGGGTCAGCACCTCCAAGTCGGGTGGTGCAAGTGGAGGAATTCTAGTATGTCAGAGTCTTTCTTTCTGTCAAGGGAGGATAAGCTGCTTTTCGGTCAGGAGACACGGAAGCATGCAACACCAACCAGAGCAAGGCTGAAAGCTGGCATCAAGGAGGCGAAGCTCAGACATCAGGACAGACTGCAGAGAGACCTCAACACCAACTACACCAAACATATGTGGCAAGCGATCAAAAACATCACAGGGTACAAAAGCAGGAGTGCCCCCATCATGTGTGAGGCCACGTTACCAGATGAGCTAAATACATTTTATGCTTGTTTTGATCTCCCCAACAAAAAGTCAGCTGTAAAGTCTGCTCTGCCTCCAGAAGACCAGCCATTGTCAGTATCCACAGCTGATGTGAGAAGAATCCTACTGAGAGTGAATATGAGTAAAGCTGCTGGGCCTGATAACACCCCGGGCCATGTACTAAGAACATGTGCCAACCAGCTAGTTGATGTTATTACTGACATTTTCAACATATCACTGTCACACTAGATTGTTCCCACCTGCTTCAAGACAGCCACCATTGTCCCTGTACCAAAAAGTCTGCAGTGTTTAGTCTAAATGACTACTGCCCTGTGGCTCTCACCCCCATTCTGATGAAGTGCTTTGAGAAACTGGTTCTCCAGCACATAAAGAACAACATCCCAGCCAGCCTGAACCCTCACCAATTTGCTTTCAGAGCCAACAGATCCACAGAGGATGCCATACCACTGCCCTCGACTCAGTCTTCACACACCCTGAGAACAACTGATTGGAAAACATAGCACTCTGGGCTTGAGTGCCACACTCTGTAATTGGATATTGGACTTACAAGCAGACCACAGACAGTTCAGATTGGTGGTCACACCTCCTCCACTCTAGTGCTCAACACTGGAGCTCCTCAGGGCTGTATGCTCAGCCCCTTCCTGTTCATTGCTGAACACCCATGATTGCAGCCCCTGACATGGAGACAACTCTGTTGTGAAGTTTGCAGATGATACCATCATCTTCGGCCAGATTACAAAGTGGGTGCACAGAGACAAACCTACTGCTCAACTTCAGCAAAACCAAGGAGGTGATCGTTGATTTTAGGAAAAAGGAGGCAAAGGCACACTCCTGTTTACATCAGTGGAGCTGAGGTGGAGCAGGTGAATAGTTTTAGGTTCCAGGGAATCAGCATCACAGAGAACCTGACATGGTTCAGTCAGACACTCTTGTCAAGAAAGCTCAGAAATGGCAAAAAAAAGGCAAAATTCCCGTGCCAAGTTCTTATTAACTTTCACAGAGGAGCAATAGAAAGCATCCTGAGTGGAAACATCACAGACGGGCATGGAATGTGCATGGCCCAGGAGGGCTCTGCAGCGGGTGATTAAAACCGCTCAGAAGATGATTGGTACCAACCTACCGAGCATCAGTGATATTGGTGAGGTGAGGTGCCTGTGGAGAGCCCAAAGGATACTAAAGGACAGTACCCACTCCAGGCACAGCCTGTTCACCCTGCTGCTGTCTGGAAAGAGATACAGAATTATCCGCTGTTGTACCACCAGACTAGAGAGCAGCTTCTTCCCTCGGGCTGTGAGACTACTAAATTCATCCTCAGCACACCACCATGTAAAATAGTTTTCATTTCTATGACTTATTATTAATTCACTGGTCTACTGTATATAATTGTTGGGCTTTGAAGGTGCACCTCTTGATTTGCCAGTCTTTCTCTTCCAACCCTTATCTATGGTCATGAGCTTTGGGCAGTAACTGAAAGTATGACGTTGTGGATCCAAGCAGTGAAATGAGCTTCCCTGGCATAGTATCTGGGCTCACTCTGAAGGACAGGGTAGAACAACTGCTCCTTGGCATTCGAATGAGATGTGGTGGTTCGGGCATCTGATAAAGATTCTGCCTGGATGCCTCTCTAGAGAAGCTTTCCAAGCACTTTCATCTGGGGGGAGACCCGGGGACAGACCTGGAACAAACTGGAGGGATTATGTATATATCCCATCTGGCCTGAGAAGGCCTTGGGATTCCCCAGCAGGGGCTGAAGGACATGGATGGGGAAAAGGACATTGGGGCCACCTTGCTTAGCCTGTTGCCAACGCATCCCACACCCGGATAAGTGGTGGAAGATGGACAGATAGATAAATGACTGATGAAATGGCATACACATATGCATTCTTATTTAAAAATGAGAAAATCATAATGTACAGCAGCTCTGAAGCTAAGTGACCTCACATGATTGCCACATGACTGTCATTCTGTGTACAATGAATGGAGCTAGCCTGAGATATTGGTGGTATCATTATTTTGAGAACACCTTGAAATATGGGGATATGAAAGGATGGTGTAAGAATTATTTTTTGAAATAGAGCAAAACCTACAATCCAGTTCAGCCAGGAAACTCAAGTTGTGCTGCTATGCTCACACATAACATACTGTGAGTCAAAAATTATTACGTCAAAAAGCTTAAAAAGTATATTGACAAATACTGTCAAACCATATTGCGTAGCTCTGCCACACAAAAAGTGTGTTGCATTGGAAATGAGCCATGGACTTAAATATGTACACAAGCACTATGGGCATGGATGGGGTTCAACCTTCCCAATGTAGACTAATGTTGCTGTGTGTGACTGTGTAGGCCTGTGTTAATGTAGCAGTATGTGTGCCAGCTTTGCTGCATTCTGTGAGCTCTAACTCTCATAGTCTCCCCCTTTAGTTCGTCCACAGGCCTCCATTTCCATCGTCATGTTGTCCAACAGCAGCATCCTGGAACTCGCCAACCAACCAGAGGGCTGGGGATCCGGGGATCGGGTGGTGGTGGCCAGTACCGACTACTCCATGCACCAGGCGGAAGAGTTCACCCTGTTGCCCTGCCCTACCTGCACATCCAACCAGGTCAGGGTCCAAGGTGAGAGAACCAGTGACCTACAGTATGTTACCATACCATGTCTGAGACTAACCAGCCTTTTAACTATTGGCATAAAGTCTGGTCCACAGTGTTCTTTCACATGTTTGAGAGGTCTTTTGCCAGTAGCTGTTGTTGTAGGGGAGAGTGTAACTTGCTTTCTCCACTCATATTCTCCTTGCCTGTACTAGGTTTTGAAGTGACCATTGACTTGAAAAGTGGGTCATAAGCCCATTAGGCTCCCACTACCCCCACAACAATGTAACTAAATGTTGATTCATGGAACTGGAATGTGGTTTAGTTTAAAGGGAATACTGCACATTTAAAAAAAAAAATTACATCATTTCTAGGCGGTGGGATAGTCAAAACTTGTGAATGTGCATTGTTCCTTACTACAGCTAGAAACTAGTAGACTGATGTTGATTTTCGGCATTTGGCTTTAATACCAGTAAGGGTTTTTGCACTCAAAATAGGTTTACGGTTCTGATTAAACTTGCTAGAATATGAATTTAATTTTAGTGTGATGCTGGATCATGTCCAGTGTTCTTTGTATGATTTCTATAGTGTGACTATATTTGAACACTTAAAATGGTATTACCATGGCAAAACTAACAAAAGTAACACCCCTGCTGCTGTCCTATTCATTGATTACAAGTTTTCTGTCATAGGTTTTGGTCTCCTTTCCTCGTGTGTCTTGTTGTGTTACTTCCTGTCTTTGTTTGCTTTTCCCTCCAGTTTTGATTGTTTGCCCCGCCGTAATTAATAGCACCTGTGTCTCGTTGTCTCCCCTACCTAAGTGTATTTAGTCCGAGTTTTTCCCTTTGTTCAGGGTCAGTTTGCATTGTTGTGTGGGTGTCACGCAGGGAAACAGGAAACACAAGGGAATAGGACCCAAAGGAATAGGACCCAAAGGCAGACCTTGAGGCAGTTTAGTAATTTATTATAAGGAAAGGCTTACACACAAAGCCAGTTCATCATTCGCATTTGTACTTTACACGTGGTTTCCCATATGTTCAGGTTGGACTTTTCTTCTCTTCCTTTTTTACCTTGCATGGATTTTTGGATTTTGTACCTTGCCTGCTCCTTGACAGATTTGTTTGCCTGTCTTGGACTGCCTTCCCGATTTGGACCTCTGCCTGCCTGACTTTCCGTGTAAGCCTTTCCTTATAATAAATGACTAAACTGCCTCTGCTCTGCCGCAAAATCTGCCTATTTCCTTGTGTTCCCTGTTTCCCTGCGTGACACCCATTCAACATTTTCATGTTAGATTACAAAGAATAATGTAGGTTTTTAAAGGCCAATATTTATATGCATTATAATATAGTTATAGGTTATGGTTTTAGGATTTAACCTAACAGTAGTGTTTTCCAATTTTATCAGAATTGCAGCCTCTAAAACAATAGTAAGACCGTCAGGGGAAACCTATCACTGACTTTATATTCTAATAAAAAGAAATGTGGGGAATGGAAATATTTTAGACGAGACCTTTTTTTTTCTGTGATAGAAGGCACACATTTTCAAAGGAATAAGAGGAACACATGCTTTGTCTAGTTTAACAAAGACTGGAAGCAGCGGGAAATAGCTAACCTGGCTCTGTCCAAAGTTACAAAAAGATATATCTTAGATACACCTCTAAAGATCACAAATTAACATGTTTTATCTTGTTTGTTTAATCCATACACAAACAGAAATAACAACAATTTGTGGTTTTAGGGGGTGTTATGTGGTTAATGTATTATTTACTGTGAATATCTTGGAAATTTAAGGCAGACTCTAATCCAAATGTAAATATATGAAAAAAGTCATAAATATTATCAGTACTGGGTGTGGTATAATGAAAATTATGATGATTAAGCACAAAAATAATGGCTGGAACTGGATAATTTAGTGTTAAAACAATTAAGGTGATGAATTGATTAGTCAATCATCAAAACAATCATCAGCAATTCTGACAATTGATTACTCGTCATTTATCAAGCACAACTACCAAACATTCACTGGTTCTGTCTTTTCAAATGTGGGGATTTGCTGCTTTTCTCTGTTTTACAGACTGTGAACTGAATATCTTTGACTTTTACACTGTTGGTCAGACAAAACCTCTCGGGTTTGGGTAATTTTCACAATTTTCTGACATTCTATAGAAAAAAATGATTAATTGGAAAAATAATTGACAGATTAATCAGTAATGAAATAATCACTATTTTCAGCTCTATTTTTATATAAAGTGCAATTAGAGAAGAGTCATAATGGAGGATGCCACAGTGCAGCACGGCATGACTGACAATGAAAAGTCTGTTAGTGTCTGCTCTGTAACAAGAGTGTGTACAGGTGTAAGAGAGAGAGGTGAGAGTGTGAGTGAGTACAGAGGCTGAGGAATCCCCCTCATCTGAATAGATAGGATGTCAGGTTGTGGCAGCTCAATGTCTACTGTAAAGAGAATGCTGTCTTCATCTGCTCCTCATCATCCATGAATTTATTTTGTTTAGTTTGAAAATGTTATTTTAAAAGAGATTTAAAAACTAGGTGAATATGAAGTAAAACATAACAATGTATCTGAAATTAATTAATTTCAAATTAATGGATGGCGGCTACTGCTGCGCTGTTTAAAAGTACCTTAACACTTCCTGCCTTAGCAGTTCAATTCCCTGTCTATCTGAATGGGTGGATTAAAAAAAGAAAAAACAGAGGCAAAAAAGCAAGTTAAGCCATGTAAACACATTCAATAAAATTGTGTAGATATCTTCATGTGAAATATGAAAAGAAATATTTTAACACCTCTCTAAAGATGGTAATGTTAGTCAGTCGGTTGGTTGTGTGCACTGCCTCCACTGTTAAAGTCTCACCACAGTTGACCACAACTGTGAGCTAGGACATTTTAGGCCACTTGTTGAGGCTGTAACAAAATCTTTAAGAAATCCCAGGCAACAATATTCACAAACACATTTTTTTAACTTGATGTGAAGGAATTTCATTCAACATTGAAATGGCAAGCTACGTAAAGTCAACTTTTATAGCACTTAAAACACAAACCACTTTTGCGCAAAGTGTTCCACAAGGTTAAAAGCAAAAGGTGACAGAACAAGAAACAAATTGGACTAATGAAAAAAGTCCAAACACATAACACAAGTAGTGGAAATACATCAGTCACACAGAAAGGTAAAACTGTGTCTCATTTAAATTTCTTAAAATGGCAATGCATTCTGGTAACCTTTAACACAGTTAGGCAGAGTTTCAATTAAATTTAATTTCATTTATATAGCGCTAATTCAGTTCCCACCATGAGAAAGCACTTGGCGACAGTGGCAAAGAAACTTCGAGCAGAATCAGACTCAGGGTGGGCGGCCATCTGCCTTGACCGGTTGGGTTGGGGGGGCAGACAGACAATTAAGAGAAAATTTTAGAATTTCCAAATTCCAATTAAAATTTGGCTTAAAATATTTGATAGTGTCATTCAGCCCATTGTGCTGTATGGTAGTGAAGTATGGGGTCCACTCAGTCATCATAGGTATATCCGTTTGGACAAACATTCAACAGAATCATTACATGCAGAATTCTGCAGCTACATTTTACATGTACACAGAAAAACACCAACAAATAAATGCATGTAGAGCAGAATTAGGCAGATACCCACTGATAATTAACATTCAAAAGATAGCACTAAAATGTATACCTTAAATCCAGCCCCCTAGACACCCTCCATTCCAAAGCCCTGTAAACCCAAGAGCTGAGCCCAGAAAAGAGTCCCCTTTGTCAGTTGGTGCTGACACTAACTACCCCCCTTTCAGACACACTCTGACCAGTCTCACAGCAACACTGCTTTCCAAACACCAATCAGAGGAAACCAAATTATAAGGCAATGTAAAGAAACCTATCTGGAACATTGGAAAGTAGAAACTAAATTCCACAGTAGATCAGAATGTTATCTGGCCCAAAAAAGAGATTATAAATTGACAGAATATCTCTCTGCTGTCAGAGACAGAAAGCAGAGACAGATCCTGACCAAGTACAGGCTCAGTGACCACAAACTGGCAATCGAAAAAAGGAAGACACAAAAAATTCTGGCAACCAAAAGAAAACAGAATATGTGGTCACTGTTTGACACACACACACACACACACATACTTTTTTTTTGCAGTTTATATAGTTTTCACATATTTGTATATTTTAACTGCAAGTCTACATTTATTATTATTATTATTATTATTATTATTATTATTATTATCTCACTTATCTGTATATATTTAAATAGCACATTTCTTCTATTTATGTATATGTTTTTATTTCACACTTGCTTTGGCAATGTTAATGTCTGTTTCCCATGCCATTAAAGCCCACTGAATTGAATTAAGAGAGACAGAGAGCTGGAGAAAGAGAACATACAGTAGCACAATGTAAATTCTACGTAGAGATTCAAAATAATAGAAATGGTAATGGTAGTGGTAATAATATTAATAGAAATAATAATAATAATAATAATAATAATAATATAATTGTAATAATAATAATTGTAATAATAAGACTAATAATAATAATAATTATAGCAGTGGGTGTCGAGCAGTAACATGGGGGCAGTAGGTGACAGCGTCTCCACTCTACAAACTCTACAGCGCCTGAGGCAGAAATACCTGCTGAAAGCGAGAGGAGACAAAAGAAAGACGAGAAAGCACAAAACTATGTTGAGTTAGTAACATGCATTAATGGGATCAGAATGCATACAGAGGGAGAGGATAAGAGAAGAGCACAGTGCATCATGGGAAGTCTCCTGGCAGTCTAGGCCTATAGCAGCATAACTAAGGGATGGTTCAGGACTCACCAAAGCCAGCCCTAACTATAAGCTTTATCAAAGAGGAAAAGTCTTAAGCCTACTCTTAAATGTGGAGATGGTGTCTGTCTCCCGAACCCAAACTGGAACCTGATTCCACAGGAGAGGAGCTTGATAACTGAAGGCTCTGGCTCCCATTCTACTTTTGGAGACTCTAGGAACCACAAGTAACCCTGCATTCTGGGAGCGCAGTATTCTAATGGGTTAATAAGGTATTATGAACTCTTTAAGATATGATGGTGCCTGACCAATAAGAGCTTTGTAGGTGAGGAGAAGGATTTAAATTCCATTCTGGATTTTACATGGAGCCAGTGCAGAGAAGCTAATATTGGAGAAATATGATCTCTTTTCCTAGTTCTTGTGAGTACACGTGCTGCAGCATTCTGGATCAAATGGAGAGCCTTAAGGAACTTATTCGGGCAGCCTGATAATAAGGAATTAGGTAAAAGAAGGCAATCCTTGAAGTTTGTTTCATGTGGATGTTAAAGGATAAATCCTGATCAAAGATAACTCTGAGGTTCCTTATGGTGGTGCTGGAGGCCAGGGCCATGCCATCTAGAGCAACTATGTCTTTAGATAATGTGTCTTGAAGGTGTTAAGGGCCAAGTAAAATGACTTCAGGTTTGTCAGATGCTGATAAGACAGAGGTTCTGGTTGTTGCTCCAGAAAAAGTTGCCCCCACGCTTATGCAGAGTATTGGTCTTCTGTTGCCCACTCCAACCTGCATAATTTAGGGGTAATCTTTGATCAATCCTCATCGTTCGACACCCATGTTAAACAACTGACCAGATTTAGTTTTTTCCACTTAATAAATTATTAAACTGAGATCTGTAGTATCAACTGCTTAATTAGAGATGTTTGTACATGCCTTTATCTCATCTCGTATCGACTATTGTAACTCACTTTTTTCCTCACTTAGCATGTCTGTCCTTGATCGCTTTGCCCCTTGTGATTGAATCATCAATACAAAAGATGAACAACTGCATTATAGTAAATATCTGGTTTCTTTGATAAAAATTCCAAGTACAAGCCTGTGTACATAACTGAAGGAGTTAAAGGAAAACCATGGTTTATTACAATTCAGGTTTTATTTTCATAGCTCTAACTGTGGAATTAGCCACAAAAATAAAGCAGGACACCGCAGGGAGTTGAACCTTATCTTAGTAAGCTGAGTGTCCATCACCAGTGTCTTTTGCTTTTTGTGTCTAAAATGTTAGGAAAAGCAAAACCTGCATTACATGTAGTTTGTGGTCAATGTCACGCTATTTTTAGAGAATCTGTTGCTTTGGAAACATTTTTTAATTTATTTTGACTCTGATATTTATGGTATTGTAATGTAGTACAATCTAATAATGTTTTGTTAGTTATTTACAATATTTATGTGTTTGTCAGATGACCAGTTTAATCTGTTATATTATCGTGTTAGTAAATTACAGCATTCACATATTATTTGTTTGTTAGTTGAAATTGTTGAAACCAATGCCTGTATTTACTTTTATCACTCTTGGTAGGCAGGATTGATAGCAAAGTTAGTTGCAAGGTGTACACACAAGTTGGTAGTTCATATATTCATTATTGAAACAGTTTTAGCTGATTACAATTTTAGGAATTATTATTATTAGAGGCTATTACTATTTTGGAGCAGGTTATTTCCAGAAACAAAAGCATTCTTTCTGAAAATTTACACAGCTAATTGAAATGTTCGAATATAGCAAAACACAATGGCAAACTTTGATCTCCGGTCTCTCTTTCTTCCTCTGTTCGTGAATGTACTGTATGCAGTCAATGGTAGCAAGCAACAGAGAGCGAGCTATACCCACTCTTCCTTCACCTGAATCTACTGTATACAGTCAATGGTAGGCGACAGAGAGTGAGCTGTACCCAGCATGCTGTTCGGTGGTGTAACCGTTAATAGGGGCCCCCTCTCAATACAGTTCACAGTGTGTACTAATAAATTACTAATAAATATGTCCCATGGATCTCAAGAGCTCGCACTCAACACTGCACTCCCTCGGGTCCCCAGAAATACACGCGCCAAGTGTGAAGTCGATCGGATCAACTGTTCTCAAGATATGCGAAGGACAGACAAATGTCCAATAATTCCACTGATGACAGCAGAAAAGATGGAAATAAGTCTGCTGGAGTTGTTCCCCTGATGTTTATGAGCTCTTCTCTGGTGAAAGAGCTCCGGGTATCACAGCAGAAAACTGAATTTACAAACAAGACAAAACAACACACCAAAACACAGAGGCAGCACCTCTGTGTGTGAGGTACCATTACACACCAGGGTGCGTTATAACTATGACAAATCCTGGTTCACAGCTAAACTCAGACAGCTAAGGTTGAAAAAGGAAGAAGCATTCAGGAGTCAAGACAGGGACAGGTTTAGAGAGTCAAAGTACAGGTTTAGCAAGGTGGTGAGAGAAGCTAAACGACTACAACACCGGTTCTCAGCCAATCACTCTGCTTGTGTCTGGAGGGGGCTCAGGCAGATCACCAAATACAAACCTAAAGCCCCTCACTTCATTGATGACTTGTGCCTGGCCAACCAACTGAATGTGTTCTACTGTAGCTTTGAGAGACATTGGGACAGTCCTGACACCATCCCCTGTGACTCCATCCACCAGCTCCAGCCCACCAGCTCCACCTCCCCCACCTCAGCAGGGGCCTGGGCCTCTCCATAACTGCTCACCCCAGAGGCCTCCCCCTCCCCTACTGCAACAATGACTCTCTCCATCCTGGAAAAGGATGTCAACAGACTGTTCAGGAGGCAGAACCCCAGCAAAGCAGCTGGGCTCTGTCTCTCCATCCACCCAGAAGGACTGTGCTGATCAGCTGTCTCCAGTGTTCGCAGACATCTTCAACACCTCACTGGAGAAATGCCATGTGCCAGCCTGTTTCAAAACCTCTATCCCTGTCCCCCCAAAAAACCAAGGTCCACAAGACTTAACGACTACAGACCTGTCACCCTCTGTGATAATGAAGTCTTTTGAGCGGCTTGTGCTGTCACACCTCAAATCCATCACAAACCCACTCCTGGACCCCTTGCAGTTTCCCTACAGAGCCTACAGGTCTGTAGACGATGCAGTAAACATGGGGCTACAGGAACCTATGCCAGGATCATGTTGGGGACTTCAGCTCTGCTTTTAATACCATCATTGCGGCTCTGCTGCAAGAAAAGCTCTCCCAGCTGAGTGTGCCTGACTCCACCTGCAGGTGGATCACAGACTTCCTGTCTGACAGTAGACAGCATGTGAGGTTGGGGAAACCTGTCTCTGAGTCCCAGACCTTCTGCACTGGTTCCCCTCAAAGCTGCGTTATTTACCCTCTGCTCTTCTCCCTGTACACCAACATCTACATCTCCAGTCACCAGTCCGTCAAGCTCCTGAAGTTCGCGGATGACACCACCCTCATTGGGCTCATCTCTGATGGGGATGAGTCTGCCTACAGGTGGGAGATTGACCAGGTACAGTCAGAACAACCTGGAGCTCAATGCTTTCAAACCAGTGGAGATGGTTGTGCATTACAGGAAGAACCCAGCCTCACCCGCCCCCATCACTCTGTGTGACCCCCCAGTCTCAGTCCCAGTATGCCTCCAGGACCATGAGGCATGCAGGGAAGATTGTGGCTGACCGGGAGGGGTCAGGGCCAAAACCTCATGCCACAAAAACAGTTTCTTCCTGACAGCAGCTGGCCTCATCAACAAGGCAGGGGCCATCCACTGACACTTACTCATACCCCCCTATATTTGTTCAAATTATAGTGCTACAGGCTCACTGTGAACGACACTCTATTCTATCGCCCCTCTAAAAAAGAAGATAATAAAACAAAGAAGGTTAGGTCCATGGTATAACCCGCAATCCCGCAAGTTAAAGCAAACATTGCGAAAACTTGAAAGGAAATGGTGTTCCAACAACCTAGAAGAATCTCATTTAGTCTGGCAAGATAGTCTTAAAACATTTAGGAAAGCCCTCAGTAATGCCAGAACAGCCTACTACTCATCATTAATAGAGGAAAATAAAAATAACACTTTTCAGCACTGTAGCCAGACTGACAGAGAATCACAGCTCTATTGAGCCATGTATTCGTACAGCCCTCAGTAGAAACGACTTCACGAGCTTCTTTAATGATACAATTTTAATTTTTAATTAGGAAAAAAATTAATCACGTCCTACCCTCAACTGGTACCGATTTATCTTCAAACACAGGAATCTTAGAAACAACTGTAAAAGCTGATATATATTTTGACTGCTTTGCTCCTATTGACCTTTTTCAACTAAATTCAACGATTAATTCATCTAAGCCATCAATGTGTCTCTTAGACCCCATTCCAACTAGGCTGCTTAAAGACTTTTTACCCTTAGTTAGCACCTCTTTACTGGATACGATCAATCTGTCTTCATTAACAGACTATGTACCACAGTCCTTTAAAGTAGCTGTAATTAAATCTCTTTTTAAAAAGCCCACTCTTAATCCAGGGGTTTCAGCCAACTGTATCTATCAGATCGATCTCAGTTTGTACATGTTTTTGTTAAAGGGGAGTCCTCCGTGCACGCCAAAGTTAGTCACGGAGTTCCACAAGGTTCTGTGCTTGGACCAATGCTATTCACCTTATATATGCTTCATTTAGGCAATAATATTAGGAAACTTTCCATAAGCTTTCATTGTTATGTGGATGATACCCAATTATATCTATTGATCAAGCCAGATGAAACTAACCAATTAGCTAAACTTCAAGCATGCCTTAAGGACATAAAAACCTGGATGACCTGCAATTTTCTGATGTTTAACTCTGTAAAACTGAAGTTATTGTACTTGGCCCCAAACACCTCCAAGACACATTATCTAAAGAAATAGTTGCCATAGATGGCATTGCCCTGGCCTCCAGCACCACCGCAAGGAACCTCGGAGTTATCTTTGATCAGGATTTATCCTTTAACTGCCACATGAAACAGACTGCCTTCTTTCACCTACGTAACATTGCAAAAATCAGGCACATCCTGTCTAAAAATGATGCCGAAAAACTAGTCCATGCAATTGTTACTTCTAGGCTGGAATATTGCAATTCCTTATTATCAGGCTGTCCGAATAAGTCCCTCAAAACTTTCCATTTGATCCAGAATGCTGTGGCACATGTACTGACAAGAACTAGGAAAAGAGATCATATCTCTCCAATATTAGCTTCTCTGAACTGGCTTCCTGTAAAATCCAGAATAGAATTTAAAATACTTCTCCTCACCTACAAAGCTCTTAATGGTCAGGCACACATCATATCTTAAAGAGCTCATAATACCTTATTACCCCACTAGAACACTGCGCTCCCAGAATGCAGGGTTACTTGTGGTTCCTAGAGTCTCTAAAAGGCCACAGCCTTCAGTTAACATGCGCCTCTCCTGTGGAATCAGGTTCCAGTTTGGGTTCGGGGGGCAGACACCATCTCCACATTTAAGAGCAGGCTTAAGACTTTCCTCTTTGATAAAGCTTATAGTTAGGGTTGGCTTAGGTGAGTCCTGAACCATCCCTTAGTTATGCTGCTATAAGCCTAGACGTCCGGGAGACTTCCCATGATGCACATCTTTCCTCTCTCCTCCTCTCCATCTGTATGCATTTTTATCCCATTACTGCATGTTACTAACTTGACATCTTCTCTCTCCCATAGTTCTGTGCTTTCTCGTCTCTCTCCTTCTGTCACTTTTAGCTTTCTACCTCCGGAGCTGCAGAGTCTGGATCTGTAGTTGTGGGCCACCTGCTGCCCCCAACTGCTACTACAATTGTTACTGGCTTTGTTACTATTATTGTCGTTATTATTCCTATGACTATCATTCCTATTATCATTACTTTATTAATATTAATATTACCTCTACCATTACATCATTATTATTATTTTAAAATTCTTGGTGGAATTTACATTGTACTTCCTATCCCTCACCCAACGTTTCTCTCTCTCTCTGTCTCTCTCTCTCTCAAAACCTAACATGGCAGCGGTGGATGGCCGCCCACCATTGAGTCTGGTTCTGCCCAAGGTTTCTGCCTGTTAAAAAGAAGTTTTTTTTCTTGCCACTGTCGCCAAGTGCTTGCCCATGGTGGGATTTATAGGGTCTCTGTAAATAATATTGTAAAGAGTATGGTCTAGACCTGCTCTATAGGAAAAGTGTAATGCGATAACTTCTGCTATGACTTGGCGCTATATAAATAAAATTTAATTGAAAAGATTTGTGCATAAGAAACATACTGGTTTTGAACTGCCCATGGGAAGTAGCCTGGAAGCTGTGTCTACTTTTCTCTTAGATCACACGGCAGAAAAACTTTTCTCTGAGCCCCGTACAGTTCTGATCGCAGTTTATTATTATGGAGTACAAAAAATCAGAAACCACTTATTTGGTTACGCAGAGACTTGAGGATTTAATGAACACTCAATATTTTCACTATTTGTTTTCGTTATTTGACTTTTACGCACGTCATTTATCCATTTCCAGTTAGGCCCTATGCTATTGAAAAACATTACTGAGTTTATTAAAACTGTACACTAAATGAAGCAAATCATGTTTAATTAGGAAAGTTGTTTAAAAACACGGACACATACAGCCATTAGAAAATGAGTACAATTAGCTGATAATTAGCCTGATCAGCCACCATCAGTAATTAATACAAACACATATTAGACTATAAACCATTAATCAATAACTAACTGCAGTCAATGTCAGACAACCTTATCATACTTTAGCAGTTACCTAGTGTTTCTGTAGTGGTGACAAAACATTAAAAAACATACAGTATTAGCAGTTTGAATTAAACTCCCTGCTCTACCTTTAAGAAATATGACATTAACAATTCCTTACGTTTCCGCAAAAACACATACCTCTAGAAACACAAGATAAAAGGCTTCCTTTGTCAACAGTCTTCTTGTCAATTAGGCATCAATAAAATCCATAAAGATAAACTATTTCCGTTCAAACTTTACATTTTGGATTTTGTCACCTCAACAACTTACCAGCCTTTTCCGAGCTTTGTTTTAGTAGGGGAAGCCGTGGGAATGAGAGGAAAATCAAGATTTCTCACTAAATTAACTGCTGGTTGGTGGATCAGATGCACGCTGAATTAAACACAGACTCAATACACTGTTAATTCATCTTAACCATCTATCATGTGTGTGACAGTATTTGAGGAGTTTTTTCAGCCATTACCAAAGTATGTCTGATGGTATTTGAGGAGTTTTTTGGCCGTTACCAAGGTATCTACCCGGTTTGCTGCTTCCCGTTGGTGCTGAGAGATGCGCAGACGGAAAGAAAAAGGTTTCAGTTGTTTATTTCTATTATTTCAACACGTATTTGAATTGATGACGGAGACACTGGGAAACGTGAGTATTAATGCTAAATGTGTCAGTCTATGGTCCAAATGTGTTTCTGCTGTCTATTTACTTATCTTTGACTAACTATTCAGCTCTGATCCCTGGCGGTGTGCATGCAGCAGAGCCCTAAGCCCTGCCCTGTTGCTGTGCGCTCAGACACAGAGCTGAGCAGCTTGCTGTTTATTTAAAGTTTATTAAAACATGTCAGGCGTTCAAATTGCACAAAAGTCACCACTGCACTCCCTCGGGTCCCCAGCAATACACCCACTAAGTGTGAAGTTGATCGGAGGAACGGCCCTCGAGATATGTGAAGGACAGACAGACAGAGATTTCCTGCTTTATAGTTAGATGGCTCAAGAAACATGAGCAGTGAGACTATCAGACAGGCTGGAAACAATTACTTTGGTGAGTTCCATGTTATCACAACTGATACAATCAATGGCCGGAGCTTCGAAAATAACACCCAAGTTGAAATCAACTGTCGTTTTTCTTTAACTACATGTTCCAAGGTTCATTTCAATATGAAAGATTAATTTTGGAATCAGTGGCTGCTAGTACTATTTTACAATTCTATTAAAACAACATCAGGCAGCGAATCCTCTCAGCTCACAGTTTGTTTGGCTGTGCTATAAACAGACACAAACCAGTTGTTCTTCTTCTGTGGTATTCCTGACAGAGTAGCTGCTCAAGGCGTATTTGCTGCCCCCAGTAGTCGATAAATGTTTCATTTTGAACAGACCTGTGCTATAAACTGCACTTGCTGTTACCACCAGTTACCTCAGGCATCGCCAATTCAACAAGGTCTGAAACTTTAAGGAATTCAATTTTAATTTATTACCATTTTTGCTGTTTTTTCAGGATGAGATCATTTTTATTTATTGAATACAGAGTGAATATGTTGAATATGTTCCTCCTTTAGATATAGCCTATAGTGATTTGGAATGAAATCCCTGTTAAACTATGACATTTATATCTGCCTGAACAGATTAAAATCACACACCGAAACCATCATTATTGCTAGGAACCCTTCCATGAGAGTTAAGGCTAAATGTACGGAGGTGTGTGTCTGTGCACATAAACACTCAGTCTGATATAGGCCAAGTTGAGACAGCCTAGAGCAGTGTGTGGGAGTCAGTGGAAGGTGTTTGGACTGACTCAGGGCCAAAGGAATGTCTCAGTCTGCATCCTGGAGTACTGTGTGTTCCTGACTGGGCCCATTCACACTGATACACATATAGGCCTACACACATTGACACATGTGCTAGTATGAACACAAATGTTTCACTCTCAGCAGAGTTTACATTCAGCAGAGTTCTTCTGGTCAGCCTTGTCGGCTCTCACTGTTCTCCTGTATAATTTAAATATATAAATAAAGAAAAGTAAGCAGTAATCTGATGTGACATTTCCTCTCATAGCTGTCGCTGCCCAACACAATTCACCCACAAAAAAAGTAAAGTTTGCGTTTTTTCTGCCATGGAGTTTTTTAGGAGTCCAGGATTTATTTTCAAATCTCTGCCTGAGCTGCTGGGTTGCATCGGAGGATCAGTCCATTATAGTCCCCTGACCTACCCCCCTCTGTTTGACGTCACCGGGTGTTTGGCCATCCAGAGTGTAAATCCTGTTTTTGTGAGCCCGAGGCTGCTCCTCAGAGCTCCTGTCACTCTCCTCCTAACTGTAATCCATTTCATTAATTCTTGCCCACGTGCCACTTTGTAGCACCGTTTTGCAGGGATAATCAAGTCTATTCCCCAGCCCCTGAGGTTATGCACAAACAGGGAGCGTGTGTTGTTTTTGTTGCTGGCAGCTGAGAGCTGGTTGAGAGAGACACAAAGACATATAGCCCAGGGCTATTTATGAGATTGAGTCCAATAACTTGTGCCTGGATTTTACATGTTGAACTTTTGACAGTTCTAAATGGCATAAATGATGATGAGTGTAGTGGAGTAGATCAATGGCCAGGAGCAGTGGTGAAGGATTTTGCATTATTCTGTTTCTGTCCTGACATTTGCCTAGCCTCGCAAAGCCACGCTGCATCTCTCCAGGTCACTTTTCACCATGAGATTTAAATCTTGAAACATCCACTGAGAACTGATCATTCCCAACAAATAAATAACAATCCAGTCAGCAAACTCTGGAGCATTGACATGATGACTCCTCTCAAAACTCACAAACCCCTTGACTGCTATCAGAACTGGGTCAGTAGATACATTACATGGTCAAAAGTATGCAGACTTTCAAGCAAAGAATGTGGACACCCACGCATTTAAGTCATATGTGATAATGTATCATGTGATTCCGACACCATGGGAATTAATCTACTCTTCTAACAGCCTGTTGGAACCTGGCTGCAGGGATTTGCTCCCCTTCATTCAACACTGATGTTAGGCGATAAGTCTGGCTCAGTCAGCCAATTCATTCCAAAGGTGATGGATGGGTTTGAGGTCAGGGCTCTGTGCAGGCCAGTAAAGTTCTTCTGGCTTTGTGCATGAGGGCATTGTCATGTTGTAATCACACTTTTGCCTAAAATATTTTTGTATGCTGTAGCAGTAAGATTCCACTTCATTACTAAGAAGCCAAGACCAAAACAGGCAAAACAGTCATCAGAACAGCCCCAAAACTGTCTGCATACCATATAATGGTATGAAATGAAGTATGATTCTAATATTGCATGGGCTATTTCTTGCATTAGATTTATTCAGAAACAGATTTTGGTGGACATTTAGAATTTTGGCAGAAAGCTGCTATTGTTCTCCAGATAAAAAATTGAAAGGAAAGACTAATCAGCGCCCAGCAAATGGTGACTGGTCTTCCTACACCTGATTATTCAGTCAGGTGTAGGAAGGGTTCATGCTGATGTCTGATTGAAGGAGAGAGTTGTCATTCATCTCTTGAACAGCCTATATGAATTTACATCTATCTCAAATACAATTACAAGACAACTGAAGTGAAAATTGTCTGGCTTTGTGAGGCATTACCCATTACTAGTTGGAGAAAAGTCAACATTTAAGTAAACTTAGTTTTCTATAGACAATATATTACTCAAATATTAATTATTGTTATGTTCACTGATAACAGCTACATAGTACACTCTTAGTAATACTGACAAACTTTGATTTTGATATCTGACTGACTGATAATGATACTGTTGGCAGCTCTGCTCTTTAGCTGCTTGAGATAATGTTAATTAATGTTACATTCTCTCAGACAGTGAAGGTTTGAATTCAGACATTTTAACATATACATAAAATAATTATACTATAGGATGTATTTTGCTATCCGTCCACCAGCTGTCTGTGATGGTGGACCACTGCCTAGTTAACTAGTTGCTAAATGCCTTTCTGAAATACGTGATGTAATCAGTTAGATCACAAAAACAGTCCTCACTTGCATGCACAAAAAGCTAATTGATCAGATCCAAGAGCCAACGGTTTTCCTTTTGTAGCTTAGCTAACTCATGGAATAAAGTGAGTTATTAAAGTGAGACTATTTAACTTTTGAAAGAAGAAATGACATATCCTCTCACAAATGCAACGTTTTTTTTAGGTCAGTACATTCAGGAGTTTTGCTGCTTCAGCCTCATTTGTTGGGTATTACCAATAGCTTATGGTGGCTAATGTTAGCAAATTTTAGATAGATATAACTTTAACTGGCTGTACATTTTAAAAATAACCATCATCAGGTAATTGCCACTTATGGCCACAGTGGCTACTATTACTGAGAAGTTTCATAGGCTTGCTTTAATAGCCAGAGAATTAGCAGTGCAGATATTTTAACTTTTCATTGCATGAAAAGCAAAGGTGTAATCTATAACATAAATGATAGCTGTTTACCATTTTGATGTTCCAGTTCCAGGGCCCAGGTATTGAGCATGCTGGCTGACTGACATGTCTTACTGGACACTTACATGGAACAAATACATGATTAACGTTATTAGTTACACCTGTGCTTTACCTTCTATGAAGAGTCAATGTCTGTTGTGAAGAGTCTATTGACGGTCACCGACTATACTTTCAGTAAACCTTTTTTACAAGTTTTTAGAAATGGTTAACAATGTACTTGAAATCACAGATTTCAAATCAATATTTCAATATAAAAGCATTTATTCAATCAGTTTCGGGAAATTTCAGTCAATCAGAAGTGATATTGTATTATATATTAGTGATTATGTTCTTGCAGGCACAAGACACACCAACTCACATGATCTCTGAACTGCCCCCTGTGAGTGTGCAGGACCAGCCACAGCAGCTTGTATCATACCTGGCAGCACCTGCTGATCCCCCATGAAGAACTATT
Organism: Siniperca chuatsi; assembly: GCF_020085105.1. Taxonomy (NCBI): domain Eukaryota; kingdom Metazoa; phylum Chordata; class Actinopteri; order Centrarchiformes; family Sinipercidae; genus Siniperca; species Siniperca chuatsi. The sequence goes on from NC_058042.1 coordinate 35,545,728, forward strand.
CACCAATTTATGAACAATCAGTAACAAGGCTGGTTATTCATTCCCCAAAAAAGTGCATATCAGTTGTTGGAAAAACCGATGGACAGTAGGCACTGGTAGTAAACTGGGATCTAAAAAAATAATATTTTAAGCCTGGGCTGTTGCTGTTTTAAGTCTGAGCTGGAATGAAAGTGTTCATTTGTACTTTTTGAGTCCTGGCTGTGCTGGTAGAGGGAGTAGGAGGAGAAAAGAGATTAGGCGTGTGGGTGTGTGATCTTCTGTCTCTCAGATTTTGCACTTGAACATTTCTTTGATTTCATTTTTTTTTTCCTGGCATCACTTTGTTTTTCCTAATCAGCACAGTTGTGCTGCTCAGGATGTGAATGTGTAGGAGTGGAGGGTGCATGGAACAGAGCTGTTATCGTTTCTGCACCATTCTTCACTTCCACTTACGGTGTTATTTTTCCTCCTCCTTCCAAGGAGCTACACTATGCAAAATGCATAATACTGTAACTGAAAACTTGCTGAGACCCAGTGTGAGTGTGAATATTGCTGCACAACACGCCTCTTTTTCACCCTGTCTCTACCTGTTTGTCAGTTTTCATAACATGGGGTCGATTTGCAGTCTAATTATTAGGTGTATCACGATTCGACTTCCGATTTTAAGATCATGATTCAATTTGGCTATACCATTGTTAGACGATCGAGTCTTGATTTGTAAAGATCAACAGATCATTGGTTTTTTACCCTGACAACTGTCATTTACATTTTCAATTCTTCTTTAAAAAGATAGGCTACATGGTAACAAGTGTGATATAACCGGCATTATTTTGGGGGAAGGGGATGTTCATTATTAACATAACTCATGGGGAAGGCAAAATGTTGCCACACCGGTGACTTTGGGAAGCAGGAGTATTTTCCAGTTCTGCTGTTTCTCCGTCATCTCCGACTCCGGCAGTGGCCTTGGTGTCTCTAAAAGTGCAGCTGCAGGCTAACAGTCAGCTACGCTGTTTCGTCCTTGAATTGTTTTTGTCTTTCTTTGGATGCGCACCAGACGGATGCAAGTAGGCGAGGGTGGAGAGAAAAATAAGAAATACTGGGAGAATCAAGTAGGGTGTCTCTGCAAGAAAACGTGTTCTTTGTTTAGGTCAAATGGACAGTGGGTCACAGATGTTAGTTTCTGGCTACCAGCATTAGTTAGCGTAGATAGTGAGCTTCATTTTGCCCGGATCCAACTGCAGTCCTCCCTCCTGAGGCCCCTAGTTCGGTGAGCCAATGGGGGTTGAGCCATAGACCATTTGAGCATGAGTAGTAGGGTTCCGTTGTATGAAGTAGGCTACATAAACTTTCACCTATTTCACCTTAGCAGTCCACCAAAATCTGTTTCTTAACAAATTTGATAAGAGAAATAAGCAATCCAGTTGCTGAATTGTCACTCATACTAGATCTACAAGGCCTAATTTAATAGTTTATTCTGATTTTCGTAAGGCAAAGGCACTACTGGACTGCCGGTTGCCACTGCTTTTCTAGCCTATTAGCTTAACACTATAATTTCCCATGGAGGTTAGAAAGTTAGCTAACATTAGTTTGCACTTTACTGCATACAGCCTGCCGTAGCTCATTAGCCGCCAACGTCTAGCTTTCCAACAAATACTGTTGTAATAAACATGCAACTTCTAAAATGAGCAGTGGTGAAAGTTATATTCTGTTATGATCAAAAGTTGTCTACTTCCACTTTAAAATGTTAAATTAAAAACGTTGCTGTCTGTTGATACTTCAGATCTAAACACTGAGAAACAAGGCAACTTTGCTACTTTGTGTCGTATTAAAAACTGGTTCAGGCTGCATATTGGTGAAATTCGTTTTTGATTGACAGTGTAAGCCTTTTTAATCAGGTTACCAGCCTGGTGGGGCCTAGTACCGTTAGCATAGGAAACGCTAAGTTATCAGCTAGCACTAGCTAACTAGCTTGATTAGCAAGATGCATCCGTAATTCACAACTTGACTGGATTGAAGAGCTCAGGTAGACCACGGTGGCTGGGATCACCGGCAGGGAATGAATCTGAGGCAGAGACAGACAAGAACAAACGAGCAACAAGAAAACTCAACTGGGCCATAGTGAAGGTACCGCAATGGTGCACTGAGACAATCTGGCACTGGTTGAATGGTAGAACTGGGTAGATATACTGTGAGGCTCGATTTGGTGATGAACATCAGGTGTGCCGGTGATCAGCAGCAGGAGGGAAAACCAGAGCGCCATGCCCAGGCCAGTACACACACACACACACACACACACACACACAGACACACAGACAAACAGAGGACTAACAAGGAACACAGAGGGGGGAGAACTACAACAGAGCACACAAGGATAGGAAAAGATATGTGGCTAAACTATGACACTTTTAGTACAACCGAATGCTAAACAAGACATTTTTAGGTGACCAAAATGTTACAATTAGCTTTCATGAACTGAAAACACACTGTGAAAGGGTCAAAGCTTAGACGAAAACACAGACAACACCCAAACCCACTGCTATAAATTTACACAGTGCCAAGGATTGCATTGCTACGCCTCTATCCTGATCTCTCCCTCTCTGTCTCTCTCACACACACACTCTTAACAAACTGCTCTACATCAATTAAAGTTTGAAAATGTGTGTGTGTGTGTGTATGTGTATACATATACACATACACATATATACAGTATACGTGCCTCTGTTCACCGGTGCTGCCTGCCCATTCTCCTTAGCTTCAGCATTATGTCCTCCATCAATTATCTGAAACATCTGCTCAGTTGCACACACACACACAGCAAATAAACAACAAACTGTACTTTTCTCAGTCTCTGGTGAGAATTGGCATCTATATAAACTGTGCTCAGCTCTGTTGAATGGACTGTTTAGTAGAAACAGTAAAGCTTCAGACAGCACTGTCAGCAGATGAGTGCAGATCCACGCAGCAGTTTTCAACAGATGTCTCTATATTATGTTTGTTGTGATGTTTAAATGTCGAGCCCTTGAGCTGAGATGTAATGTCTGTGTGGTTTGTGTGTGTGTGTGTGTGTGTGTGTGTCTGTGTGCGCGTGCATATGTTTTTGCAGGTAAGGCCCAGTTCATCCACATGGGTGAGGAGGTGGACGGGGTGGATATGAGAGCGGAGGTGGGCCTGCTTAGTCGTAACATCCTGCTCCGTGGGGACATGGAGCCTAAATGCTATGGCAATGAGGCCTGCAAATTCTTCGACTTTGACACTTTTGGAGGACACTTGAAGGTACGCTCTTGTTGTAACTTTGTCATTTACAGAGCAGACAACCAGGTCATTCACATATGAACCAGTTTCCACCAGGGGTCATCATATGCTGCCCATACGATGACCCCTGGTGGAAACTGGTTCTGCAGTGACTAGCAGTGACTTGTTACAGACCTATCTGCATTTTTTTGTGACAGCTACTATGATTTGAGCTTGACAGGTACTGTAATTATTGACCTTGGAAACAGCAGTTGACAAAACAATCTCAATTCGAGGTCCACTTACTTGCTTTCAACTTTTAAGTCAACTTAGATGACTGTTTGAACAACTAATAAGTAAGTAACTTTATTTATATAGCACCTTTCAAGAGCAGAGACATCCAACATACATACAGACATAAAACACCATCCAATAGAAATTAAAAGAAAAACAATTACACAAAGGCAAGTCTAAACAAATGGGTCCTAGGCATGCTGACCCCTGGCATTGCAGACTGGTTCAACTTTGTGGTTGTATCATCAGATCCAGGCCATGTGTTGTGGACACTCAGGTGAAGAGAGGAGCAGAGCTGTCAACCAATCACCACCTGGTGGTGAGTTGCATCAGATGGTGGAAGAGGCTGCCAGACAGACCTGGTAAAGCCAAATGTGTAGTGAAGGTGAACTGAGAAAGTCTGGCTGAGGCCCCTGTCTGCGAGGCCTTCTGGGGATATTGTTGAGCGGTGGAAAGAGCACTTTGAGGAACTCCTGAACCTGACCAGCACATCCTCTGTGGAGAAGGCAGAGTTTTAAGACTCTTTAAGAGTCTTGTCGGGGGAATGCAGGAGTATGGGGTACCTGGGCTTTTGCTACGAGCCATCCGGTCCTTGTATAACCAGAGTCAGAGCTGTGTCCGTATTATCGGCAGGAAGTCAAACACATTTTCTGTGAGTGTTCTGCCAGGGTTGTCCCTTGTCACCGATTCTGTTAGTGATTTTCATGGACAGGATCTCAAGTTACAGCCTGGGGGAGGAGAGTGTCTAGTTTCGGGACCAGAATTGCGTCTCTGCCCTTTGCAGATGATGTGGTTCAGTTCGCTTCATCAAACCGTGAAACTTCAGCACTGGCGGTTTGCAGTTGAATGTGTAACGGCTTGGACGAGAGTCAGCACCTCCAAGTCTGAGGCCATGTTTCTCTGCCAGAAAATGGGGGATTTGCTCCCTCCAGGTTGAGAGTGAGTTGCTGCCCCTAGGGAATGAGTGAGGAACTTGAGATCGACAAGTGGGTTGATGTGGGGTCAGCAGGTAATAAAGGTATTGTACCGGACCGTTGTGGTGAAGAGGGAGCTGAGCTGGAAGGCAAAGCTTTTGATTTACCAGTCGATCAACGTTCCAACACTCACCTATGGTCATAAGCTTTGTGTAGTGACTGAAAGAATGAAATTTGCTGATACAAGTGGTCAAAATGAGTTTCCTCCATAGGGTAGCTGGGCTTACCCTTAGATAATAAGGTAAGGAGCTCAGACAACTGGGAACTCGGAGTAGAGCCACTGGTTTCTTCACGTCCTGAGCTGATCAGACCTTGTCCCTGCACCTATTAATTAATATAGAGACAGTTCGAAAATCATAGATCATCGTTTTATAAGGCTCTTTTTTTAGAATTATCAATAGGAAGAATACGGGGTATGAAGGCTGAGGCAACAAAAGCCCTTACTCTAACAATGGAAAAAGTAAAATCACAAATATAACCGCATTGTAGATTGTATAACTACATGGTGTAGCGATAATGGATGTGTATGTGTATAGTGCAACAAGATATGCCTTGGTTATATTCTTACATTCATATCGGCTAATATGACTTACTAATTCGGCCTACAGTACATGGACTTGTCCTTAGGTTCATTCGTACATTTTATTTCTGTATCTCCTGTATTGATATTAAAGAAGGGAATGTGGATACAAAAAGAAAGGGGTAATAATAACTATATCCAATTATAATTGTATAGCTTAAAAGAACTAAGAACTCAGGTCGCTGTGGGGGCAGGAAGATAGATGGGAGGAAGGGGGAAAAGTTATAATCAGGATTATAGGAGGTTTAAATAGAGGTTGAATTTTTGTTTTATAATTTTCATGTCACTTTGTGAATGGAAATTGATGTACATTGTAATGCATATGTGTTTACCTTAGTGAATAGACACTTCATCCTTCAGTTCATCAAAAACTTTCAAAATCACCAAATTTGGAGATGTGTGGTTTTCACTGGACAGGAAGGAAAAACTGTAATCAGAAAAGTAACTAGTAACTCGTCAGACAAACGTAGTGGAGTAAAAACACAGTACAATATTTGCCTCTGAGATGTAGTGGTGTAGAAGTATAAAGTTGCATAAAATGGAAATACTCAAGTAAAGTACAAGTACCTCAAATTTGTTCTTAAGTACAGTACTTAAATGTACTTTGTTACATTCCACCACTGCTATATCAGCAGATGATGTATGGATGAACAGATCCATCTCCGTGACAACAGGGCAAACTCCATCTTCTGATGAAGGCCATGTCATATGGTTGAAAGCTCTGTAAAGAAGCTAGTAAGTGGAGATGTTGAGATTTGTCGACCAACTGACCCACTATCCATCCATCCATCCATCCATCCATCCATCCATCTATCCATTGCCATCCCTAGAGACACACTGCTACATTGGTTGAAGAAAAAGGATTTCGAGGCCCTTGGTTGTGCAAAGCAACAAAAACCATGCTGTATGTATCAGCCTGTCGGCCTGTCAACGGGAGGAAACAAGACAGTGGTGAGAGGAACTCAGAGACAGGAAAGGACAGAAGAAGAGAGCGTGTGAGAGAGGCTGTGGTTGTATTCCTGCTGCCCTCTTGTCCCCAGTTATCATATCCTACTATACTATAAATGATATAATAATACATTTCCACCACAGGCCTATATCACATATTTCTCATGCATGGGCGTGTGTACAGCATGTACGAATGACACACAAACAGAAAGGAAAGCCTCTGAGATTTCAGTGAAGCCCTTCAAAATGAACGCCTGAGAGCACACTCCCTCCTTCACACTGCCATTGCTGTCGTGTAAAAACCTCGCATCTCCACTAACATCAGTTGGTCATGAGCTGAGAGGAGCAGCCTTTGTTTCAGCTTGTATTTTAAAAAATGTTTTATAAACAGCAGGGGGTTGTAGCATTTTCTCAAAGGCTGTAATCTTTCGACTGAAGTTACAATGGAAATCACCAGAAGTGTTAGTTAGGAAGGTTTTTGTCATGATGTGGTGCAACAGCGGCTCTGGTTTGTGGAACAAAGCTGTTTTTCATCAGTGAGTCACTCTGCTCTCTGCCTTTTATTCACTTGTGAATCTCCATCTGCCCTTCGCCATTCTCCAGATCAACTCTCCTGTCATGTTAACTGCCTCTAAGATGTCCTTTCATCCCTTCTTTCTCTTATTCATCCTCCTTTTCTCTATTCTCTTTCCATTTCTTCATCTTTATTATATCCTTTTTCTAGCCCATTCCTTACTTCCCATGTTTCTTCTTTCTTTCCCATGCCCCTGTCCTTTCATTCTTCCTCCCACCTTTTCTCCTCCATACCTCTTTTTCTTCCTACTTCCTTCGACTGTGTCATATTCTTCCATCCGTGCCATACTTCCTTCTTTCCTTTTTCTACCTGTGGACTGACCTCCCTCCATCCTGTCTTTGCAGTCCTCCCTCTTTCCATCCTTCAAACCACCCTCCTTCTTTTCTTTCTCCTCAATACCTTTTCCGTCATGCTTCCTTCCTCTCTGCATCCTCACATCTTTCCATCCTTTTCTTCTTTCCTTTTTTCCTGACTTTTTTTTAAATCTGTGAACTATGTCTAACCTTTCCATCTTTCCTTGATCCCTCCTTCTTTCCATCCCCCTACCCACCTTAAGCCATACCTCCCTCTTATCACGCTTCTTTTCATTTCTCCTGTTCTTCCTTATGGTCCCCTCCCCAACTATTTCTTTATTTTGCTTTCTCCCTCCTTGCTCCTTGCATTTGTCTATCATTCTTCCTACCTTCCTCCTGTCTTTCTCTCCTTTCACCCTTGCTCTTTCGCTTCTTAATGCCACTCCTTTCTTTTCAGTATCCCTCATTTTGCCTCTTCCCTTCTTTTAATTTGATATTTTTTATTCACAAACACCTACTTTACATCATTGCATTTCAATACCCCTATATGCTTTATTTTTGCCAATGATTACAGTTATCGCTGCTGATTTGAGTGATGCAACAACCTGATCTCCCTGTAGGAGTGACTGAAATGTGTCTGCTGTCATTATCAGGTGGAGCGGGGCTTCAGGGCAGTTCATATATCTGGGGTGGAGCTCCAGCACATGGGCCAGCAGACAATGGGACACTATCCGGTCCATTTCCATATGAACGGAGACGTGGACGAGAGGGGAGGCTACGACCCCCCCACCTCCATCAGCGATCTGTCCATCCACCACTCCTTCTCCCGCTGCGTAACCATCCATGGCTCCAACGGATTGCTGGTCAGTTAAGAATTTTTACTCAAATGTAGTTTTTTATTCTATTTTTACTTGATGCATTTGTAAGAGACATAATTAAAGAAATAGTTTGACATTTTGGGAAATATGCTTTGCTTTTCGAGAGTTAGATGAGAAGATCAATACCCCTCTCGTGTCTGCACAGTAAATATGAAGCTACAGCCAGCAGCCAGTTAGCTTAGCACAAAGACTGGAAGCAGTGTGAAACAGCTAGCCTGGCTCTGTCTAAAAGTGCCAGCACCTGTAAAACTGTCTAATTAACACATTATATCTTATATCATTATAAGTGTTGTGGTTTTATGGGGGGTTATGTGCTGGATTGTGTTTTGGCTGGGTGGCAGTGACGTCCTGAAAGGCTGGGTTGATACTTTCACAGCCATTTGCAATCTTTGTTTGCAATTATTTATCGGGAAGCCTTGCACTAGTGACATACTGTCAGCCCGTTATCAGTAAAATTCAATGTTTCTGTTCCCTAACAGGTAAAGGATGTGGTGGGCTATGACACGCTAGGCCACTGTTTCTTCATGGAGGACGGTCCAGAAGAGAGGAATACCTTTGACCACTGCCTGGGTCTGATGGTGCGAGCCGGGACCCTGCTGCCCTCAGACAGAGACAGCAAAATGTGCCGTGACATCACTGAAGGAGCTTACCCGGGATATGTGGCCAACCCACGCCAAGACTGCAGGTAGGACAACTGCACGCACTGTTTAACCTCTTCCATCCCACGGAGGGTCTGCCGTGGATCTGCCAGGTTGAGATCCCAAAGTTTCCAAAGACACTAAATATATCAAGCTGAACTTTGATAATGATGTACAACACATGTTTAGTTTGGAGATACAAGGTGTTCAACATTGCAGTAGGGATAAGCAGTAACACAAAATTACTGATACAATTCCAGCTGGTCAATACAAACTTTAAACTTCAACTCAATGCAGATGTTTTTGTTGCGTAAAACGTGCGTCCATCTGGCGGTCGGACTAACATGGTTCTGGTATCTAACCCGCAGCGCAGACACCCCTGATTTTACCATTTTCTTCTAGTTTTCCCAACTTTTCCCAACTTTTCCCAACTTTTCAAGATTTTCTCTTTCCTGACATTATGACGTGCTGCTCCAAGGAATGACTAGGAAGCAGACATACAATGTGATCAATCAATCCCTCGCTGAGATGAATCAGGCGTAATAATTAGTGTAGTTACTAGTCAATAGTTTAAACAATCACCTCACGCATTACAATACATGGCCTTGCCTATGCTCTTTAAGATTAATGTTACATTTCATACAAGTAACCTGAAGAGAGGGTCACACTCAGGAGTTTGCCATTCAATTGAGTTTACTAACTCATCTGTCTGGTAGCATACAAAATGTTTTCGGCCATCCGGCCTTCATCAGTGTATACAAAAAACAGGGATATGGTCCTATTTAAATAGGTCAGGTGGGTAAACAGGTGAAATCACTGCAAACCTCACCCAGAATGGAGTCACACACAGTCAACAGGTGAATACAATCATTGCGACTGGTGTTGCATACTGCCTCAAAGCAAATTGTCGTTAAACCTTGGAACTCTATATATTTTCACCTTAAACCTATCAATAGGTCAGACAGTTTGAATAGTGATCATTAAAAATTATTTTAAAAAAACCATTACAAAACAACTATGGTAACCACTGTGGACATCAGGTTTCTCACCGTTCATAAAGCAGGTTAAACCAATAGTTGGCTAGATAAATATATTCGAGTGTCAAAACCCAACTGAACATTGTAACTTCCAAAAGATTCATTATTCAAGCCGTGACATCCGCCATGATTAAGTATTGAATGTTTTCCTCAATTCCTTGCAAATATATTATTATATTAACTTAAGATAAGAGTAACAATTTATATATAGTAATATTCTGGAAGTTACCATGTCACTGAATTTACAAAACAGGGATCAAGTTATTTTCCTCACTCATGCCAGTAGGATACAGAGTTTTCAGATGATGAAACACTCAACACTTTTCAGGATTACTACCTCTGTGGTTAAGCCACATTTTCTCAATGCCAATACATTTCACATCCTCCGTTTTGTGTCCATGTTCTCAGAAATGGCGTGCCACAGGTGATGTCACTTCTGTCCATCTAATACTACTCCTGTGCTCATTGATTATATATTATTTATTGCATTGACAGAATAGTAGAAAATTACATGGGTGGAGTTACAAGAATGAGGGATTAGATTTGATACTCCTTTCTTTGTGTGTGTGTGTGTGTGTGTGTTACTACTTATTAAATGTGTCAGTTTTCACCATATTGCTACGTGAGGTACATGATCTACAGGGGAAGTTTCCCATAATGAATGTCTTCGGTCTAACTGTATGTGAGTCCGCCTTCACCAAGCGATCTTCTTGACCTCTTGTACTGTATGTAAACAAAGGAGGATGCTGAAAACTGTTTTTAATGTCCTGTCAGATGACAGAATATGCCAATGTTTCACGATTACAGATATAATAATTGAACTGAACGGTTTATAGGTCAAAACATAGTTCACAAAGTGAGGTCTTTTCGTTCTGTTTTCCTTGACAAATAGCTGTTTTCTTTCGGTTTTGTTCACAGTCTCTATCGCTAAGTGGAGGCATGATTCTGGTTCATGATTCTTATTTATATAGCGTCAATTCATAACAGAAGTTATGTCATTGCACTTTTCCTATAGAGCAGGTCTAGACCGTACTCTTTATAATATTATTTACAGAGACCCTATAAATCCCACCATGAGCAAGCACTTGGCTACAGTGGCAAGGAAAAACTTCCTTTTAAAAGGCAGAAACCTCGAGCAGAACCAGACTCGCGAGTGGGAGAGGAAAGAGAATACAAATGCAAATTCCACATACAATTTTAAAATAATAATAATGTAATGGTAGTGGTAATATTAATAAAATAATAATAGAAATAATAATGATAATAACAACAATTATACGCAAACATTTTAAAGGTCAGAAAATTACCTGAAGTTGTGAACTTATCACAACTATCATCATACATATCAATGAAATAACAAATTTAAAAAAACTTTAGAACTGTTTTGTTCTTAAGTTTATGCATGCAAATGTGTGACTCAAAATTCAATTCAATTTTATTTATATAGCGCCAATTCAAAACAGAAGTTATCTCATTCCACTTTAGAGTGCAATGAGAAAAAGTGCTAACATGGATGTAAACATCTAGTGGTAGCTGTAGGAAACCACTAAGACACCACCCAATGTACAACCTCCACAACAAGAAGGTGGCAGAAGTTGAATATAGATCGGAGGGTGTGATGATTAATAAATACTCTCTCAGCCAGTCACGTCACTTGTCTCATTGCTCTGAAACAGCTGTGCCAATCACAGGGAGGTATGATGTCTTCAAGAAATCATATTTTCCATATCTGGATGCTGCAGAGCGGCACGACGTGAACACACAGCACCGCAAATCTGCAGCCAGAGGCAGAAGGTGTGGGTTTTTAACTGTTGATTGGTAAAATGACAATAGAAATGAATAATTGATTAAATAAAATAAAACAAAATTGTCTGGTAAAGCATTTATATGATCAATCATCAGTCCAACGCTATGTCAGCCATAATTTTATTGTATTTCACATTGTAAATGATTACATCAATGGATTTTTTTTGGTTGGAAAGGAGGCTGTGATGCACAGGATTAATGAGCAGCATAGTGCAGAGTTATAATGGACCAGTCGGCTGTGTGTAGAGGTGTATGGGGTTATTTTGCCTGGTGTCGTTAGAAAGTGATTTAATCAGGGTAAACACACTGAATGGCCGGGCGTAATGGCACTGCGCCTCTCAAATCAGAGGCTGCAGATTTCTCAACATATCTGTTCTGCTGTCTTCAGATGGCTGCAGGCACATAATGAACTTAAGAGTAGAGAAGCTTTTCATACTGTATTAAGTAGCTGTGGAAAATAGATGATATGAATTAAAAAATATTAATATAAATTTATAGATAAATGCATACTTCCTGCTTTAACCACATTAAACATTATTTTTTGTTTCATTAAAATTTGCTGCTATTTATTGCTGTGCATTTGCTCCAAGTATTCTGTTTGCTGTTGTTGATGAAATCCTCAGACTGGCATTGTGCTACAAACAGAAGTGGTTCTGAGACGTCTATTCTCAGTGCAGAGTGTCGACCTATTTTCCACCAAAATACCAATAACTCTCTTTGCGCTGCCTCATTTGAATGAACCTCCTCTCACCTGTGCACTGTACGCTTGGCGCCAAGTGAATGTCAACGTTAGGAAAATACCAAGCTGTCAGAGCACTGCTTGCGCTGTTTGTTGCGCTGCTACAAAAATAGGTCCCAAAGAGGGGATTATGTTAAAAAGACTGTACCTTTGGAAGATACCCACTTGATTTCTAAGCCTTAACTTCAGATTATGTCCCCATTACTTCCATTGGACGCACAATAGAAAGGTTCTTTTAATGGCCAGAACAGGAGGAATATTACAGCAAGCAAAATCTGTTTCAGTGTTTTTATTGGCAGCTGACGATTGTTTTATTGTACTTGAAAAATTCTGAACTTATCCTTTAAAGCAAGAATTTTGATCTTCTATTTTGAACTACAACCAACATGAGGCAAAGCCCAGCTCAGCTGTGTCCACCACATGGAGACACACACACTCACAGAAATGTTTCTCTTTCTGTACTTGTGAGGACCCTTATTGACACGATGCATTCCCTAGCCCCCAGCCTTAGCCTTAAAACCAAGTTTTAGTGAGTAGTAGTAGTGAGGACCAGCCAAAATGTCCTCACAATGCAGAAATGTCCTCACTACAATGGTTAATCTGAAATCGGTCCTCATCCAGATAGCAATACAAGCCCACACTACACATTTACCAGTAGAGGAAGCCTCTTTCCTACACTGCACCTTCACTTTGTTAGAAAGGCATTATATTTAAAGCATAAAGATGGAGCTCAGAATATAAAGCACTTTAATCCAGGTCACATGACTTTTTTTATCTTTCCACACTGCCTCTGCCTTCAGCTGCAGAGCATAAAGGCCAAGGTTAGGGATGCATAAGGGCACTGGCTTTCGCTGATATGGAGTCATCCACCTGCTTTCCAACATGAGGGCAGGATTTGTTGTTTCTAATGTTATCTTAGCCTCTACTTTCTGCTCCTTTCCTTTCCTTTTTTCTTTTCTCCTTTCATCTGTCCTCTCCTAATTATAACATCCTGGTAATACATGATGCACTATACTCCTAGTGAGGCTTTTTGTCCAATTTGTCTGCATCAATATATTCTGTAATGATTTCCAAATCCCACTGTTTTTTACAGTGGCCCTGAGGGTCAAAACACAACAACATTTCACAAAACACAACAACATTTCTCCTCAGTCCTTTCAAGCGTGCTTCCGGGTCCCACGGGACATTTTAATGTCATGATACAGTATGTTGAAAGCATATCAAGAATTCGGCTACATCATGTCCTTTGTTAAAATATTCTCTTATGATTTGAATCTTCCCTTCCATCCTTTCAAACTCAGTTTAAGATTTGTACAAGGACACTGCTGAGAGCAGTAGGTTAGCCTACACAAACAGAAAATGACATTGAACTGAAAGGGACTCCTTTCTTCGTTCTTTTCCGTAATCTGAAATGTTGTTGTGTTTTGATCCTCAGGGCCGCCGTAGTATTTATTACTGTGGTTCAAAAATTCCAATTTAATCAAAGATGATTGCTCTAACAATGTTTCCCACTGTAAGATTCATGATGATGATGTCAGTTTTTTACGCTCCCTTGGGATTCCTTCTAGTCTTTTCCCCTGTCATTGTTGAGTTGTGTAAAATTGAAATGCTCAGATGAGAACAATACATTTTAGTCAGAATTGCCATTTAATCTGAGCCAGATGAATGTGCTGAGACTAAACACTTTACTTATTTAAAGAGAGTGTGTGTGTGTGTGTGTGTGTGTGTGTGTGTGTGTGTGTGTGTGTGTGTGTGTGCTTGAGCATGCATTTAACAAAACAAATTATCTATCCACGCCATCTCCTTTAGCGGAAACAGCACGACATGGCTGTTGGTTGTGATTATAAGCATCGATTCCTTCAGTAGAGATGTTTCCACTCACAAACACACACAAAACGTAGCTTTTTAACAAGGCCCGGCAAACCCGCTCTCGCACATCAACATACCTGATTTCAACAAACAGAAATGTGCTTTTTCACTAAAGATGTTCACTCCCACATCTGCAAACTGAATATCAGACTGACATTTAGACTAACTGCAGAAGTCAGTGAGTGTGTGTGCTTGTGCATAAAGTCTATTTGTGTTGTATTGGTTAGATTATTGAAACTACAGTAGTCGGGCTTTGATATGGGCAGTGACAGAGCAACATTTGAATTTAATTCAAACAAGCATGTAACATACAGTAAAATATTGCCTCGTCCATTCTTATCATTCCAAACTACCTTGAGGCTGTCTGCTATCTCCCCCTGCTGGTCGTTATCGGTGTGGCCACTGTAGCACACTGCTCTGATTCCACTGATGCAAAGAAATGTATGTACCCACGCGAGAGGAGGAAATATCAAATCAAGTCTTTTATCAATTGCAGTACCACTCACGCTGTTTATTTGTCAGTCATGTGCAGTGGTGGCCCCCCCTATACGCTGAATATGCAATTGCATGGGGCCCCGCAAATCCTTTCTTTTTTTCTTTTTTATAAAGAAAGTTGCTGGGGGACATAAAGCCAATCAATGGCTCTGACCAAGAACAGGGGGCCCCACCGCAATGGATGCATCATGTCAAGCTAACATTACCAACATGTCTGTTGGTAATGGCTTGAGCGCTGGAATCTGCATCACCCACAGAGAGGGAGAGGAGGGTGTACGTGTCCGCACAGAGTGCCAGGAGAGCTGTCGCGGATGGCAGAGACAGAGAGATTTTATTCCACCGGCGAGAGTAGTCACGAGGATAGAACGCTCAGGTGATTTAAAGGCAGCAGTATTACAGAAATGCCCCTGACATTATGCATGAATGAATGAATGAGATCAGAAATTTCACTTGCTGCATTCTGTCAACAGGTCGACAGGCACTGTCATCAACAACCAGCAGGCGTCATGCATGTATGCTAACTAAATATCTGACAACCCTGCATCAACCTATCACAATGTACTGAATTGAAAAATATATTTTTTAATTCTTACATTTATCTACAGTTGTTACAATTAACGCCATATATGAATTACCCAGTCAGATTATTAGTGCATGAAGGATCAAATTTTGTTTTTGAGATTATTTTGAATTGTTGCTGTTGAGTGTTGGCTGGGTTTTATTGTTTTTCTGCCAAGAGCTGTATTACCCTCAGGGCAAAATTCTTAATGAAGGCATGTTTAGTACAAATGTGTGTTTTGTGTATTAATGTCATGCAAGGATTATGCCCACTTTATAGGTTCCAGGAATATATATATATATGTTACAAGTACTTTGGAATACCACAGGCAAATGGCAACCTCGAAGAGGTAACAAGAAAGACAGCAACGGCCAAATACCTCCAACGAGTAAGGCAAGTCCTAAGAAGTCAGCTCAATGGCAAAAACAAGGCCCAGGCAATAAACAGCTACGCCCTGCCAGTGATCAGATACCCTGCGGGAATAATAAGGTGGCCAAAGGAAGAGATACAGACCACAGACGTTAAGACGCGAAAGCTCCTCACCATGCATGGAGGGTTCCATCCCAAATCCAGCACCCTGAGACTGTACGCTAGCCGTAAGGAAGGCGGCCGTGGACTAGTGAGTGTGAGAGCCACTATCCAGGATGAAACATCCAAGATCCACAAGTACATCCAAGATAAGGCCCCAACAGATGACGTACTCAGGGAATGTCTCAGGCAATGGGGAACAGAGGAAGACGTGCTGGAGGAGGGACCATCATGGGAGGACAAACCCCTACATGGGATGTACCACCAGAACATAACTGAAGTGGCTGATATCAAGAAGTCCTACCAATGGCTAGAGTGGGCTGGATTGAAGGACAGCACAGAGGCACTCATCATGGCTGCACAGGAGCAGGCCCTGAGCACCAGAGCAATAGAGGCCCAGATCTACCACACCAGACAAGACCCAAGGTGTAGGTTGTGCAAAGAGGCCCCTGAGACAATCCAGCACATAACTGCAGGGTGTAAGATGCTGGCAGGAAAAGCATACATGGAGCACCATAACCAAGTGGCTGGCATAGTGTACAGGAACATCTGCACTGAGTATGGACTGGAAACCCCAAGGTCAAAGTGGGAAACACCTCCAAAGGTGGTAGAGAATGACCGAGCCAAGATCCTGTGGGACTTCCAGATTCAGACTGACAGAATGGTAATGGCGAACCAGCCTGACATCGTGGTGGTTGACAAACAGCAGAGGAAAGCCGTTGTGGTTGACGTGGCGATACCAAGCGATGGCAACATCAGGAAAAAGGAACATGAGAAACTAGAGAAGTACCAAGGGCTAAGAGAAGAGCTGGAGAAGGCCTGGAAGGTGAAGGCAACAGTGGTGCCCGTGGTCATCGGAGCACTCGGGGCAGTGACCCCCAAACTGGAGGAGTGGCTACAGCAGATCCCTGGAAGAACACCAGACATCTCGGTCCAGA
The DNA here is from genome assembly GCF_020085105.1 of Siniperca chuatsi. Lineage (NCBI taxonomy): Eukaryota > Metazoa > Chordata > Actinopteri > Centrarchiformes > Sinipercidae > Siniperca > Siniperca chuatsi. Next base: position 35,562,088 of record NC_058042.1, read on the forward strand.
AGAGTGCAGTACTGAGAACAGCAAAGATACTGCGCAGAACCCTCAAGCTCCCAGGCCTCTGGTAGTGTACCCGAGCTCGAAGGACGAGACCACCCGCGGAGGGTGAAGAACAAAGTTTTTTATATATATATACAGTATATTGAACTATATATTGTATAAACAGTAGTTTATAGTTTTATTTCGTAGTTCTCGGCTCCAGCCAAAGTAAGGAGGGCCCCCTGTTGTCTAGAGCCGGCCCTGGTCATGTGTCTGGTGGCCCGGTGTGTATCGGTCAAACTAAATGAACCCTTAAGTTAAGATTTGCAGAGCACTCGCCCTCCCCCCTGAAATTTTATGATGTTGAAAAGATTTCCCCATTGCTAAGAGGAGAGGACATTCTGAACAAACCACCCTTGTTACCAGACAGAACATTCTTTCTTTCTCCAATGTCTGCATGTGGCAACTATTGTATGGTGTAGGTTAGGGAAACATTGTGGGTATGGTTAAAACAGTAGAAATGACTGCACTTGCAGGTCTATGACAGGATGCAAACCGTTTGCGAAACTACATAAAGGACACGCTTCTTCCTGTACAGTATATCCCTGCTGGTTTTTATCAGTGTGGTCAGTGTCCTTGCGCAGTCAGTCAAACAGCCCCATGTCTTTGCTATTGGATACTTTTTAATGACAGATTTTAATGAGAGAGTTATGTTATGCTACTTGACTCTGCCCTGCCTTGACTTTATTTGACCTTCAGTCACATTCTGACAGTTAGTTTAAAAATAACATATACATCCATGTTTCCACAAGTGGGTTAACAGGCAACAACAGAGTTAGGAAGAGTTTAGGTGAGAGGCAGAGGGAAACAAAGACCCAGAGAAAAGCAAAAATAAAACAAAACGAGTAGAGGGGGGAAAGTGGAGAAAGGAGAAGTTCAAGGTGTAGTGCTGTCAGGTGCTAAACTGACATTTCTATTCATATTCATTACCCTAAGCTGCCTTTTTGCAAATACTTGCAAATGGAAATATACTGATTTTTTCATTATAGACTGGTGCATGTGTGAAAGGTGCTTTCTGAGGTGCATACGTGCACACAAAAAGAAACCCAGAAGAATGTGCGCATTTATGAATAAAACAAATGTTCAGAGATGTCTGTGCTGTAAGAAAAGGTTGTATAGTACAAATGTAAGTCAAAAGAAGCCAACAATAACTGACGCACTTTTTTAAAAATCTAGAAATCCAAGAGGAAGATGCAGAAATGAAGAAAAAGAGCAAAATCTAAGAGACAGTATGAAGATTAAAATGAAAAGGTCTGGACCCAATTCTATCTACATGAATATATGGAGACAGATTGAGTGTCAGTGTCCACTCACTGTTTGTGTATGCACTGCAAGTGCTTGAGAGATGGCTAACAAAGTTTAGCTGTGAACACTTTGGAAGTTTGTGGTTTACTGTGTACCCCTATACTGTATACACAAACCCCTGTAGACTGAGCTACTGTAGAAGTCTGAACTGGACTGGTGTATGACATCATTATAAACATCAGCGAAACAGCAAGGACCCTGGATAAGAGAGTGAACACCAGAAACAGACAACATCAGCTGTCTGTGAACACCAGACCAACATCAACTGGGAAGAGGTCAAATGTCATCAACCAGGAGTCCGCGGACGGCCGGAGAAAGATCAAGGAGGACAATCACATCCGACACCAAAGACCATCTTTGGTCAGAGACAGAAGGTAGCATCTGCCCCCATGTACAACCACCTGTTATCATGTGACCAACAGTCCATACTTAGGTCACATGACAACGACGCAAATTGCATCTGCTGATGAAGACAGTGAGATGAGGTTGAAAACCTTGGTAAATGCTAGTAAGTGGACCTTGAGTTATTTTTCATGTGAACAACTGAGTGCAATGCTATGAATGCCTTCAAGGAGAGACTGAAATCTGAAAATGTGCGCCATTATTCCTATATTTAAACGGCAACATATCGTATGAACTAGTTCTGTTTGAGCATAGCGGGACCTTTAGCCTGCGCAGTGTTGCACTTGAGCTGTTGTTGTGAAGGCAGAGTAATGGGGGCATCGGCAAAAATGCAATCTTACAGAGCTCACAAATGAAATTCCACCCACCTCCAGTGAATTTGGGTGGAGGCAGAAATGTCAGAGGCAGATATAACAACCTGTGCAAATACAACCAAAACTATCTGCATAGTGAGATACCACTAGTGGGAAGTGAGAAAATATGTTTTTCTGTAATTTGGGTCAACAGACCGTCTAAATGTACACCAGTCAGCAATCAGTCAGTTTTTAAGATCAGGTCTGTGGTTTATCTTTGATTGTAACAACTTTTCTTTCTCTTTCTTTTTCCAGCAGTCAATTTGTTTGGTAAAGTAAAAGCTAAATAAATGAATCCAATTAGGCACAGTAAAGCTGTCCTACAAATTTATTTTGCAACTGCAACTTATAACATTATAACCTGAAATCTTTTCCCTCGATGGAAACTGAATTAGTTGAAGAAAGGTAGTTTCCCCTCCCTCAAGCCAAATCCATGTTAGTGTCTGCAGTAACAGCAGTTACTTTACGGAGACTTCCATGTAAATGATTCCATGGTGCATGCTCCCACGCACCAGCATGTTTGAATGTTTCCAGCTTGTGTGACCTTTACTCTGTGTCAGACTACTAAACTTTCTGTCTCTACATCATAATGTTACATTCATCACTTTCAGTCTGACTATAGGCTTTTCTAATGCAGCAATCCAATTCACATCATCCATACATCATCACTATCAACTCATCAAACATGGCTCCTCTAAAAGAGAGAAGAGAGCAGAGATTCTGTCTGATCCTCTCTAACAGAAGACACATCAAGGAGCCTGGGGGGGGACTGAACCTTAATTGGGGCTGGCTGAGACCTTGATTACACTAGAGCTAATTCCTTTTTCATTCCAACTGAGCTGCTGCAGGGGCTGATGGGTAGAGGAGCGTATATCCTTGTTAAGACTGCATAATTTAGAAGCAAGGTTAACAGACAGGTCAAGATGAGGGATGTAGCAGAGAGTTAAACCACTTTGCCACAATTTGTTTGCAAAGGATTCTGTCACCTTCTAGGCTTAAATGATAAAATTATTGTTGTGGAAATTTGAGCCGGGCTTTTATCCTTACAAGTAAGTATCGAAATGCTTTCTGTTTCCAGCAGTTGCCTCCTGCTTATTTTTATTGTTTTTTAATTTTTGTTATTATTTGTTTATAATGTTTTACAGCGGGTCCAGTATGTATCCAAATCCGGGCCAATAGTTTTGATAATTTGATAAAAGAAATTGTAATTGAAAAACTAAAATTTGAAACTGAAAGTTAAGTTTTGATCTTGAACTTACAATGATGTATTCAAAACAAAAATAAGTGTAGGAAAGGTTTTTTTTAGTCTAAATATGATTTTGATTCAATTCTGGAATTCTTTAGAATAAATAATTTATTTTCAGTTTTCACTTTCATATATATTTTGATATTTGAGGTCTTATTATTTTCAGAGTCAGATCTTTTTTTTACAGTTTCAAATCTTTTTTCACTTTCAGATAAAAAAAAATTCAGTTTCAGACGTCTGGCCTTGATCTGGCGTGGGGGGCGTGGCATCAACTGAGAGGGCGTGGAATCATGAGTGATAGGATAACAAAGAAGGCTGAGTACCTTCCACTATCACGTTGCCTTCAGGAAACGTAGGTACTGCGAGAAGTATGACTCAACACTTTCTATACACCATATTCACGTGATTGGCTGTGAAGAAAAACTGACTCCAGTGACAAAGTTCCATTTAACAAGCTTTTTTAGACCACACCTGGCACCAATCGCAGTATAAGAGCAATAAAATATGCCAGATTGTGCTGTTCAACAGCCGCACTATAAGGACTGACGTCCCCCACATACCACTGTGAACGCAGCGTAGTGTCAGCTTGTAATGGCGTCCGCTCCACCAGGGCAACCTGCTGGCGCCAGCGTGCAGGTAAGAAATGTTAGCTATTTTTTTTGAATAGATACTCTGGGAAATTAGCTTAAATATTCTAAAGATGGGTCATTTTTGTAACATGGGGACATGCAGAAAGGGAAAAGAGGTCTCTTAGGTGGGGAATTTGCCAAAGCAGGAAATTAACAGCATTAACTAGCTTTATACTAATGTTAGTGTTTATGAATTTTACACTCCTTTCAGTGTCCAGCTCAAGTTTTTGCCTTTAATGTGTATTGTCTTTGTTAACATCTGTGTTTACCATAATGTCGACTATAATTCGACAGTGGCTGCAGCTACACAGAGCCTTATACATGTGCTCACACAGAAGCTCTCTCTAAATATAATAATGCTAATGTTATTAGTGTAACCTTTTCATAGAGTTAGTTTACATAACCTTTGCAGTCCTCTTTGTTGATGTATTCTGATGCATAAGTTACGCCTTCCAAGTTTGCTCACTTTGCATATGTCTTAAGTGATAACTCGCATGTGGTTTGTTATATATATGGGTGTGTAACTTAAATCATTTAATCAAGCTAGCTAAAAGGGACCTTCTTCAGAGACTACTGACAAAAGTGTCCCAGGACACCCCAAGGACTGCCCCTAGATGTGGACTATTTGCAGTTTGTAGTGATCCAGGAGATGGTTCTTTTTAGGTCATTTTCGGGCCAGGTTGAGATGCCACAGGATGTCATCAGTGCTTTTACTGAGCTGTCAATATAGAGGACAACTCAAATCTGACACCAAGTCAGGTGCCACTGTTGCAAGGAGAAATGGGACGGCCAAAATATGTTGTGTCTCCTCAGCAACTACAAAGCCTGATAGAAATGTCCTTACCAGTGTCATGCATTGCAAAACTTCTGGGTGTATCTGAGAGAACAGTGAAACGGCGCTTGCACGATAATGGCCTTTCCAAAAAGCAGTTCTACAGCAACCTAACTGATGAAGAACAGGCACTTTGGTGAGGTCAGTGAAGGCCAGGACACCACATGTATGATACCAAATGATGAAAGGAATCCTGCAGGCCATGGGCCACCGTGTCCAGTGGAACGGAGTGTCTTCATCCATGCATCGTGGAGACTCTGTTAGTGTACTCTCAAGAATGACAAGGATGGTGTGTGTTGCAAGAAGGACATATTTTGTTCAGGGTCCTCTGCAGTTAGTACATATCAACACAAATCATAAACTCATCAGGTAGGCCATACTTTTGATATTTACATGCTATTTAGATATACAATACTTAAATACTTAATACCTAAATAAAGGATGATACCCTTGTTTTGCATCCGTAAATAAATGTACACAGATACAAATTTAAACTGATTTTGTGTTTTTTTTCCCCAAGAGATATGGTCTTGTTATTTTTGGAGGGATTGATGGGCTCACAAAAGGTAATTACTTTTCACCAATAACCAATACTTATAGACAAAGTGAGATGATGACAGATATGGGTCTACTGCTAAACTTGCTGTAGGGCGTACAGGATCTATATTTTTGTCAATATCCATCTTACCACTGACTCTGGTGTGAACAAGCTTGTATTTATATACATTTACAAGTCTGAAAAATGCTTTTATTTAATTTCCACTGAACGATATTCTCTGCTCCAGATCATGTACCTGGGTACTGCGACCAATAATAAAGCATCCACTGCACTTGATTTCTTCTCGGAGGCAGTGCAGAAGTATGGATTTCCATTAAGGTAAGACCACCAAATAGGTGTAGCTTACCATGGTACTAATTCCTCAGTGATTTGTGCATTAGCTGTCAGTTAGATGTATAATGGTTTTTATATGTTAGGTGTCAAACAAATGTTATACTGGCCATCAGCTCCAGTATTCTTGATTGAACGGTTTGATAATTTCAACCGTTTTGCACATCACTGGACAATGTTTTGACCAGTGAGATGACCAGAAAGACTTATGCACAACTAAGACATGAAGTAAGTAGGACCGACTCTTTAATTCAATTACTACACTAATTTGTTGAGAAATTGCCATTTTAGTCAAATCCTATACATCATTACTTGTCTAGATAAATCAAAGTGAATCAAATCACTATTTATCTGTCTAAAGCCCTGGTGATGATTAAATGTATAGCATACAATATTTAATCACTTCACCTTCTATCTTTCCTGGTAAACAATTATTAGAGTGATTTGGCTGATACTGTTAGGTATACATTTTTTCCAAAGTCTATGTATTTGGAATTCTCAAAAAATAAATAAAGATGTTAAAAGTTACTGTAGCCTATATCTTCTTTTTTTACATTTAGAAACCTGAAATGGCCAACTTACAAAAACGTATTTTATTTTTTGTTTCTTTATGTGTGTGATACATTCTTTTTAGAGTAAGAGGTAACGAAGGAGTGGAAAATATTGGTATAGTGCGATGCATTTTCCCTATTAGGGGCTGTGGAAGGGGAAGTTTCCTGTCAGGAAAGAGTGTGCACCATCAACGGTATATGTTTTAAATAATATTCAGGAGAATAATCATGTCAGATGTTGCCTTCCACAAAGTCATAATTTGTCATAGTTCAAATATACTGTTCAAACTTGAGGGTAATTTCATGTTTTCTTTTAACAGAAAAAAGAAATGGAAATACCATGGGTTTTTCTTTTTATACCAAAAAGGCAACAAACAAAGCTGTTTTTCCATTTTTGTTGTCTGAATCAAAAAAACGACCAAACCAAATGCAAATTAAAGCTGCTGCGCAGCTGTGAGTCGGGACCGGGCATTTTGAGGAGGAGGAAGAAGAAGGAGGAAGAGGGAAAAAAAGAAGACAAAAGCAGTCCATCAGCAGAACATTCCAGACCAAAGTCATCAACCTTGAAATCACGCTTCTCTAATCCACACAGCACAATGACTGAGTAGACATTAGCATGTTTATTCTGCATGGGCAGAATAGGACTCAAACTCACAACTTTAGACATTAAAGGCAAGTTTTTCTGTTTCTTCGTTTTTTGATTCAAACGAAAAAACAAACTATCAAAATGCACACAGACCTGTTTGGGTGACTATTTCAAACGTGCACTACGAGATTCTTCACAGCCTTGAGGATGAAGGTGTTCTAGATCCTTCTGCAGTGTTGTGCATGAATGTGCTAAAAGAGCGTCATTCATTGAACACGCTCATGTGAACATGAGCGTCGTTCACACCCGTGAGAGTTAACCCGGCATGCCGGTGTTTTGGGTCACAGATTTTTGAAAGACACAGCGAGATGAAGCATCCATCTTGGGAAATATCTGCGAATGAATGATGATCACAAGCGATCATTAACAAAGGGTAAGACGAGCCAACAGCCACAAAGTTCCTCCACCCAAGTCAAACTCACAGCATTTCGTAAAAGAAAGAAGAAATTAACATGAACTAGTTCATTTTTGGTACTGTGAATTTAGTTCAAAATTCAAAACTGTAAACTATGATTGTGAACTTGTTCATGCAGAGGGATCTCGATGTCTTCATTGTGGGTTGGGATAATCACTATCTAAGAGAGAGCAAAATCTGTCCACACAAAAACTGCAGACAATGGGACTCATCCAGAATCCTATTGATGCTCCATACCTGGCAGAGGTACTAATAAAGTTTTTATTTTTTAAGCATGGTATTGACTGTTATAGTTGTGGCCAGTATTCCTCTATCATAGAATAACAATGCTCACACCATTTCATTTGAAAGATTTTAGACACAAGCATTGTGCTTAAAACAGATTTACAACACTGTAAAGGAAGCCCTCAAAAATTGGAAGTACAACTGTATTTTTCACTGTATATTACACTACTGATTAAAATTGGTGGTAAGGACAGTTAATGTTATTTTTTTTTAATTATTATTATTTTATGTCATTTATAAAAACATGTTGCAAAGTGGTTTCCAATCACAGTATCAAAAAGAGATAACAGATAATTTTATTTATTCAAATTCAAATTGCAGAAAACTTGCTAATATCAAGGTGATGCTTAAAACTATTAAAATGCAATATATACACAGCATATAACCACATTAAATATGCATTATGTATAAAGTTTGACATCTTAATAACCTTTTTTGATGGATCAACTTTTCAAAAGCTGAACAAAACATATTTCATTGGCCACATAAAAGAATTGATACTATGTTGATACTTGCAAGTTCTGTTTACGTTGATCAACTTAAAATTTGCTTGCCTTTATACTTTATGTCCCCTGATTTCTATATGACAAATTTATATTAATTATATTATACATTTGAATCAGATTTTTTAAAATGTAGGAAACAGAGAATGCAGATCTTGATTTCAATGCTACCAGTGAGCTAGATGCAACCAGTTCTGGAGTGATTCTTCCACCTGTTGAATGTCCCCTCTGTGAGCAGAATATGGCAGGCCTTAGGGCCACTATTGATGTTATAAGACGATCTGAGTCCTGCAGCTGAGCCATTTATTTAGCTGAATTGAACTATGTACTAAATCATGTGAACTAGATGCAAACATTATATGTTTCAAGGGTTTAACCAATAAGTTTACAATGAATGTGTTTTAAATGTTTCTTTGTTGTAACAAAATTGAAAGCCACATGGTAAAAAAAAAAATCTCTGGGTAGCCAGTGGTGGAAGAAGTATTCAGACCCTTTACTTAAGTAAACATACTAATACCACAGTGTGAGAACTCTCCACTACAAGTAAAAGTCCTGCGTTCAAAACCTTACTTAAGTAAAAGTAAGTATTATCATCAAAATTTGTACTTAAAGTATCAAAAGTAAAAGTACTCATTGTGCAATAAAATGCTCCCTGTCAGTGTTTTCCTAATATATATGATGTTTCTGGATTAGGATTGTTTCTGCCCAGGAGGCAGGGCTGAAGGGCTGAGTAGGTCCAAGTGATGACCAGACATACGGAGCAACTCATGAGGTCCGCGACGAAGGCGAAACCCCTCTGGAGGACGGACTAAAGACCGGTGACGAAGACTGAAGCCATCTGGAGGTCTGGTGGAATGCCGGCGGTGGAACCCTTCTGGAGGCCGGCGGCATGGCTGGAGAACAAGATCCGGGTCTGGCGACAGGTCAGCAGGACAGGAAGCCGACGATGGGGAGACTGGTAGAGGAGCCGGCGGAACCAGTGATGCCAGGGAACCAGGAGCCTGCCACTCACGTGGAACAGGAGAGTGTTGATGCGATCCAGCAGCGGCAGGACGGGGCGGCTGCAGTCCAGCAGTGGCAGGACTGTGCTGCAGTTCAGGGGGTTGCTGTAGTTCAGGGGATTGCTGCTGCGACCCAGCAGCAGCAGGAATTTCAGGGTTGTGCAGCAGCACGGAGAGTTCTGGAGACCGCTGCAGATCTGAGCTAGGTGATGGCTGCGGCGAGCCAGCAGAGGTAGAATAGTGCTGCAGCACAGAGAGTTCAGGAGGTTGCAGCCCAACCGGAGCAGGAGGAGGTTGCAATCCAGCAGAGGCAGGACTGTGCTGTTGCGATCCAGCAGAGGCAGGACTGTGTTGCGGCCCAACAGGGAGTTCAGGGGTGTGCCACGGCCCAACAGAGAGTTCAGACCGCCGCGGCACAGGAACTGGTGTCGGCTTGGCTGCCGACTTGGGACCAGGCAGGACTGCTGATGGCTCTGGGGTGCTGGGCAGCTGAGTCTCTGGGGCACTGGGCAGTGGTGAAGATGAGCAGCTGGGCAGCGATGATGAATGACATTGTCGGGAGCCATGCTTCCTCCCAGGGGGTTTTCCAGAAGACGCCAAGACAGGAACGGGCTGAGGTGCCAGCTGGTTAGCAGGCTGAGACACAGACTGGAGACTAGCATGCAGGAGGTGGGCATGCAGGGATATTGGCTGGGAACTAGCAGGCTGGGGTGTAGGCTGATGACTGGAAGAACATTTCTGTCCCATATTCCATGTAAACACATGACAACATCATTGACAAGGAATGCTTTTTTTCATTAACCCAGCATTTCCATCATATAGAGGTCTTACCTGGTTAATTAACCCTTGCAACTGAACATCTGCCATCACTGTCAGGTTTATCTGCCCACTACAGGTAACTGTAAGTCCATGGGCTGAAAAAGGCGGTTGGTCACCTTGTGCCAAACTAACAGCCAAAATTTATCCAACAGTACTATTTTTAGACTTTTTAGGTACAGGGATGATGGTGGCTGTCAGGTGGGAACAATCTACTGTAACAGTGATATGTTGAAAGTGTCAGTAGTAACATCAACTAGCTGGTTGGCACATGTTCTTAGTACATGGCTCGGGATGTTATCAGGCCCAGCAGCTTTACTCATTTTCACTCTCAGCAGGATTCTTCTCACGTCCACTGTGGATACTGACAATGGCCGGTCTTCTGGAGGCGGAGTAAACTTTACAGCTGACTCTTTGTTGGGGAGATCAAAGGGAGCATAAAATGTCTTAAACTCATCTGGTAACGTGGCCTCACACATAATAGGGGAGCTCCTGCTTTTTTAGCCTGTGATGTTTTTGATCGCCTGCCACATTTGTTTGGTGTAGTTGGTGTTGAGGTCTCTCTCTAGTCTCTCCTGATGCCTCCACTTTGCCTCCTTGATGACAGCTTTCAGTCTCGCTCTAGCAGTGTTGTCTCCTTGTCTCCTGACCGAAAAGTAGCTTTCTTGGTTCTGAGTAGAGCCCTCACCTCTCCATTCATCCAGGCTTTCTGGTTTGGGAATGATTTTATTGACTTTGTGATCACCACATCATCAACATATTTGCTGATGTATGATGTCACTGATGATGTATATTCCTTAAGGTTGATGTGGTTCTTCTGGGTGGCGGCATCTCTGAACATGTGCCAGTCTGTGCACTCAAAACTGTCCTGTAGAGCTGCTGTAGCTTCATCTGTCCACACTAACTGTTTTTACTGGTGGTTTGAGACCTTTTTTCAGCTGGGTGTAAGTAGGCAGGAGAACCAGGGAAACATGGCCAATAGACCAAAATGGGGGCGGGGGAGAGTTTTGTAGCTGCCAGGAATGTTCGTGTACACACAGTGTAGTTGTTCCCCTGGTGGGGATGTGTACATGCTGGTGGAATTTAGGTAAAACAGTTACAAGGTTTGTTTGATTAAAATCACTAGCTACAATAAAAACACCATCTGGTTGTTTTGTCATGTGACTGCTGATGAGTTCCTGAAGTGTGTTTTTTTAATTTGCATCTGGATGAAGTACAAACAGCATTTACTGTGGTGCTCAAGGGCCTTCTATGTCAAGTAGTATTTTATTATTTTGTGGTTGTGGCCTTCTGATCTGTGACAGCACAAAAATGAATTCCTAGCCAATTACTTTAGACCGGAATAGTTTAATTGGAAGTTCAACCAAAAAATAAATATAAAAATTGTCTGACCATATTTCTATGTAGCCATCCAGATATTTTTAGTCAGGGTTGTCTAATTTGGGTTGTTGAGAAGACTGCCACTACTATTAATGGGGTAATATAACATTTTTCTATGTAAACATGCATGCAAACATGCTTGTTTTTGTTTTACCTGTGAGAAATTCCACTCCTGCCTCCCTAAATATGGTCACTTTCAGAGTAGCAGTGGGTGATTTAGTTTTTGTTTTTTTGTTTTTTTTTGCCATTGCCACTGCAGAAGGCCTTTCTCAAGAATGTTTGTACTTTGGATGTTGAACTGTTTCTCTGTGTCATCAACTCTTAGACAAATGGTGCCCAATACATAATCAACAAATAAAACTCATAATTAATGGATGTAAACTACAAATGTTGAATATAAAAGCTCTGTAGAATCAAGATCCTTGTAGGATGAAGAAGTTTATGTATTTAAACAACATCTTTACCTTTATCTTTTGATCTGATCCTCTTCATTTCCCTGTCTCATGGCAGTTGTCTCAGCCATGCCAAGATCTTCCTTTCCCCTACAAAAGTACAAGGGAGACACGTGTTGGTACTAAAAGAAAAAACAAGTACTGTAAAGTAACACATACATTAAAAATTAACATAAATGTCCACCATCTCAAATACCTTTCTCCATACATGCTATGGATCTCTTGGAACTGTGGTGTGAATTTCAAGAAACAGATAGGACACAGAACCTTCTGATGGAGATAGAACAGTTTGAATATTAGCAACTGTTCCATAAAAAAAAAAAAAGTTAATTTACACACATACAAAAACATCAAGTACTATACCTGCCTACATCTCTAACAAACACAATCCAAGATTTCTGTTTAGTACTATTAACCAGCTTTTAAATCCATCTCTTCCTGTCATTCTTGCCTCATCTTCTATGGACTGTGAAAACTTCTTATCATTTTTTGTTGGCAAGATCGATGGTCTGAGGTCCAATTTTTCCCTGACTGTTTTACCCTCATCGCCATTGAGTCGTCCTATTTTACTGCCTGAATTTGCTCCTATCTCCCTGCAGATCATTTTTAACACTGTAGCTCATATGCTTCCCTCCTCCATTTCCTGTGATACAGTTCCCACAAAATTTCAAAAATCTGTACTTCCTGTCTTAGGTCCCAGTCTTCTCGCTACAACAACTCTCTCACACCCGGGTCCGTACCTGACTATTTTAAAATTTCCAGTGTCCAGCCACTTCTCTCAACCCAGCCAAGTTAGAGAACTATAGACCGATCTCCATGCTACCCTTCTCATCCAAAATCCTTGAAAAAATTGTCCCTCTGGGACAATTGCTGGGCCTGATAAGTGAAATTTATCAAAGATTTTATGACCCTCAACCAACTTCAGGAGTTGGTTGAGGGTCATAAAATCTTTGATAAATTTCACTTTGACTTTCATCAAAATCATAGTACTGAGACCACATTTCTAAGGGTGACTAATGACGTTCATATGCATGCAGACACAGGTGAATATTCCATCCTCATTCTACTGGACTTGACTGCAGCCTTTGATACTATAGCCATTTTACTTGATAGGTTACATCACTGGGTTGGAATTTCTGGTACAGCTCTAAACTGGTTTAATTCTAATTTCACTAATAGATATGTTAATGTTTGTATCAATAATCATGTGTCCTCCTCAGCTCCCCTGCTGTGTGGAGTCCCTCAGGGGTCGGTCCTCGGACCAATCCTCTTCTCATTGTACATGCTTCCTCTGGGTCATTTGTTGAGCCGCTTTAATGATGTGTCATATCACTGTCATGCCAATGATACACAGATCTATTTCTCAGCCAAACCCAATAACCTGAATCAGCAATCCAAAGATTGGATGTCTCATAATTTCCTCCACATAAACCCTGATAAAAAAAAGTACTTTTAATTGTGCCTGATAACTTTGCCGCTGTAGTAAATGTATTAAGACGCCTAAATGTGACGTTTCAAGGCGTAGAAAATCTACCTGACGAGTTAATGTGTCAATGTTTGTTGTGTTAATGTGTAGAATTATTGCATGTTAACACTACAAAACTCTACACGTTAACATGCATTTTAATGTAGTCTAAACATAAAATCTCTAAGACAGTATTTGCACTAAATAGACCTCCATAGTTGACCAGCACACTCTGGTATATTTTATTGCTCTTATACTGTGATTGGTGCCACGTGCGGTCTAAAAAAGCTTGTTAAATGGAACTTTGGAACTTTATCTCTGGCGTCAGTTTTTTTCACTGCCAATCACATAAATATATGGTGTATAGAAAGTGTTAAGTCATACTTCTCGCAGTACCTACGTTTCCTGAAGGCAACGTGATTGAGGACGGTCCTCAGCCTTCTTTTTTATGCTGTCACTCATGATTCCACGCCCCTCTCAGTTGATGCCACGCCCCCCACGCCAGATCAAGGCCAGAAGAAAGTGAAAAAAGATCTGAAAAAGAAAAAACTGATTTGAAATTGTAAAAAATCTGAAAACATAAAATCTGCAACTGAACAAAATAAGACTTCAAATACCAAAATATATATGTAAGTGAAAAATTAAAATAAATGATTTATTCTAAAGAATTCCAGAATTTAATTAATATTTAAACTGAATTTTTTTTCCCTATGCTTTTTATTTTGAATTAATTTTCAAATTTTAGTTTTTCAATTACAATTTCTTTTTTCATATTATCAAAACTATTGGCCCAGATTTGGATCCATAGTCCAGTCCAGTGCGATATGATTGAAGCAGCTAGTTATAGGCTATTTATTATGTAGGCTTTTATATTATTTATTAATATTTAACTGTTAATCTAGTCAAGGGAGTTTTTTGTTGAGCTGAACATCAGACTATTTATTATTTCCTCACATATAGCCAGGGATGGGTAGTTACTCGTTACAAGTAACGAAAATGATTGTTTGTTTTTTGATGTTTTTTTTACTGTTCTTTTACTTTTTACTCAAGTATGTTTTCGGGCCAGTAATCTACTTTTAACTTCGCTACATTTGCCATTTATACCTTCTTACAACTGGTCTGTTATCTACTATGCTTTTTGCAACATTAACCGAATGAGCTGTCATCCAAGCTGTGTGTGTGCGGTTACACAGGAGAACTTTAACCGGTGTGCTTGTGCCAGATATTAATGAGATGATCACAGTATCCACTTTTCATAACACATCCATATCCAAGTCCAACACGTTGTACTGTGGGGTGTAATGAACATTGCAGACTCTTGAAGCTGCTACCAGGGCTTTACCCTACATGTCCAATGGATATAAATTTCCACCTGAAGCAGTGAGAGAGAAGGAGGAAGACAGAGAATGGCTAAATAATCTTAAATCAAGGTCCACTTACTAGCTTTTTTCAGAAGTTTCAACTGCATCTCATTGTCTTCATCAGGAAATGGAGTTATTGGCTCAGTTGCCATGGAGTGAGATGATGACATGACTCCATGACAACTGAGCCAACAGCTCCATTCACTGATGAAGACTGTGTCATTGAAAGCTTTGGAAAAAGCTAAGTGGACCTTTGAGTTAAGATTTATTTTGTCAAACTACTATTCACGAGGCCAGAAGGAACCTTTATGCTGAACTCTTAACAATAGTGGAAACAAAGGATTCAATTCAACAAATCTGGCTGCTGAAGGGCCGACTGCTTGAAGATATTTAGCTGTAAAAAACTAGTATGGACAGAAATGTAAGTAGTTAAATTTTGTTGTGCAATTTAAAGACTTGATTTTTCTTTTAAGTACCCGAGGATTTGGCTACAACTTTAGAGACACTGGACACTTGTTGTGTGTTTGTGATATTAAAAACTATTTCATTTCATTTACTTTTCCTTTTGGATTTTGATCTTATAACTATTTGTAATGTCATGTGACATCACTGCAGCATACAAATATCTTGGTTTAAAAAATGACATCAGTTTACTTGCTTGCACCTTACAGGACTGAATTTATACAAATATTTATATAGTAAGAGATTTAAGGGACCAGTAATAAAAACAAGAGGCCTCCATTAATATCAATTTTCATGAAAACCATTTAAATTTTATATCAAGAAAAAATATTCCCTAAAATGCTATTAAATGATACATAGTCCATTTGTGTACCAACAGCGCTGTTGTTACTTAAAGTAATTTTCTCTCCCTCAGTTACTGTTGCTTTCTTTTGAGAGGCAGTGTTCACTTTTTTATTTACCACTAAATCACTGGTTCAAACTATTTGTGTGAAATCCAATAACCAAACTCTTTTCTCTTTTTCCTTTCTAACACTCTCCCTCTTTATAGCGCAACTTCGACTTTCTGGATCGCCAACCCCAATAACAACCTCATCAACTGTGCTGCTGCAGGCTCAGAGGTGAGTTTCTCACTCCAGCTTTTCACTTTCTCTTCTCTCACCCACCTCTCTCCCCCTCTCTACCCCATCCCACCATCTCTCTCCAGGTGAAGGTTTGTCTCATTACCACGTTGCCTGGTCAGATTAATGTCTATGTACTCCTATTAACTTCAGAATCAAGCAGACAGCAGACAGAGGCACTGCTACACTTTCACCATGATAAAGTGCCAATTATGATCATACTTCTGGAATTTCACAAGGATCCGTCAGGCTGAATGGAGTCTCATTTATCCTTGCCAATGTAATAACTATTCTCATTTGCATACCTGCGAAGAGCAACCCAAAAACAGACAGGCTGACATGCAGAGAGGCAAAGCGGAGGTAGCTGTAGTTATGTGTGAATGAACAAAAAATGTATGAACAAAAAATATCTCTACATGAATCAACACATCTGCATGGGTTCTTTGTTGTTCTACACTTATAGTAATTAAAACACTTTGACAGTCTTGACAGCCTCTTTCTATATATATATATATGTATATGTATGTGTGTGATCCCTCAGGAAACAGGTTTCTGGTTCATCTTCCACCATGTGCCTACTGGCCCCTCAGAGGGGCTGTACTCCCCTGGACACACTGAACACACACCTATGGGCCAATTCACCAACAACAGAGCCCATTCCAACTATAGGGTGAGTGTGAGGATGGACAGGTGCTGGGGGGTGGAAAGGGACTGGGAATAGCCAGAACATTTAGTGCCAGCCAGAAGTGCCACTATAAAATGTTCACACTACAATTACATATTCAAAACACTGAACCATGTCCTGCAACATTGTTGCACTCAGCAAAAGCATTTACATAAAATACACTTAAAAATACCATAAACACAAGCAGGTTGGTTGTTAAAAGTTTAAGACACTCTTTGCTCACACCTGGGTGCCTGGGTAGTCACATATATACTGTAGACAGCCTTTCCCTGTGCCTTTCCAGCCTGTCCCTTTTGATAGACCAGGAAGTGCTACAGGGGTAAGAACAAATAATAATAATAATAAACTTTATTTATACAGCACTTTTCAAAATCAAAGTTACAAAGTGCTTTACATGGTTGAATCAGGGTTAAAAAATTCCAGGACTTAGGCAAATACAATCAGGCATTTAAAAAATACAGCCATACAATAAAATAAAATAAACCCTCTATGCCGTGACCCGGATTCAAACCGGGGTTGTTGCGGCCACAACGCAGAGTACTAAACACTATACGATCACAGCGAGCTAACAGGAGCTCCCCAACCTCCGATCATTACAAATAATAAAACAGATAAGATATGTTGGTAATACAACAGAGTACTAGAATTAATCAAAGGCTTTTTTGAAAAGATACGTTACTATTAGCACATAATATATTGCAATAATGTTTCTGTGACTCTTATTTGGTGATGAGAACAAAAAAAAGATGTAATAGCTCAGGAAATTACTTGGTGTTAAAAATTAGACAAGTCAAGTGTGTGCGCACAGTAGACTAACTTTAGCATACTACCTGGCTACTCCCTGTTATTCTAGTCACTGCCAGTGATAGAGGAGTCAGTCACATGGGTAAAAGCCCAAAGCTGAAATGTCTTTACCATCAGCAGTGGCGTGTCCGGACTTTTTTGACTGGGGTGGCCCAAGTGGGGCACTGACTTATGCAGGGGTGGCATGAAGTATGTGTACACACACACACACACACACACACACACACACACGTTAGAATAGCATTAATTTCCCATCTCTCATATCTACTTTAATTACTTAAATAACATTACAGTATACATTCCTGTGTTAAAATTGTTTATTTAAAAGATAACTAGACCTACCAATCACAAAATAACAGAATGGCACCATACCAATGTAATATAAAGCTTCCATACTTTATTCTTTAAGTCTTCAAAAAGAATTGTACCTCCAAAAGTAGGTTGCATACAAAAGATAAATGTTAAATGTCTTATATGGCTCTGAAGAAACTGCAAGTCCAAGAAAATAACCTTCATGATGTCACAGTGATGTCATCAGGGTTATCTCAGGTTGGGCTAGGAGACTACAAATTAATAACAGAAAGCCTGCATTACAAACTGGAAGTGTGGTGTTTGAAAAACGTGGGCTTTTACCAGGCAATGAGGGTCTAATGGAAGACATCACCGAGTTGCATTGTGGGAAGTGTAGGAACCAGGGTTTTTGGAGATTGACCCATACTAGAGACTAAAGATCAGGATATCTCTGCCTCTATGGCTTTGATTTTGACTATTCTTTTTTAAATATGTCTCAACTGCATGGAAGTGCAATACTAAAATGCTTGGGGGCGACTTTATAATAGAGTATTTTTATGATAAAATTATAGAAGTCCTCCTAATGTTCATCTTTTGTTCATTCTTCATTAAAAAGCCTCTGAAGCAGTATTTAGACACTGGTTCACTAAATGTCTCACAGTAAATATAATAATAATGGCCACAGGGTTCCTGGAGTCCGGTTGCGCTGCTCTGCTGGTGACCTGAGCTCTCGCTTCTCCCTATGGGGATAATAAAGTATATCTATCTAGCCATCCATCCAAATGACCCAGATGTTTCCATGGCTTTCCAAGTCAGTATCACAGTGACCTAAAAATATTTATTGGTGTTTTTCCAAGGTGTTATTGGGGCTGAATGGGTCTAGGTTTTTTTTTGTTTGTTTTGAAAGAAATCTGTAATTTATCAGCATGTATTTTTGAATATTAAAAACCCTACATCACTAAGAGCTAAGGGGAGAGAAAAGCAAATTACAGAGTGTCAGATGTGACCTGCTAAGTAACAAAGAGAAGAAGAGCAATAGGTGAATAGTGAGAAAAACAAAATCGAGGCCAGACAACAGAAGCGGAGGATGAGATGGAGAGGACTGGAGAGAGTTTGGAGGTGCCTGCGGCATCAAGCTTGAGCAGAGAGAGATTTATGAGACGCTGGTAAGGGAAGTGTTATTGTTATCTCCTTCCTTTCTCTGCCCCAACAGTGATCTCTTTTCTCTCCTGTCTCACTCTATCCTTCCCTTCTTCACTTTTAATTTGGATCATCCTAATGGGAGCATAACTCATGTCAGGCTGCAACCCCAGGATGTTTGTGAGAGAAGTGGTTGTGTCAGGGCTGCAGGTTGGGCGTTCAGAGCAGCAACACAGCGGTGGTGGTTTTGTTTTGAAGCAGTAAACTAGCTGAGAATGGCTTTTATCATTATGACTATTTTTATTTTATGTAAAAAAAAGTTCTAGTATTGAGCTTTCAAACAAAGCATTGTATGTTTCCAGTCTGGTTATAGGATTTAAAGCCCCACTATGACAGTATAAAACAAATTTACATTTTTGATGACCGCCCTGCAGCTACCCACTTATTTAGTATCAATCACAAGAATACACTGTTTTCTATACAAATGTATTTATCTTGTATTTTGCTGTGTGTAATGGAATCTTTGTTCTGGAGGCACACATAATGCACATACTGTGGAAAACAAATTCCAGTAGGGCGAGAAGTGAGCAGGTCAAGGTTAATGGGCAGTTTTATTAAATCTACCACAAACACTGCCAGGGCCACCAAATTTAGCAGGATATTCAATAAAAATGATAATATAAATGAGAGCAGCTGCAGCTGATTTAATCTGAATGCACTGCTGCTAATTAAGACCTGATGCTGGGCAGTTCAACATGTGACTGGAAAGAACCACGAAGAAAAAGAAAAGTGGAAGTCATCTGCTACTGAGCCTGATTTATTGGTTAAAGAAGCCAATAAACATGTTACACAACTATACTCATGCACTCTTTCTGCATGAAGGGAGGAAATAACACTAAATTAATGGTTTCAGCTCAACTAAAATGTCAGTTATTGAATACAAATTCTAATAACTAGAGTGCAGCTTGAGTTGGAAGGCTGTAGAGTGCTTTCATATTAATTTCACATTTAAAATAGAGAGAAGATTTTGTTGCAGCCCAATAGAAAATATGATTGATTCAAAGTGTCTTTCACAAGGACAACTTATTTCTAACATTCCGTGTTCAGTGTCTTTCTACCTTCTGTTTGACTGTTTATTTTCCTTCCGTTCCAGGCTGGAATGATCCTTGATAATGGAGTAAAGACCACCCAGGCAAACAACAAGGACAAAAGACCCTTCCTGTCTCTGGTTGGAGCCAGGTCAGATTACTCAGTCCTGTAAATCTCCTCACCCCATAACAAACAAACACCCTGTAGGATGAGCTGAAGTCACATCACACCCACTATAATTCAGTGTGTTGGATTTGCAGTCTGCAATAGTCATGTTTCCACAGAAGGGAGTGTCACTTTAAATCTTTCTTGAGTAGAAGTTGCATTGAAATCAACTCAAGTAGAAGTACAAAAGTAGAATACCAGTCTGTGTAACATTTAGTCCCACGTGGTCAGTGTGAAAGGGCCAGTGTGTCATTCTGAGTGATCTCACAATTTCAGTATGAATAAACCCTACACACCAGTCCCTCTTCAGTTCAGTGATGCTCTTCAAAGTGTTGACATCTTGTCTTTCTTGGAAAGCTGACTCACAGATTGCCTTGCCTGAAGAAAGGTCAAAAGCAAATTGTAATGGAAAGTGGACCTGACTGGACAGGAACAGAAGAACTCTAGGTCACTCTGTTATTCATTATGACAGTATATGAACAAAATACTTAATGGCAAATCAATCAGTTATAATCCTTAAGATTTTCATCATATCAAACTCCATATGGAGCTAATAAGCAGAGTTTCAGGAGCAGGACCACACCTCAATCACACAACTTCTGACATTCCCATAAATATCCACCTAAACCATCTCCTCCTCTTGACCTCTCGTATTCTGCACCAGGACCGACATCATGCAACATCGCCCCGAGCACATTCAGAAAAGTGAGCTTACTTTACTACTTCACCCTACAAGCAACTTCATCCATCCACTCACCTCATCTCGAACGTGGACTTTGTCTCACTACCCCATCGAATGATGAATTGTTCAGACGAAATCAGGATAACCACATTCAAAATTCCATCAACCTCGCCAGCAGACCCAACAGAAAACCAAAGCCAAAAACTTCTCCGCCGCCACAGCACCTGAGACCCTGCTTCCGTAATCCAAAAGCCGTCCACGAAGCGAGTGAGTCCAGCAAGCCCCTACACAGTCTCTTCCTTGCCCACCTCCCTCAGTAGAAAAGAGAGGAAGAGGCAATTCAAGGACAATCCATTGCTGCCGCTGTAGTTCTCTGACTATAACAGGACAACTCCAGTCCCTGCCATCATCTCGACCACTATGGGCTCACAACACGTAGCCGGTCGCAGCGTCACCACGCTCCAGCGAGATCCCCTGACGACCAGCCTTCATTAATAAAATTCTGACTGGACTATTGCCACAGATAAAGGAATTGTTTTTCACATAACGGACAACAAAGCAAAATGCTTTCCAATGCTCTCATGCCAGTCGTCATACCCACATTTCCGTCAACACAGCACTCTTCCGGGTGGGTGAGCCACATTAAAGGGACAGTTTACCTATGTCGTTCAGCTCAAGACAGCAGAAAGGCCAACAACAACCTCTCATCATATCTTACACAATCACCTTCAGATGGAGTAACCAACACAGTAATTTTGGGACAATCCACCTCTCATCAGGTTTTTCTACACCAGCAACAGCAGCCTATATCATCCAGAGCAATTTACACCCGGATGCCAACGCCCCTTGCCACCTTCATCCAGCGACCATAGCAGCCAGCATTAGCAGGGGAACCTGGCACTGGGACGCCAGCTGCGCAGCCTTACCATGCTCCACGTGTGGTGCCCCTTCTCGCCCAGCCTCTTCCTCCTCTATTCCCACCCACACTAAGCCAATTTCCTCCTCAACCCATGCTGCACCAAATGCCAACCTCAACTTCATCTATGTATCATTCTCCAAAGGTGAGCCTTATTGCTCACTTACTATCAATCGCTTTCCATCTTTAGTGAATATACTAACCATTCCATCTCCCTGGACAGTCCAAGCCACACCGAACTCCGTGTTTGGTTGAAACTTCTCACCAAATGGAATGGGATGACCTTCTTCTACGACGTATAACTGACTCACCCACATGACATCCATCTGTACACTGACCCTGCTCCTTCTGTCGGGTTTGGGGGTTTCTACAATGGATGATGGTTCGCAGTAGAATGGCCTCGGAGCTCGCAAGTGAATGCCAGGTCCCTTCCTCCGCTTTGAGATCTACCCCATAACAGCCGCAGCTATTCGATGGGGCCACGAACGGTCTTGCACAGCCCATTCTTATATACTTCGACAACATTGCAGACGTAGACACAATCAATAACGTAGAAAAGGTTTCAGTCGTAGTCATCTGGACACTGTTTTCAGAATCAAGACGTTTCGGCTCCCATCCGGAAGTCATTCTCAATTGTGAAAAAATTGGACGGGAACTGGAAATTTAAACTACTCTGAGTTACATAAGCCCTGCCCTCAGGAAGGAATCTGCCTGAGTATCTGTTAATAGCTAGTTTCACCTGAAACTGACCTGAAGATGGCCCAGTTTGGGCCATCTTGAAACTATTAGGTCAGTTTCAGGTGAAACTAGCTATTAACAGATAACAGATACTCAGGCAGATTCCAGTAGTTTAAATTTCCAGTTCCCGTCCAATTTTTTCACAATTGAGAATGACTTCCGGATGGGAGCCGAAACGTCTTGATTCTGAAAACAGTGTCCAGATGACTACGACTGAAACCTTTTCTACGATAGAACACTCCTGGACGAATGAGGGACTACACCGTCACACAATCAATAAGTTCGCTCCAACGTCCCATCTATCATACCGTCCATGCATGCCTAACATGGCACTCTGTTAACACACCTATATGTTCGCCGCACAGCTCATGTTCCCGATTCCAATGCTATAGCTGACTCGGCTCAGCCCCTCTGGGGGATATAACAGCATATCACCCTCAACTGTCTCATCTTACTTGGAAGCTTGGAAGAGTTTCTGCTACCTTCACGACAGTATAACATAACCACCCGTTCTTCGATCTCAAAACCATAACGGAAATCCCAGCATAACCATGACAGATTCTCTCTGAGTCTGGAAAAGTGATTCTGGTTCCACCAGCACTTTCGCCACATACTCTCCTTGTCCGACATTCCTCCCGTGCAGTACTCTGGTGTTCACTCCTTCAGAATCATAGCTGCCACCTTGGCTCCTGCAACGGCATCCCCGAGCACTTAATACAAATCATGGAGCATTGGTCCTCTCAAGCGTATCACTGCTACATTCAAAGATGGTGTGGTCCTTGCTAGTGAATTGGAGCTAATTAGCAAATTAGAGTTTCAGGAGCAGGACCGCACCTCAATCACACCACTTCCAGCATTCCCAAAAATAGCCACCTAAACCATCTACTCCTCTTTCGCTCTCGTTTTCTGCGCCAAATGTTAAGTCACATTTGAAAATGAAATAGAAACAATGTAACCTGATTTTCCATTTATACAAACAATATTTAAGTCAATATGAAAATGAAATTTTCTAACAATTTGAAAATTAAAACAGCATTTGACATTTCATTTTCAAGGACTTAACCTGCTGTACTCTGGACAATATTGAAATGCAATAAGCAAAACAGCGCCCCCAGTCTATTGCACTTACATGTCACCATGCTGTTTTGGGGTCAACATGAAAATGAAATCTGTCAGTGATCTCATCAAGGTGGGTCTTCAGTTAGGACGTCACATACTTGAACATCTTCTGCTTTGCTCATGTGTAGTCCGCTTGTGGCAGAAAGGCGAGAAGGCAGCCGGGTCTCACTGACTGGATTACTGTGCAAAAACACAACTTTACAACTGTGTTCACTGATTTTGGTGAAACTAGTGATATGGGGCACTGAATTTGATGAATTTACTGTTTATCAGACAACAGCGCTGTTTCGCTCATTGCATTTGAATATTGTCAACTGAACAACAGGTAAATTGAAAAAAAAAATGAAATGTCAAATGAAGTTTTTATTTTCATTTTCAAATTGTTAGAAACTTTCATTTTCATTTAGACACCAAAAAAGCATGGTGACATGTAAATGTAAATGCAATAAACTGGGGGTGCTGTTTTGCTTATTGCTTTTGAATATTGTCCATTGTATAGCAGGTTAAGTCTTTGAAAATGAAATGTCAAATGCAGTTTTCATTTTCAAATTGACTTAAATATTGCTTGCATTAATGGAAAATCAGGTTACATTATTTATATTTCAGAGTTAACGTTTGAATATTGTCCACTGTACAGCGGGTTACAACTTTAAAAATTAAATGTCAAACAACTTTTTCATTTTCATTTTTACTCAAATAACATACATATGTGGAAAATTATAATGCTATTGTGGAATTGCATTTTCATTTTCAAGTTTACATTATCATTTGAATATAGTCCAGTATACACTTCCATAGAATTTAAATCTTTACATTTAATTCAACTTTTTTTCCCCAAGTTAAATATTTGTTTTGTTTTCTAGAGGATCATTCTGCTCAGTGAGAAAAGAGACAGATGAATGAAGTAGCCAAGCTGAGCTGTTGAGTGGAGTGTGGTAGCTTTTTTGAATAAATGTAACTGCCTTCTAAAGTTGGAGTCAAAGCTTAGTGCAACACACTAAACAACAACATTGCTAGTGTGTAAGCAGAAGCCATCAGTGCCTGTAGCCCTACTCAGGTAAATAAGGAGAAGCTGCCACAGCTCTCCAGTCTCAGTCAGGAGCATCCAGAAACACAAGGCAGGAAAGAAAAAAACTGGACTGGCCAACAGGACTCAGTCGAAACCAACAATTGTAATGAGTGAGATTAGTGGCCAAGGCAGAGACGAGTCTCAGGAGGAAAAGCATATTGAGGCCAGACTCAAGGCCTGGACCAGACCGGTTTGTTTGGCTACTCTGTAAACGGATAAACCAGTTACTCGCTTGTATTTCTGACAGAGTAGCTGTAGATCAAGTGTTTGTGGTCAATACATGTGTCATTTCAAACTGAACTCTGGGGCCTGTATTATTAAAACACACCAGTAATCACAGGTGTCACCAAATCAACCAGGATTGAACTCTGAAGGATTATAACTTTGACAGAAGACTTCTCTCTAACATAAAAAATGTTACAGGAATACAATAACAATGGTGTTTGTAACTTGTTACTTTGCAGCCCTGTATTTACAGCAAAGTAAATATCTTCAAATGCTAACACTGTCCACTCTGTGTATGTATGTGGTGCTGGGGGGTCGCTGTTGTATTGTAAAGGTATGGCCCCCACCAGGATGCTGACCCCTTCAAACCCAGAGTCCCTGCTCTCATCCACCACTTTGTAGCCTATAAGAACCAGGACCACGGAGCCTGGCTGAGAGGAGGGGATGTCTGGCTGGATGACTGCCAGTGAGTACTGCATGCATGGATCCAAAACTGAGCATTATTTTAACCAAGTAAATACGTGAGTGAATATGTTTGTCTGAGTGAAGTTTGTCAACTTTCTGTGCTACTGAATGTACTTGAAAATCCTCATCATGAGTTTCAAGTAGCACAGGTAATTTTTCTGCACATTTGATGACAAAGATGAAAGTGAGAAATTTATCCCAATATATTAACTTTTTTATCTCCTTCAGACTGTGTGTGTGTGTGTGTGTGTGTGTGTGTGTGTGTGTGTGTGTGTGTGTGTGTGTGTTCCCTAGAGACCTCAGACTGTTGCTGTGCTCACAGCAATAATATTCTCTCTTTCTCTTTAGATTTGCTGATAATGGCATTGGCCTCACTCTGGCGAGGTAAGACCCCCTCGCTTTTAAATCACTGTTCGTGTTTCTATGGACAGAAATAAAGGACTGCTGTTTGCATTTACTGGTGGCGATGCAGGACCCTCTCTCTCTCTGTCTCTGTCTGTGTGAGTAATTGGAAAACGCCTTATAAGGAGTCTGCTTAGGATGCACTGGGAAACAGAGCATTTTGATTAGGGGTGCAGTGGTCAGAGGTGGGAATTGGTGAGAAGTTTTCAACCGACTTTACAAAGTAGGGTGCCTACGGGTGCATACAATACGTCCACACTAAGCCACGTAAATTTGTAAACGCATCTTTTCCTCTCCGTTTTCAGCCCTCCGTCTCAGAGAGGGGGACGCTGCTGTAGAAGAGTTCAGTTAGCGGTGAGCTGACCAGAAATCTTAAGGCAAAGGCAGGCCCTCATGTTGCGGCCTTAATTCTTTGTTCTTTGTCGGTGGATTTGCGCAATGCAGATCTCCCCCGAGGTGCGGGCGAGGAGAGGAGAGCGGAGAAAGAGACAGAGAGCAGTGGTCGCTGATCCCTTTTATTGACCTGGTGACATCACGGGTCACAGGTCAGACTGACCAATGGTAGCTGGAATGCTGAGTTCAATGGCTCTCCTTTGTTTACAATACAAAGGAGCATACGGTCTCCTAATAAAAGTTCAGTTAAAGTCCCACAAATTAATGAACAAGATCAACATATGAAAAAGGTAGCACAGACACCGGTTATGCGTTTTGGCACAGAACCTTCATCAGAAAACGCTCTGATGAAGGCAACTGCAATGCAGCAGATGTAATGTCTATAAGGATGTCTAGCTGCGTCTGATTGGAACATCGGTTGTGCACGTCCTCAGAAATGAACGCGACACGTCTGCAAGATGCACATATGCAAACACTCCAGTAACACGCACAGTACATAGGCAAGTATGTGAACAATTCCGTTCACGACGCAGTCAACAGCACACTCATAACTACAGCGGCTTTTCTGGCTTGATGTGCTACTCACCTCATCTGAAGCTGTTTGGTCTGCTTGCTGTTAAAACAGAGAAACAGGCAGTCTTTTCTCATGCGTTAGAGATGACATTTGGCACAGAAATTACATACAGACAATTATTCACCTGTGTTTTGTATATTGGGTGGATTTATATTTACTTGGCCTCAGATTTTCGAGCTGTATTTACTCAACAAGAAAAACACAATCACAGTTTTTAATCATTTGAATAATGTCTTGATCATGATGTTTGAATAATAAAGAAAATTCTCACTGGGGGATCAATGAAACAATTTTACAATACCGATGCTACAACTACTTCATCTACTATTTCCAATGCTACTATCACTAAACTTCCTGCTGCTACTGCTGGCTCTAACTCTTCCTGTCTGTGTGTGCAGTGGAGGGACATTTCCAGATGATGACGGCTCTCGTCAGCAGGTGAAAAACTCACTGTTTGTGGGTGAAAGTGACAATCATGGGATGCCCCTACCTGACAACCGGATCTGGGGCCCCGGGGGCTCTGACCTCACTGGCAGAACCCTGCCACGTGGCATGTAAGTGACAATTACAGCCTATTTTAGCTTGTTGTTTTGGTTTTACAGCCCACAAACCAATGACCTGGATAATGACGGAATTACATACAAGGGGAGCTAAATTATAATTATAGGTGTTCTGTAAGCATCACATCTCAAATATGATCAGAACTAGAATAAGACTGAAAACAAAGATACCAGTGCGCATGGAAATGCGCTTCAATATAGTGAAATGTGTAAAAATACAGTGTTACTTGTTATATGTAACCTTGACGTCTAAATATATTTCCCTTTTCAGCCAAATTTACCCACAGTAGACATCGGGAGGCCTTTAAACCTCACTCATCGTACTCACTAGAAACTTTTGAATATCAAGCACTCAACCCTTGTAGGCTTGAAAGTTGGCTTTAAAATTGCTCATTCACAAAGAACAGAAGACACGGTCAGCTTTAAATAATGCCAGTTAGAACAGACTGAAACGCTGACAGTTTTTGCCAAAATATGGCTAAATACGCTGCTTCTGTGTCGTGCCATACACTGTACGTAAACTGTTTTTGGAACATAGCATAAATGGGCATATTGAGCATATATGGATGGACAGTGGAGAGGTTTGACAAGCTGCAGACATTTCTCTGCCTTGAAAACTTGTTGCTGATGTAATCCTTTATAGCTGACATGTATTCAAACTGACTGCAGCTGCTGTTCCTTATGAAGGAGCAAACTGAGAATATTTGACAGCCACTTTTAGTTGGCCACTTTTAGTTATCCCAAAGATATCTATCTTTGGGATAACTTCTATCTGGATTCTTCATCTTCAGCCTTCTTTGATGCAACTAGATGCAATGGTGTGCCCAAGTTCAAGTGCTCTCACGCTGTGCAGTGCTGAACATTTCACGATTCCTCTGAATAGAAAAGATGTTTTAAGTTCCTTCTTTTTTCTCCTCTCTGCCCCAGACTGCTGTTGCCCTTTTGAGGCCATTCTTTTTCAGTTTGTTGCAGCAGCGTTACCGGGCTGGCTTCAGGACAGGCACAAACCGTTGGGAGATGGTGGAGGGGGGCACCCATTCATTTTATTATTTCGACCTGTTATTATGTAGGCTATATCTTGTATTGCCAGATGGTCTAATGGTTCCTATTGTAGTTGTGCTTCATCTTAAATTTAAATAATGAATCATTACTATTATGATGGATGATCATTGGGCTGTTTTGGTGCATGATGCGTGTGCACGTAGCGCGGCGCTGCTTTAATCCTTAAAACACTGCCTTCAGTCAGTGATGAAAGTACACTCAAATCAGTCAGCGAGGCACAGACTCTAGTCCTGGATCAGGTTAACATCAGCCAACTACAAACACATGGTTCAGGTAAATAATAATGGTATGGGATGGGACATGAACCCATTCTTCTAGTGTTGAAGCATAGCGTAGTGGATGGACACATGTAACTACCCCAACCTGTAAACTTACTTTACACTGCACTATATCAACATCACACTACTTTTTGCTTTGCTACTAAACACTGAGTGTAAATCGCTAATGGGTTTGTGTGTGTTTCCCTGCAGTGACTTTCCTATCCGGGGCATGCAGATCTACGATGGGCCCATCAACATGCAGAACTGCACATTTCGGAAATACACGGCGCTGGATGGACGGCACACTAGTGCCTTTGGCTTCAGGCTCAACAACTCCTGGCAAAGCTGTCCGAACAATAATGTCACTGACATCACCTTTGACCACGTACCTGTGAGTCAGCTTCTGTGTGAAATACACAAAACACCTGGACTAATTCAACCGGAGACATTGGTCGAACACAGATGTTTCTTTGAGATTAAATGAAAATGGAAATATTCTTACTAACATTAGAGCAGCAAGCTTCAAAATGGCAACTGGGCTCCAGTCTCAGACTATAAAGGTACCCTTTTTGACCATGGGAGGTACTGTGGAGCAAATGTTTTTATGAGTGGGTCCCTGTTTTGTTTGTATCATGCATGAGCACACGGGCAATGTGATACACATTCCTGTCACGGTTTCATGCCACTGCGCTGATCGACTGCAGCGAACATGCAGAGAACCAGAGTGCCAACAAAGGCAGTGAAGATGAACACTCCAAGCTAGCAAACATCGATGTAAAAAAATGTAGGATTTAAGATATTTAAAAAATCTGTTTTACAGATGATTTGAAAGGAAATACATTCAGCACTGACCATGAGGTCATTTGTTGACATTTTAGCATTTCTTCTGAATTTATTGTTATCGGATTAAATCTGAAAATATTCATCCAAACCTTGCAGGTTTTCCCAACGTTAACATTTTAAAATCCACTGACTGTTGCTATAGTGCCATCATTAGGAAATTGATTCAACTATTTACTCAGGCCCTTTTTGGATGAGACGGGACCATTGTGCCATGTCTGGAGAATTTTCATTCACGAGAAGGCAACATTTTTTGAAAAGTAAAAAACAGAAGACAAATATTTTTTAACTCAGGACTGGAGAAACAAATCTGAAGGGACTCACACTGACACATACTGTATAAGTGTGTGTTTAATTCGTTTACAAGCCCCTTGCTGTGTAAAATCATTTCTCATGCATACAAAAGTGCCCATTGAATTGGTAGCTTTTGACAAAAAATGTAATTTGAATGTAAATTGATGAAATAATAACCTTCAAATGAATGCCTGTCACTCCATCCCTCTCCTGTAGATCACGTCTCGGGTGTTTTTTGGGGAGCCGGGTCCCTGGTTTAATAAGATGCAGATGGACGGGGACAAGACGACCATCTTCCACGACATCGACGGCTCGGTCAGCGAGTATCCCGGAGCCTTCCTGGTTAAAGACGACAACTGGCTGCTCCGCCACCCCGACTGCATCGACGTGCCCGACTGGAGGGCTGCTATCTGCAGCGGCCGCTACGCACAGGTGTGCCAGTGGGCGTCAAACTTGCTTAACATGCATCCTCACAAATCAGTCTTCACAAACACAAATCTACTTTCTGTTACACCCTATTCGGCATTGGTTGATTAAATGCATTTTCAGCATACTTGCCAACCTCCACACATCATGGCCTAAATCGGGAGACCAAACCTAAGCAGGGTATCTGGGGAAAATTGTTAATTTCAGAGGCTGTTTTCCTGCATGTTAGTGAATTTATGGAGTCATTTTATTGGCGAAATGTCGGGAGGACAGGGGGGAAGGGGGCATTGAAAAATGTGACTCAGCAGAATCTCGAGGGTTAAATATATGAGCAGATAGGACTGAATTTTCACATATATTTTTAATGGATGCTGTTGGTGATTTGATTTTCAAAATTGTAGTACTCACCTCATGGGTTTGAAAAGTGCGGGGGGGTGATGCAATAAAGCGGGGATAAAAAGGATTTTAAAACCATTTTTTAAAATTATTATTAAGATGGCTATCATGCTTAGTTCAATCATTCTGCCAGAAAAGTGGTAACTATACATCAGAAAAAGCTTCTTACTCGCTGCGTGTTTAACCCAGAAGCTGCTGATCACATGCCGGGGTATTCAGTTAGGCATGTAAGCTGTACTTTGAAGAATAGGACTGTCAACAGATAATGTTCCATTTGTAACTTGAACCACAACATATAAGAAATGTATCAAAATATGAAATATGAAAATATATTTAAGAAGTCACACACTGTCAACAGTTTTATCACGATCACTGTAAATTAATGAGTTAGCTTTTGTTTATGTTCAAGTCCAGTGTCTGGCACGCTTTATTATGAGGAGTACATTATGATTATACCGTCTCACTGTAACTCAAGGGAGTAAAAAAGGCATGAGTTTTTTTTAAATATCAAAATAAAAAAAACATTATGTAGCCACCATCTCATTGTCTTAAATTTAATGGTTTATATAGGAACCATAGTCTGTATAAAACATGTTTTTTCCCCTTTTGCCTCACTAAACAGTATTGGCCTCACAATACCTGTGCAATACTCACAAGACCTTCTCAGAGATCGCAAATGAATGACACCTCCTAGGGGGCTTCAAAGCTATTCAGTGTGCTGATAATTGTTTTCACAAGAGTATAGTTTCTCAATGAATATTCCACATTTGTCTTAAAGAAATGTCCGAACAAAACCGGCACAACATTGTCTTTCATTTTTTTAAATTCTGCTAAGATCTATGCAAAATGTTAACCTATAAATACCATATTAATATTTTCATTTATAACTATGATCTATTTTTGTTAAAAGTTTAGATCACCACTATATTTCCAATTAACATAGGAAACTGATGAATGACAGCTTTTAAGAATGTGCTTTTACGCTAAAGTATATTAAGTTTGATCCATTTTATATAACAAAATTGTACCATTACACCAGCAACAGTTTAACAGATTAAAATCATATCTTGCATTCATGAAAACATCAATATTAAAGGTTGCAAATTTACAAGTTGTTTTGTATGACTTAAATACACTTGAAATAAATGAAAAGATGCGTAACAGTAATTCTAATGAACCTATGGATAATAACCCAGTGTCATAATTTAAGTTGTTTATTGTAGTAAAGAAAATAAACTGAACTGTAACATTGGATATGAGGTATGTTAGTCAGTGAAATCAGTAGTGTTCATGTGGATAGTGTAGGATAAGGTAGTGTAGGATAAGGTGTTGTGGATTAAAAGTAAAACAAAATGCTTCGCAAAGCAATAGGGTGCAGGCGCTGACAGGGAGAGAGCCACGCTGGAAGCTGGGACTTTTATATCCTGTAGAGCACTGCGCCCAGGTGCTCCAGATCTGGTTGGATACTGCAATCAGCTCTTGGGCACATCAAAAGACAACATGGGTAGACAGAGTTACTGACAAAGCACACACAAGCAGACTATGCAGGGGCCGTCACACGTCCTAACTATACCTAACTCAGGAACTTCGCCCTACAGCCCAGCTACATGTCTTCACCACCGGCAGCCCTAACCGGCATGCAAACGGCACCCGTCCCGAGCAACGAGTGCTCTGCTAAGCTTGGCCGTCCGCACCAAGCCATATTACTGATTAGATTAGATAAGAAAAAGTCTCCAAAAGGCACAAACACGGCCGAGAGGTCAAGTTCAGCGACTGGCTGAGCTGAGGTGACCGCTTGGCTAGCAGACAGCAGACACTGACTGCGGTGATGGCACCAGCATCCCCCGCCTGTCACGCAAAGTGACCACGCCCATAATTATGCAGAACTTTAAGCCTTAGTATAAACTGGTGAGTTATAAAAAAATTCACCCCCCTCAGAGTTGTCATGGTACAAAACCGTTTTTTGTACCAGGCTGTAAACATGTTTATTTCTGCTGTGAAGTTGGGCATTTTAACATGGGGGTCTATGGGGACTGACTCCCTTTTGGAGCCTGCCTCAAGTGGCCATTCGATGAACTGCAGTTTTTTGGAACTTCCGGGTTGGCTTCATTTTTCAGCCCCGGGGTTGCCTTCATGTATCCATACTTAACTTTTACATTTAAACGTGGTAAAAGACCTCAGTTAATGAATGACATCAAACTTGCTGTTGTTGGCGATGCACACACAAACTGTCTGCGACTCACAGCGCGAGAGTGGGTCCACTCGATTACTATCCCCGCATACACTGGCGTTGCATCAGCTGGGTGGAGTCGCTTCGCGTTATCTGTTATAAATTTGTTTTTCGCTGCGTGAAAACATATGGCGTGAGAGCGTGTGAAAAGTGTCAATTGCGTGACGCTGTGTTCAGACAACAAGTCACTTTCAATGGAGGCCGGTGACATGAAGCCACAAACCGACGCCCGACACAGGACACGCTACAAATCAAGTTGAACTGGCCTCAACTTTTTTCAGCGCTCCAATGATGTGGTGACTACGTCAACGAGCACTTGAGCAACACTTTAACGGCGACTCTGCAACGATGTAGATGGCCCCGCTTGGCCGTTTTGTAGCTTTGTCGCTCGTAGTGTGAACATAACATACGTCTCACGGTCAGTGCATGAGAGTTGGCAGCCCTGATATCGTGCCGTATCTTATGCTATGCGCTCGTTGACGTAGTGTTTAGCTTAGCTTAGCACAAAGACTGGAGATGCAGCATCTCATTTTATCTTTATTTTGTGTCTAAAGCAAGCGTATTTAACTTTGCTGAACAGCTGCAACTGTAGCCAAAAGGGACAATGAGGGGATCATCTTAAATGCTAAAAGGTAGCATAAGAGCAGCACAAGCAGAGAAGAGTCAGGAAGTCACCAAACTGTCTCAGTAATGTCAGTTGTGATGTCAGAAGTATCTATCTGAGATTTGCTAACAACCCATTATTAGCCACCATAAGCTACTGGTCATACCAGACCAATTAAGACTGTAGCAGCAAAACCACTGAGTGTATTGAACTGGGTCGGGGTGTGTTTTATTGCTTATGAATTCAACTTTTCATAGAATTCATGGAATGTTGTGTTATTTCTCGTTACATAGTCTCACTTAAACCACACATTGTATTTTAATGAGCTAACTCAGTCAATTTAGCCAACACATTGGAGTCACTTACTATTTATTTCAGCCGGGTCCCCGAAAAACTTTACAGTTGTCAAAAGTGAGGAAATGTTTAAAATATGATTATTGATCAATTCAATCAGCTTGTAAGGTTGTAATTTAAAACAAATAAAACACTAGTCCACTTCTTACACCTCCACCAGGGATGTTAAACATGAGGCCCACACCAAGAGGTCCAGGGGCCATTTCAGTCAGATGAAATGAGAAGAAATATATAATTATATTGATATTTGATAAGGCTTTTTGTCTTTTTTTTTTGTCTAAATATTAAAATCAGCCTTCTAATTCTATGGTCGTGTTTTCTTCAGATCTACGTCCAGACACGTAATCCTGCCAACCTGACCATGCACATGTTGAGGAATGAGTACCCTGATCGGCCCCTGACACTAGAGGGCGCCCTGGGGAAGAGGAAACACTACCAGCAGTTCCAACCGGTGATCACACTGGCCAAAGGCTACACCATCCACTGGGACCAGGCGGCGCCTGCTGAGGTCACCATCTGGCTCATCAACTTCAACAAGTCAGTGGACACATGAGCCGCATTTGTGTCAGCACACACTTATGACATGGACAGCACACATTAATTAACATCAGTGTGATGCACTGTAAAGGTGCCAGATTTAGCCAAATCGATCATTTTCATTTGCAGTCTCGGGGAAAATTACTAGAACAGACACATTCAAGCCAATATAACAATCATGACTTTACAACAATAGATGGGACTAAATAGCGCAAAGGCCTTTAAACAAATACTAAAAGCGCATAAGATACACAGACATGCACGAGACAAAAAATAGAGCATGCACACAAGGCAGCCAATATTAGAAACCCCATATGGCATGTAGACTTTATATACGCTTGATGGTGATGGACAGAGCGGGATGAAAATATTATTGAATCTCAGGCTGCCACTGTTTCTCAAATAACCACATTTTCAAATTTCTGACAAAAGTTGTTAAGTCTCAAAGGTTGTTAATTCTCTCAAATCACTTGGAAGAGTGTTGTATATGGCAACCCGCGCACATAAAACACGAGCGCACAGAGCAGGATCTGCAGGAAACCCATCCTCACAGGCAGCATGTCTGCGCTGCTCCTGCAGAGGGCAGCACCCGCAGCCGCTCAGCATCTGCTCGCTCGGCAAGTGGACTTTTGAGACTTTGGAGGCGGGGACTCAACTTTCTTCTGATTGGCTGGTGGGGGCCGCTTGTCTCGCCTACCGTCACGTCTGCATTCAAGTGATTTACATCCGGTCACGGCCGCGCGCAGACCCCGCGGTTGTAGGGTTTCCCTCTAAATGCATATTTGGCCGAGGCGCCATCTCATGAGGAAGTTGAGTCCCCGTCCAAAGTCTCAAAATGTCAACTTGCCGAGCGACCAAATGTTGAGCAGTTGCATAGCCCCGTCCTCGCGGGACTGCGTTTGCGCACGCGGAGCAGAAATGCTCCCTCGCCAGGATGGTTTTCCGCTCGCGGGTGCTGTTCTGTGCGCTCGTATCACGTGCTCGCGCCTGTTTTTTTATGAGTACGGGTTTTGAGACTAATTAAACGCCGTAGTTGTAGCCATATGATGCGCAGACTGATGGAGGTGACTGCGTCATAACAGGGGAACTTAACTCGTCCTTACTAACAGCAGCTCTAGTGTGCCTGCTTGTGTTCATTTAAATTTGAACAGAACCAAATGACCACTTGGAACAGGTCTCTGTCCTTTTACACGTGACTGTGCTGTGTTCATGGGTGAGATTATAATTAGTTGCCCCAAAGGGTTTTTCCCCCAAAGGGTTTATGGGCACTTTGAAGTGGTCAAGAAAGTACAGAATATAAAAATGTCTGGCCTGGTGCTCATATCATCAGTCAAGATATGCTCTGAATACTAGAGAGGGTTTTACAGCTAATTACAGCTAAGGGTTCCATGCGGAACTATAGTGCCCACTAAGTAGAAGATTATAACTTGTTGGCACAAGATAATAATTTGTACATACAAGCTCCATATCTTGCGTGTACAATTTATTATCCTATTCGCACAACATCCCTATCTTGTGCACACAAAATAGGGATCTTGTATGCACAAATTATTATCTTATAATTATTATCTTACAAGTTATGTCATTTGGTTCTACTTGTGGGCACAAATGAATATCTTGCCTGCATAAATATTAACTTGTGCATACAAGATAGTGTGTGCAGATGAGATCCATATCTTGTGCACACAATTCCTGTCTTGTGTGCACAAAGTATTGTCTCTTTCGCACAAGATTCCTATCTTGTGAACTCTAGATGTAGAGCTTGTGTGCACAAATTAGTATCTTGTGTGCAAAAGATCCATATAAAAATATAATTTTTCGGGACTCCGTACTTATCTAACTTTACAGGGGCTTGATTTTTTTATTTCTGTTTGACAGTAATACATGCAAGTACATGTGGCAGTGGAGTCAGAGGTTGTGAGCTGTATTTTGGCTGTTTATAACTTTATTGTAAATGCACTGTGAAACCTTCAAAAAGATTTTTTCTATTTTAACTCATGGATCTAAAAAGTAGTATAATATATGTTCAAACAGACTTTAAAGTCACCCAGTGAAAAGCATCCAGACCAGCATTTGACCTGTTTACACACCTGGTTCTTTGACCACACCAAGCAGCCTGAGGGCTTCATCTGTTGTCCATGAAGTGGCTTTTTGGAGCAATGGAGCTGTCTCAGGTTTCATGGTGTGTCGTGTATGAGGTCAGGTGGTTGTATATGGGGGAGATGGTAACCCCAGTCTCTGGTGTCAGGTGTGAATGTACCCCTCCACTGACTCCTGCTCGATGACCTTTGACCTCTTCCCAGTGGATGCTTTGAGTGGTCATGATGATGTCATACACCACTCCAGTCTCTTTCAGATGTACCAAAGTCTTTAAGAATTCAATGTGCTTCAAACAAAGTCAGATTGTCCAACAACTTTCCAAAACGTACAGTCCAACAAACGCTGTATTTTTCATTCTTCAGACACCCACTTTTGTCACTTTCCATGAGTACAACTGGGAGCAACACCACGAATGCCTTTGAGGAGAGACTGTTCCACAGTATGTTCCGCTAACCCCATTTGTATCATTTATCATATCAAGCCTATAAAGACACGCAAAAGAACTCTTGGAGAGAGATCAGGCTATGATGGCAGGCTTTTAACCCCACCTTTGAGCAGGATCATTCAGAACAGAGCTAAACACTTTCGTCTTCAGATATGGTCAAACGACACATCATATGAGCTAGTTCTTTGGAGCATACTGAGACCTTAAAGGGGAACTCCACTGATTTTACAAATCAAAGTCTGTTTCCAGGTGTTGGGGAGTACCACTGCGTATGTGAAACAGTTGTATAAAGCCTTTTGTGGCTACAGAGGGAGCTGTGTGAAATGTGATAAATTGTCTCTAGTGATGTCACTTGAGTTGGTTGGAGCTGAAGACTACAAGTTTGAACAATGAAAAATGGCATAACACACTCAAATCTCCAACAGATCTGTTGGTGATCGAGTTGCTAACTGACCAGATTAATTTTGTTTTGAACACTGATCCCTCCTTAAATGCTTTCTGTAAATGGCAGGGCAGCTCCTGAGGTCACGCTGATAACTCATGGTGAGTGAAATAAACTGGAAGCTGCATTCCTCTCGCTCCTGCTATTAACGAGGATTCACCACAGAAATGGGGAGAGCCTCGCTTTGTGCTCCTCCCTTCCGATGGTGTTTACAGTGTGGCCTCGAGTTATTTAAACTGCGTAAAGGCTGGTTGACATTTCAAGCATGTCCAGTATTCCCCATGGCCTGAGTCCACCCTGACATGGACAGCAGAGAGCCAAAACAGTATATTTCTGCAGACGGTGTACACACCAATGGCCCCATCTACAGTTCACAGAGGAATACAGCAAGAGAGGCTGCTTCTCTGCAGAAAGAGCTGAACTATGACTGGTTTATTTTTGACATCATTTAAGAAAACAGCTGCTGTTTGGAAGTAAACTAAATGACCATGGATGGATGTATTAAAATGCAGCAACCTCCTGCAGATGTTGAAACTTTGATTGAGCTGTAACAGACTCAGTAAAAAGCTGATACAGTGTACATGGCTTTATGAAGTGAGAGCCTAAATTATTAAACTGGGAGTTCAAACAAAAGGAAAAGTGTTACATGCAGTCTGTATGCTGCACACAACAGACTGACTATCCGCCATTTAGAGCGGTGTATAAGACTGTGCAAGTCATATTTGATTGCTAATGCATAATAAGATATTAAGATAAAGTACAGGTCAGGCGTATTTTGAGATATAACATGCTGTAACAAAGAGGAATTGTTCAATAGCTGACATGTTATGATTCATTTGTTTTCATGTCTGTTAACTGCAGTATACAGGAGTTTAATTAGTTTAATTTCAATCATTAAAAAAATTACAGCTGCAATTAAATTCTGTTGCTACTGGAGCAGGCCTTAAAACACCAACAAACATTAACATCTAAAAAAAAAAAAAAGATAAGATGCTGCATGATATTACTTATAAACGCATAATTACCATGTTTATTCTGAATGCCAGATGTTTTGGCCTCCTAAACCTGTAAACCTTTTAAAAATGTTTTGTATTTCATTGAAATGTTCTTAATTTACATAACAATCACAATAACTCAGATTACAGACAAAAGTGTCTATATTAGAAAAAGTAGGAATGATAAAGACCAAGAAACAACACTAGTGCAACAATAATGACAAACTTAAACAAATCTAAACTGTTGCATTTAGACTATTTGAAAATGGCCATCCTTTGCATTACTTGACTCAGATTTATGAAATAGAGGTTATATTTCTCAGGAATAAACATGCACCAACTACACCATTTTAGTTTAAGAAACAAATTTCAAGCACAGGCATAAGTCTCTCAGACTAAATTGCACCCAACTGGCACTGTGCAACTGTGAGCTTAATTTAGTATTCCATTCACGTGGTTTATTAATTCATGTCTAATGTTATCGTTGCACATTTTCACACCAGAAATTTTTTCTGCTATTTGACCCCAGGTGGGCCTCATAATTTTCATCATCAAGTATTTGGACTGTTATTTTTCAGTATTAATTGATTATTCTTTTACTCGGTAGTAAATGTCTTGTTTTGTCCAGCCAACAGTAAAAACACAAAAGATATTCAGTTTACAATGATCTTTTTTTTTTTTAAAGCTGCAAGTCCTGATTAGATAAAGGTAGAAATAATCCTGTGTGTGCTGTTCCTATGGATGTGACAACAGGTTTTGCTGTGAGATGAAATCAGGACTGTATCTACATTGCTCTGTTTCTTGTGTTTCAGAAATGACTGGATCACCGTGGGCCTCTGCTACCCACAAGGCACCAGCTTCACCGTCATCTCAGACATCCACAACCGCCTGACTAAACAGACCCGCAAGACCGGCGTCTTCATGAGGACAGCACAGAGAGAGAAGATCAAGCACTCCCAGCTGGCTAAAAGTTACTACTACTGGGAGGAAGACACTGGGTCAGACATACAGACACACACATCTCACAAGCAAATGTTTCTTACACTATTATCAAGCATCAGAAAACAACATTCAGTGTAAAAGCGTCTTGTGAGCAGTGTAGTTCTATGAGTACTGAAACCACACTCCAGAAAAATGGAAACGATAAATCATCCAAAAAAAGAGAATTTTAAGAAAACCGGATTTAGTTACTTGCTAAACTTAACTTTTTTACAGTTTGAAAAAATACTGTCTATACAAGACCGAAAGACATTTCAAACAAAATGTACAGAGCAAGGAGAGGTGAAAAGAGAATATATGAGGGAGGAGACCTTATCTCAATATTATGAGAAAATATCTCATAATTACAATATAACAGTTGTTACACTGTATACTGTGACCCAACAGATTCTGTGACCAAATGGTACCAAAGTATTTAGATAGGGTCACAAATTTTGATAGATTGGATGCATTTATTCCAATGAATCCATGAAGCATCCCGTGATGGTGTAGCTGCTCCTGAAGTAACAGAGCGACTTTGAGATCAAAGTGTGCATACTGCTGCTTTATTTCAGGTCCATCAAGATATCAACCTAACGTACATATTGGTATTATGTCATCAGGACATCTGATTAGTTATACACTCAAGGCATAGGATAGTGGTATCCAATGCCTTGAGTGAATGTGAATGAATATCTCGCAATTCAATTCAATTTTATTTATATAGCGCCAATTCACAACAGAAGTTATCTCATTACACTTTTCCTATAGAGCAGGTCTAGACCGAACTCTTTATAATATTATTTACAGAGACCCAACAATTCCCACCATGAGCAAGCACTTGGCTACAGTGGCAAGGAAAAACTTACTTTTAAGAGGCAGAAACCTCGAGCAGAACCAGACTCAATGGTGGGCCATGTTAGGTTGAGAGAGAGTAGAATTTTATCAAATTATTTTAAAATAGTAATAATGTTATGGTAGTGGTAATATTAATATTAATAAGGTAATAATAATATGAATGACAGTCATAGGAATAATAATGACAATAATAGTAACAGAGCCAATAACAACAACTGTAGTAGCAGTTGTCGAGCAGGAACACAGGGTCAGCAGGTGGCCCACAACCACAGATCCAGTCTCTGCAGCTCAGGAGGCAGAAATACCTGCTGAAAGTGACAGAAGGAGAGAGGAGAGAAACGAGAAAGCACAGAACTACGGGAGAGAAAAGATGTTGAGTTAGTAACATGCAGTAATGGGATAAAGATGCATACAGACGTAGAGGGAGAGAAGGAGAGAGGAAAGAGGTGCATCATGGGAAGTCTCCCGGCAGTCTAGGCCTATAGCAGCATAACTAAGGGATGGTTCAGGACTCACCCAAGCCAGCCCTAACTAACTTAAGCCTACTCTTAAATGTGGAGATGGTGTCTGCCTCCCGAACCCAAACTGGGACCTGATTCCACAGGAGAGGAGCTTGATAACTGAAGGCTCTGGCTCCCATTCTACTTTTGGAGACTCTAGGAACCACAATATCTCTCACTGTCTCAAGCCAAGGAGGAAATAAAAGCAAATTAAATCAGGTAGTGGCTTCATACCTCTGTCTTCTCAAATAGCAATGACTGATAACCACCTTAACTCTTTCTCATAATTAACAGATCTCAATCTCATAATTACAAGAGGAAACTTTTCTCATATATATGAGATCTTTCTTGTAATTATGAGATAGTTTTCTCATAATTAGATAGTAAGTCAAGGCCTCCAATTTTTTTGTCTTTGGTGAATGCAATGCGCTTCCATTGAGATAAATGTGGGAGATGTTGGCAAGTGAACTAAAAGGTGAGCAGATTAAAAAGGTCCTGTACATCCTCAGTCATTTCATATATTTACAAAGATAAATCTGCATTTCAGTGTCAATTTTTTCTGTGGTTGCAAAGTATCAGATGAAGTATTTGGTGTCTAAAACCTTACTGTGTGTATTGCAGCCTGCTCTTCCTGAAGGTAAAGGCCCATAACGAAAGGGAGCAGTTTGCCTTCTGCTCTGTCAAGGGTTGTGAGAGGGTGAAGATAACAGCTGTCATCCCTAAAGGCAGTCCACCCAGCAACTGCATGGCCCAGGCCTACCCCAAACACACT
This sequence comes from Siniperca chuatsi, assembly GCF_020085105.1. Classification (NCBI taxonomy): domain Eukaryota; kingdom Metazoa; phylum Chordata; class Actinopteri; order Centrarchiformes; family Sinipercidae; genus Siniperca; species Siniperca chuatsi. The sequence goes on from NC_058042.1 coordinate 35,603,147, forward strand.
GAGCTGCCCATTGTGGATGTACCCATGCCCAGAAAGATACCTAATACCAGGCTGGTAAGAAGAGAGAGAGGAGGTGGCAATTATGTTCAATTAAAAATTTCCAACCAGGTATTATTTTAAATAGCTGTTTTTACAGACAGTTGCTGTGGAACTGACTGTTCATGCCTTTAGAAGAAGATTAAAAAACCAGGAGGGAAGACTCTTTTTAGGTCAGAGAAGTAGTCTGTCTCAAACCCCTCACAAGTTCAGAAGTGTGTGAACTTCCATCGTCTGCAGTTCGCAATGCTTTTTTGTTCCAGTGTATACTGTGTCAGATGGCAAAATCAAAGATAGTTTCAGATACTACTAAGGGCAATCCTCTCATCTGCCTCAACTTGGGAATTATTAATAGAGACCTACCAGATAATCTCAGGCGACACTCATGCTCATGATTTTAGCAAGTCAGAAATATAGTCAGGAGCCAGGCTAATATGTGCCTTATAGTTGATCATTAAAATCTTAAAATCCACTCTAAAATGTACAGTGAGGAGTGAGGGATTTCAGACACAGTCAACAGCAGACATTTTGACTTGTCATACGATAGATACGACACAGGTGTAATTAAAAACAAATTATGGCTCTGTTCCATTTACAGTAAGTTCACAATTGAGACATGCAACCATTAAAATGTATTTAGTTACACCTGTGATTTTCATTCTATGACGTGTCAAAATGTCTGACATGAAAAAGATCTTTTTTAACCAACTTTATTAAAAGCACAATAACATTACAAGACAAATAACAGTACACAGAGTATCAGAAAAATCTGAGCAAGAAATACAACAACTGACACATACTGCATCTGAGTTGATAGTTAAATTTTTCAAATATTTTCATACTGAATACATTTACTAGGTTTGTATATTTTCATAAGGTGTGTTTTTCATATCTTTATCTGTATACTTTACTACTTTATTTTGCACAGCTTGTATACATACTTGCAATGGGGCAGCGGACAATGATACAGCAAGTAATGTAACTAACGTTAGCTAGGTTGTGGGTTAGCTTAGCTAGGTTGTGTGTTAGCAAACTGTCCCTACAGTTGCTGCTGCGAAGCTAAAAGCCAGAGAGGACGAGACGCTTTCCCAGAGCCAGCACAGCAGCTCCAGACAGCGATACACACAACTCTGCTATAGCTAACATCACAACAACAGCATATCTTGGCAAACTAGAAAGTAAACTGAATGTCCGTGGGCAAGTCGTTTAACGTTACCTGACACACAAATCATGGCTAGAATGGCTGCACACACAGTGAATGGACAGCTAGCGGACCGTGAGGAGATATTCACTGAATTTGACAAAAAGACGTGTATTGGATTCGAATCGCATACCCCACCTTTAATTCCATCTCTGTTCCTTTGCTTTTTTACTCTCAGCAATCATCAGATCACTTCCTGGAGGTCAAGCTGGAGTCTTACAACACTCGCTTCTTCCACATCAAGGAGGACTTTGCCTTTACTGAGGTATCCTTTGTCTCATACAGACAGTAGAATAGTAGGTGTAGAATTACTGTCACTTTGTTTGAACAGCTTAGACTTAGACCACTGGTTATGGGTTACTGAACAGAAATTATTCCCCTAGAGAGTATCATTCAGAGACACAATACAGGTTTCATTTCTACACCAATGACATGTAGCTGTATGTTTCCACTTATCCCAGCAACACTGTCCAGTTAGATATCCTGTATACCACCTGCCTGACATTACACCTTTGGATGTCAATTTTTGAATTTACCTGAAGGAAATTGAAGACTCATTGCACTTTTCCTATAGAGCAAGTCAAGACCATACTCTTCTCTGACAGTGGCAAGAAAAAACTTCCTTTTAAGAGGCAGAAACCTCGAGCAGAACCAGACTCAGGGTGGGCTGCCGGTTGGGTTGAGAGAGAGAGAGGAGAGGGGACATACAGTAGCACAATGCAAGTTTCACATAGAGATGTAAAGTAATAATAATGGTAGTGGTATTAAATAATAATAATAGTAATAAAAATTATAGCAAAAATAATAATAATGATAATAGGACTAATAATAATCATTGTAGTGTGGTTGTCAAGCAAGAAAATGGGAGCAGTCTTAGATCCAGTCTCTGCAGCTCCAGAGGCAGAAATACCTGCAGAAAGCGACAGAAGGAGAGATATGAGAAAGCACAGAACCACGGGAGAGATGTCGAGTTAGTAACATGCAGAAGGAGCGCAATGTTCTAATGGGGTAATATGGTATTATGAGTTCTTTAAGATACGATGGTGCCTGACCATTAAGAGCTTTGTAGGTGAGGAGAAGGATTTTAAATTCTATTCTGGATTTTACAGGGAGCCAGTGCAGAGAAGCTGATATTGGAGAAATATGATCGCTTGTCAGTACGCATGCCGCAGCATTCTGGATCAACTGGAGAGTGTACAGTGTGGCGATCCATTCTGCTTCTACATTCTGATGTACCTCCTCTACTATCTACCTTCCTCCCTGCTCCAGTGTGGTTTCACACAAATGAAGTGAATTGGAAATTAGCATCATAAAGGCTTTTGCAGAGTAAAAAATGTAAAGAATTTTTAAGAATGAACAATGGGGCAGATGTAAGATAAATCATTGTGCCTGATCACTTGAGAGCTGCTCTTAAAGGGTCCTCCTACACCTCACTGTCAGTAGAGGCTTGAAAATTTTGATAAATATGTCCTATTCTTCACTTTTAGCAAAACGTTGGCTCTTCAGGGCCAGGGGATCTGTTTATTCATCATGGTTAGTCCTACTCAGCCTTTGAAAACAGTTGTACAATGTGTTTTGTGGATCTGGAAGGGCTTTGTCAAGTCTGAGAAAATAACCCTGAATGTACCATAGTGATATCATCAGGGTTATGTCAACTTTGGCTTGTAGACTACAAATTTATAACAGAAAGATTGCGTTACAAACTGGATGTGTGGAGTTTGAAAGACGTGGGGTTTACCAGGCAGGGAGGGTCTAATAAGAGATGCTATCCAGTTGGATTATGGGAAATGTAGGATCCAGAGTTTTTGAAGCTTGACTCATACTAGGGAGGGACTAAAAGTCCAGATATCTTGGCCTCTGTTGCTTCAGTTTTGACCATTCTTCTCTCTTGCAAGTCCCTGAGTCTGACCAGGGCTCAGGGTGAATGTACTTGTGCTACTCTATGAAGACTGTGGAAAGGATCTCCAGAGATCAGGCTAGCATCTGCACTAACAGGTTTCAAATTTCTAAGTCTAAGAAGACTGCTCTTTTTAAACTTGCTTTATCCTAACCTGCTCACACCTAATCCTTACTTAAAACGATTTTGCTGGTTGATTTTTTGTTGTTGTTTGTATTCGTTTCATAGCAATTTAACTTATACTATCCTCCATTTTAATAAAGCAAATTTGATCTCAGTTTGTTTTGAAAGTGCTATAAATAGTAAGATTTTTTTTTTCTGAGGTGTTATATATGACCTGTGTTATTTGATGCCAGTTGTGCTGAGTTAGTGACATACTTGTGTGTTTAGTGCTATCATTTTATAGATTCCAGAACAATAGTGTGATTGGCTGACTGTGTTGTAACAGGTGAATGGCAGGAAGTTGTACCAACCAGAAGATGGAGTACAGCTGACAGTAATTGACGGGCATGATGGGAAGGTGGTGGAGAGCAAAGGCTTCAGGAACTCCATCCTACAGGGCGTCCCTGCACAAATACACAACTATGTCAGCGGACTGAGAGACGGGTAAGAAGCTTTTTTGTTGGATGATGCATGGGCTTTCGGAGAAACTGAATTGCATTGCCATAAGGTTATGTTACACTAAGCCAAATGCATTCATGATCATTTCAATTCACTTTAATGTCAAAATAGTGTGCCAGGGTCCAGTATAACACACATGCTGGAGCTTAAAAGACACATACAGCTACTATCAGCTAAATGTGAACACTAAAATGATGTGCTGTCTCTCAATCTTTCTCTAGTTCCATCGTTGTCATTACGTCTAAGGGCCGTCTGGTTACCAGAGGATCCTGGACTAAAGTCCTGGAGAGACTTGGAGCAGACAAAAGCATCAAATTGAAAGGTAACTAACTATATCTGTACTAAGCTCTACTGAGATAAATGTGCTCACAGTGGAACATTTCAGCGTGAGTATACTGTACCTGGAAATGCATTGGACAAAACATCTAGCATTTTCAGCAGAAATGCAGTAGATTGCGCTGCTTCATTGGTTGCATTTTACCCAGGTCACAGTGTGACAATAATGTCTAAGTATTATTATTTCCTCATCGTTTTTACATTTTAAAACATTTTTAAAAGTGTCATGTCAACAATTGTAAAAACAGCCAACCTGGCAGCTGGCACTTGACTACATTTAAAGTGTTGGTTCACTCAAATTACAATATCCCTATAGGGGATATAGTCATACAGATATTATTTAGTTATATGTCCATGTGTGGAGACTGATAACCATCTCTGAGATTTCTGCCTGGAAGGTGTGTGAAAAAATCTTCTTTCTATCATGGTTATGACAATTTTCCAGTTAAAATCCCAACACCTGCTATAAACATTTAAGTCAATAAGTAATGTTGTGCCTCCCTTGAGCAAGGCACTGAACTCCAAACTTCTCCACTAGGACCACCAGTAAAATATCACGGTAGCAACTTGTGCTGTAACAAAATGGCATTACATGGGGCTGTTTAGAAGTGAACATGAGGCAGGGCGTTGCTGATGAAGATGATTTTACTTACTTCAATGTCATTTGGCCTCCCTGCAGACAAGCTGGCATTTGTGGGCTTCAAGGGCTCCTTCCACCCTGACTGGGTCCATCTGGAGGTGGACGCCGACCGAGCCAAGATCCATCAGGTCCTGCCTGTCCCTGTGGTCCTCAAGATGAAGCTATGAGTGGCAGGCAGAGTGGGGAGGACAGCCAAGAGGCTATGTAGCCCCCAGACACTGGCATACCCCCCCCCCCTCTCACCCCCCCACCCCCCACCCCCCACCCCTCCCCCCCAAAAAAACACGCACAGACACTCACATACACACTGCAGAGTCAGTTGCTCCAAGCCATTGGTCCAGGATCGAGTGGAGTTCTTTCTAGGCTGGGCGGTGAGAAAGAATGATGTGATTCAGTGTGTTGAAAAGGGAAGACCCTCTCCCAGAGCCAGCACTGCCCATGATGAACTGTATCTGTGTAAGACCCCCACCATCAGTAGAGGGCTTTAAGGTGACAACACACCGTCTGGCAGCCATATTGGAGGTCCTCAGCTCTTTGGCAACAGAGATCAGTGGCTCAGACCAGCCAATGGTGTTTGCTGAAATGTGGCTGCTCTACAGACACTAATAGACATGATTGATATTGGTTCTGTTTTTGACTGAACGCTGTAATTGCATCACTAACATTATTGTTATGGTTACATAATGTTAGCTTGTCAGCTAAAGTAACCATTGGATTTGGTCAGCAAACCATCACTGTTGTGCTGTGAAAACATCCATTTTGTACAGCAGCTAACATGGACATTAAAATAGTTTCATGTTAACATTAACATTGGCCAGTTTACTAAATTATTCGGTAGGCTTGTTAGCTCTCTGACAAAGCCAGAAACATTGACTGACTCTTCTCAAGCTACACGTAGCAGAGCTTTAGCATAGAACCCGGGGCTTAAGACAGTTCAACCTTTGATGTTTTGCACGTAGTCCATCCTTTAACAGACTTTGCTATTGGTTTACCACAGAACTCTGACATCTATAGTAAAAATGTCAATACTCTTTGGTGTTAGATGATACTGTTGGACTGTGCTGTAAGATGGTGCTGTTAAGGTCGGTTTCAAATGCTGTTCAATGATCTGTCAAGCACTTTGTTTGAAGCATACTGACGCCTTCAGAGCCTGCATTAGGTGTCCCCTTCCCCAACGACAATGATGCAGCTGCATCACTGGTTTAGAACGCAGAAATTAAGAGAAGTTCTCCTCAGTCATGGGTGTTTTCCATTCCAATAATATAGGATGAAATATAGGATACATAGGAGAGTTTAGGGTTTATTTGCTCAATGAGAGATAGATAGTGTCATGACCATTTAGGAGTAAAGCAAAGTAGGACAGATGGCCCCTTGCTGGCCACATCCTCCAGCATTTCCTGGGAATCCCAAAGCTTTCCCAGGCCTGAAGAGATATAAACCTTCCAGCATGTTCTGGGTCTTTCCTGAGGTCTACGCCATGTTGGAAATGCCTGAAATACCTGAACCAGCCCAACTGACTCCTTTCAAAAACCCTTTTGAATCAGCCAATAATAGACTGAGCAACTTTACCTGGAATAGGGAAGGCTGTAACCACTATAGTGCAATGTACAACGAATTGGTTAAAAAGTTTCTGCAGGGGGTTCAGACACTGAGGCCCTCCTGCTTGGTTCCCCAGTGAGATGTAAAAACAATCTTGGACAGGTTGTCCAACCAATAGCGAAGTCTGTAACAAACAGAGGCTCGCAGAACTGGAATTATAAATTACTCTAACTAGCCTCCTACTGATGACAATCTATGCAAATATTTTGTATTAGCAGAAAACATGATGCCACCCAGATAAAGTTATAATTAACAAATCTGCAAAATATTCAGTGCCAGTGCTTTGCCAGCGCAGAGATGCAAAACAACCACAAAGAGACACAACACAACTTCTCTGAGTCGTTTTTGTGTCTCTAAGAGTTCTGAGTCACCTGCAAAATGCTACGGAGATATAAAACGACCACAAATGATGTCTTTCTCCTATGAGGGGTTGAAAGCCTTTTACATATCTGTGCCCAGGGGCCCATCAATTTGACAAAATAGTTTGACTGAGACTCACCTTTTCAAGCTGTTTCAGTCCAGTTTGGACCATTTTACAGCTCATTTGACGCTTTCACAGCAGTCTAAACAAACTGAACCAAACGGGCAAATGCACCAGAGTTTGTTTGAACTATTAGCCTTCTCTGATTATTTTTTCACACTACTTCCCGCATTGGCAGGGAACATTGGAAATAAACATAAATTGCTATTACAAAGAGTTATGTATGATTGTAGTTCGTAGGAGACTAGGTTGGCCAGTTTACTTTCTCACAATAACCTACATTAGGAAAGAAACCTGATATTAGATTATTCGCTTTTACTTTGATCATTTAACAATAATCACTTCCAATAGTCTCTTTTTTCAGCCTGGTTGTTTGATATTTATATATTACTAACTACTGGCCAATTCTCCAATGATGAACCTCCATAATGTCAGCCTCGGTTGCTAGAAGATTTATGATGCAAAAGCCTCTATATGAGCAGTGGGAGCAAATACTAAAAGTGTGAGCCAGCTAATCAAACGCATGTATAATGTACGTGCATTACCGAGCATCCTTCCCATGCAGGTCACGATGTGTGATAGATGTAGAAGTTGAGTGGTTTTGCTGTCCTGCGTTGTTTGACTTAACTGTTCAAAGAGAGAAAAGAGAAGAAAAAAACAAAAACAGAAACATTCCTTGTTTTGCATCCAGACCTGTGGTTGTTATATGCTCTGTTTCATTCTGAGCACTCGCTCACTTGATATTGTGATGTTTTACCCCAATGTTTCTTTCATATCAGTGTTTGTGATCCATCCGTCTGTGTTTGTGGAGTGAACCAGCAAGAAGCCCATAACAATATAAAAGATTAAATTAGCCACTGAATGTTAAATCAGAGAGTTTTTAAATGTGCAATTTCCCAATTTCAAAATGACGGAGAAATCTTTTAATCTGGTGAGAAAAAGGATTGCCCCTCCCTTTGCCGAAATAGCTGGACTTTTTTCGGAGGTAGTAGCAGTAATTTAGTGTTTTGTATGTTTAATGTGTTTTTAAAAATCCACAGATTACTAAGAGATATATTTTATACTTATTTATTGTACAAACACAGTTGATCCAAATCTTCAAGGGACATTTGAGTTGTAATGTTATTACTGTCCTGTATGTATACTGTATGTAAGAAACCATTATAGCTGCATTTTAAAAGATTTGTACCAGACACTCATACATGCATATGACTCTTGGTACTGTATAGTTGGCTTGTTTTAACTGTACACCAAATGAGTGTGTTGTATATGTGGCTTGGGCTTGTAAAGTAATGGTTAAGTAAGTTCCATAACTTTGAATTTCTTTCAGAACTTTTGTACAGAAATAAATGATGATTAACAGTTTGTCTGAATGTCACTGTGACTGAAGGCTATGTCTGCACATCTGTTTGTCCCTGCTAGAACAAACAAAGCAACATATGCATGTGCATCTTAAAGAAAATACTGTGTATTCTGCTTTGAGTAACATATCCTTCTCAAGTCATACAAACACGAAAGTGTCCTTTCCAGTATCCTTTATATTCTCAGCAACAGGTTGTCAGTCACTAATAAGCATGACCAGGACAAATTTATATACAAAAAAATATACAAAGAAGAGGGAAAAGAAGAAATACCATGAACAGAATAGGATAAAATCAGGAAGCTAACACTACAGGTTGTAAAAAAAAGTACTGTGGGCTTTTTACCACCAACCTCAAATATAGCTTAACAAATCCGGGCTAACGTGAAGTTAGTCAGACAAAAAGATCCTTTTAATTCTCATCCAGCTAAATTGGTTATTTAAACACAGTTGGAAGTTTCATTTGTTTATCTAGGATTAACAGGAAAAGGAAAAGAGATCATATTTCTCCAGTATTAGCTTCTCTGCACTGGCTCCCTGTAAAATCCAGAATAGAATTTAAAATCCTTCTCCCCACCTACAAAGCACTTAATGGTCAGGCACCATCGTATCTTACAGATCTCATAGTACCCTATTACCCCACTAAAACACTGCACTCCCAGAATGCAGGGTTACTTGTGGTTCCCACAAAAGTAGAATGGGAGCCAGAGCCTTCAGCTATCAAGCTCCTCTCCTGTGGAATCAGGTACCAGTTTGGGTTTGGGAGGCAGACACCATCTCCACATGTAAGAGTTGGCTTAAGACTTTCCTCTTTGATAAAGCTTATAGTTAGGGCTGGCTTGGGTGAGTCCTGAACCATCCCTTAGTTATGCTGCTATAGGCCTAGACTGCCGGGACACTTCCCATGATGCACCTCTTTCCTCTCCCTCTCCATCTGTATGCATTTTTATCCCATTACTGCATGTTACTAACTCGGCCTCTTCTCTCTTCCGTAGTTTTGTGCTTTCTCGTTTCTCTCCTCTCTCCTTCTGTCGCTTTCAGCAGGTATTTCTGCCTCCGGAGCTGCAGAGACTGGATCTGTGGTTGTGGGCCACCTGCTGCCCCCGTGTTCCTGCTCGACAACTGCTACTACAATTGTTGTTATTGGCTTTGTTACTATTATTGTCATTATTATTCCTATGACTATCATTCCAATTACATGTTCCAGTCTCTGTAATAGGATGTCATGGTCAATGGTGTCGAACGCAGCACTAAGATTTAACAAGACAAGTACAGAGACAAGTCCATTGTCTGATGCAATTAAAAGGTAATTTGCAATTTTCACCAGTGCTGTCTCTGTGCTATCTCTATCCCCTCTAAATCCTGACTGAAAATCCTCAAATAAACTATTGTTATTTAGAAAGTCACACAACTGATTGGTGACTGCTTTCTCGAGGATCTTAGAGATTAAGGGAAGGTTAGATATAGGTCTATAGTTGGCTAAAACCCCTGGATCAAGAGTGGGCTTTTTAAGAAGAGGTTTAATTACAGCTACTTTAAAGGATTGTGGTACATAGCCTGTTAATAAAGACAGATTGATCATATCCAGTAAAGAAGTGCTAACTAAGGGTAAAACATCTTGAACCAGCCTAGTTGGAATGGGGTCTAAGAGACAGGTTGATGGCTTAGATGTAGAAATCATTTAAATTAGGTGAAGAAGGTTGATAGGAGCAAAGCAGCCAAAACACACATCAGGCTCTACAGCTGTTTCCAAGGTTCCTGTGTTTGAAGACAAGTCGCACTGGTTGAAGGCAGGATTTTTTTCTCTAATAGTTCAAATTTTATCATGAAGTCGTTACTACCGAGGGCTATAGGAATACATGGCTCAATAGAGCTGTGATTCTCTGTCAGCTTGGCTACAGTGCTGAAAAGAAACCTGGGATTGTTCTTATTTTCCTCTATTAATGATGAGTAGTAGGCTGCTCTGGCATTACGGAGGGCCTTCCTATATGTTTTAAGACTATCTTGCCAGACTAAACTAGATTCTTCCAGGTTGTTGGAACGCCATTTCCTTTCAAGTTTTGGTGATGTTTGCTTTAATTTGTGGGTTTGGGGGTTATACCGTGGAGCTAACCTTCTTTGTTTTATTATCTTCTTTTTAGAGGAGCGATAGAATCGAGTGTCGTTCACATTGAGCCTGCAGCACTATCAACTAGATGGTCAATTTGGGAGTGGCTGAAATTAGCACAGGAGTCCTCGGTTGTATTGAGACATGAAATTGAATTAAATGCAGAAGGGATCGCTTCCTTGAATCTAGCCACAGCAATATCAGCTAGACATCTACAGTAGGAGTTTTTACCTAATGGTGTGTAGTCCAGAAATAGCAGTTCAAAAGTTATTAAGTAATGGTCTGATAAAGAAGGATTCTGTGGAAAGACTATTAAATGTTCAATTTCAATGCCATATACCAGAACAAGGTCGAGGGTGTGGTTAAAACATTGAGTGGCTTCATGTACACTCTGACAAAAGCCAGTCGAATCTAATAATGAGATTATCGCAGTACTCAGGCAGTAATCATTTTCAATGTCCACATGAATATTAAAATCACCTACAATAAATACTTTATCTGTTTTAAGGACTAAACTTGATAAAAACTCCCACTCATGGTGGGATTTGTTGGGTCTCTGTAAATAATATTATAAAGAGTACGGTCTAGACCTGCTCTATAGGAAGTGCAATGAGATAACTTCTGTTATGAATTGGTGCTATATAAATATAATACAATTGAATTGAATTATTGTGAAATAAATCAACATGAGCAGAAAGTTAAAACTGATCCGCAGTGATCATGGTTTCAACCACTGACAGTCAGACTGTGTGCCTTACATCGAGTACTCTAGAGCAACGCTGTGTGGCTAAACACAGTTTGTTCAGAGGGAGGAATGGAGGGTTAGCTACAGAGCAACATCACTGGAGTGAGGAAGAATTCAGCAGGGAAGGGGCATTTTTAATGGGGTCTTTCATGTGAAGGGTAAAAAAAAAATATATATATATATATATATAAATAAATAAATCTCCTAATCATGATGACACTGAATTTACATTCATGGATTTCCTTTCTTTACCTCATTCTTCAATATAATTAGTAGAAGTAGTATTTCTGTCTCATTATTTAAATTTCATGTTTCATTTTTTTAGCAGGAAAATCTGCAGAGCAATGAAAAACACCAGCATTGGTTCATTGAACTAAAATGTCCTGTACACTTGGTACATCACCTGAGGTGCCCCAAGTGAAGTAATAGAACTGAGAATAGAGAATTGGGGTTGTTTCTGTCACGTAGCCACTTACACCTGTCACGAAGTCGATCACGTCATCTGTTGCTCCACCCGACTAACCTTGTGACAAGTTACCTAATAGTAAAGAAGGTATATAAACCATAGTTTTTAGAGATTGCTGGGGGACTTTGCACTACTCCGATTGAATAAATTCAACTTGAAGATTGGACAGAAACTTCATCCTGAAGCATCACGCCGATGGAGCTGAGCCCAAGGAGGGACCACTCGAGTTCGACACACAAGGCTTCAAAAGGCCAGGATGCCTTTAAACATGGGACTTCGACACACGCTGATGATTTTTCTTTTTACCATCTGACATCTACAATCTTTGTTGACACCAATTTTGGAGATTTTTGGACTTACACTTTTGAATTCCCTGGACTGTTTCTTTTTCCAAAGACAAACAGAGTGAAGGGTACGCACACCCAAAAAACTTGGGTTGACAAAAGATCTGCACACTGCTGACAGCTCCCAGCAACTTTAATTTAATAGAGCAGCATTTCAATCTAACAGTGATCTTTGTCAGGCAATGTCAAACCATCACAAAGCAGAACAAGCTATTTATAGACACAAACACATTCATCACTCTGGTGGTTGTGATCTGCATGAGTGAGAGTCAATCTACTCTCAAACTGGACCAATCAGAGCAGAGCTGGACAACAATGTCTGATGCTCCTACACAGGGGACAAAGCTCCTCCATTAAAAACATCAAGATAAATATTATACAGACACATATTAATTTCAATACATAAACATTTTAGTCAAATATATTGCATGAATCACAGAAATCATCCAGAAGAAATAATTATTATAGAAACTACGATATAGGAAAAACTGAAAAGTAGAAAACAGTAATATATTACTTGCCCAAAAGGGTTCAAACAACAAAAGCAAGTACAACTTAGCAATTACCTTCCAACAGTAAAATCAACACCAACAAAAGGAAGAGAACAAAAAAAAGATTCATCAGATATTAACTCTTGAGAGAGATGATCAAAACGTAGTTATATTAAAGTCTGTAAAAGCAGAGTAGAGTCTGTTAGTCATACTTAGAAAAAAAACGTTGTTTATTCCAACTATAACCACCTAAACTTAAAAAGGTTTAAGATCAAATTCTAAATGCAAGCTCTTAGGTGATAGGGTGTTAAGGGTAAAGATAGAATGCCTCTCTTTTCAGAATGATGTTGTTGATGTCGCCTCCCCTTCTGGGGGTTTTTACGTGTTCCCAATGTATCTCAGTGTGGATGGGTTTTGCTTGAACAAATTAAAATGCACAGCCACAGGGTTCTTTTTGTCATTAGTGCCTATGCTTTTATGCTCTGAAATACGGGTCTTAAGACAGCATTTGGGTTTTCCTATGTAAGCCAAGCCACAGTGACATTTGATCATGTAGATTACATTATTTGTATTACAAGTAATGATACCCTTAATGTTGAACTCTATTAAATTGACTAATTGGAATACTTTTTAGAGAGAGGTGGGATGGAAACTCGTGCCCTGTAATAATGTGTTCCTGTCTGTCGGTTTCCTATATCTGTTACCAATTTGTCTTGTTCTTTGATGATCAAAAATTGATTTGTAAATAATCATAATTGACTGTAAAATTGAGATGATGACTGCTTGCATTTAGAAAGCATGTGAAATCCAATAATTCTTTTATAGTACCTGACCAACGGAGGAATATGTCTTCATTGTACCTTTGCCAAAGACCTATATGATGAAAAAAATGATAATGTGAAGATTAACATGAACTGGTGTAACCAATGTATAAGGAAGCATAGTTTGGTGCCATGGTGCTGCCCATGGCTGTGCCTTTTAACGGCAAATAAAAAGAATCTTTGTACATGAAAACATTTTTATGAGAACCAATCTGGTTAATTCATTAATACAGGCAATCCTGGGATTCATATCTGAATGAGAGGTCAACAGTAAATAACAGTCAACCGCTTCAATGCCTACGTCATGTGGTTTATTGGTATAAAGCGTTTCTACATCGTGTCACGAGTAACATATTATTAACAGGAAAGTCAATAGTTAAAATATTAATCATGTCAATGGTATTTTTTACATATGAAGACAAAAAAGTCTCCACTCTCAAAATAACAGGATAAAGTGCTCTGAGTTATCTTTTTAAAATCCTCACTTGGATCTGAGCTGTTCTTCTAGAACATCAATTAATTTCTTGATCATAGTCACACAAATCCATCACTGTGGAGCCACTCTTATCAGCTGGCTTAACAACAATATTTTGTCTTTTTTAGTTCAAATAAAGCCTCTCTATGATGTAATGGTAAATTATTGTACAAAACACAAACCTTTACTCAGAGTATGTTGACAACTGGAAGATAATTCTTTACTGGACAGGCTGACAACATTCGAGGTCTCTTGATTCTGGTTGGATATTGTCTTATCTCATGTTGGTCGCTAACGTTTGCCTCTCCTGCATTTTTTCTTCCTCTTTGGTTTTTCATATGCCCTCTCTATCCTCCAACTTGGCTGGGGCCATCTTCTAAAAAAGAAAAAAAAAGCAGACGAGGCTGTACTGTTGTTGGTTTCTGAGTCGGTCTCTATGTATGACGCCACAGATACATGATGAAGGTTGGCAGGGTGGAGTGGATTTCACCATGAACATACCCATCCCCTGCAATAGTCCTCTGCATCTCTCTCAGACTCGTTTTTATTGACTTTATCTCAGATTCAAGTTTTCTTTATACTGGTCACATTGTGTAAATAGTTCTTTTAAGTTTGTCTTCATTTAAGAAGTCTGCCGTTTGCTCCAGGATCATCAGGGTGTCATCATTATTACCTTCGAAGCTGCTGTCTCCTGGATGTCTCAGGACCCCAATAATATTGTCCAGTAGTCGATTAGGGATGCAGTTGCATAATTTTACACCTTCCCCAGTGACCCAGAGACTTCTGCCATGACAAAGGACCACTTGGCATTTGTTGAGGGTACTGTAGTGGAGGTCTGGAACCAGGTCAGGCCAGAGATTAAGTCTGGACTCCTTTCCAACACTCTTACCAATGAGTCTCAAAGCACCCAAAAAGAATGATTGGAGAAGGTCAGAGTTCGATGCATAATGGTTTGGTCCTTATTTGGGCATTGGGGAAAACCCAACTATTTTTTGTGCCAACTTTAATGGTGTCTGGAAATCCCCCAACTCCTCCTTCCTGAGTGTGTTTACAGCAGAATAGGCCGTTTTTTCCAGAGTCTCTGATCAGCCTTTTTTTTCCATTTTTTTTTCACTTTTTTACTTTACGCATATAACATACTCTATATGTCTTTAACATGAGTCAGTTATTCTTAACAGTATATTTTGTCTAGGCATGTAACATTTGTTTTCTGTGTAGATTCAAACAATGTAATGAGTGCACGGGTTAGCTGTTTAGAAGGTAGATAGTGTCATAATACATATAGCACCCTATGGAAGGTAAATAATGTCATAAATGCATTTTACTACGTGAGTATAATCAGGTCATTGGATTATTTTATTAATTAAGGTTTCTGAGCATTTTGCCATGCAAAGCTATTCAATTTGTTCTCCTGGAGATCATCATCACTGGTGTGGAGAAGCAACACAGATTGGAGTCCCAACCTCCTCATAGTGGTGTTCTTGAATGGGCGTACTGTCTGTACCTGATGTTTGTTGTTTTCTTGTGGCATTGGTTGGGGGAACAGGAATCCATACAGGATGAACCACAGAATCAAAGCAAGATTCATGGTGCAGCCAGTAAGACACAACAAGCTAAATATCCCAGAGTGAAGCCAAACCACATAGTTGCCTGTCTGCTGTGAAGCTGGAGGACTTGCAATGTCATGTAGGACAGCATTTCATGAGGCTGTTCACATGTTCCGTTGTTGTACATTTTGATTGGGCCCAGCCACATATAGCCTCTCATCTCTTTTCTCTCACACAGGCCTTTCCTGAAGGAGCGTCCATTCGAGCCTGCGCTGCTTCACCTACGAAGGGGTAATCTGCCCCAGAATGGTTTTAGCACATCCTTGTGAGGATTGGTTGGCCATTGCCAGATATGACTGTCTACCGTTGGCTTCGTCAAATTGCTCTTTATATGGGTGTTACTTTTTGTCCATTTAGCACCTTGCATGAAAGTCTCTGCCATCATGCCATTGAATGCATGCAGAGGGGGGAGTATAAGGGATTTTATTCCAAATCACATTTTAAATGTGAATGTGAAAGCATTCTCTGGTTATTCTCCCAAGTCTGGCAGAGTTATGTCTTGGCAAAATAGTACAAAGTGAAGAATCAAGAAGGCGATTCATAGTACAGATTAATTGCTGTGTAGTTATGGAAATTTAATGCTTTAAATAGCGAAAACACTACACAGTGATGAGTCTAGCGAGAACGTATAAGATGACTTATAATCAAATGTAGAGTCTAGCTATTGGTTCAATAATTTATGTGGTAGTAAGAGAACAAAGTGGAAGAAAGTAGGACATTTTATTATGAGTATAGTAAGTATAACTACATGAAGATATGAATTAGAGACAGAGAGTGTAAGATGTGACCTGATCTGACAGTAAAGATAGAGTTTCTTAACCAACTACTTTATCTTAAGTCTGTAAATATGCATTGGGTGTCGAAATTAACACAGATATTGATAAATATATGAAAGTCTTAGCTACAGTGAAGCACTGGTTGGCCAAAAGTATGGGGTGAGACATAGACAAAGGTTTCCTAGGAGAATGGAAGAGGGGAGAAGGGACGGGAGAGAAGTGCACAATGCAAATTCCACCTAAAATTTAAAAATAATAATAATGTACTGATAGTGGTAATATTAATATGAATAAAGTAATAATAATATGAATGATAGTCAGAGGAATAATAATGATAATAATAAGACTAATAATAACAACAACTGTAGTAGCAGTTGATTTCAGAATCAAGACGTTTCGGCTCCCATCCGGAAGTCATTCTCAATTGTCACAATTGAGAATGCCGAAACGTCTTGATTCTGAAAACAGTGTCCAGATGACTACGACTGAAACCTTTTCTACGATAGAACACTCCTGGACGAATGAGGGACTACACCGTCTTGTAGTAGCAGTTGTCGAACAGGAACACGGGGGCAGCAGGTGGCCCACAACCACAGATCCAGTCTCTGCAGCTCCGGAGGCAGAAATACCTGCTGAAAGCGACAGAAGGAGAAAGGAGAGCAACAAGAAAGCACAAAACTATGGGAGAGAGAAGATGTTGAGTTAGTAACATGCAGTAATGGGATAAAAATGCATACAGATGGAGAGGAGAAGAGTGGAGAGGTGCATCATGGGAAGTCTCCCGGCAGTCTAGGTCTATAGCAGCATAACTAAGGGATGGTTCAGGACTCACCCAAACCAGCCCTAACTATAAGCTTTATCAAAGAGGAACGTTTTAAGTTTACTCTTAAATGTGGAGATGGTGTCTGCCTCCCGAACCGAAGCTGGGACCTGATTCCACAGGAGAGGAGCTTGACAACTGAGGGCTCTGGCTCCCATTCTACTTTTGGAGACTCTAGGAACCACAAGTAACCCTGCATTCTGGGAGCGCAGTGATCTAATGGGGTAATAAGGTACTATGAGCTTTTTAAGATACAATGGTGCCTGACCATTAAGGATTTTAAATTCTATTCTGGATTTTAAAGGGAGCCAGTGCAGATAAGCTAATATTGGCTTCTTACGGTGCTGCTGGAGGCCAGGGCAATGCCTTCCAGAGCAACTATGTCTTTAGATAACGTGTCTCGGTGGTGTTTGGAGCCAAGTACAATAACTTCAGTTTTGTCAGAATTTAACATCAGAAAATTGCAGGTCATCCAGGTTTTTATGTCCTTAAACCATGCTTGAAGTTTAGCTAACTAGTTAGTTTTTTAGTAGTTTCTTCTGGCTTGATCGATAGATATAATTGGGTATCATCCGTATAACACTGAAAGTTTATGGAGTGTTTCCTAATAATATTGCCTAATGGAAGCATATATACAGTGAATAGAATTGGTCCAAGCACAGAGCTGTGCGGAACTCCATGACTAACTTTGGCGTGCTTGGAGGATTCATTGTTGACATGTACAAACTGAGATTGATCTGATAGATAGGATTTAAACCAGCTTAGTGTGGTTCCTTTAATGCCAATTAAATGTTCCAATCTCTGTAATAGGATGTCACGGTCAATGGTGTCGAATGCTGCACTATAATATCTAACAAGACAAGTAGAGAGACAAGTCCATTGTCTGATGCAATTAGGTCATTTGTAATTTTCACCTGTGCTGTCTATGCTATCTAAATCCTGACTGAAAATCCTCAAATAAACTGTTGTTATGTAGAAAGTCACACAACCAATTAGCAACTGCTTTCTCAAAGATCTTAGAGAGAAAGGAAAGGTTAGATATAGGTCTATAGTTGGCTGAAACCCCTGGATCAAGAGTGGGCTTTTTAAGAAGTGGTTTAGTTACAGCTACTTTAAAAGACTGTGGTACATAGCCTGTTAATGAAGACAGATTGATCATATCTAGTAAAGAATTGCTAACTAAGGGTAAGATGTCTTTAAGCAGCCTAGTTGGAATGGGGTCTGAGAGACAGGTGATGGCTTGGATGAAGAACTTGTTTAAGTTAGTTGAAGAAGGTCGATAGGAGCAAAGCAGTCTAAATATCAGGTGTTGCAGCTGTTTCTTAGGTTCCTGTGTTTGAAGGTAAATCGCTACCGGTTGAAGGTAGGACCCTGATGAATTTTGTCTCTAATTAAAATTTTATCATTAAAGAACTTCATTACTACTGAGGGCTTTTTTAGAGGAGCAATAGAGTCGGTGTCGTTCGCAGTGAGCCTGCAGCACTATCAACAAAATTATCAATTTGGAAGGGACTGAAATTAGCATAGGAGTCCTCTATTATATTGAGACATGGCTTTGAATTAAATGCAGATGGAATCACTTCCTTAAATTTAGCTACAGCACTATCAGATAGACATCTAGTGTAGGAGTATTTGCCTAATGGCGTGTAGTCCAGCAATCAGAGTTCAAAAGTTATTAAATAATGGTCCGATACAGAAGGATTCTATGTCTATTATATTGCTATATTAAAAGACAAACATTAAGTATCAATACTTAATCACATTATATATTATTGTTGTGTACCTTGTTTACATACATACTAGACTTCCTGACTCACTGCTATTAATCGTACCACTGTCACTTTACCTCTTAACTTTGTCTTTAATTGCTCTTGTATATTTTCTATTTTTACTCCTATTCTTATTCTAGTTTTATTTACCTCTTATATATTTTTTACTTTCCCTATTTATCTGTACTTACTTCTTTGTGTTGCTGCAACAACCAAATTTCCCCTACGGGGACCAATAAAGGTTCATCTCATCTTTGCTGGTATTCTCACCAATCTTGTAGTACATTTAACTGAAACTATTTTCTGAACAGTAACTGTTGCCTCGAACTGTTTGGTCATCACATCCACATCATTAATGATAAGTTCCCCAACTTTTCTTGTGCACATATATCTTCTGAAGGCACAAAGAATCATACCCAAATTATCATCACATTATTTATAACGTTATAGATCAACGGCCTATTTGATTCTGTCAGTAGTGCCCAGCCATATTTGCATGCCATTTTCATGTAATTATATAGTGCATGGAGAAAAGTATGTAGTCACCCAATGATTGTCCGCATATGATTGCGACACCATGGGCATTATTGTGCTGCTATAATAGCCTCCAACACTTCTGGTTTCAGGCTTTTGGAACCTAGCTGCAGGCATTTGCTTCCATTCAGCCACAAGAGCATTAGTGAGGTCCAACTCTGATGTTGGTCGATGGGGCCTGGGGCCAGATTCACAAAACTGATTTGTGGCTCAAATGGTGGTAGTGTCTCGTTTCTCAAATGATCGTCACGTGCAAATAAATTCCTACAGGGCTCTCGCAAGCTCATGCGTGGCTCACAATTCTGCTGTTTTTATGAGTGACACCTGTTAAAATGGACACAAGGGAATTATCTCATGTTCCCAACTTGCATGTTGCAAATTTGGTTAAACGGGCAATCGTAGAAAAGGTTTCAGTCGTAGTCATCTGGACACTGTTTTCAGAATCAAGACGTTTCAGCTCCCTTCCGGAAGTCATTCTCAATTGTGAAAAATGGGACGGGAACTAGAAATTTAAGCTACTCTGTGTTACATAACTACGACTGAAACCTTTTCTACGATAGAACACTCCTGGACGAATGAGGGACTACACCGTCTTAAACGGGCAACACATACTCAGAAATTACTAATCATTCATTCCTGAGAAAAAGCATTATCCTGTTATGTCTTGTCTTAGTGTCTTTGGTTTAATATTATTTATGCAAATCTTTCCTTTTGTAAAACCTGCATTTGCTCTATGCAGCAGTGTTGCACTACTAATGATAAATGAGGTCTGTTACATGCAAATGTGTTTCCATGCTCGCAGTCTGTGTTCCAGTTCGTCCCAAAGGTGTAGGATGGGGGTTGAGGTCAGAACTGTTGGGTCTCTGTAAATAATATGATAAAGAGTACGGTGTAGACCTGCTCTATAGGACAAGCGCGATGAGATAACTTTACGTTATGTAACTAAAATTGGATTTAATTGAACTCTGTGCAGGCCCGTCAAGTTCTTCTACATCAAACTGGAAAAACCATTTCTTTATGGACCCGGCTTTGTGCATGGAGGCGTTGTCATGTTGACGCAGCAAAGGGACAAACAAACTGTTACCAGTTGTTATTGGAAACATACTTTAGTGTAAGAGTATGTGTAACTAAGGGCCCTGGCCCCAACTGTGAAAAACAATGTAGGCGGGCATCCAGATACTTTTGAGCACATAGTGCATCATATTTGATTTTGTCTGTATTGTCCAATTCCATCTGCATGCTTCTCTCATGATTTAGTGTGGGAAATGAAGGGAACGATGTTGGATTCAGGTGACTGCACTGCATGCAATGTCATCCATTACAGTGAAGTCAATGTCTGCACTATATATTGAAGACCAGCAGAATCAGAAGTGCAGTGTTCTCACACTGGAGTTACAGATGACGTGATTCAAACCTCAACAATAAAAGATATCTCATACAATTATATAAAAAAAAAATTTATTTTCATATTCAGTGAAAAATCAAAGAGAAAATGTGGGTGCTACTTTTCTATCAAATCTTGACGTGCTGCTGGATTGAACAAAGTCTAACACAGACCAGGACCTGATGAATGACTCCATGTCTGTCCCAGAAAAAAACACCTGTACCTGACACGGCTCTTGGCAAAGCAAACAAATTAAAAAGGTTGATAATGCTTACCCTGAGTGCTGCAAAAAACGTGCATTTATTGGTTTTCATTTGGTGATAATTGAACAGAAAATAACTAAAGAAACCAGACAGCGCTGACATTACAACTGATTTTAAAGAGCTTGTTACCACTCTGACAAAGAATGATGATTTTAAGAATGTACTTGTCACTGTTCCAATGAGGGAGAGGGTTAGGGTTAGACAATAAATCTCTGATTTATGTACCAACTCTGCAGTCAAGGTTAATGTACCCAACAGGATTTATTAGTTCACTCATACCACTGACTGGACCACTGCATCTCCACGTGGTCATGTAGCCTCTTACAAGTTTATTGCTCACAGATTGGTTGTGAGAATAAGCATGTCTAAGGCCAGAAGGAAAGGGCCCTGTGGACTCTCCTCTCCCTCTGCATTATTCCGTCACAGCTCCTGTTTCAGATGGCTGGCACTGTTCCCCTCCAAGTCGGGCTTCTTGCTCTCCGTCTTCTTCTTGCTCTTCTTCTTGCTGTTGACTGCATTCTGCTGCTTGTATTTGGCACCGTTCTTCTTGGCAGCATTCCCGGGGAACACCTGTCCCTCCACAGTGACGTCTGCGCAGCGTTCCTGGGCCACGAGGAAGTCTTTGACCTCCCAGGCCAAACTGCCGTCCCGCAGCATGAAGATCACCCTGTTGGAGCCCACCACGAACCTGCACAAGGACAGGTGGAAACCAGGTACTGTTCATTACTATAGACCACCCTCCATTGGAATGTACTGCTGTTGTTTTCAGTGGCTTTATAACAGCCTAATTATTAATAAAAAGAAGTATAAATATGAAATATGGTGAGGTTAACTACAATGAAACGTTAAAAAGTATGAGAACATTTCAACCTGATACCACCCAATAAGGCAGAGCAGTGATGAGATGTAGAACTTTTTAGGTGCCATAATCAAATGAGAAAGAGTTCCATAAGTTAGGACCCCTGCATCTGATTGACAGTTGGCCTCTGCTTGTGTAATGTTTGGGAAGGTGAAGATAGGTTGGTTGGCTTAATAGGAGTGAATCTGTTTCCTGAAATAAAGGAGCTGATGAGGTGCGAGGATTTGAAGGGGTTGCTATTCTGACAATACATTTTTAGAGGATGAAAATTTGAGGGGTTGTAGAAAAAGTACTCACCCATACTGTTACAATATGGGAAATAAGGATAGATTAAAGAATAATAAACAATGTGAACACACTGTTTGTCCATAAAATAAATTGCTTGCCTAATTATAGCAATAGATTTGGTATATAGTCATCAAATTGCAGTTGAAATAAAGGTTATAAACCATAAACGCTTCAATGAAATGCAGTCTAGTTTTAAAAGACCGATACATTTTTTTTACACCTGCAAAGAAAACAGCCGTACTGGGCCTATCAGCTGCTCCAACAAGAAACTTCAACTTCGGAAACAAACGGAGAGTAAAATCCAGCGGCCTCTGAACAAGCAGCTCTCGCCGCCTGCCTACTCAGGGTCGATGGTGAGCTGTAGAGTCGGTGTCGCTGTGAAGCTGCCTGCAGCGGGCTGCCGTCGGCACACAGATCTCTTGCCGGCTGCGTACTCTTTGCATACGTTTACTGGCCCAAATTCCACTTTTACAGTTTCATGTGTTCCAGAATTTTATTAAATTGTGAATTTCATCTGATCTGCAATGCAAGAAATCATTGATTACAAGTTTACTGATTTATAATCATAAGCTGGAAGTAACACTAGCTGGGGTTACACTGGAGTTTCACATCCACGCTGTCGGACAAAAGTGGTAGGTTGATTTTAGTTTTTTTCCAAGGCTTGTCTCAAAACCACTTTCACACGTGTTTTGAGACTGAATAACTTCCACATTCACTGAGACTACCTAAATCTGTTAGAGGGTGCGACCGTCTACTGTGATCAACTATGCTTTCACTGTCGGTGTAAATGTGTTCAGTTCAATTGCAATTTTTCTGACCAATATTGCAATTTGAATTGTGATTATTTCCCATGAATTAAACTCCAGGCCTGTATTGGTGGTCGGCATAGCATTACACAAGGTACATTTGTGTTAAGCATAATTACAAACTTACTTCTTCATGAAAAGACTGAATCTACAGTATGAGGTCAGCTAGATGTTGTGCTTGTGCTTTGGCTACAGTCTTGAACACCTGAAGGAAGGTTTTCCTTGCCACTGTCGCCAAGTGCTTGCTCATGGTGGGATTTGTTGGGTCTCTGTAAATAATATTATAAAGAGTACAGTCTAGACCTGCTCTGTAGGAAAAGTGCAATGAGATAACGTCTGTTATGAACTGGGACTATATAAATAAAATTGAATTGAACTGAACTGCTATCATTTCTACAAACCACCAGATGTCGCTGTCTTCTCTGTGTTTAAATCTTTTTTCAGCACAAACAGGAAGAAAGCCCTAAAGCTTCATCAGGCTTTGTTCATGCATGACTACCAATTTTATTTCTAATAGTTGATGACAGTGTTAAAATTATTAGTTGGTTAATTGGCTAGTCCAAACGACAGAAACTTCAACAATCAGGCCAAGTTGATAAGAAGTAAATCTACCTTCTTGAAAAGCAGCTAAACAAAGTTCTGGTTAATGGTAAAAGAGTTCAGTGAGCAGCTACCTCTGAATGTCAAAGTTGGCGTTGAAGAGGCTGCCCTGCCACAGGCCTGTGATCTCCTCTGTCTCTTTCTCAGTGGGATCCCCTGACACTGTAGCAAAAACCATCAGAGTCCTGCCCTTCTTGGACATCTTGAGCAGCTCCTCTGGCTTGGAGGGGTCCACCTTGGAAAAATCGATGGGAGGAGGAGCCCTCTTGTGCTCTGGGAGGTCACCTTCCTCAATGTCATCATCCTTCTGTGGAACAAAGAAATGATGTACAGTGAGTCAGGAGAGGTTAAGAAGGCAAAATACTGTGGCATAATTGTTACCACAGCCCAGATCTCAAGACGTTCTGTATCAATCAGCAACTTTTCTACCTTGTTATATACCACTCTTCAACTTGGCATAAATACAATCCAGTAGGGGAATATAACTAAGTACATTTACTCAAGTACTGAAGCAGCTCAAGTCATTTTGAGCTACTTGTAGTTCCATTGTATGTGCTTTATACTTCTACTTCACTACATTTCAGAGGCAAATGTTGTACTTTGTACTCAATTACATTTATCAGAATATTATAGTTACTGGTTACTGTTTTATAGTTCATCTTTTTTTTTTTTTTTTTTACAATTGGTTACACACAATTCCCAGAGGCCAACAACAGTTCCTCACATTCAAAATCCAAAAGACTTCATACATTCAAACTTAATCCCTCATAACACAATAACCTAAAAACATTAACAGGTAGCATTACTTTATGAGTCACTATCGTCTGTAACGATCTTTGATTTTCTGCATAAACCAACATTCTAGTACAAAATAAGAATGGCACATACTTACTGTATGCTACCTTACAGTATACGTTATGTTATGTTATAGATATTAATCAGAAATGCTGTAAAATGCTTCACTATTCCAAAACACATCAAATGACACAAAAGTAGTGTCCAGAAACACAAAAAAAGTTTATATACACAAGTATACATGTACAGAGACAGTCACCCGTGGCTTCTGCATTTGGCCACAAGTTCTAATCCCCATCACAGCGTGTGTCCTCTTGTATTACAGCCGGGTGCGTCTTCAGTACTGAACAGTTCTCCTTAATACATCCATGTGTTAAAATTGTGGGCACAAACATGCTTTACACAAGTACACGACCGTTACCTCATTCATTACCTTACGTGCACAGCAAAGGAAAGGCATGTAGGGAATGTAAGCCAGCGTTTGCACAAAGCCAATTTAAACTTTCAGCAGGGAACGGTGAAGATTCAGAAGCACAAGAAATCTAGCTTGGTGATGGCGCTGCAAAACTTTCTGTCGAATTGCAATCGCACATTTACGGATTGTAATAATTGGAATAATACACAACCCATAATATAATATAATATACATATAATACACCATAATGGCCATTTCACTAGAGGGAGAAAGTTCCCAAACGAGAAACTGCGTTCGTCCAATCAGCAAAACAACGGAGCGCCTGTGACAGTGGAATCTGTAGCTGTAGAAAATAGTCACGCTTGTATCCAAAATACTTTAGGAGTTGCAAACAACAGTTACACCTTCTCAAATTCTTCATTGCAGGTGCACAAATCCTATGTTACGAAACTCATACACTCACATTTTTGCTACAGTTATTGCAGTGACTATGTTGCAAATCACATTTACACAGCCGTATGAAAAAACGTGAAGTCGTGGACAAAATGTGCACATCTGCAAATCAGTATGTGAATTCATGCAATGAGAGTTGCACACCTGTAGAATATTTTCTCACAAATATCTTTTTTTCTTATTTTTCTAGCACCAACACAAGTCAATAACTACAACTGCTTGGATCTGCTGCTCTAAAGTCTCAAATGAGTTCCCTCGCAATATGTTGTGTTCTCCCGCAATACTTCTTCCACTCCTTCAGTCATATCTGTTTCCTCTCAGCTGCTCCGAGCAACCGGATATCAGCTCATTGAACTTTACGTTGAACTGGGCATTAAGTATGCTGATATAGTGCTACTGCTCAATAGGCAGGCATGGTTATGTAATTAGTGAAAGTAAAAATAAACAAATTCTTAGATCAGGAGTTCTCTCTAGAAGAAAGCAGTACGGGAATCTGCAGGATGCTGTCGGTTTCATTCGTGAACAGTTACTGTATCTGGACTGTAGCCCAGAGGGGGTTCACTGAGGAAGAGGAGACGTCTCCAGAGGTGGAATTACAGATGTGCAGCTGAATCTACTTCAAAAAGCTAATGTGCTGCATTTGTATGAGTCAAGAGAAGCATGGAACGAGAAGGCGACTGAAATGCTGCCAACAGTCTGTGGTTCTGTCACAGAGAGCGGACCGCTCTGAACCGCCTGCAGCACCAACGCAGGTTTCTGCACAGGCTCCTCTGATCTTCACACACAACGGCTTAAAGTAGCCTTCAGTGCTGGAACAGGGTTAGGTAGGAGGCCTGGTGCTGTAAGCGTGGAGCAATAACTGATGTTCATTATTCATACAGCTGCGACCCAGAAGGCTGATAATGTTTTATCTGATAACTTCTTCTTTGCAGTGGACATCATATAAGGTGAGGTGTCCATAAACAACTCTTAATGCATTAACTTGAGATTAATGCATTAACTCAAAAGAATTCTAGCCATGACCTTTAGGGGGCTCCGTACTTTTGCACCACATATCTCGGTGAAATGTGGCGCAAAAGTGATTTGTAAGCCAGGCGCGAGCGCTGCTCAGAGATCAGTCAGAGGCGCTGCTATCGTTTTTCCAACCCAGTTTAGATGAAGCCCTCTCTCCCAGGTTAGCAACTAGTACAAACACGGGGCTAATGATTGTTGCTAAACGCTTACTGTTACAGTCAGGGGCGGAAATTAGCCCCCGCAACATGCGGGTCATTTTGTGTAGTGGCGGGTGAGAGAAAGAAGCATGAGAAAGAGATTTGTGACATTCCACAACGCAGACTGAATGGCGAGTCTGCTTGTTTCACTCGGACACAGAAAAACAATGTGGCGTTTGAACGCAGCGGTCCACATTTAAGGTGTGTTGATTGATTAACGGCGTCATCTCATGCACTGAGTAACATGCAAGAAAACATTCCACCTTAAAAGACGCCAGTAGCCTCTGAGCAGCGCTCTGTAGATGACTAACGTGAAGTGGTAGACATGAAAAGGCAGAAAAACATCATTTCATGTATGGTTCACTCTTCTGACGGTTCATTTCTAACGCATTTGCAAATTATCAACTGGGCCAGCTTGTGCTTCTTCAACAACGCCTGCAGGAAGTGAAAGCTTGCTTACCGGTAGCTCCGTTTTCATATCCAAGCCTATTAGATGCGCTGGACCTCTGCATGTTTCCAATGCGGCTTCATTTGCTCGGCACAAGTCAATAAATGAAATCATTCAAAACACCAACTACTTTTGTTCATTCACCTGTAAGTTACTGCTTAATGCCGCTACATACTGCATCCATGGTATCGCCTAATACTGCCAGATGTTTGGCTGACTGCTGCGTGATATTCTCAACATGATGAAACTCGTCATAAAGTCAGTCGTGCGGTCAGTTATCGTTGACTAATGTGTGTAAACTAACCACCGTAGGAACAGCGCTTACATAACCTTCGAAACGAGCCACAACTTAACCGTGCGCGCTTAGCTGAGCTTATTGTAGGTCTTGTTTTATTATTTTTCACATGTAGTTACACACTGCCGGTGTTCTGACGATTTATGCTACCTTGTTTCCAGTTGTGTATGTCTCATAAAATTATAACTCTCACAGTATTATGACGTCTTCATTTATGGGTTTTTTTTAATTACAAACAGGGGTAAGTGCACTGTAAGAACATGCCGGGCATGTTGAAACACTATATTATAATGTCTCTATATAAGATTTCAGGGAGTTGTGGGTCATGCGCAGAACCGCTGAGCAGCACATCTCAATAGGTAGCACATATCGACAGAACACCGGTTAAAACAAGAAAGTGGCAGGTAAAAAAATGAGTGGCTGGTAGACTGTGTAATCCACCAGCCAGTGGCAGGTACATATTGAGGAGTTACATGTTGCTGATGATGCATGGCTAATTGCATACCTAGCTAACGGCTAGGCTAGTAGCTAGCTAATGTCTAAAGTCTGACTGAATGAAAACCAACAGGTCAAAGTACCTCCCATTGTTCCAGTAGCCGTGCCATATCTGCATCATTGTAGTCTCGGATATCCTTCTTTTTCTTGGGCTTACCGTCACTGTCAGCCGCCAAAATACAAAACAAATATGTGCAGAGAAGGAGCACTACACATCTCCACCTGAAGTCTGACGCCATGTTTACAGATGGTGTGTTCTGATTGGCTCTGGAGTCAGTCACATTACGGGAGGGGCGTGTCTGAGCTGTAAAATGCTGACCGGTGGCACGCACACCATGTTAAGGAGTTTCAAAATAAAGCCAGAATCATTAAAAATGTAACATTATCTCTCTCTTTCTGCTCAAGTGGTTATACATTTATCATTAAACCCTCAAAATATGATTGATGACATTTTAGAATCAGCTTTATTGGCCAAGTATGTGCACATACAAGGAATTTGACTCTGATTTTAAGTTGCTCTCAATGTACTTACACACAGTTCCAAGAACGATTTATAGGAAATATAGAAATAAAAACAAGCACAACAAAGCTGAACAAAGATAGATAAAAATTAACATAAAACTATTATATACATACAAGTAGGTGAAAAAATATGTGTATATATAAACATATATAAAAAAGAAACAATGTTTGAAAACATACAATGTCTATATAGCCTACAAGTCAAGTGTTTCTGTAAATTGCAAATAGTGCAAAGAAATAAATATTGAGAATAATGAGAAAAATATAGAAACTCACCAGACTTATCCTTTAAATACTATTGTTTTAAGGCAAGGTGACAATAATGGAAATTTTTGTGCTGAAGTGTTTGAATTAGATTTTTTTTTTTGCACTTTTATGTGAATATGGTCAGAAGCCTCCATCATGTTCAGAGGCAGGAAACGCAGTGGCTGATAAGATAAAGGCCAGTATTAGACTAATACATTAGTCTTACTGTAACTTTGCTGCTACAATCCTGAACATAACGTTAATAAACCATTATTTTCCCTCAGTGAGCATGTGGCTAGATTATTGAGACACTGTTAGAAAGCAGTGTGTGAAGGCCAGAACATTTCATCGTGGAGATCAGAGATCAGCCTAGCTGACACAAACTGTAGAGCTGTTTCCTTTCTGGCCGACTCCACCCAGTGGCACTGTGCCCTGTGCAGCTGCAAGTCCCACTGACAGTACAACAGCCCTCACATACACTCACAGTGTGTTTATCACAACCTCCCACCAAGAAGAAAATAGGATTTGTTACCATGCAACATACCTGAGCTTTATCATTCCTTATGTTTCCAAATAGAGAGTCTCAGTCTGAAAAAATGTATCGAACCAATTCAATTTTGTGTTAAAAATAGTTTTGGAAGAGACTGATATCAAATTTTGGAACCAAAAAACCCCCCAAAAATCCTACATTAGACTGTACTATACCTGGAAAACATGTGCCATTCCATTAATATTCCCCCAAAGTTTCAACTTGAGTAATATCTTTCTGTTTATCGGTGTGTCAGTGGACCTAAACCATGACAACCCAGAGCTGAGACCAGGAGGCAGAGTTGCAGCCCTACACGCTTCTCTGCGCTTCCAGAGCAGTTACCCACCCACAACTCCTTAGTGACGCTGTCTGCCCCCGACCACTTACATTAATAAAACCAAAAGTTAACAGAAGAGGAGTTATACATAAAGACCTAAACAAAAACGCTGAAATAGTACAACAAAACAGGAGAATTAAATGTGGAATCCTAAACATCAGATCTGTCATCTAAAGCTGTACTAGTGAACGTTTTAATATCAGAGTATCATATCGACTTATTCTGTCTTACTGAAACCTGGCTGGGTCATGAAGAATATGTTAGCCTAAATGAATCCACTCCGCCCAGTCATATTAATACTCACATTCCTCGAGGCACCGGCTGAGGAGGTGGAGCTGCAGCCATCTTTGACTCAAGCCTATTAATGAACTCTAAACTTAAACTAAATTATAACTCATTCACAAACCTTGTTCTTAGTCTTTCACACCCAACCTGGAAAACACAACAGCCTATTTGTTATAGTGTACCTCCTGGTCCTTATTCTGAATTTTTATCAAGTTTATTGAACAATACAATAGTCTTTCCACAGAATCCTTCTTTATCGGACCATTATTTAATAACATATTACTGGACTACACACCATTAGGCAAAAACTCCTACTCTACATGTCTATCTGATAGTGCTGTAGCTAAATTTAAGGAAGCGATCCCATCTGCATTTAATTCGGTGTTATGTCTCGATATAACAGAGGACTCTTATGCTAATTTCAGCCACTCCCAAATTGACCATCTAGTTGATAGTGCTGCAGGCTCACTGTGAGCGACACTCGACTCTATTGCCCCTCTAAAAAAGAAGATAATAAAACAAAGAAGGTTAGCTCCATGGTATAACGCCCAAACCCGCAAATGAAAGCAAACCGCGAAAACTTGAAAGGAAATGGCATTCCAACAATCTGGAAGAATCTCGTTTAGTCTGGCAAGATAGTCTTAAAACATATAGGAAGGCCCTCCAGAGCAGCCTACTACTTATCATTAATAGAGGAGAATAAGAACAATCCCAGGTTTCTTTTCAGCACTGTAGCCAGGCTGACAGAGAGTCATAGCTCAATTGAGCCATGTATTCCTAGAGCCCTCGGTAGTAATGACTTCATGAGCTTCTTTAATAATAAAATTTGAACTATTAGAGAAAAAATTCATCACGTCCTGCCCTCAAACGGTTCCAATTTATCTTCACACACAGGAACCTTAGAAACAGCTCTGAAACCTGATATATGTATATATAGACTGCTTTTCTCAGATCGACCTTCTTCATCTAACTTCAATGATTTCTACATCTAAGCCATCAACCTGTCTCATAGACCCCATTCCAACTAGGCTGCTTAAAGAAGTTTTACCCTTAGTTAGCACTTCGTTACTGGATATGATCAATCTGTCTTTATTAACAGGCTATGTACCACAGTCCTTTAAAGTAGCTGTAATTAAACCTCTTCTTAAAAAGTCCACTCTTGATCCAGGGGTTTTAGCCAACTATAGACCTATATCTAACCTTCCCTTAATCTCTAAGATCCTTGAGAAAGCAGTCACCAATCCGTTGTAAATAACAATAGTTTATTTGAGGATTTTCAGTCAGGATTTAGATTCCCTTAGTTATGCTGCCGGGAGACTTCCCATGATGCACCTCCCTCCTCCTCTTCCTTTCCATCTGTACGCATTCTTATTCCATTTTAATGCATGTTACTAACTCAACATCTTCTCTCTCCCATAGTTCTGTGCTTTCTCGTTTCTCTCCTGTGCCCTTCTGTCGCTTTCAGCAGGTATTTCTGCCTCCTGAGCTGCAGAGACTGGATCTGTGGTTGTGGGCCACCTGCTGCCCCCGTGTTCCTGCTCAGCAACTGCTACTACAGTTGTTGTTATTATTCCTAAGACTATCATTCCTATTATTATTACTTTATTAATATTAATGTTACAACTACTATTCCATTATTACTATTTTAAAATTTTAGGTGGAATTTGCATTGTGCATCCCTCTCCCCCACACCCCTTCTCTCTCTCTGCCTCTCCCTCTCTCTCTCTCATCCTAACATGGCCCACCATTGAGTCTGGTTCTGCCTGAGGTTTCTGCCTGAAAAACGAAAAGTTTTTCCTTGCCACTATAGTGTTTTGTAGTCCATGCCCTAACTTTACACTTAACTTGACATTTCATGCACTATTACTTTGTACCGTATTATTATCATCAACCGGTAAACCCACTTTGTACTTCACACTTATTTTACTTTTATACTTATACCCACTTGGTACTTAATTTATCTGACCTGTATTATAGTGTATTATATTTTTTGCTTAGTACTTCTATTCCTGTGTGCACTGACATGATAGTGAGCTGCTGTAACAAAAGAGTTTCCCCTTGGGGATCAATAAAGTATTTCTGATTCTGATAATAAGAATGAAAAAGTTGTCCTGCCCCAAACAGGCGCAACAAATTAAGAGGAGAGTGAGAGACATAGGCTATCAATCATGCACAGGCCTGAGAGGAGGTCACACACCTGTGGGTGTATACAGTTTATGGTGTGGACCATGGATGTACAGGGATCTTTGCAGTTTATAAAATAGTTAAAAATAACTCCACCTCAACCAGCTATCTTCAAATGCTGCTTACATTTTAATGTATATAACACTCTACAATATAACAATATAATATTTTGCTGATAATACTTTACTGTACTTTTACTGAAGTAGAATTTTGAATGCAGGACTTTTAATTGTAACATATGACGAGTATGTTTACTTTGTGGTATTGCTACTTTTACTTAAAGAACCTATTTGAAACAGCAAATATGGCTGTCCTTTTTCTGGAGCAACTCTTATTTTTTGAAAAGACCACACAAAATCTTACACTGATGAAAATGAATGAATTACACAATATAATAATAATAATCCTGTTATAAGTACTGTAAGTGTCCAGTGATATTTTGGTATCAGCATCCTGCGTTAAAGAATGTGTTCTACTAGACACTAACACTGACAATATTTTGGCTTTCATTGATTCATTCTCCCACAGTGGTCCATTAAATACATTAAAGTCCCTCTCATACTAACTGGATTGGTTCCCTCTTATGAACTCTTCTGATTGGATACCGTCAACATATGCCTTTAGTGATTGGAAGGCGACTCCAGACATCATCATTTTCAACAATTACTAGATTCCCAGTTCACTGCTTATGAGTAAAACTGCTCCATGAGGTTACATGGAGCGGTGTTGGGAGGGAATTATCGTGCTTCTGTGACATTTAAACTTCCCAAACATAACAAATGTAGAACTGTGTGTGTGTGTGTGTGTGTGTGTGTGACAGAACTGTCATTTACCAACCAGTGCAAATATAAATATGTATTTTGTATGTGCCATTTGATACGATTAAAAGGCCTACCCCATATAACCTACACCAAATCTGACAAGGTTTTTTCGAATTTAGGAAATGTCCTGCTCTGCCTGTTTCCCCCCTGAAACAAAGCAGCATAACTGCCAAAATGAGTTTGATGTAACCTTGCAAATTCAAAGTGATACTGTTGTTAAAGAATGTGACACGTGAGCACAGAGTTTTTTAATCAGCCCTTTTCTCTTCCTGTTCAGTTTGCTTGTCACAGTGCCAATCCTGCTGCCGACACGAGACAAGACTACAGGGTGGCAGAAGTGTTCCGCATTTGGGCGCTGCTTATGTAGCTTACGGTGTGATCCAGGTGGGATCGGGAAATGCATTTCCTGTGACTGACCTTTCCCAAATGTGCAGCAGGTGTTTCAGTTCATATCGATAATCCAAACTTTTATTTTGACTACTGGGATACTTCGGAAACTGACGGTCCCCCAGCTGAGCTCGGAGCTTTTGGGTGTTGCTAGCACCGGCAGATGACAAACAACACGTTGTGGCCTGGGTTGCAGATGTCACATCACATGTGACATCAGAGTAAACAATACAGCATCCGGCGTAACTGTCAAAATAAAGCTTTTAATTACAAACAGAAATAGCTGTAATTAGGCTACATTTACTCAGGTAGGCCGCTGTACTTTACTTGAGTATTTCCGGTATGGTACTTCTACGCTACTATATTTAAGAGGGAAATGGAGTAAAGTACTTTTTACTCCACTACAAGTAACTGACACCTGTAGTTAGTAGGTACTTTGCAGAATAATATGTTATGTACAAAATATATAATCATATTATAACTTATGATTCTTTGCTATGGAATAAACTACCTAACAGTGTATAAAGTAGTTAAAATGAATTAGCTTCATCTCGACCAGCTACAGCAATAAGATGCTCATTACTCATTAATGCATCAGTAATAATAATTGTATAATATAATATAACTCTTTGTAAGAGGCCACTCTGCATTACGAGTAGTTTTAATTTTGATACTTACCTTGCTGATAATACTTGTGTAGTTTAACTTATAGCATAATTTTGAATGCATGACTTTTACTTGTACTTATTTTTACATTGTGGAATTGCAACTTTTACTTCAGTAAAAGATTTGAATACTTCCCCCATCACTGGCTTTACCAGCTTCTAAAGATAGAACTGTGATAGATCTGTCTTAAAATCTAACTGCAAGCCAGAGCCATGATCTGAAGTACTGAGGTCATGAGTCGGTCCCCGAATCCCTCAGAACATTTTGACCATAACGTTTGAGTAAATGTAAATGGTTCAATCATATTTTTTTTTTAAAGTACCAGCATGAAGGTCTAAATGCTGTTTTAAAAGCTTCTCATGCTGCCAAGAATAAAAACTGAATCATTCATTCATTCATTCATTCATTCAAGTAGTATAATTTATAGAGAGAAAGCATTCAAAATACTGGAATCAGCCTATAAAATAATTTTTAGTTCTAATTTATGCAACTGTACTATGTTTTCATGCATACTGCACTATGATTTTAAATGTAGAATCTACACCCTTCTCCAGGTTCCCAAAACAGCCACATTTCCAGCTCTGCTTTTATTTTGAATACACAAGGTTCCGGTCTGACTGCAGCTAGCCCGGCTAGCGGCTCACTTGACGCAGTAAGGATGTCTCATGGCAGATCAGCAGCCAGTCCTGAAAGTAAAAGCAGTCGCAAAACTCCTCGGAGCTCTATGGCTGCCGTGTAACTAGAATCTTCCCTCGCGACGTCGTTAACTTGAGACAGAAAGCAGTTCACAGATATGGTGGAAAGTTCATTTTAAGCGAAGGACTACTTGTGCCGTGCTGTTGCCACAACTTTCCTCAGTCCAGCAGCCGTTCAGCCGCGACCACACCCTCCCTGCTTCCTCATAGTACTGCAGCGGGAGCGCGCAGCACGACTTTGAATCTCTGGGAATAACGGCCCCTTCTTCCAGCTACGTTTACGGTTTCGCGACCGTGGGACCTGCCAGGTCAAGTGAGTTAAATGTTCAAAGACCGCCGACTGGTATGGATATGAAAAGGGAGTACCCACAGAGGATATGCGGGGCTACACAAGCTCTGGTCCCGAGTTAAGACGCGGAGGAGGAGGTGGAGGGCGGACAGACGGACGATGCATATGGAGTCGAAGCGACCGGAGAAACTGCTAGCTTCTAACCCAGGGCTCTGTTTGAAAAAGAAGAGGTTGAAAGTGGACTGAGGGGTTTGTCTTGTTGGAAAGTCGGCCTTTCGGTGGATTTTACTTGGGAGGACTCATGAAACGATGGTGCTGGAGGGAAACACAGGTCTTCCCGCTGTCCAGAAGAGCTGCCCGGGTGCCCCGTTTGTAACCAGCATGAGTACGCCAGGCCGGTCAAACTCATTGGGAACAAGGCGGACAAGATCTCGGTGCTCTTTCAGGCTACTTGCTCTGATGCGAGTGGACATAAAATGATATCCTGTTGATTACAGTCAAAAAAAGACTGAAAAGGGCAACTACTAAATGTTGAGGTGATGTTTTCTTGGCTATAGTCATAAAAAAGACCCCGAGAAAAGGCATCTAACGTTACAGACATAGCAGCAGATGTAATTCCAATTGGGAATGTGTTCTTGTTTCAAAAGATAAGTAGCTTTTGACATTATTTTTTATTATTCTCAATCTGCACTTTGCCTTTTAGAAGGCACCTTGGTGGCACTGCAGTTTGTGTGTGATTTCCTTTTTAATTCAACAACCTGTGAATTCTTCTGTTCCACAAAACCTGGGACTACAATGAGAATATTGACTTTTGGAATATGGTGTTCAGGGCATTTAAATGAATTTGTCAAGATAAGAGCATATAGCTTGTTACACTGATTACTCAGAAGCTGTGGGGATTTTGATCGATTGTGTTACATTGTAAAATTACTAATAGCCAAGGCAGATAAGTGGGAATATGCTAGATCATAGTTTAGACCTTTATTATAATATACGTTAGAGACACATTAATTAATAATATGGATGTTATTCAAACGTAAGTAAATGCAGTAATTGAGTTTTGCTCTTTCTACATGTTTACATTGAGAATACATGTCCTGCGTGTTAACATGTAATGTACAGTTGATCACCAATAATCTGAAGGAAATTAAGGAAGACTGTTTGGCCAGTTGTTATTTAAAAGAGTTTGTAAAAAAGCAATGAGGTAAGACGTTTCTTGGAAAATGTCTTAAACAGAACAATGCAGCGTGAAGCAGTAGAAAACTATAAATAACTGAACCCCTTCAGAAGAGCAGTTTGCCCCCCCTCCCCCCTCCCCCCACTCCCCTCCTTATTATGGCTAGTGGTGGTTCTGGCAAATCAGCTAGTGAGGCATCAACCAGCACACCCAGTGGCAGTTTGCAGCAGAGGAAGCATCTCTCCTCCATCTGTGACACATGTAAGGCCAAGATGCAGCTGGTGGCCGACCTCCTCCTGCTGTCCAGCGAGACCAGGCCGGTCATGACCTCTGAGGGCGTGGCGGTGGCCGACACCTTCGACCAGTGCCGCGACACAGTCATCGCCAGGACTAAAGAGCTCTCCATTCTTACCCACGACATTCAGAGCCAGCTCAACATGGGCCGCTTCACCGAGGTGGGGGACCGCCTCTTGGAGATGGCCGACCTGGTGGTGTCTTTGACCGAGTGCTCGGCCCACGCTGCTTACCTGGCTGCCGTGGAGACCCCCGGCTCTCAGCCCTGCCTGCCGGGTCTGGTGGACCGCTACAAGGTGACGCGCTGCCGGCACGAAGTGGAGCAGAGCTGCAGCGTCCTCCGAGTCACACCCCTGCCAGACCTCACCCCCCAGGTCCTCCTCGAGCTCTCTCAGAACATCTCCACCAACCTCAAGAATCTGACGGACATCTCGTCGCTGGCCAGCGAGAGGTCCAGGGATCGCTTTGCAAAAGAGCAGTTCAAACTGAGTGTCAAGAGCATGAGCACGAGCGGCACAGCCTTCCTGGCATGTGTCAAAGAGGTGAAAACCCAGCCCAGTGAGCTGACCAGGAACCGCTGTGTCCTCTTTAGTGCCGCTCTGGTCCAGGCTGTCAGTGCCCTGGTCGGGTTCGCCACAGAGCCTCAGTTCCTGGGAAGAGCTGCAAGTATCTCCACTGAAGGGAAGGGGGTACAGACTGCAGTGTTAGGGGGGGCCATGAGTGTGGTTTCAGCCTGTGTCCTCCTCACTCAGGGCCTCAGGGACGTTGCACAGCATCCCGAGAGCAGCTCCAAAATGGCAGACTACCGTGAGCGCCTGCGTAATTCAGCGTGTGCTGTTTCGGACGGCTGCACTTTGCTCACTCAGGCGCTCAGAGAACGCTCCTCTCCAAGGACTCTGCCGCCAGTCAACTCTCATTCTGTGAATTAGTTTAGGAAGAGGCAACATGAGCTCCAGTCCCCTCTGTCCTATTCTGACGTACCAAAGAGACTCACTTGGGTTATCCCTGTTCATCAGGTTTAGAGTCAGAGTAACATCAGAAGAAGGCTGTCTGTGGGTCTGTTCCTGTGGTTGAAATGTGTTCAAATGCAGAGGAGCACTAAAACAACCGCTACAGGGTTCTGTGCCGCGCTGGATGCGACTCAGACCTTGTTCGAAACGGACCACTTGACCGCTCTGGGCCGAACCCGGGCTCAGCTGACAGCCCGCTCTCACCAACAGACAGCAGCCTTCAAACCTGAAAAGTTTACCTCAGTTTTCAGCTCCGGTGAAAACACTAGCCTTGATGATGGATGTAGCCTCGCTGTGTGAACCTATGGTTGGCTGACCTACTCGATTACATGTGCTTTGTGAGATTGGAAAGAGTGATCTGAGTGTCTCAATGCTTGTTTTTGTTTATTTTCAACGTGTGAATTCTTAATTGGTAAAAGCTGCTGTGAGTGTGTGCCATAGGTTTTACACTATTTACCAGACTTCCCATAGTATTTTAAAGTGTTTTGATCATGCATGTAATGGAGTATTTATTTCAACTATTAAAAATGTTGTTTCTGATATGCTGTTGGGCTAATGTGCTTTGAAAAGCAGAATTGATTTAAATGATCTATTCACCCAATAACAAAAAACCCCAGAATATTTGATCTTTTCCCTCTAGTGGTCTTCGTCCATGCTGATAGTTTAGTTGTATTTGTCCAGGGTTGGATATTTCTGTCTCTTAGAATTCTGCTTTCACCCCAATGCAATGGAGGTAAATGACCTTTGTTTATGGTATTCATAGCATTGAAAAAAGACATTTAAAATACCACTTTCTAATAAGGCCCCTTGTATACGATGTAACTAATGACTTTATTACTGGTGAGTAAAATAATGCTTTGTAGATGAGCTATAAGGTGTTAATAAGGTTAAAGGTTTGAAACATCCTGTTAGCCCTTTAGTTCATCAAATAGAGTTGAAAGCCAGGGGGATTATTTACAACCTGGCAACCGCAGCATTCTTATTGGCTTATAACTGCTGTATAAAGTGATGCTTTTAGACAGATCTTAAAATGTCGACAAATAGAACCAAAATGATCTGTATGGCTAGATGCCAATAGATGGAAGAGAGCAAATAGGTGCTTTTTTTGTAGTTTGGGTGAAGCAACCCTTTAAGACAGTGATTTCATGTCAAGTCAGTTTTATTAATATAGTCCAATATCACAAATTACCCTCAAGGGACGTTATACAGTATACGACACCCTCTATCCTTAGACAACTCAATTCCGATAAGGAACCCCCCCCAAAAAAAAAAAACCCTTTAAAGGGAAAATAATGGAAGAAACGCCAGGAAGAGCAACAGACAGACAGGAAACAGATGTCGTGTGCACGGAATAAACCAACATAATAAAATTAGAGTATGGACAATCAGAATGACAAAATTATAGATGGACTGTAAACATATGAAGAACGTTTAAGATGGAAACTGTTCTGCTAAATCCCTTGTACTTTACTTCACTGGGTTATGTTGAGGTAACTAGGTGTGGGCAGAATGTGATTAAGAAGGGTATGGTGATGGTAGAAGGGGACGTCAGTCTTAATAAATCAGTCATTTTATAATATAAGTATTAATAGTGACTCCTTACAACAATAATGATAATATCGAGGAACACAAGCTAAAACTCTATGTCTGTATCTTTCTGTGGTGGAAGAAGTACTCAGATCACTTAAGTAAAAGCAATGTAGCATTACCACACTCCAAAA
Organism: Siniperca chuatsi; assembly: GCF_020085105.1. Lineage (NCBI taxonomy): Eukaryota > Metazoa > Chordata > Actinopteri > Centrarchiformes > Sinipercidae > Siniperca > Siniperca chuatsi. The sequence continues at coordinate 35,641,748 of NC_058042.1, forward strand.
ATACTCCATTACAGTACAGGAAGTACACAAGTGTTATCAATACAATGTACATACATCATTAAACGTATGCATTGTGCAGGAAAGTTGTTCCTATGAGTGTCATATCGTTAGATTACATTATTGGATTATTATTACTGGTGCATTAATGTGTAAGAATCATTTTAATTTAGCAGCAGGTTGAGGTGGAGCTAATGTTAACAACTTTATATTTAGCTGCGTGCTTTTATCTTTAACGACACATTTTATTTTAGTTTATTATAGGTTTTGTTTGCAAAATCTTTATCAACAAAGTAATTAGTAACTATTGTTGTAAAATAAAGGCAGTGGAGTAAAAAGTACAATATTTTCTTCTGAAATGTAAATGAGTGGAAGTATAAAGTATCATAAAATGGAAATACCCAAGTAAAGTACAAGCACATGGACGTGTGTTAGGTTTCAGCTTCTCAAATGTGGAGACTGCGTTTTTCCTTTTCATATCATTATGAATTGAATATCTCGGATTGGACTGTTAAACAAGACATTTGAAGATGTCCCCTTGGACTCTGGGAAATAGCAACAGGCATTTTTTTTTTCTTAGATGATAAAAATAATCTTTAGTTGCTGCCCTGGTCAACACATTCTGGTGCTTGTGTTTTAGAGAGTGCTTCACCTAGACCTCGGCTCCCTCCTTTGCCAGCTGAAGTGTTGTTGAGCAACACGCTGAATCCAGAGCAGTTACTCTGTAGCTGACCCCGACCTTTGGCCTCCCTGTAGAAGTATCACATGAATAGTTTACCTTGTGACATTTTCACTGGAATTCTGTCTTTGAGTCAGGCAGATAGGATTTGCAGCCTTGTGTTCCAGGTAGTTCTCGTCTACATTTCAGCTGCGAAGAGATTTCTCAGACAGAATGTGATTGGTTGGTGCCCTAACAGAAGGCATTCTGTTAACATTCTCAGTCATGTCATAGGCCTTTTTCCCATTCTGCCACGTCACAGTAGGACAACCACAGGTGTAAATAATAAAATCAATGATGGCTGAATTCCATTTAGCTGTGCATGCTGGTTCACTGTCACACTGTCATGGCTTACTTGGGCACTTGAATAGAGCAGAACCGTCGCCATAACCATATCCTAAGATAATCATTTTAAGATTGATATTGTTTTTCCTGCTCCTGTCAGGGTACTCTTTGAAAATATCAAATACAGTTGAAGCTAGTTACCTAGACATCTACATCTATTTTCATAAGATCCACTCATTGTCACAGCATTGTGATAATGCTTAGTCCATGTCATAAGTACATACTGTAATTAGTTGTGGACAGATAAATACCATTCACGTCACATCCAAGTCATAATGGAAAACTGAATTTTGGTAAAGCTCTGATATATGTGACTTTATGGAAGAGCCTGCAAAAGTAAACAAATATGGAAGCCTCACATCATCAAGTCTGTCGTTCAAAGCAACTCAACTCAAATTTTATGGATACATTTTTATATTGTCAGCGCACAGTATTTTTAACCCTCACACGACCAACGACCATCTTAAGTTGTCTCGTGACGTGAACACTTGCTTGCCGTAAAAATGGGACTATTTCCCGTCGCTACCTCACATCCCGCACGATGTGAACGCTTCATTAGTCCTGCCCACCCAGAACACGGAGCAGCATCCTGCCCCCCCCCCCGCCCTGCCCTCTCCAGTTCAACCCAGGTCACACGCTGTCTTCTGGAGCAAAGCCGTCATAAGATCTGGGCTGTGGTAATCTCACAGAACCCAAATCCTCTTTAATGAAATGTATTATATAGGAATGTCCTCCATGCAGCATTTGAAGTTGGCTCTGAGCTGAGTCCTTTTATAACGCAGTGCAGGTAACCCTGATATGACTCTGGATAGTGCTTTCCAAGTTTGGCATCCTGGGTATTGTTGGGAAATAAGTTTTGCTCACAGCCTCACAGTGCTAGACTACCTAAACAAATGTCTCGGCTTGTGAATGTCAGCTCAAAATGAAACTGCTGTTCAATCCAACTCTCAGGGGAAAGAGATCTCAGAATAATTTACCACTTATTTTTTGATGATAAATTCTGATCAACTTACTAAATTCATTTCTACAAACAGCATAGGCATGACAGGAAGGAATGATAGGCTTATACAGCGGGCCTCTTCCAAATTAAGAAGAAATACAAGTGAATTAAGGAATAAATGGGGGAATAAGGAATAAAAGTCACAAAATAAACAATGCAGCACACATCAGCCAATCATATCGCTTCATATAAAACAGGCCAAGAAAGAAAAAAGACCTGAATAGGAGGATAAAGCAATACAGAGTGATAGCCAGGCATAAACGTAAAGAATGTCTTTTTAAAAGTCAAATATCTGTGCACCACAGTAGCTCAGGGGACACTGGCCATGTGTGGTTTTATAAAAATGTCTTCCGACTACATTCGCACACTGATGGCAGGCGCCAACTTAGCATTCACACACAGTCACACACCGAAGGCGCAGCCCTCGGGAGCAATTTGGGCTGGGGGAAGCCGGGATCGAAGCGCCAACCTTCCGATTGGTGGACAGTTTGAGGCACTATATAGTAAATACTCAAATTAAATTAAAGTAAATATAGTATAGTGCACTATATAGTAAATAGGGAGTAAGCTCAAAAACCTTTTCTGTACATGAAGCTTATGAAGATAAGAGAGGTATGTAGGGACCTTAGTAATATTACCATAAATCAAATACGGATAAATCATGGAATAATAAAGAGGTAATAAACAAGACACATTCATCAAACTGTATATCATGGTCTTCCTCAGCAGATGAAGTTTGCTTCGTTGATAGTTTCCAAAAAAGCTTGTAAGTGGACTGTGAGAAAAAGAAAAGCTTGCATTAACTACTGTTAACACGCTCAAAGTGTTTTTTCTAGTTAATTTCTCATCGACCGATATTTTCTACTCCACTTACTGACACTTTAGCAATGTCCCTAACATACTTTTTGCCTTATCCTGAAAATATAATGAAATTTTCCTTTTTAATATTTAATGAAAGCTAATGAAATGTTAAAACCACCTTGAAACTTGCACCATTTCCTCAATTACTCTTACTAATGTGCAGTAAGTATACATTTTTCCAGTTCATTTACAAAATACCAAACATACCGATACGAAAGGAGTCTGAACTGAGATGAAACTGCAAACAATCTTCCTGTCACAAAATGATAATTTACTTTTTTGAGTAGCACAGCTGACAATAAACAGATCAAAACTGGAGTTTGGACTGCAACTGCCAAGTACTCCTTCCTGCATGCAGTGACTAACACCATTATATAAATACATTTAGGGTTATAAAGACTTGTAAATTCAGTGCTTCAGCGTTTTTGTGGCATGATACAAAGCTGAAAGGCTCGCCAGTTCTTGACCCAGCATTTTTCAGCCTCCCTGACAGCACTCGGTGAAGCCAAAGCTGTTGGCCCACAACAGGAAACCTATAGCGTGTGCTATCAGGAGTGGCTTCCTTCACACGACAAAATGCTGGAGTCATAATTTCAAGCAAGGGTTCGCCCATTTCCTGCTGAGGGAAACACTTGCCTATCCTTTCCCCAGCGGAGCTGCCGTCCCTGCAGCGCTGACGACTTCCGTCTCTGAGGAGAAGGAAGCTACCAGTGGACCAGGGGAGGCCAGAGCCTTTATTCTGATTCACACACACGGACATGATGACCTGGTCTGGCTACCGGCTGTACTGTAGCACAAGTTCTTTGTTGGTGGGAGCAGTTTTTGACAGGAATAAAGCCACCCTTGTCATGTAAACTGTTCTGGGATATTCAGTTTAACTGTAACAGTGTTCAGGTGTTTTAATGTGGGTTTTATTTTTGATGCCCAAGTTTGGCATTACACAAGCGGATGTCCTTCATGTTTGCCAGGCAGGCCAGCACATTGCAGCAGGTTTCCAGGTGTGTTGTAGTAACCTGAGAAGAGCAAACTGATCCTGGGTGCATTATTCATGGGTTTGGCTGATTAAATGACAGTGCTATTGCTCTGACACAGGGAACATTACAAACACTTCAAAAGAAAGACCGAATGTCATGTAACACTAGTGTCATCGTATCATACTTCAAATTTCTGGATGTGCAAAATCAGTATTTCCAGACCAATAATGCTCTTCTGAGTTTTAGCAATAAATGACCTTTGACCCCAAGTAGAGAAAGGTTTTCTCAACCTTTTGTGGTATGTGTGACACCATATTTAGTCACAAAATTTTCATGATTCCCACTGACTTGTTTTTTAGAAGCAAGCTCACTCATTTTATGTATTACACATTTAGACCTGTAATCACTGTTACACAATGGCAACAGGGCTGTAGCCAAGATTTTAGATATACTGCGGTACTGTATCATGAGTTCAAGTCCCCCCCAGTGCACCTGTCCTCCCAAACTATTTTGATCAGACAACAAAAGTTAAGTCTCTAAATTCAACTATATTATATGTATGTTATTTTATTTCCCAACATCCTAACAGTACCGCATCGCAGTCCAGTTGTTAATAATCACTGATCTAATCTGACCAAATCCACACATCATAATTGTCCATAGGTGCATAAAACAAAGCAATATGAATGTAACAAACAAGCCATAATCCATAAAAAATAAAAACACATCCTGCCACATGTCTAGATAAATGATGTGCCTCCTTGAAGATGTGTTGGGTCTCTGTAAATAATATTATAAAGAGTAGGTCTAGATCTGCTCTACAGGAAAAGTGCAATGAGATCACTTCTGTTATGAAATGGTGCTATATAAATAAATAGAAAAATAAATAATTGACAGAAGAGAGTCACCTGCACAGAGCCCATGGTTAAAAATAACCAACTGATGGGACATTGGATTTTTTATTTACATATTTATGTTATTTCTTATAGGCTATCATGTATTGTACACTGTTCAGCTTTAATAGTGCACTGTGACAAAGAACTGACAAACAAATGTCAGTTCTACGTATTACGTACCTACGGTTAAAATAAGCATAAAGTTGGATAAAGTCATGAATGACATTATTGTAGAAAAAATGTAAAATATGAAATATTATAGTGATGTTAATGTAAAGTAAGTTAACTGTAAATTTACTAAACTCTACCATATCTTAATAGGAATATACAGTGGTGTGCAAAAGTGTTTGCCCCCTTCCTGATTTATTATTTCTTTGCATGTTTGTCACACTTAAATGTTTCACATCAAACAAATTTAAATATTAGTCAAAGATAACAAACGTAAACACAAAATGCAGTTTTTAGGGAAAACAAAATCCAAACCTACATGCCCCCTAAACCTAATAACTGGTTGGTTTTCGAGCATGAACTGCCTTTTTAAGGTCATGCTACAGCATCTCAATGGGATTCAGGTCAGGACTTTGACTAGGCCACTCGAAAGTCTTCATTTTGTTCTTCTTCAGCCATTCAGAGGTGGACTTGCTGGTGTGTTTTGGATCATTGTCCTGCTGCAGAACCCAAGTTTGCTTCAGCTTGAGGTCACAAAAAGATGGACGGACATTCTCCTTCAGGAGTTTTTGGTAGACGGCAGAATTCATGGTTCCATTTATCACAGCAAGTCTTCCAGGTCCTGAAGCAGCAAAACAGCCCCAGACCATCACACTACCACCACCATATTTTACTGTTGGTATGATGTTCTTTTTCTGAAATGCAGTGTTACTTTTACACCAGATGTAATGGGACACAAACCTTCCAAAAAGTTCAACTTTTGTCTCGTCAGTCCACAGAGTATTTTCCCAAAAGTCTTTGGGATCATCAAGATGTTTTCTGGCAAAAATGAGACGAGCCTTAATGTTCTTTTTGCTCAGCAGTGGTTCTTGTCTTGGAACTCTGCCATGTCTCTTTCTTATGGTGGAGTCATGAACACTGACCTTAACTGAGGCAAGTGAGGCCTGCAGTTCTTTGGATGTTGTTGTGGGGTCTGTGAATGGCTGAAGAACAAAATGAAGACTTTGGAGTGGCCTAGTGGAGATAAGTTGAGCAAACTGTTTGTGAATGTTTATTCAACATCTGTTGCATAATAGCCGAAGTTTATATGGATTCAGATGTGAATTTGATACGGCATTCTAGTGAGGCTGACAGATGAAGAAGAAGAACAAAATGAAGACTTTGGAGTGGCCCAGTCAAAGTCCTGACCTGAATCCTATTGTGATGCTGTGGCATGACCTTAAAAAGGCAGTTCATGCTCGAAAACCCTCCAATGTGGCTGAATTACAACAATTCTGCAAAGATGAGTGGGCAAAAATTCCTCCACAGCGCTGTAAAAGACTCATTGCAAGTTATCGCAAACGCTTGATTGCAGTTGTTGCTGTTAAGGGTGGCCCAACCAGTTATTAGGTTTAGGGGGCAATCACTTTTTCACACAGGGCCATGTAGGTTTGGATTTTGTTTTCCCTTAATAATAACAACCTTCATTTAAAAACTGCATTTTGTGTTTACTTGTGTTATCTTTGACTAATATTTAAATTTGTATGATGATCTGAAACATTTAAGTGTGACAAACATGCAAAGAAATAATAAATCATGGAGGGGGCAAACACTTTTGCATACCACTGTACATATTGTTCCTGGGGAGAACGGTTGTGGTGTGACAAATCAAACAAAGTTTGAGAGGCTGATGACTGCAGCAGCTGTTGCAGCCACCTCAACAAACTGGACAGTCCCTGAAGCTAAACAAAGTGCTCAAATATGGAGGTGGATACCAAAAAGAACATTGCTGCACACCGTCAGAGTGTGTACTGGTCAAGGCACAGGGACACTGAAGTTCACTGCTTGATATTAGTGAAGCATTTATATAGACGCGTACATAGCTGATGAAATCACACACTCTATATCCCTGTATTTTTCAAAGGGTAAAAAAGGAGTCGATGTGATTTTAATCATTTTTAACTAGGTAACTTATTTTTAGATTATATGAGTATTCTTATATAGTATGTCTCAAAACATGTCTGGAGGGGGTCTTTAACATATAGTCACTGTAAAGTGTTGAGCGGCTTAACAGGCTGAACATCTTTCCCATATTCAGACGACACCTCCCAGCAGCTCTGGTTGTGAACGTGATGGGAGGTGATCCTCTGCTGTTATTGCAGGTGATGGAACTAAACAATTGTTCCCCAGCCCTGACATCTGCTCTATTTTATTGAAAACACCCTCCGTTCACATTCAGCCGCAGAATGTGGAAACTTGGCTGTCTCTCAAGTCCATATTTAATTCCAGGTCCAGCCCTTCTTTGGCTCCTGCCGCAGTACAAGACTGACCTTTCACCTTAGTCATGTAGAGACCCTATTTTTCTTTTGGACCTGCCTGCAGGGACGAGATGTTCGGCTGGACGCTTTCACACCCACACGCTGACCTTTTGGCCACAATGGTTTCAGGATCTTTTCTTTTTTGGGGATTTAGAGTAGTTGGAGAGCTTCCTCCTGATGAGCAGACAGTGTACACATTGTTAACACACTCCCACACCCACTCCCCTCTCACAATACACACTTCATATCCTGCCCCTACCCTGCTTGTTATTGTCCTCACACACAAACACAAATATTTACACTGGGCTGTGCCTCAGTCCACCTCTGTTTTGACTTTATCAGGGATCACCTCATCACTCCATACCGTGGGAAATGTGAGGGAGATTTCCCTGTGATGTGAGCACTGTTAACATATCCTGTTTCTGTCAGGAGGAGAGGCAAAAGGTGTTTTTTTATCCTACTTTCCTCTTGTCTTACAGCCAGGTGGAGGGTGGGTGACATTATCGACATTGTGGAAACAAGATAGCAGCAACTTTTTTGGGGGGCTTTTTGCCTTTATTTGATTGGAACAGCTGAAGAGAGACAGGAAATGTGGGAAAGAGAGAGAGGGGGGATTACATGCAGCAAAGGGCCACAAGTTGGATTTGACCCCAGGCCGCTGCAGTAAGGACTCAGCCTTGTACATGGGGTGGGCTTTCTACCAGGTGAACTACCGGCACCCCCGCAGGAGCTCTTAATGAAAGTCTGCAGCTCCTTCTGCTGTGGAGTCCTAATCTAAGGAGTCTGATGAGTCCTAATAATGACCAGATATAAAACCACCACAACAACTCTGAAATAAAGCTCTAAATGAGAGTTTATTTTTTTCCAAAATCACAACGAACAGTGAGGAGTGGGGACTGAAGTGTGGTAACGGCAGGGCTGTTACAGGCGCCACGGCACAGGAAAATGGTGTGATAAGTCAAGAGCTTCAATGTGCTTATTTTCGGTCCCTCTCGTCCATAACAAAAACATGTGACCCACCTAGCAGGTCCTGGTATGCAGAAGGAAGGGAGTTACCCTCAGCTGTCTGGGAGTCCTCTGGAGTCCCTCTCTCTCCAGCAGCTGGTTGCTTTAGGCAGGTCGGTCACATCCTGGCTACTGGTTCCTGTCAGTTGCTGGAGCGCCTTCTTTAAAACTCTTCAGACTTCGCTCCACAAGATAGTTTATTGTGCAGTTCACATAAAATCTTCTTAAATCGTCTTAAAAATCCATTCTACCATTTAAAATCAACTGTAGAAATAGAAGAAACCAGGCCAGGCGCTGCAGTTTAAACACAGGGTCTTAGTTTCCTTTCCACCCGGGGGTGCTCCAGCTCGACAATTGTCTTGGCCAGCCCAGTCCGGTGATCTATTCTGCTCGCCGTCGGAAAGGCTCACTCCATGCCTGCTCTACTCTGCTGCCTTTATAGAGACAACTACCCAGCCACTCGCCCCAGTGAGATCGTTCTGATAGATTCCAATACCTGACACCTGTGTAGGGGAGGCGTCCTTCACTCCGCGTTCTCACATGGGGATGCTTTTCATGCACCCCGCACTTCACACTAGGATCCTGATTACACTAGAAAAATAACAATAACAGCTGATCATAGATGGATGTTAAGATGATCAAAGTTACTTAAAAAATATTTTAACCCATCCTCCCCTCATCCCCTACCCTTCCAAATGTCTGTACTGTATCTCCCAGGATACAGAAACCACAAAAGCCATGGCTGGTTTAACCTGTTAGAGGGCCCCGGGCAGAAATTATGCTATATGCTATAATGACAAGACTATGGCATTTGTTTTGATGACATATTTATGGTCTCATTGCAACAACATATTTTTATCATTATAGTAAGAAAGAATGAGATGCTCTGTTGCGACAATGGGAAGTTACATAATGTGTAATGTAATGAATTGGGTCGTACTTTCTGGATAAAAGTAGAGTCAAACATAATTTGTTTTTATTCAGTAAAACCTAGATTACTTTGTGGTAGACAACACTACCACAACAACACAGGCCTCTCCATACTTGTAAAGTACATATGCATTGTACAGGTCCTGCTCTGCAAGGTATGAGTCCAAGGAATATGCTTAAGAGCTACCTCATATAAATAAACCTAGTGCAAATAGAGTGTAAATGGAAAAGGCACAGCTCTATTTTTGACAGCAGAGGGGGCTCAAGGCACAGCGAGTACAAAATAAACTGTGGTCAACAAGATATTTATACAAAATCACCAATTATGACCAATCCAAGTTAGTTCTCTGCTTTAAACAGTGTTTATGTAACAAAAATAAATATATTTTAAGTGTAGTGTATCTGGCTGACTTCCTGATGGCACCCCACACACATGAATGGCACAAAATCATTTGCTGATACATCTAAGCAAGTACTAAGCAAAAAAGATATATAATACACTAGGACGGTATAGTCCCTCATTCGTCCAGGAGTGTTCCATCGTAGAAAAGGTTTCAGTCGTAGTCATCTGGACACTGTTTTCAGAATCAACAAGATTTGATTTGATTCTGAAAACAGTGTCCAGATGACTACAAATAATACACTATATTACAGGTCTGAAAATAAATTAAGTACCAAGTGGGTATAAGTATAAAATAAAATAAGTGTGAAGTACAAAGTGGGTTTATCGGTTAATGATAATAATATGGTATAAAGTAATAGTGCAATGGAGCTACGGCAAAAGGCAGCATGCACGTTGGCACATGCGCACTCACTCGATAAGGTACTGCACAACATACCATTGAGCAAGGTTATATTATAGCGCTGGATTTTCAGTTTACATTATTACAAATATCAATGTGATTTTTAATGAGGTTTCCTTGCTTCTGGAACAGTTCTGGTTTCATGTCAGCTTTCTTTTATGCCCCACATAAAGACTCAAGCATTAAAGATAGGATGCGATTCGTTGTGAATTGAACATCAAAAAACATGCAGGCACCGCCCACCACGATTCAAGGACTTGTATACTTGCATAAAAAATGTACCATTTTGTGTGTGGGATCATGTCCGTATCACTGTACTAGTGACTAATGCTGGTTACTGGGAACATGTAAAACTGTTGGCAAGTCACCAACAGCAAAGTCATTGACTCTATGTATTATATTGTATATATTATAAACCATAAAAGTGTAACAGAGGAGGCATGTGGTCTGCAGGATCCCAGGCAAACATTGGGGTTAGGCAAGGAGAGCAGTACAGGGGAATTGTCCATTCTATATTGGAAGAAAAAAGTGACAAAAAAATGTTGTAATTCATTTGAAAATAGAACATCTAGGACCCTTTATCAAAGACCGAAAAAAAAAGATTCTTTCTGAGCCTTGGACAAAGACACAAAGTAAGTCTACTGTATTCTATCTGAGATCAGAAAGAGGGAGAGGAGTGTATTGTTGTTTAAATATAGGCACAACTCTGCCCAGCCCTTCAGTGCTTGCCAGCTCAGCCCAGAGACGGAAGTGAAACACTGTCAGGTCAGGGTCAGAGAGAACAGAGAAAGGGTTTCCTGCTCTCAGGCTGTTTACTGAGGATGTTTTTAAACCTCTTTTCCCTCTGAGGTGTGGTCCATTTCCTTCACACAGTACAGTACAGACGCAGAGCCTTCCTACTGTGTGCTATTAGAATCAGAATCAGAATAAGAATCAGCTTTATTGGCCAAGTATGTGTACACATACAAGGAATTTGACTCTGGTTTTAAGTTGCTCTCAGTGTTACACACAGTTCCAAGAACAATTTTCAATTTTCAGGAAGATATAAATAGACACACCGTCAAAAAAAGGATATATATATATATATACACACATACACACACACACACATACGTGAATATAGAATAATAAATAGCTGTATAGAAAAAAAGCAATGACCAACAACATACAAGATACATATAAACATGTCACGGTTTCAAGCAGGGTTCTCAAAACAGGAGATTGGGCCCAAAAGCATACTAGGAGGCAGAGCAGGTGCAGATAAATGATTTTAATGATAAAAGGCTTACACTGATATCAGGCAGGCAGTAGTCAAAACTGGGAAAGCAGTGACAGGGAACAGGCAAAATACAAAATACAAAATTCAGGCAAGGTCCAAGGGATACAAAGTATAAATCCAACAGAACACACAGGTAATGAATGCCGGGGCCCTTGACACAGAGACAAAGACGAACTGACAAAAAATAAAGGAATCACACAGCCTTTATACACTCAGGTGAGGGGAGATAACGAGACACAGGTGAAACTAATCGTGGCGGGGCATATAATCAAATATGGTGGGAAAAGCAGGAAGTAAAACTACCAGACACATGAGGGGAAAAGAGCATTTCAAAACAAAACAGGAAATAACCATACACAAACACTCAAACCATGACAAAACAAGTCAAGTGTTTCTGTAAATTGTAAACAACACAAATAGTGCATATAAATAAATAAATATTGAATTGAATATTGAATTGAATATCAGATCACTGTGGTTGAGTTTGTTTCTCCACTGAGACATCCTGCATATAAAGAAACAAGAGACAACTTATAGTAGATAGCATAACATTTACAAGCAACATGGTATGTTTTAAACTTCTAAAGTTAACTAAAATTAGGAGCAAAACTCTGACCGTTACGCAACAAGTCCTTCAGCCTCCAACAAAATATGTTGTTTCTCATTGCCTTCAAAAACTACCTTGTGTTTTCTGATCTGGGTCCCCTATCGGTGGGAGTCGTGGGACAGCATTGTTTTAGAAGGCTAAAACCATTTTATTAAGCTTTTACAAAATTAACCATTTCCTGATCTGGTCTTGGTTATATTTAGGCCAAAATACGAATTGGTTAGAGTTAGGGAAAGATCATTGTTTGGGTTAAAAACAACTATTCCGTGACGATTACGAAACCTTCATTGTCATTGTTACAATAATAACTACCTGCGTAAGGTTAGGGAACGATCACGGTCATGGTTAAAAGGAGAAGGAAAACAAACAAGCCACACACTTAGGTTGTATTTAAGCATTTAAACTAATGACTGATGCTGTCGTTTTTCGTGGGTGGACAGTCTCCTTGGATGGGAATGAAACTCTCCTGGTTGGATCATACAAAAGAAACTGCACCGACAAAAAAATCTGGTTCTTTTGATAAAAAGTGAAAGGTACAAGGCTGTAAACTTAATGAAAAAACTAAAGGGGAGAAGTCACCTGCAACTCTCAAGGGGCACTGCAGTAAGAAGCATCAAATCACCAATTGTAAAGTTCCGTGCCTAACACGGCAGCGGCAGATGGCCGCTCACCATTGAGTCTGGTTCTGTCCAAGTTTTCTGTCCTCTTAAAGGAAGTTTTTCCTTGCCACTGTCGCCATGGTGGGATTTGTTGGGTCTGTGGAATTAACATTAAAGAGTACGGTCTAGACCTGCTCTATAGGAAAAGTGCAATGAGATAACTTCTGTTATGAATTGGCGCTATATAAATAAATAAATTGAAATTGAAATTAGTTATAAAGCCCTCCAACACCGAGTATGCATTGATGCAGACTTATAAACCACACTCCTCAAGTGCAGCACCTCTTTTGTGTCCGGTATGGAGGAAACGCAACATACCTACAAATGTGAGTTCCGTGCAGTTATTATTTGACTTGATTGCTTGTGTTGTGCAAATTCAGGGACTGGAAAAAACCAAGGACCTTATCAGATTAAGAATGGCAAAAGAACAATGTTCAACAAAAAAGAAACATGGCCAAAGAAGCGTGGGAGTTTTTATTTATTCAATTAATAATTTTTCTTTTCACAAGCTTACTATGCCATGAAAGTAATAAGTGTGCCATGTCATTCAATTCAATTTTATTTATATTCAAAACAAAAGTTATCTCATTGCACTTTTCCTATAGCGCATATCTAGACTGTACTCTTTATAATATTATTAATCAACAAAAACAGAACAAATGGCTGAATTAATTTATGAAGACAAGAAGAAAAATTAAGGGATCCTTGTTGGGAACATTAATATATCTGGTAACTGTGAATAGTTCAATTTTTTGCCAGTGTTTGCAGGCTAGAAAAGCTTGAAAGTAGATTATTAGCCTAGCTCCCCTTGGAGTAAACAAGTCGTCACCATGGAAACCGATCAGAAGGGAGCACAGCACAGCTCTCAGAGTAGAGAGCAAGGAAATTCAGTACCCTGCTAAATGTAAGAGTGGAACAGCTAGGGAGAAACACAAGGAGAAGACACTCTGTGAAAACCCAGAAGTCCTCTTCACTGACTATGCCAAACAAAAAGAAGGAAAGAAGAAGAACAACCTCATATTCTTCTCTGATTCCATCTACATCTGGAAAGATACTCTGTGCAGCAATTATGCATATGTATCCAGCGAGGGCATCGGCTCAGGAGAAAGATTGAAGATCTATAAAGATGAACACCTTGAGAAAGATGACCCTCTGCTTACCATCACATACTACAAGAAAGGAAAGGTCATGGTCCAAGGGAATTTCAATTAAATTTATTTATATTGCGCCAATTCAGTCCAGAAGTTATCTCATTGCACTTTTCCTATAGAGCAGGTCTAGACCATACTCTTTATAATATTATTCACAGAGACCCCTTGGACAGAACCAGACTCAATAGTGGGCGGCCATCTGCCGCTGCTGTGAATTATTTATTTTTTTTAAATAGTAGAATAGTAATTGTAGTGTTAATATTAATAAATTATTAATACTAGTAGGAATGACTGCTATAGGAAAAATAAAGTCAGAATTAGTAACAGAGCCAATAACAACAACTGTAGTAGCAGTTGTTGAGCAGGAACACAGGGGCAGCAGGCGGCCCACAACCACAGATCCAGACTCTGCAGCTCCGGGGGCAGAAATACCTGCTGAAAGTGACAGAAGGAGAGAGGAGAGAAACAAGAAAGCACAGAACTACGGGAGAGAGAAGATGTTGAGTTAGTAACATGCAGTAATGGGATAAAAATGCATACAGACGGAGAAGGAGAGAGGAAAGAGGTGCATCATGGGAAGTCTCCCGTCAGTCTAGGCCTATAGCAGCATAACTAAGGGATGGTTCAGGACTCACCCAAGCCAGCCCTAACTATAAGCTTTGTCAAAGAGGAAAGTCTTAAGCCTACTCTTAAATGTGGAGATGGTGTCTGCCTCCCAAACCCACACTGGGTTTTGATAATGAACTGCTAGTGGTAGGTCAAGTCATTATCTATTGGCTTGATGTCACGACTTATTCAGAAAGTCCCAAACCACCAGTTCATCGTTATTTAAATCAGGCAGACAAATTTTCATATTTGAACAGCATGGGTCTACATGATTACATGACAGATAGCTGTAGGTGAATGAAGTTGATCGTTTCTTATTTAACATTACCCCCATACCTCCTCTGCTGCCATATATCTCTTCTCCTTTCTCCTCTTGTTTTGCCTGATTACAACATAGTGAACATCCCATAAGGAGCAGCATTTGATTAATATAAGAAACCTCCATAGAAATACAGGTATGGAACAAGCTACTAATTTTCACTTTTTCAGCTCACCCTCTTTTGTTTTCTAAAGAAAAGCTTAATGTCACTGTTTCTTTTCATGGTTGTTGTTATTGTTATTGGGGGTTGTGACTAGACGGATACTAGTTTTGTCGAGACTGCGAATTTCTTGCGAGAGTTTGAGGCACAGCTGGAAGCTCCTGTGCAAGAGTTTGAGAGACAGCTGGAAGCTTGCATCAGCTGTTTACTTCTATTAGTAGAGTGTAGACCCCACTCACCCCAGCGTCACTTAGCTGTGCAGCTTTTAAATATTACAAAAATAAGGTCACGGATGTGACATGTAACCTATGCTTTGCAGTCTTGACAAAACTAGTATCCGGTCTATCCGTGACCCAAACAAGTGTGATTGATGTGATTCTACCTCCTTTGAAACCAGATTTGGAATGTCAATGCCTCACTGGCAGGTGAAAAGTGGCCAGTGACACCATAGGTGAATGATAGGCTACAACTGGTGCATCCTCTGCAGCCCTCGGAATCCCCACTGTGTGCTCCTCAGTTGCTTAATGAAGTGATCAAGGGACAACTCATTAAGACAGAAAATATCACGTGACCATGTCATATTTACCAAATATGAGTTCACCTTCATGGACCATGTCCTATGGAAGCGTATACGGGACTATATTCAAATGATAATATAAACTTGAAAATGAAAATGTAATTCCACAATAGCATTTTCCACATATGTATGTGTTATCTGAGTAAAAATGAAAATGAAAATGCAGTAATTAAATTTTCAATTTCACATACTTATATGGGCATTCTATGACTATATAAAAATAAAAATGGAAAAGCTGTTTGACATTTAATTTTTAAAGTTGTAACCCGCTGTACAGTGGGCAATTTTCAAATGTTAATTAAAATTTGAAAATGAAATATAAACAATGTAACCTGATTTTCCATTTATGCAAGCAATATTTAAGACAAAATGAAAATAAAATTTTCTAACAATTTGAAAATTAAAACTGCACTTGACATTCGATGTTCAAAGACTTGTACAATATTATATTTATATATATATATATATATATATATATATATATATATATATATATACACTTCAGCAGCAGTGATCCTCGAGATGCTTGGCTATAAGAGCAACCATGAGAAACAGTACCCACCATGGAAACGACGGCTGGAGGCTAAAATCAAGGAGGCACGGAGAGAAGTGAGCCAACTGACAGAGGCCGAGAGAGGTGCAATGAAAAAACAAGTACCCAAGAGGTACGACCAGATGCCCATACCTGAAGCACTCGAAACTGCCAAACAAAGGCTCCAAGCCTTGGCCAGCCGCCTAAAGAGGTACACGAGAGAGAATGAAGCCAGAAGAATAAACTGGCTGTTCGCAACTCAACCTGCGAAAATGTACGCTCAATGGCAAGGTAATAATAGCAGAGCAGACCCACCAAGGCTGGAAATTGAACAGTACTGGAAAATTATGGGAGAGGGAGGCATCACACAACAGCGATGCACAGTGGCTGGTGGCTCTAAGAGAAGACCACAGCAACCTCCCTGAACAGAATCCAGTTACCATCACAGTGGCAGACATCCAGGAAAGAGTGTCAGGTATGAAAAACTTGACAGTACCGGGCCCTGACAGGATCCACACCTACTGGCTAAAGAAGCTCACTGCACTCCACGAGTGCCTATCAGCACAAATGAACCAGCTGCTAAGGGAGGGGACGCACCCTGAATGACTTAACAAAGGGCGTACAATCCTGATCCTGAAGGATCCCTCAAAGGGTACAGGCCCAGCCAACTATCGGCCAATAACCTTTATCTCTAAGTGGGCACATGGATCAATACACGAGCAAAGCTCAGAAGGGCATCGGCAAAGAAACCAGAGGAGCCAAACACCAACTCCTGGTTGACAGAACAGTCGCCCAAGACAGCAGAACCCGACACACCAACCTGTGCACTGCCTGGATTGATTACAAGAAAGCATATGACTCAATGCCGCACACATGGATCACTGAATGCCTGGAGATGTACAACATCAACAGGACTGTAAGAGACTTCATTGCAAACTTGATGAGGCTGTGGAAAACCGCCCTTGAGGCCAATGGCAAGCCACTTGCACAAGTATCCATCAAATGTGGCATATACCAAGGAGATGCTCTGTCCCCACTGCTGTTCTGCATCGGTCTGAACCCCCTCAGCCAAATAATCAACACTGGCTACAGCGACTGGCTATGGATACCGACTCAGTAATGGGGCCACCATCAGTCACCTCCTCTACATGGATGACATCAAGCTATACGCTAAGAGCGAGCGGGACATCGACTCACTGATCCACACCACCAGGATCTACAGCTCTGACATTGGGATGTCATTCGGGCTTGAGAAGTGCAGTCGAATGGTGACAAAGAGAGGGAAGATAGTCCACACAGAAGGGGTCTCACTCCCAGAAGGAACAATAGCAGACATTGAGGATGGTTACAAGTACCTTGGAATACCACAGGCAAATGGCAACCTCAAAAAGGTAACAAGGAAAACAGTAACTGCCAAATACCTCCAACGAGTAAGGCAAGTCCTAAGAAGTCAGATCAATGGCAAGAACAAGGCCCAGGCAATAAACAGCTACGCCCTGCCAGTGATCAGATACCCTGCAGGAATAATAAGGTGGCCAAAGGAAGAGATACAGACCACAGATGTTAAGACACGATAGCTCCTCACCATGCATGGGGGGTTCCATCCCAAATCCAACACCCTGAGACTGTACGCTAGCCGTAAGGAAGGCGGCCATGGACTAGTGAGTGTGAGAGCCACTATCCAGGATGAAACATCCAAGATCCACAAGTACATCAAAGATAAGGCCCCAACAGATGACGTGCTCAGTGAATGTCTCAGGCAATGGGGAACAGAGGAAGAGGTGCTGGAGGAGGGACCATCATGGGAGGACAAACCCCTACATGGGATGTACCACTAAAACATAACTGAAGTGGCTGATATCAAGAAATCCTACCAATGGCTAGAGCGGGCCGGGCTGAAGGACAGCACAGAGGCACTCATCATGGCTGCACAGGAGCAGGCCCTGAGCATCAGAGCAATAGAGGCCCAGATCTACCACACAAGACAAGACCCAAGGTGTAGGCTGTGCAAAGAGCCCCCTAAGACAATCCAGCACATAACTGCAGGGTGCAAGATGCTGGCAGGGAAAGCATACATGGAGCGCCATAACCAAGTGGCTGGCATAGTGTACAGGAACATCTGCACGGAGTATGGACTGTAAACCCTGAGGTCAAAGTGGGAAACACCTCCAAAGGTGGTAGAGAATAACCGAGCCAAGATCCTGCGGGACTTCCAGATACAGACTCACAGAATAGTAATGGTGAACCAGCCAGACATCGTGGTGGTGGACAAACAGCAGAGGAAAGCCGTTGTGGTGGACGTGGCAATACCAAGTGATGGCAACATCAGGAAAAAGGAGCATGAGAAACTAGAGAAATACCAAGGGCTCAGAGAAGAGCTGGAGAAGGCTTGGAAGGTGAAGGTGAAAGTGATGCCTGTGGTCATCGGAGCACTCGGGGCAGTGACCCCCAAACTGGAGGAGTGGCTACAGCAGATCCCTGGAAGAACACCAGACATCTCAGTCCAGAAAAGTGCAGTACTAGGAACAGCAAAGATACTGCGCAGAACCCTCAAGCTCCCAGGCCTCTGGTAGAGGAACCGAGCTCGAAGGATGAGACCACCCGCGGAGGGTGAAGGACGAATTTTTTTTTAATTATATATATATATATATATATATATATATAATATATATATATATATATATATATATATATATATATATATGTGTATATACAAATACCTCACTGACTACTGGATTATTGTAGAAAAACATAACTTTATAACTATATGATTTTGGTGAAACCAGTGATATGGGGCACTGAATTTGATGAATTTACTGTTTATCAGACCACAAATGAGACAAAAATTAGGTTTGAAAAATGCCACAGCTTTTCTGGGGGCTGAGCCTCACAGATTACTGTACAAAAACACACAACCTTTATAACTTTAGTCACTGATTTTGGTGAAAGTGGATGGTGATGATGATGATGATGATGATGATACTTTATTGTCAGATCGAGTCTGAAATGTTTCTTGCATCACAGCAGCTGCATTGGCATCAGAGATCATATTTTATGGAGAAAATATTTTCTGGTTTTCCCTCTGATGTCCTCCAGCTGCTCTGTCTCAACTCACGGTGATTTACACAGTTTCCTGATGGATAGATAGCTTTACTTGTTGCTAAGTAACCGCTAACTGCTGCTTAACTAGTTAGCGATTGCTGAATCTGCCCGGACTGGGAGTGCAGAGCACCAGCTGAGTGATGTTGTTTACACCACTAGCACAGGAGCTTTGGACTGCCAGGAGGAGGAGGTTTTCAGGGCCGACATGGAATACAGTACTGTGGGAGAAAGTTGGGGGTGACTAAGGGGTTTATGGGTGTAATAGAATTTTTGACGCTTTGACTAAAGTATGGCCCTCAGGCCCTGTGAATATGTTGTTTTGGGTTATGGGGCACAAGATGTTCCTAACATAAGATAGGAGTGTCCCAGAAGTCTCTGTTGTTTTTATACTGATAACTGATGACGGAGACAGTCTCTTTCTTTGTCTCATCTTCACATGATGTAACCTGTAAACCACCACCCACTGTTCTGGTATAAGAAGTGTGCCTTTTGGATGCAAAGTTAAGTTTTGTGTAGGCTGTTCCCTGTGTACACACTGCCACATTGTTTCTCTGTCAACAGATTTGTTTGTAATAAATCCATATATTCATGTAATGCCAACTGGGGCTCATCGAGTAATTCCTTTAATCAATTGAGGACATATCTTCAGTACCAGTTTTTCTTCAACAAGTACCGAAGAGATTTACAGCGGTTCCGAGCAGGACTCTGACTCCGATGACAAAGACACGGTGGGTTCAGGCAGGAACAGGAGGGGCAAAAGAGGAGTGAGAGAGGTCGGGCTTCAGTCAGAGCCCATCTCCAGAGGTCTGAGCGGGCCGGTGGGAAATGTCAAATGCAGTTTTCATTTTCAAATTGTTAGAAAATGTTATTTTCATTTTGACTTAAATATTGCTTGTATAAATGGAAAATCAGGTTACACTGTTTATATTTCATTTTAATTTGAATATTGTCCACTGTACAGCGGGTTACCACTTTGAAGATTAAATGTCAAGCAGCTTTTCCATTTTAATCTAGTCATAGAACATCCATATAAGTATGTTAAAATGAAATTGAAAATTGGATTATTGCATTTTCAGTTTTACTCAAATAACACATACATATGTGGAAAACGATAATGCTATTGTGGAATTTCATTTTCTATAGTTTACATTATCATTTGAATATAGTCCTGTATATGCTCCCATAATGTCCTATGCAGGATCCATTCCCTGTCTGTCTACTCCCTCCTCAGGTCAACAGTAGACTTAGTAGTGATGAGGGCAAGGGGTGCAAACGAATACAAATAAATTATTGGGATATGCACAGCACAGATATAAAAAACATCCAAATTTTGCAGTAAGGTGGAGTTCAAATACAAATCATATTTTAGTTTAATTATTTTAAGTACATGATTGGAATATTGTGTTTTTTGTTGGCAGCAAAACTTATAGACATATGTTTGAGGAGTATAAATGGCAAGAGAAAACAATTAAATGCAGAAAATGAAGCACACTACACAATTTCTAACATCCGATATAAACTACACCCAGTTCCGGTATAATCCGAATACAGATATTTTTGTGACATAAACAGACAGGAGATACAGTAGCCTTGCGTTACTCTCCTAAATGAGGAGTGCAGTGCAGGGGAACTGGACATTCCTGATTGGGAGAAGAACAGGGGGAAAAAATGATCTGTTGATCACTAGTGTGGTGTTTTCATATACTAGTGGTAAGGTCCAACAGTTGAGAGTTGGGTATCAGTTCAAATTAGCCTTTGGTTTTCATCTGTGGATTGATTTTCCAGCATCATAGCTCCGTATAATCATAGACTGTATAAAACATGAACGTAGTGTCCGTGACGTCACCCACAGGTTTCTGAAGAACCGCTGTGAAGCTCAAAGTGGGCGGCTCCTGGCGGCTCCGGCTGTCGTTATCTTGGCAGTACCCGACTGCCAAAAAATGGGCAAAGATGTGGAGCTAAGGTGGGCCAAATGAAGCCTGGTTGCTGAAAAACCTAGCGGCAAGCCACCTGATCGGGCACCCACCTGTCACTCAAAGCGGTCATCTCCTTAATTATGCCTAACTGTAAGCCTTAATAATAAAAAAATGTGTCCTTTTTGTAGTATCTCCTGAATGCAATAGCAGACATTTAAACCTGCTTTAACTGAATTAAAGATGTGTTTGTTTGTTTTGTTTTTACAATCAGATACTCACATTTCTCCATACTTTGTTGACTTTTTCAAAACTTTTCACACAGTTCTCTTTATCAACAAGCTCAGCACAACAATTCATCTCCCATCCAAAACATTTTCAGTATTCAGTATTGATCCAGTATTGCGTGTCACCAATTGTAACAACTGTATTTGTTTTTATTAATTATTTGTTTACTTATTTATTTATATATTTTGGCATAAATAAAATAATTATATTACAACAAATAGAATGGCACTTCTTCACTGCATAGATTGTGCTACTTTAATACTTACTACTTTGTACTTTACTTTAATATGGAATCAGATTTATGTCAATATAATCAAACAATTCTTCTTAAATATCAAGCAAAAATAAGAATTTGAGAGAGAATAAAACTCACTGAAGCAAGAAAATGTCATCTCAAAAGTAAGTCTATTTGGTCTTCTTTCTCACTGATCAGACCTTTGCCCTCACTGCGCTGCCAGCTCTCTCGTGTGCGCTGCCTGACTTTTTGTTTGTAGTTCTGGCATAAGGACAGGTTTTTCAGGGGTACGTCCCCATTGGCTAATGAGTTTTTGAGTGACAGCTCAGTGCCGCAGTGCAGTGTTGCTTACTTGACAACTTTGTCACTAGATTTAGTGACTTTTCAGACCTTCTTAACAATTTTATTTCTAAAAAGCAACTAGCAAAAAATTTTGTGACTTATTCAGACCATCAGGGAAAAGGGAAATATATTTTATTGTAATTCATTCCCATGCAGGGGATAAACGCCACTCCGTCTGACTGAAAACAAGTGAGGTGGAAATTTGTCAAATAAAAAAGTTTCATTATTTCAGCTATAATTTTGTTAAAGTTATATAAAAACATTACACATACAGTAAGTTGCATCTATTAGTTGTTAGATGTAGGCTGTTAGATGTAGGCAAGCTGAATTTGGCATCCCTGCAGTTTTCAATGACAGTAAATGCAATTTCTGTCTGCTGTGGACACTTCAGCTGTAGTGCCGGCTGATGACTCTCCATTAGAGGACATCTGTAGTAGAGCCCAGCCGATATGGAATTTTTGAGACCAATACCGATTTTAGAGGGGAAACATTCACTAATTACCGACATGGCGGCCGATATATTGAATCTTTTCTATGTGGATTGTGCTAATATGCCTATGCAAAGGTACTCAGAAGGCTGCTTTCTTAAACAAATAACTTTATTCAAGAATATTTAAGTTAAATATTCTTTAACATGTGAAATTATTTAACATATACATTGTCAACCAAATTCTAGAAATGAACATGAAGAAAATAAAAAATAAATAAAAATAAATAGCTAAATAAACATCAGCACTGTTCAGTATCAGTCAAGTATAGTGCAAGTACCTCTAAACTGTATTAAAGTACAGTACTAAATGTACTTTGTTACATTCCACCACTGCTCTCTACTAAACCACATATTCTCTCCTCTGTCAAGCTCTGAGATTCCAGCTTTGTTTCCTGCTAATCAAAACACGTCATCTTTAGCAGTATTTCCCTGGTAACAGTTACATGTATTAACTCGTGGTTCGCTGCTGCCGAGTCAAGACATAAACAGTGCTTCTGCTATAATCGTTCAGGGGAAACGTGAAAAAACAGCTCCTGTGACTGCAATATGGGGACGTTACTTATTCACTTTCCAGCATCTCACCAACCACAGTTTTGGTGGAGGTTGACTTTGAGTGAGAAAACAATTCATGACATTTGAAAGATGTGGTCATTGAATGCGTTTTTTTGTCAAAGCAATGACAAGTTTTCAACAGTTTAGTCCACATAGACTGCTGTTGTGCTACGTGAAGTGAAAAAGTGAAATTATATATTGAGAAATGCATGGAACGAATTGTAAAAGAGTCTAACACAAAAATAATGGTGTCAGTAAATGTGTAGTTAGAACAAGCTGAATTGGTCTTTTATACTGTTTCAGTGTGCCACACACTATCACAAACCCTCCTACAGTATTCATCCAGGGTTGCTAACATCGCATACTTAACACTAAATATAGCTACAAACTGTACATGCTGTACAGCTGTGAGTATCTCGTCCTTACAAAATCTAACTCCTTACTGCTGGTCAAACTCTAAACTGAAGGAGACCTCTACAGGAATCCATTGTTGTAGTTTAGTCTCCCAACCACAGTGACACAGATTAGCCACTAGAGAGAGGCACAACAAAACACATGGCAGTCTCCTCACAGAGGGTATCTGACTCATATTATATATATTTGTCTGAAGACTTCTGTTACAGATGTGTTTGGGGGTGAGGGTGGAAGCCTCGTACTATGTCTGAAGACAGCATGGGAGACTACTGAGGTTCTGTTGAGGGACTCAGTGAGCTAGCGAGTGAGGAATGATGTTGCGTTCCCTTGATAAATGGATTTTGACTCGGACTTAGAAACACGATCACATGACACCGATCCTGGCTTCCTTACTCTGGCTACCTGTTGCTTTTAGAATTGATTTCAAGATATTAATGATTACTTACAAAGCCCTGTGACGCCTAGCCCCAAGTTATTCAGCAGATCTTTTAGTGCCCTATGTCATGTATGTATGTGTATGTAAAGGTGACAGAGCCTTCGCAGTTAGTGCTCCGAGACTGTGGAACGACCTGCCTGAGAAGATCAGGGCTGCTTTCAATCAAACCCCACTTTTTAAAAATGGCTTTTCGTTGATTTCATTTATGTTTTTATGACATTTTAGTTCATTTTACTCTCTATGTGTTTAGTTTTTATGGCTTTTAGTTTGTTTTATTCTATGTTTGTTTTAAATGCAGAGGTTTTCAGAGTGGGAGGCGGGCCTCGCCAGGCGGGTTCCAAAAAGTTTCAGGGGAGGCTCAGTGAAAGGAAGTAAAAAAATATTACATTAGCAATTACATTAGTTATCAAAAGGAGATCACTTAGAATAGCCTACGGGTGTGATGTGGTTAAAGAGATACAGTAGTTTTGTATCTGTGTCTATGGGATCACATAACATAATCATAATCCCCCAGCCATCCAGGAATTGAGCAAAACTAAGCAAGTAAACTAAGGGTGGGTGAGTTGGTGCCTTTTTTCAAGCTTTGTCTGAGCGGAGGCCCACAGTCTCAGACTTTGAAAATCCCTGGTCTAATATATAAGTTGCATCTTATTTCCTAAAAGCTAGTCAGCAAGCCTTCAAAGAGTGGTTTTGTTCTCTGTGTTAGGACTCATAACCTGGCAATCTCAATTTGACAACAGGTCTTTGCAAGAATATCTAGTTGCAGACAAAATGGGGGAAGTTTATTTATTGGAAATATATTTTAAAAGTAATCTGATTCTCTTAAAGGCTTTATGCAATATTTTAATGCATTCAGGTCCCTCTCAATTTTTATGTCATTATTGTGGCAGAAAGGAGAGAAAGCAGCAAACCATTTTCTGTTTCTAATCATGGTAAATACACAGGATAAATGAACATTTAAAAATGAACTCTGCCTTATTTAAGGGCTTAATTTGTTTGCGTGAACAAAGGAGTCAGAGCTGAGGCAGTGATGTAGAAAGTGAATGAGAGTGTGGTAGAATGAGCATTGGTGAAACATCTAAATCAAAAACTATGACGAAATCTGGGTAAGAAAATGGTATTTGCCTCAGAACATTGGACCACGAGGAAGACCCAGGTAAGATCACTTATAACAAGAGGTTCAGATCCACTTGAGAGAAGGTTTTTATCCAGGAAAAGAGGGCTTCTCTTAGGGCTCATAACCTAAGGCAGTAGTTCTATGGAACCATAACGACAAACAACCCTCTAATTTTTAAATGTTATATTGATAACATTTTTATGTAGATGAATATTTAAAAAAAAAACATCCACAGAGCTTTAGTGCAGAATAAAAGTATCACTTTTCCTAAAAAAAAAGATTATGAATGTGAATTAATCATTTAAAACATTTTGACAGATCCAAAATGAATGTGTTGTTTATCTGTGTGAGATGTCTAACGTGTCGTTCCTGCTTCTAAAAAGGCCTGTGAGCCAAAAGTATAATGACGTTGGTATCACGTGGTATAGTAGCCAGTTAGTGTGGAAAAAACGGATACTGATGTTAGCACATATTAGCTATCTTAGCTTAATCGTCCGAACACCGAAACCATCAAATTACAGTTCTGCATATTTAAACAAAAATAAATAACTACCAACAGCCATAGGCCTTAAAACCTTAACTAACGTGTTGTTGCTGGTTAGATTGTCAAATTAAAAAAATATCAGCTTCAATCCCCTGAGGAGCTATGTTAGCATTAGTGACAGTTACCTAATGTTTTAGTTCCCTCAAACAGTGTAATGCTATAATGAAGATGTGTATCAGAGGGGGTTTAGTTGGGCCAGGGTCTGACACAACTGATGGCCCGGGGCCAGTACAAGTTTATGCAGGGCAAGTTGATTGTCCAGTCCGCTTATGAAAAGACGGTCGCTCTTCTTTAAGAACGGAGTGGACGTGGAATCCCAATATATTACCAATGTGTCATGTCAAAGGTAAATTAAAGATCAGAACTACTGAAAATCTGCTCATCATAGTGTTTAATAAAGAGTTTCCCCTCGGGGATCAATGAAGTATTTCTGATTCTGGTTTCTGATTCAGACCCAAAACATTACTTTTTTTGAGGGTGTCATCTCATATAGCAGTCTAACGTTAGCCCTGTTATGAGACACTTCGCTGAGGTAGGCTACTTGTGGCTAGCTAGCCATGCAGCCAGCTGCGTTGAGCTCAACAGCTACGGTACTCACGTTAATATAAAAATCTGAAAATACTGACATGACCATACAGTCGTCCTTTCTCTCTGTAGCCGTTGTTGCTGTGTGGCGCTCAGCTGTTTTTTATGAGATTTGTTTTCAGCAAGAAAACACTTGGACTAATGTCAGGTCAACACCACGCTAACACTAATGCTAGCTAACGTCAACTTTTACTGTAGCTGTCTAATGTGGAACGCTGTGGGTTTTAATAGCATCCCTACAATGTACTGTACTATTTGAAATATCACGAAAGATTCATCACTTGACATGACTGAGTCTGTCTGAGTCTCACGCCACTCGACCATGAAATATGCAGGCTGTGCAACGAACTGGCAACCACTGGAATGGAATGGAAGGGGGGAGGGGGAGTGCGTCACCTAGTGGCTGGATGTTATCAACGTTATCACCTTTAAGTAATTAAATTAGAACCAAGATCCTGTGGTTCTTATGTCCCAGTGTACCTACACCATAAGTGTAGTGTTCTGCATGGTAGTCCCCAAAAACTTGATTAAAACCTTCACTCAGAGAGGATACATTGTCATTTTCTCTCAAGCTTTGACAAAAAATGTCAACACCCACCCCAAAATAGTGATGAAAGGATGGAAACTGCACTAAATTGTGTTTTTTCCCCCCAAGAGCTATCTAAATATTTTGAACACCATTTTTGACTTCTGAATGTAACATGAGACACAACCAGTGTACAGGCCCATAGCATCTAAGCTAACAATAATGCTAACGATGTTAGCTAAAGCTGCTGTATGCAGGTCAGTGAGGTCGTCTCACTGCGGCAGGAATTTAACCAGACTGCTAGAAAGCTCCAGTCAATTTATTTTACTACTCAACTAACTCAACAATGAAAATCTTTGTCTATAGGCTTGAATCTTATCAAATGAGGGTTTGTGGCTGAATGTGGCTGTCATGACACGAAAATTGTTTGACAGCTCCTGACAGCACGCTTTTTGTTAAGAATGTTGTCAAAATTTAAAAATAGCCCACATTTAATGTTCCTCCATGTCCTAAACCACATACCAAACCCTGTAAAGGCATCACCTACCATCAGAGCCCATCTAAAACCAACTGAGTTCACCCAGAGTGGTTCTCTCCATCCACAACCTCCACCAACCCAGATTTATAGATTTACTGCCCAGTGCTGCAGTTCAAAAAACTGATCCAGACTGAAAACTAGATTCATACACACACATACACTCAAATGAGGAGTGTGTGTTTATATGTAAACTGGAGTGGGCCACAAAGAATCTATTCATCCTCTGCAGCATACACTATGTACCTACACACACTGTGCGTACACACACCCACAGAACCTTGTAAAAGACTACAACCAGTGTGTGATGCAAAGTAGGTGTGAGGTCAGGCCCAGCTAAGTGCGGTGTGTTTTCCTCTCTGGAGCTGGCTCACAGGAAAGGGGCAGTGATTTTGGGGAGCCGTGCCTTACTGAGACTCACTGTTGTGCTCTCCAGACAGAGGGGGAGGAAAAGGAGGGAGGAGAAGGACGGAGGAGGAGAAGAGGTACAGGCACATTGCCCCAGATGAATCACAGTGAAGAAGCCATGCTTTGAGTGATACATCGCTCTTTGACCTGATGTTCTGTCTGGACTTCTGCCTGTCTGTCTGGCGTGAATCCATCCTTTGGATCCCCTGTTTGCATCGCTAGAAGCTGTGGATGGTGGTTGAAAGACAACATGATCGACTATGGTGAGTAGGACTTCCACTCCCAACGCCGAAGGGTTTTTAACAGGATGTTTATCAGTGCACATTAATCTGAACCATGTGTCTCTCAGACTGGTACCCAAATTGATTTATATATCAAATATCATATAATCTATAAAGATTATATGACAGGAAAGTAATAGAATTTTTTATTGTTTCTGAGGTCCGTCTGAGTGAGCATTGTGTAACATTGTCTATCAAAATTAGTTGCAGAGCAGGGAAGTTAAATGATGCACTTGTTGGCTTGAGTTCTGGATGTGTGTAATAACCTAAGTGTGTGTGTGTGTGTGTGTGGGTGGGTGGATTCATGGACCCACTTGCACACAGAGGTCCTTTATGAAAACACCAATTGCACAACAGTATGTCCATTCCAAGGCGACCTTTCGAGCACAAGTAGCCCACTGAGGCCAGCAGTGGATGGGCACGGCTTCCTCTCTGCGCTCCCCACAGCCACGCATAAGCCCACATGGCCATATAGCACACAGCTGTCATTCCACATTCTAACACAACAGAGACCTGAGCAGCCGAGTAATGAGATCATTTGCGAACAAGATCAGTTGTGTCCCCTTAAGAACTAAGCTCATAAATAATCTCTGTGATTGTACACATTGTAAAAGTGGTGGACTATTCATTTGCAGCATGATGCAGGTGGCTGTCTTGGCCGTCCTGCTCCGTCTCAGACTGGAAAAATCCCCAGTGAAAACTCTAAACAACACACACGTTGTTCAGCTGTGCAGCCACCCCACCCTCTGATTTCTCTCAATCAGGTTCTGTTAGGCTGGAGCCCCTGCCTCGCTAATGCTAGAGGCAAAAAGTCTGTTTTTTGTGAGGACATGTACACATTCTCACACGCACACACACGCACACACACACCCACATATGAACATGCAAACACGTGTATACACACTGTTTATTCAGCATCTATCCTAAACACCAGTTTCAACATGACACACGCTACTCACTCCCCTCCTCCTCCCCCCATTTTTCCTCTTCGTCCAAGTTTTCATACTAAACAGTGTTACTGCTGTGTCCCATTACATCAGTATAGTAGAGAGTGTGTCGGAGGAAAGTTGGACACTTCTGCTGACATCGCAGGAGGCAGTCAACATCTTCAAGGCTCTGAAACAAGTGCTTTTTTATGAAGCTAGGCTTAGAATATACATACTGTTCCTGTGAAACTGAAACTGTTACTTCCTGGAAAACAGTAGCTGTCCCAATTGGGACTGGATGGCAGATGGGAAGTTACTTGCTTGAACTATTCCTAAAATCACAAATTATCATTTTTAAATTTTAAGTAAGGATTAAATAAACAAGAGACAGCATGTTAATAGAATTCACATATCAAGCGAGCACTCACAAATTTTCCTCCTACATTTTACTTTTTATTAAATTACATTTTGGGCTCTTCCGTCCTTAGCGCGTGCGTGTTGATTGTAATTGTTGCTCTCTTATCCACGATATCCACCCACGCTCTCCTCAAATCTCATCTTTCTCTCTGTTGTATAAAATATGCCATTCAACCCTCCCTGTCCATTCTCATAGCTCGCCACTCAACTAGCCTCAATCTGTCAGTTTGGTAGCGTTTAACCCGTGATCATCTTGGGCCTGTCGAAAGGGGGAATGGTATTGTTTAAAGGCTGCTAAAAACAGAAATTAAAGCAAGTAAAAAGAGAGACAGTAGCGGAGACTAATTTCTATCCTTCTACTTCAAGTGTTCCCACTGTGCTGGAATACTATCAGCTGGAGAGTGTAAAAGCCTATGACAAGAGAAGAGAGAGGGAGAGATGGAGTCTATGGGGCTTACAGGCCTCCAGCATAGAGATCCATGTCTCTGTTTCCTGTCTATCTCGCCAACAAGCAGACTAATGCTCCATAATTGCTAACACATTTCCAGGACCAGAGCCACTGATTCACCAGAAAAGAAAGCCCTTTTTCCATGCTCATTCACTGGAACCTGGGGGTTATTAGTGTAACTTAAATTTATATATTTGGATCTTCAGATGTTTATCTGTTTACCTATTTTGATAAAAAGATAAAT
This sequence comes from Siniperca chuatsi, assembly GCF_020085105.1. NCBI lineage: Eukaryota > Metazoa > Chordata > Actinopteri > Centrarchiformes > Sinipercidae > Siniperca > Siniperca chuatsi. Next base: position 35,671,435 of record NC_058042.1, read on the forward strand.
ATCAGTAAATATATCAATAGCAGTAATTTTAATGCATTCATTTATTTAAAAAAGTCCTTAATTTAGTTTTATATTATATAATTTACTTTATGTATTACAATAATAATTTTACATTTCATTTCATTTCATGTTAGTAGCTGAGATGTAGGTAAAACTGAGAGAGTCTCCAACTCGCTGCCTTGTGGTCAGCACATTATATACAGTGTTTACTGTTTGACGTTTACTGTTATATTCCACCTGCATGCTGTAATATTCACAGCACAGAGAGGCATTTGTCAGCATATGGGCTGCCACATCACTGTAACAGAGCAGGAAAAGGGTTAAGGTTAAGCCACATGCATACACGCTCATACTCATTCACCACAAGCTCAGAGCAAAGATATGAGTCTTTTCTATTGCTAAACTGGGTAAGATTTAGAAAGAAAACAGTACTTTTAAAATGACATTATAGCAGACAGAGTGATCAGTCATATAGAGAAACAGCTACACTGTTACTGCAAACTTCTAGACCAGGGTTTCTCAACCTTTTTTGCACAGGAGATTGTGGCCTACGGGGTGAGGGAGGTATATCATGACTGGAATAAACACAACATGCTTTCTGGCTTGGGAGTTTTTCAGGCGCTCAGCAGCCAGAAAAATAGTGACTGGCAGAGAGATGGAAAGATTTGACTCAGTAAACAGAGCTCAAACAAGTGCTGATACATCTCAGCCCTCAACACAGTCTGAGAGGACTGAATCTGAGCCCACCAACAAACCTGCAATCAGACTGAACACTACTTAGCCAACAACTTAACGGACATGTTTTGGCTGCTTGTGGAAGACAGATATCCATCACTGTCTGGTAGCGTGTTCACTGTGGTATTGCACCTTCCTAACATCATATATGTGTGATCTGGCTCTCTCATCCCTGGTATACATGAAAACAAGACAAGTCAGACCCCCAGGTTGTGCTCTCTCTCCCCACATCAACAACATGCTCTCATGTCCCATTATAATGCCTGCAACCTACATTTAACATTTTAGCATATTTGATTGTATTCATTGTTTATTTTAAGTTAAGTATCTATCTGTAAATCTGCAGAGCACCTGTTGGCTTATATTCTGAGTGATTGAGAATGGGCCTATATTATTTAACTTAATATTGATATAATATAATATAATGTAATATAGTAGAATATTATCAACCACTGGTCTACATTTCTTTCCCTCTTCCGAATGGGCATTGTGTATCTGCAACATATGACAGGAATAGACAAAGAGCTTTGGCACAGTCAGAGAGAGAAAGACAGAAACCGCTTAATAAATTACTTTTTAAATAACCAAGCTTGAACGTCACCCAAGCCTGAACATCACTGCCTGGTACGGAAGCAGCACCACAAGGCCCTTCAAAGAGTGATTTGTTTGGCTGAGGAATAATTCAATTAAATTAAATTTTATTTATATCGCGCCAATTCATAACAGAGGTTATCTCATTGCACTTTTCCTGTAGAGCAGCTCTAGACCGTACTCTTTATAATATTATTTGCAGAGACTTAACAAATCCCACCATGGGCAAGCATTTGGCGACAGTGGCAAGGCCATCCACCGCTGCCGTGTAAGGTTTTGAGAGAGAAAGAGAGAGAATAAGGCTAGAAGAATCAATTAAGATCCCAACCACCTCCCCCTCCAATCATACACATATATTTATTACTTTTCCTATTCTTTTTAAACTCTTTTTAATTTAATTTAATTTTTTAAACAAATTGAAGGAACTGGCAGGATTACATTTCACCAAAGTGTAAAAAGGACAAATCGCCATTTTCAGGAGTTATTCGCCTCATTTCTTGGCCGGAAATATTCAGGCGCATAACTACTGAACACAGTGACTTACTTGAATATTTTCCAGTATGTCAACTCTCATCAGTCATGTCTCAGATCATCATTTTTCTGACTTGAGTCCAAGTCCAAATTTCAATTCTGCATCTTAAGGTCTTTGCTGGGATCAGACAGCATGATATCAGCCCGATAACAGCCCGACCCGACAGACGTGAACAACTCTCCAACAAAAAGACCTGTCAAAGCATGACAAAGTATGTCAAGATTCATTACATTCTCTTGCCTAATTAGACAACTATTACAACATGTTCTTTGACGTTCACCAATAGGAGCACAGAGCACAATTTCATGCACACCTGTAATTATGGTGAAGCAAAAGAAATATTATTGTTGGTTGTGTCAGGCGAAGTTGGTTTCTGGCACCTTCCCGATCACCTATGCACGTGTGCAAGTCATGAAAGATGACGAGCTATGATTGATCGGGGTCCAACGTGTAGTCTGGCATGACTCTTGGCCAAGTCATGGCAAGAATTTCTGACTCCATGATTATTCAATCTGACACAGTGGCCATCTCAGAAGACAAAAACATCATGTTGTCTTAAGCTTAGCTTAGCACAAAGACTGGAAGCACCTGAAAACTGTTCACCCTTTTTTGAGAGGCCTATTATACCGAATCACCAAACACTAAAGCTGCAGCAGTCACAAAGGTTGAGCTAGTTAGTATTCAGTCAATGTGAAATGATCCCAACTGGAGAACTGCTCAAACCTTCTGAGGGGGTTGGAAGAGAAGGTAGCAAGACAATGATGTTAGACCAAAGGCCTTATGGGTTTCAGTTAAATAGCCTCTGCACATTGTTTACTAAGTGTTCATGGCAAATGTGAGTGGCTATCTACACTAGCATGTATAATGCATTTGTGGGACATCCTATAGTGCTCTCTGGAGTGTGAAGCGTTTAAGTGTACACACCATCGTTCACTCCAGCCCATTAATGGGACCAGGCTAACACCATTATCTGTTCTCACATTGTATAGATTGTGTATACATGAAAACAGGAATTGAGCTAGGAGTTAGCCTCTGTTACCTCATCAGTTGCTGTATGTATTTGTGTGTGGAGTATCCATGTGTTTCTCTCAACAGCAGACTGATTAAGCTGTAGTCATGAGGACTGAGCAAAACCATTTTTTTTTTCAAAGCAGGGAAAGAAAAGCGCTTTTATCTCTGCTAGCCTCCACAATTGCCTCAGCAGTTTCTCAGAACACTTACACACACACGAATGCAGTCAGACTGTCCTAACTGAATTTTCTAATTGCTCTCCAGAGCGCCCCTCTCCATTAGGCTTCGGGCCGGCTGGGAGGAGTATGTTGGTTCCTGAGCTCCCGGCGCACACATATACACGCACACTGACGGCCATGCCTCAGAGATACTCCCACCAGAAGAGGAAAGCCAGCACAGCGGCTGCTTGGAGGATGGAGAGGAGATGCAGGGACCAGGGAAAAAGCAGCAACAACAACCCAACCAGCAGCCACAGCCATCACTCCAAGAAGCTGGCCATGCTCTCCAGGTACCAGCACCACTCAGAGGCTTACAACTAGCGCTGTACAGGAAGCTCAACACACATAAAGTTAGGTTACGCACCTTTTTACTGGTAGAAATGACAACCTTCTCTACAGGCTGATGTAAATCTTTATGATGTAATTTCAGAGTTGTAGAATATGCTACATATTGTCTGATTTTTGCCTTTTGACGACCAGAGATAATAGTTTGAATACTTTTTAATTTCAGATTTCAGTTCTGATATACAGCATGTACTTGTACATCAATATTGCTTTTATGGCTGCATTACTCTAGTATTTTACAGTTTTGCAGGATTGCTATTTATGTCATTTAATGCCTGAAACTGACTTTCTGACGTTCACTGACTCTGTCCAGGTCCCTCATCCTGTGTCACTCTAAGACTAATGATGACTGTCCAGAACAGAGGCATGCTGGGGAAGTGTCAGATCGGTGCAGGACATGGGGTCCAGGCTGGAGGACAGATGTGACTGCTGGGGATCAAACACAGTACAGAGATACAGAGAACAGACACTGGAGGACAAGCCAACAATCAGCCGTAGACAAAAGAGGAGGCACTGAGGCAGATAACCAGCTGCATCATGCCACCACACTCAGGGAAAATAAAAGGAGCATAAGGAGGTCCTTCAGCATCAAGGTACGACTGCAGGCGTTTACACTAAAGTGATCATTTGCATATGAAAATAATCTAAGCATATTCTTAAATTAATTCTAAACTTTCTCACCCTTACTTTACTTGTAAACTGAGCAAAATATAAAAGCCTTTTTGTTCCCCAATTGATAGATATTTGGCCATGATAGCGGCATGGCTCTATGGATGCTATGGCGGTCGGTCCAGCACTTTGGTCCAGATTGAAATAACTCAAAAACTATTGAATGGGTTGAAATTTTGTACAAACGTTCACAGTCCCCAGAGGATGGATTCTACTGACTTTGGTGATCCCCTGACTTTTCCGTTAGCAGGTTGGCATTTTTTTGACGTTGTCTTGTTCTTACAGTGGCACTAAGCTGTGCCCTCTACTATCTGATATTTCTCTAGACATTGTGAACAGAGCTGCTGGAAGTCTTTTCCTGGGCGACAGACCCACACATAATTTGAGGGAAAGGTCTGTGATAATAGAACTGTAATGCAATCCTGTCAAATTTATTATTTTGCCATCGATAATTTTATAATTTGTGTAAAAGTGAGTGTTTGTTGTTTGTATATCCCAAGCCATCAGTCATCTTGTTAACGCTGTGCTATATACGCTGTGGGGAGGGTTTCTTGTCTTAATGTAATGATAATCACATGCCCTGTGTGTGTTGGTAGATTGTGAGCTGTGGCTGGCCTGAATGTCAAACATTTAGACAAAGACAGGGTTTCTTGTGCTGTTCTGTTTCCACAGCTCAGCCTCACAGCACATTCCACTAATGTCAAATGGGGTGAGACTGTCAGTCACTCATCACTCACCTTACATAAATAAGTGATAGATACTGTACAATAGTTTAAAACTACCATTGTCTGTGCTTGTGCCCGCAGGTTAGACTGACACTGTATAATGGTTTTGTGATACTGTATCTGTGGTCAATATTGAGCTTATACTAACATTTAGATCTTGACCAATGAGCATCATTTGTACGTTTCCAATAAATTGTTACAGAAGTTTTAAGCAAATTTCTGAAACTTGGTCAAAACAAAAATTCAATTAGCCTGCACACTTCAAGCAGTCCACACATACACTCACATGGCAAACTCTTCTTACTGCAACATATATCTAAAGGACCCGTTTCTGTTGGTGGTGTACTCAAAAGAGTACTCCACTGACTTAACATTGCACTCCTATAACATTGTTGGACTCACTATGGACAGTTAAAAAATATCAAGTATCAAAACCGATGTAGGAGAATCAGAGATATTGTTTTTTTTATTCCACACATTCAAGAGGATATATATACACAACAGTGAGTGGCAGTAGGACATGAATTCTTTGTCTACACTAGAGAAGGCTGAGTCAGGTACAGCAGGTCTATTAGAAAAATCTGCTTCCATCAGCCTTCATCACATCTTTTTTGATATGCTAACTTTTTTTTTTCTTCTGGCATTTAAACTCCATTAAAATATACCAATTCCCTTTTGATATAATCAGTAGCTTAATTGATTATCAGCCTTCAAAATCCCTCTATGACCTTACTTCCTTCAAAAGCAAGCTACACAAAGAGCTTTTTATTCTCAGTTTACACATGCTCATGGAGATTACTTGATTTTGAATGGTTGGAGGGAGTGTGTATTCTTTAACATTAGCATGCTAACATGCGCATAATGACATTGTTAACATGATGATGTTTATCAGGTAATACCATGATCACCATCTTAGCTTAGCATGTTAGCATGCTAACATTTGCATGTTAGCATGTTAACATTATATTTGGTCATAATAAAATTTTGGACAAATTAAAAATTTGACCTGACGATGGCGCTCGATGAAAAGTCAGAGGATCACCAAAGTTATCACAGTTCATCCTGAGGGAAACATGAATGTATAAACTAAATATCAAGTTTCAAGGGTCAATCCATCCAATAGTTGTTGAGCTATTTCTGGACCACAGTGATGGGCTGACCAACATTACCATCCCTACAGCCATGCTGCCTGATATTTTCATGTGTTATTGGCTATAATGTATCCAATAACACATAACAATAATAACATGTGCTAAATATGTTAAACATCAACAACATATGCATGCCAATGAGAGAGAAGACTTTACAGCGGGCTGTTGTATACCACTTCATGGACTCAAGCCCGGGCTGCTAAACAACCCTGACCAAAGCTGAGCTCAACAGTAATTTAATAGAGCAGGGTTTTTCCTCTGGTTCTAATTTATGCCAGGTTGAACATCAATCACTCTTAATCACCTACCAGACAGAAACAATGTCATAGCCATATACTTTTGACTTTTATGTTCAGACTAAATCCTTTACAGTGAAACAGTGGTTTATGGATTAAGTCTGAAAAAAGTCATGATGTCATAAAGAGAGTAATTTCAAGAACACACAACAAAAGCATTAATCATGCTCATCAATTATTGGATTCATGTGATAACATTTTCACCTCTGTGAAAATGATTGCTCCATATTTAAAGCAATTGACATAAAGGAAATACCTCAGTAACCATTTAAAGAACACAACCATTCTGTCTGTATTATATCATTTAATAATCTGGTCACATACTGTCCCCTTAAGACCCATTGAAACATATATGACTTTGCCTCATAAGCTTAACCTCCAAACACTACGGCCCAGTTCATGCACCTATAAAACCTTCCTGCTGTTTTCTTTTTCCTTGGCTGTCACCTGCTTAGCCAGATGGTTGATATGCTCATAAAGCTTGCTTTCTACCTCCTAGTATAGGTTTCCTCATACTTGTTCACTGTGTGTATGTATGTGTATGTATATCTGTTTGTCTTTAGGAGAGTAGTATCTGGAGGATGTGTGTAGCCACAGGGCCCACTGAGGAGGTGTGTGGACCACAAATGGCTGATAACAGTGTCCAGACAGAGGACAAAGACATTAATGTGGAGCCAGGGAGGAATGGAGGGAATCTACACAGGTAATAAAACACAGTGCCACAAATGCTTTAATTCTCAGGAATGTGCTGGAAAAATGGTGAAAACTACACTTAGATATAGAAAAATACACTCGTCTTATCAGGCTAAATGAGAAAGTGTAGCAGCAAAATGAAACCGCCCAATCATCACCACGAGAGAAAGTATTGATTCATTACATATAGGTGAACAAAATGCTGGTGTCTGACATAGACCCAATTTCCACCTGGTATTAATTATTATGTAATCTGTATCTGAATATCTTATATGGTTCAGGAAAAAGGCATGTTAATGCAGCTTTAAATGCACATAGAACTCTCTGAAATCAGAATGACCAGAACTCATCTAAAAGGTTTAGAAGTCTGGCTCACATTGTGATTGTAGGTGTAAATGAAATCTACACAGGTCACATTCTTAAAAAAATTAACCAACAAGTTGAAGGGTCACCTAATTTCACCTCTTCCTGCTGTCTAAAGCTGCCTCTCAAAGATACAGACGCGTCCCTCCTCTGCAAAGGAATAAGAAGTAGAGTCCATACCGCAGCATCACTTCAGGAGACTCTCAAGGGACCGCTACAATGTGCATGATGAGAGTTGAGCAGGTTAGCACTAGTGCTAGCAAGCATCTCCACTGGAACTGATTACTTTCCTACCGGGTGTTGAGACTGAAAACAGGCCTGTGTTAAAACAATGCAATAGAGAGAGAGAGAAGGGGGGTGGGGGAGAGGGAAGCATAATGAAAATTCTACCTAGAATTTTAAAATAGTAATAATGTAATGGTAGTGGTAATATTAATATTAATAAAGTAATAATAATAGGAATGATAGTCATAGGAATAATAATGTCAATAATAGTAACAAGGCCAATAACAACAACTGTAGTAGCAGTTGTTGAGCAGGAACATGGGGGCAGCAGGTGGCCCACAACCAAAGATCCAGTCCCTGCAGCTCTGGAGGTAGAAATACCTGCTGAAAGCAACAGAAGGAGAGAGGAGAGAGATGGAAAATCACAAAACTATGGGAGAGAGATGTCGAGCTAGTAACATGCATTAATGGGATAAAAATGCATAGAGATAGAGAGGAGGAGAGAGGAGCTCAGAGCATCATGTGACGTCTCCCAGCTTATAGCAGCATAACTAAGGGATGGTTCAGGGCTGACCCAAGCCAGCCCTAACTATAAGCTTTATCAAAGAGGAAAGTCTTAAGCCTACTCTTAAATGTGGAGATCTACCTTCCGAACCCAAACTGGGACAGTGAACTGAAGGCTCTGGCTCCCGTTATACTTTTGTTGTCATAGTTAGCCACATCTCTCCTCCTTGTGTACTCAAGTGTTGCTCTCCCCTCCCTGTGTTCCTTGTCAGTCCTCTATTCGTCTCTTGGTGTGTGTGTGTGTGTGTGTGTGTGTGTGTGTGTGTATGGGCCTGGGCGGGGCCCTCGGGTTTTCCCTCCTGCTGCGGATCACCAGCACACCTGACATTCATCACCCAATCAACTCCCACAGTATATCTATCTGGCTTTACCATGCAACCGGCGCCAGATCGTCTCAGTACATCAAGCTACTCAATGCCGGTGATCGCAGCCACCTTGTTCTCTCCGATCTCTGCCTTTCCTGTTCTGCCTGCTACGCTGCACGAGCCATCTCCAAAACCCACTCTCACCGTCTCCGCTCCTGAGCCCAGTCGGCAAACCTCACTACTGGCTTGAGCGGACTATGCCTGACTCGCCTGCTCTGGAAGCATTCATCGACCAGTGTTTACCGTGTTACAATAAAGACTGTTAAAACCACTATCTAGCTCTCCACCACGCTGTGTTCTGCTTTTGGGTCCTTAGATCGTGCACAACAACATTTGGAGACTATAGTAACCCTGCATTCTGGGAGCGCAGTGTTCTAGTCGGTTAATAAGGTATTACGAGCTCTTTAAGATACAATGGTGCCTGACCATCAAGAGCTTTGTAGGTGAGGAGAAGGATTTTAAATTCTAATCTGGATTTTACAGGGAGCCAGTGCAGAGAAGCTAATATTGGAGAAATATTATCTCTTTCATAGTTCTTGTCAGTTCTTGTCATTCTGGATCAACTGGAGAGTCTTAAGGGAATTATTTGGTCAGCCTGATAATAAGGAATTGCAATAGTCCAGCCTAGAAGTAACAAATGCATGGACTAGTTTTTCAGGCACATTTTGAGACAGGATGTGCCTGATTTTTACAATGTTCCGTAGGTGAAAGAAGGTAGTCCTTGAAATTTGTTTCATGTGGCAGTTAAAGGATAAATCCTGATCAAAGATAACTTTGAGGTTTCTTACAGTGGTGCTGGAGGCCGGGCAATGCCATCTAGAGTAACTATATCTTTAGATAATGTGTCTCGGAGGTGTTTGGGACCAAGTACAATAACTTCAGTTTTGTCAGAGTTTAACATCAGAAAGTTGCAGATCATTCAGGTTTTTATGTCCTTAAGGCATGCTTGAAGTTTAGCTAACTGGTTAGTTTCATCTGGCTTGATCGATAGATATAATTTGGTATCATCTGCATAACAATGAAAGTTTATGGAGTGTTTCCTAATAATATTGCCTAAAGGAAGCGTGTATATATTAGATGAAGAGAATCGGTCCATGCGCAGAACCTCGTGGAACTCTGTGACTAACTTTGGCGTGCACAGAGGACTCACCATTAACATGTACAAACCGAGATCAATCTGATAGATAGGATTTAAACCAGCTTAGTGTGATTCCTTTAATGCCAATTGAATGTTCCAGTCTAGGTGATGTAGTAATAGGATGTTATGGTCAGTAGTGTCGAATGCAGAACTAAGATCTAAAACGACAAGTATAGAGACAAGTCTGATGCATTTAAAAGGTAATTTGTAATTTTCACCTGTGCTGTCTCTGTGCTATGATGTACTCTAAATCCTGACTGAAAATCCTCAAATAAACAGTAGAAACACTGTGCCCAAATTACAGTATAATCTACATGGAATGTGCACTTTCTATGTATTCGATTGACCAACGCAGCACTTTAGCGGCTGACACTCCATTGCTTTGGGGCTAAAGTTCAGCCAAATGGACGACTCTGCATTTTCTTAGCAGAGCTCTGCATTGGCACCCCACCCCTAATGTGTCAATCTGGTCTCATTCAAATGAATAAGGAGGCTGTGTTTTTACACATAGTCCTTATGTCTATCTGAACACAGCCTTACAGTATAACATTAGAAAAATAGCTTACTGATGCCTTCCACTGTCTCTGTCAGGTGACCCTCTCCTTGCACATCATAGAAGTTCATTAAGAGTATCTGCATCACTTCCTTTGACCTCAGACACACTGTGTTTGTGGACAAGTCTGCCAGCTCCACCTGCCTAATTTGCATATTGAGATCTGATCACACTGCAGGCAGAATCAAGATAACAGGAACATTTATTAATACCAGGTGTAAAGAAAAGGCCTGTGATCAGGTGCCATTATCCAGATAACTTATCCAGATACAGATTACAGGTGAATACCAGGAGGAAATGGGTCATAGTCACTGGAGAGAAATCTTGTTTACACAAGAAGTGACATACTGTATCAAAATGTAAGGGTGAAACATCATTGAGGGAGTGTGCCACCCAGAAAAAGCTAAAAAAAACCCCAACATTAAATTACTGCTCCTGTCTTCAGTTCAGTCTTAGATTAGAATCCAAAATTCAGTTTGTTGCTGGTTCTATATCATTCTGTTCAGTACAAAACCAGGCCAACATAAACACTGTTTATAAGATTAACAGCCTAGCAACAACCTATCTAACAGTTATCACATCATGATCCTTTCTGTGGATTTTGCAGTCTTTCGGTAAACTTTCAAGCACAGCTGAACTGAAAATGACACTTTCAGTCACCATCGGTTTTAAAGATTAATTTGTACATTTACTGAATGCCTTTAAGTAGTTGGTAGTGTGCTATGTGCAGTTATTTTTTTCAGTGACCTCTTGCCATTTGGAACAGCCAGAGTGAAAGGTTTGTTGTGCAGTGCAAGAGAGACATCTTGCTTCCCTAGCATTATTCTCGAACCATTTGCAATGAACAGGACAGGTAATAATGTAAAGAAAAATACATTCAATTAGTAAGTGGTCATGGTAATAGTATGACAGCAAGTGGAATACTCCAAATATTATTGGCTAGCTGATGAGGGCTGTAGTCAAGACCACTTGAGTCAGATCCACTTGAGTCCCTTTTGAGATGGGGTCAAGACAGAGGCCAAAAAACAAAACAGTGCACATTAAATATCAACAGTAAGACAACAGATCTTACTGTTATACATAGTGTGAGTCAACTGTGGTATAACTTTTATCACTCAGTACAGTAGTTTGGATTTAGAAAATGTTGAAAAGTGATAGCAACAGGAAACAACTAGAAGTTTTTATCTAACAGGAAAGGTGTAAAAACAAAACAAAAAGGCCAACTGGAGATCAAAGACGGTGAGCACAGTAATAGGTGATCCCAGTGGCCAAGATTGAGAAGACAAAGACAAGTCCAGGATAATAGAATAAAATGTCTTGAGACTGGACTCTACTGCCCTGATATTCTACTGAACTACTGAAACCTGTTTCCACAGTGGTGAAATTAAAGTTACCACGTGGAACTTTCTTGTAAACAAAGCTAGTTATAAGCTAAGCTAAGCTAAGTTATGTTTACCCATCAAAACATATTGTGTGTATCCTTGAGGTCTAATAAATGTGTTGAGTGCATTTGCTTCCTCATATAGCATTACTAAAGCTGATTTTAAAAATATTTTATATTGTGCTCTGTTTACATCCATGTTTACTAGCTTGCAGTCATTGCCTTTGTTGGCGCATTGCTGCATTTCTCTGTGCATTACTGCCACCAATTGTCAGTCAGTGGAACAATATGAAACTGGTGGCAGGGATGTGTGTTGCATGGTCAGCATGCATTGTAAACGCACCCACTTGATAAAACATTGCTCCATAGCTGTACTAGTGGTCAAAAACTCCACAGGATATCTTTAATATGCTAACTCAGTAAAAAGACCTTCAATAATGTGGGTTTTAGTGTTTGACCTATTTTAAGTGCAAACACAAAATATATTTGATTTTTAGATACTTTTGGCATGAAAAGGGACTTCTAAATTACTAGTCTGACTCTAGTAATATAATGTTTATTTGAATGAGTTATGCAGGTTTTGTGCTTGAAGACTTTTGGACGTTCGTGGTTTTTAAGCTGTCTCTGTGTGTTTTCTCTTCAGAGGATGCAGCTTCCTGAGCCCAGACAAGCAGGCACCCTGCAGTGTTGGGATGGTGGGGGAGGGAATGAGGAGCATTCACATTAAAGCCTATAGTGAGGTAATAGCAACTAACACATGAAATGGACTCTAGTGTGATATTTGTTCCTCTTTTCCTAATTCTTTAAGAAAACACTATCCTACTATCTTCAGTCCAATAAAGCAAAATACTTCTATGTATCTCTGCATTTCTATATGTTTGTAATTGATACATTACCTAAGAATAATAGAATCAGAGTCAGAAGAATCAGAATCAGGTTTATTGCCAAGCAAGTTATCACATAAAAGGAATTTGCCATGGTATATTGGTGCATAACAATAAACATAGAGAAAATAAGAAAGTAAAAATCAAGTACTGCAAAAGTCAGCTAAAAAATAAGCAATAACAATATGAAAAAGATATTGTAAAAAATATGTGCAACATATCTGTTTTTAAAATGAAAGAGCTGTACAATTTGTGCAGGAATGTGCAAAACTTTGTCCAAGGAATGTGCAAAAGTTCACAGTATTAAGTATAAATATATGTGCAAAGTACACAGATAATAGTCTAAAAGCACCTAGTCAGGTGTGGAGACTTTATGTTAATGTAAGATTCTATGGGATGGGATAAGAATCCGTGTCAGTGGGCGTCCCAGGCCTTCTTGATGAGGCCAGCTGCAGACAGGACGATACTTATTACTTTTTTCCCACTGGACCGCAGCCTCCTGGTGAGGGGAGGTCTCAAAAAGTTTCTGTCAGGGTTGGTATGAGCAGCCATAAACTTTCCTGCACTTGGTGATGATGGTGCCCAGTTAACTTCTGTGTGGACTGCAATGTCCCAACTAAGATGGTCCATTGTTATCCAAATAACAAACCGTGGGTAACAAAGGACTTCAACGACATCCTGAATGCCAAGAGGAGGGCCTTTACCGATGGTAATAGGGAGGAGGTGAGGGCAATCCAGGCTGACCTGAAGGTAAAGATTAGGAAGGCCAAGGAGAAATACAGGAGGAAGCTGGAGTGGAAACTCCAGCAGAACAACATGAGAGAGGTCTGGAGCGGCATGAAGAGCATCACTGGCTTCAGACCGACTGGCAGCAGAGGAGTTGAAGGCAGCTTGGACAGGGCCAACAAACTTAGTCTGTTCTTAAACAGATTTGACATACCGGCTCCTGCTCATCCCCCCTCTAACTCAGCTGCTGTCTGCCCTCAAGCTCCTCTGAGTCCACTGCTCCCCCCTCCTCCATCTTCCTGGGAGAGTCCTACTCCCCCCTCAACCAGCTCTCAGGCTAACGGCCCTCTTCAGACTGATGACTCACCCCCTCCCCCGCCTGTAACCTCTGCTGTGTGCCTAACTGCTGACCAGGTGAGAGGACAGCTGATGAAACTCCACTCAAACAAGGTTGCAGGTCCCGATGGCATTTGCCCTGGGGTGCTGAAAACCCTGTGCCCCCCTGCTATGTGGAGTCCTTCAACATGTCTTCAACCTGAGCCTGAGTCTTCAAAGGGTCCCTATTCTGTGGAAGACATCTTGCCTCATTCCTGTGCCAAAGACGCAGCGTCCCAGTGGCTCCAAGAACTACAGACCAGTGGCACTGACCTTCCACATAATGAAGACCCTGGAGAGACTGGTGCTGGAACAGCTGCGACCCATGGTCAGACCCCTCCTGGACCCCCTTCAGTTCGCCTACCAGCCCCGGCTGGGACGCCATTATCTTCCTGCTGAACCACATCTACACCCACCTGGACAAGCTGGCAAGCACGGCGAGGATCATGGTTTTTGACTTCTCCAGTGCTTTCAATACCACCCGGCCAGAACCTGCTGGGTGAGAAGCTGGCAGCAATGCAGGTGGATGCCCCCCTCGTGTCCTGGATTGTTGACTACCTGACTGGCAGACCACAGCATGTGCGTCTGCAGCACTGTGTGTCGGACAGCATGGTCAGCAACACTGGGACCCCTCAGGGGACTGTCCTCTCTCCTTTCCTCTTCACCATCTATGCCACAGACTTCAGCTACCACACAGAGTCCTGCCACTTTCAGAAGTTTTCTGATGACTCTGCTGTGGTGGGAAGTATCAGCGGTGGTGATGAGACTGAGTACAGGGCTGTGGTGGGTAACTTTGTCTCATGGTGTGAGCAGAACCATCTGCAGCTCAATGAGACAAAGTCTAAGGAGCTGGTTGTAGATCTACAAAGGGCCAAGGCACCAGTGACCCCGGTTTCCATCCAGGGGGCCAGTGTGGACATTGTAGAGGATTACAAGTACCTGGGAGCACACATGTACAATAAACTGGACTGGGTTAAGAACACTCAAGCTCTTTACAGGAAGGTCCAGAGCCGCCTCTATTTTCTGAGGAGGCTGAGGTCCTTCAACATCTGCCGGACAATGCTGAGGATGTTTTATGAGTCTGTGGTGGCCAGTGCTATCCTGTATACTGTTGCATGCTGGGGCAGCAGGTTGAGGGTAGCAGACGCTAACAGGCTCAACAAACTGATCCGTAAGGCCAGTGATATTGTGGGGGTGGAGCTGGACTCTCTGTCACTGGTGTCAGAGAGGAGGATGCTGGTCAAACTACATGCCATCTTGGACAGTGTCTCCCACCCACTTCATGACGTGCTGGTTAAATAAAGGAGTACCTTCAGCGAAACACTCATCCCCCCATAATCCACCACAGAGCGCCACAGGAAGTCATTCCTGCCTGTGGCCATCAGACTCTTTAACTCCTCCCTCTAAGTGTCAGTCTATATGACCCTAAGTCACTAAACTGGACATTGGATCATTAACATCACTGCAATACTTGGAATAATAGTGAAATATTCTCTGTTTTATACTCTGGTGCAATATACTCTGTTTTCAGTTTAAAATTCCCTATTTATTGATATTTATTCATACTTCTATTACTGCTGTGCAATATCCACCATCTCATAATCATCTTAATAAGCTACACTTAACATGACAGTACTCATTATTGCACTATTACTTATTACTTACCGTACATACATATAAACCTCTAAATTCACTTTGGTACTTACACTTATTTTAGCTTTTATACTTATATCCACTTTGTACTTAATTTATCTTACCTGCATATTACATTTAGATTTGCTTAGTACTTCTATTCCTCCTATTCTCATGTGTGCATTGACATGATAGTGAGCAGCTGTAACAAAAGAGTTTCCCCTCGGAGATCAATAAAGTATTTCTGATTCTGATTCTGAAGCGGAAGGACTCCACAGTGTTGACTCCACTATACTCCTCTATAGATTCACATGCTGCCTCCTGTCAGACAGGAAGTCTGCAGGTGGAGTCAAGCACGCTCAGCTGGGAGAGCTTGTCAGCCTGCAGCAGAGCCGGGATGGTGGTGTTGAAGGCACACAAATAGGATCCTAGCTCTGTAGGTGAACTGTTGATGCGAATAGATGCACATTGTGTATATACTGTAAACTTGTTACCTATTGCTTAATGTATCTTGAACTTCACTATGTCAAAGTGCAACCTCTAAAACCAATTTTTCAAATTTTAAAAAGTAAGACTTTATAATGTCAATAATGCACTTATGTTGGGGCTATGCCATGCAGGACCTTGAAGATGTTGGTTAAGATAATCAAACCATTTGCACCTAATAGTGCAAAATGGCTGTAACCAGAGTGATGTGAGCAGATCATCTGGTTTTATTTAAGTTAAAAGCTTGGCTGCTGAATTTTGAGTAAGGTAAGTTTTAATTAATTTAAAAATGTCTTATTTATACACATAATCACAGTATTCTATTAAGTAACTAATAAAGGCATGAATAGGTTTCATTATCCCGAGTACTCATCTCTGTGATACACTCATTGAAATTTAAACTGAATTTATATATATAGATAAACAAATCAAAATAAATCCCTAAATTATTAGATACATTGCCCTGTGGCTAGACAGAGCATCCAGGGACTGTTGGTGGGTTGAAAATGACAGTATAGTACTGTCCCCTGTCTACGCTAACTATTTCTGTGCGGGCATGACATTCTCATGGTGTAATCACATTCCCAGTTATCCCACACAAACTCAGACACAAGGCTCTATGGAGTCCAGTCAGAAATGATAACACACACAAAGGAATTTAAAGAATTTGAATTTGGTCAACAAAAAAAAAGTAATGTAAGAAGAAGAAAATTCTGTAAAATTTATATAATTTGTAGGCTTCACAGTGCTCATGGAATTTCTGGAATAACATGGAGTCTAGAAAAGGTATATTCAAGACAGGGACAGTCAAGGAATTTGATTCCTTGCTTGATCATTGACCAAGCAGGAACAAAGCACAGTTTGGGAATCTCTCCAGCTAGTCATAGTGTCAGGGAAATGTTATGTAATTTTGCACATGGGAGAAGTTTGGCTTAAAGGCTTTCTGTCAGAAATCCTAACCAAGTGAGCATTTAGGCATCAAAAGTACTTGGTTAGGTTTAGGAAAAGGTCATGGTTTGGGTTGTCAGTGTTGACTTTTTGCTTTGAATTTGTTGCTCTTTATACTACACCACCTGACATCCTAAAGACTTGAAAGTCTTGAACTTGTAACTTATCCCATGTGTTGTCCCATGTTCCCATGTGTTGCTGCATGGAGCTGTTTTGGAGCAGAGGTCTTAGTACTAAACCCAGCACGATGTGTTTTCATTGCTCCTTAGCAGCCACAGAGGCAGTATATGAGTTTTTTTTTCTTCAGGTTTTAGTATTTTTGTTGCTGTAGTAGCTTTCATGCTGGGCAGTGCAACACCTTGTCACCCTGCCAAGTCTATTTGAATACCTTTTAAGAGGCTGTGGAAACCTGAACAGCAAGATGAAGGAGAAATGGAGAAAAAGAGCAGTAGGAAAGAATGTCTAACATGTGACGACTGGGCTCAGCTGATTCTGTTTTCAACACTGTCCCTGATTCATTTCTTTTTTTTTTTTCATAATGGCTCCCTTCAGCAATGAAACTCCCTGTTTCCAAAGACTAGTTCATAATAATACACAGAAAAATATAGACCATGTTGCCATGGATGCAAGGAGCTTTAAAGTCAGGGAATTGACTTAATATGTCAGTTATACAGCAACATCTATATAAAGTTTGCTAACATTAACCACCATACAGTAAACTACTGGTCATACCAGACCAAGAAAGCCTGTAGCAGATTGTATCTGCCCGTTTTACTACTTATGAATTTAACTTTTCATTTGTGACACAAAGACGGTGTTATTTCCTTTTTCAAATGTTTCATAATCTCTCTTTAAAACAGCTAAATTACTAATGTGACTCTGATCTATTATACTATATTATGATATACTATACTACTGTACATTACACTGTACTCTATTATACTCTACTACCTATAATATACTATACTACTCTATTCTGTACTATACATACTACTCTATAATATTCTATACATTACCACCTAAACTCTACTATATTACCTATACTCTACTACACTACTCTATCTTATATAACACTACTCTATACTATACTCCTCTATATTATATTTTTGTGTTATTTATGTTATACTCTGTTATGCTACTACTACTACCCTAAACTGTACTTTACTATACTATAGTGCCGCAATGTTTTAATGCATTGTGTATAGCACTGGCCTTGTCTTGCCTACTAACACAATACATTAATAAATAATAAAACTTATTTATAGAGCACCTATCAAAACAAAGTACAAAGTGCTTCACAACAGGAGAAATAAAATACCAGTGAATGATAAAATATAAAATACATAAAGACAATGAAATAAACAGACAGTTCAGGTTAAATCAGGATATGCTTTCCGATAAAAATTTGTTTTGAGAAGAGACTTAAACGAAGACACTGACGCAGACAACTTAATTTCTTCGGCCAAGTTGTTCCAGAGCCTCGGGGCCCTGATGGCAAAAGCTCTGTCCCCCTTAGTTTCCATCCTGGACTCAGGAACAGACAGAAGACCCTTGCCGAAAGATCTCAAACTACGTGAAGGTTCATAAGGGATTACAAGGTCTAAAATATAGTCTGGAGCCAGGCCATGAAGAACCTTAAAAGTAATCAATAAGATCTTAAAATCAATCCTAAAACAAACAGGGAGCCAATGTAAAGAGGCTGAAACAGGTGTGATGTGGTCGTACCTCTTGGTCCCGGAGTTTTGTACAGTCTGCAGTTGTTTCAAAGTTTTTTGATTAAAACAAGTGAACAGGCTGTTACAATAATCGAGGTGTGAGGAGATAAAAGCATGTACAACAGTTGCAGTGTTTCTGATGTCATAAAAACATGATTGGACAAGCTTAGTAATATGTTGCTCAAAACATAAATTGCTATCAAACAGGACACCAAGATTTTTTGCAACAGGCTTGATATGTTGTGACAGGTTACCAGTATATGGCAGTATTTCTTTAGTGATGTGTTGGGGCCCAATAACAACGATTTCAGTTTTATTTGAGTTGAGCTGCAAAAAAAGTGACGACATCCAGTTTTTTATGTCAGACAGGCAGTCCTGCAGAGAACACAGCGTACTGAGGTCAGTGGGCTTGACAGGGAGGTACAACTGTGTGTCATCTGCATAACAATGAAAAGAAATCCCATGTCTGCTGAAGATATCACCCAAGGGAAGCATGTATAAGGAGAAAGGTATTGGACCCAGAATTGAGCCTTGAGGCACAATAAAGAACTTGAAACTTGTCCTGAACCACAGTAGACACAGTAGTAATCTATTAGAATGATTAGTGTGATGTATTGCTTTGTAATGTACAAGCAGAATTAGTACAGAGAGGACCATGTGAACTAATAGATGAGGTAAGGCTGAAGTGAACTTTAAAGGTGTTTAAACACCAAGTGCTGTGAGGTGTTTAAACATGAGGCACATTGGTGTGCAACTGAACAATTGAAATGTTTCTCTTCACTGGTGTGTTGTGTACTTTAGGACATTTCCACATGTGAAGACACTCTCCATTCGCATAGTCTGACTACAGGCCCACATCATCTGGCTCTCATTTCCCCATCTGATCTTCTATCATTGCCTGGATACACAGAAGAACTTATGGCCAACAATAACCACCTCAAGGTAAACTAATCTTTTGCCAAGCGTGTAGTCTGACCCACTATTATATTTATAATTATGTCAATGTTGACATTTATTTCTAATGTCACACTGCAGTTTTTGGTTAGAAAAAACTGCCCACGCGGGTACCTGTCTGCGTCCCTTTGACATAAATGTTGTTCCGTGTGTGTGTGTAGTTACCCATACCAGAGGTGAATGAGGAGAGATGCTGGGAAACAGAGAAGATTGAGCAGAGCCCACCAGGACAGATGGCCAGCAATAGGACACGCTCCAATTCAACCAGTGTGTATCATACAGTTTTCACTCAATAGTAAAATTACCAATGATCTATCATCCACCAAGAGGAGTACGAACAATTCTACTGCATTTCACTTTGCATGTAAGTGGGCCAGATTTGGGTACAAAGCAGCACAAACAGGAGGAGGCTACTGCTCTGTTCAGAAGGACAGCTAAAGCTTTTAGAGTGTGTTGACAGATGATGAAAGGAGAGAGAGGATGATGGGAAAATTGTTTCTAATATGTCTGTCATCTTCAGGGAGGTGTGAAGCCAGGGAGTAATATCCTTTTAGCACTGGGAAGCCACACCACTTATGAGAAATGTGGTCCTAA
Organism: Siniperca chuatsi; assembly: GCF_020085105.1. Lineage (NCBI taxonomy): Eukaryota > Metazoa > Chordata > Actinopteri > Centrarchiformes > Sinipercidae > Siniperca > Siniperca chuatsi. The sequence continues at coordinate 35,691,304 of NC_058042.1, forward strand.
TTGTGAGAAATACTGCACTTCAATTACACTGTATATGTATGGTACTGTATATTACAAAGTATAACAGCTAGTTTGACTAAGACATATACTCACAGTGATCAGGAAAATGGAAACCCCTGCAAATTGCAATCCAATACATCACTTCCCTTTTAATGGCCACGCAACTGAAGCCTGTAGAATTTGTTTTCAGTACACCATGGACAAAAATATTCACTACACATAGTCAGCAGCACATATATATGGGCATATATATATATATATATATATATGGGCAGACATAACATATCAAACAATAGATGATAGTCACAAAAGTCCTAGGTGGACAATGAAGAGCTGCTTTTGTATTAAAATGCAAAATGTTAGAATTAGAAATTAGGAAGCAGAATTCTCCTTGTTGCAGCAGGAAAAAAGCTGTTCTTGAAACGGGTGTTTTGGTGGACAAGGACCTGTCTGAGTGTCCAAGCTGCTGTACCAGACACATTTTATTATTAGAAATCAAATATATTAGAAATGACATGACAACTCCTTTGAGTATAATAATACAAAAATGTACCACAGATCTGAGTCAACACACAACTAATGTAGTAGTCTCAACATGAACTGAACATTTTAAGTAAAGAGGTAAATATTTCACTGCTGCAGTATTACATTATAGTCACTCTGTGTTTAGTTAAATATAGAAACAGAGAAGTTTTACTATCTCCCGATGGCCTAAATGCTGGTTCTGGATCTTTTTCTACCTTATAATTTTGAGGTAAATACATTTTAACCTGATGTTCATTTTCTGATGATGTGTATAACCAGGTGTTCATCCTTACTGGATTGGGGATCTGGACAGCATCATCATGAAGACCCCAGAGCTTTATAAAAGTCATCCTCATGGGGATGGTGGTTTATATGGAAACAGGAAGTCTCTGTCCCAGCAGCTGGAGTTCCCTCACACCACTACACAGGTATTTGATTTATCTGACATTATAAACAGACAATAAAAATTACACCTGGTATACATATTCAATAATGTAATTGTGAGAATAACACAAAGTCAAATATTATTATTTAACTTGTGTTCCTCCTATAAAGAAGCCAAAGACAGCCAGGCTAAAATGAAGGCAGATACAATAAATCAATACATAAACTGACACAATTCTTTTTAATAAACGTCCATTCTATGTGGTTATATATCTATACCTATTCTCTGCTGGAAGTCTGTAGTGTAACTCCCTGTCTACACCAGACTTTTCTGACACACCTGGTGACCCAACTGTGTTATGCTGGATATGGTCAGAAAAGTGCAACAGACTTGATCTTGACAGACTTGACTTCAGTGAAGTTGATACTTTACTGGACTACCAACTTGGCAAAGGGAGCAACTGCTCTGGGGCTCCAAAACTCCAGAGGCCAAAAGCCCCGGGTTTAATGTGTGTCAATAGGTTTGTGCTATTTTGAAATGTACACCACTAGAGCACATCAAATGACATGATCATGTCCTTGAGGTGGGTCTTGCTTGATTTTCTAATCTTGAGGTCTTGTTTTGAAGAGACTGGTTGCCAACAGTAGAAGACAAGGGTTGTATTAGCATTTTCAAAGTAACAGATGTTTAAAAAAGTAAGCCCAATTCATACTTTAAAAAATCCTACTAAATATTGCTGCTAGTAGTTTGATCATGTCCGCAACAAAATGCTACCACTTACTGGTAGTAAAGGGAAGAATTAAATCATAATAAAACATAATTCCCTGCGCTGTGTGTGTGTGTGTGTGTGTGTGTGTGTGTGTGTGTGTGTGTGTGTGTGTGTGTGTGTGTGTGTGCTCGTGCGGTACATGCTGCTCCTCTACAGCCTGTGCACCGTCCCTCTCGCTCTCTCAGCTCTGCCCAGCTGGTACACTCCTGCAGCAACATGCAAGCCTTCATAATCTGTAATATTGTGCTGATGAAAGGTCATGGCAAGGTAGGCACCATATACCACCACCACCAAAACTGTCGCTATTATTTATAGCTGGTGTAAATAGTTCATCTAGTTTTTATTTCCATGTCTTATATTGCATGGTAGGTGCTCATAATGTATAATATTCTAGTTTGCCAAAATGATTTTGCCTCAAGGTCCACTTGCTAGATTTTTCCAATATACCTTTTCAACTGCATCTCAAGGTCTTCATCAGCAAATGGAGTTTGCACAGTGTCAATCTGAACAACGTGCTTAGTGTGAGTCTGAGCAAACTCCATGAGCTTCTACTCTTTACATAAACTACTTTATTACAGGTCAAGAATGAACTTTGACACTCAACTTGTATTCTGGTCTTAGTTTACTTCTCTCATCTATATAAGTTACATACCGGTATTTGCAAAAATGTTAAACTGTTCCTTTAATTATGATTGTGATTATATTGTTGTTTATAGATGTTAATCAGTGCTAATGTTATTTCTAATAATTCTGCTGCTGTTCCTAGGGTCTGGGCTTCAGTATAGTGGGAGGGAGGGACAGCATGTATGGACCAATGGGGATCTATGTCAAGACCATTTTCCCTGGAGGGGCAGCAGCTGCTGATGGAAGGCTGCAGGAGGGTGAGGGACAACATACTGTCCATGAACTCATACACACACTTTAGGACAAGTGTTTCAGTAATCTAGTGCCAGTCTTTTCGTCCTGCTGCTCTCTATTACTAATTACTGTAAGACACCTATTTCCAGCTGATGAGGGCTTTTAATTTTGCTGTGGCACTCTGATTGGTCTTTCCTGGATTATATCCTCCGGGTCACAGAAACTGATGCATTTTTTTAAATAGAAAAAATGAATAGCTAAGCCACGTCCCAACTGCATTAAATGTCCTGTTCTGTTTCTGTCTCTGCATAGGTGATGAGATCCTGGAGCTGAATGGAGAGTCACTACATGGTCTGACTCATGATGAAGCCCTGCACAACTTCAAAGTAAGGCACCTACCTATTGTGATCCTAACAGTATTCCTCTCCGTTAAGGGTTTTCTATGATCAAAATAAAGCGGAGGTGGTAACACAAACGTGACCTACTGAATCCAAACCTGACCAAGTAGTTTTGGTGCCTAAACCGAAATGACCATTTCACAACGTTAACCACGTGTTTATTGTTACCATGACGACGAAGATCCGGTACGCCTGTTGCTGGACATTTGTGGGATTATGCACAAAATGAAAATGGTGCATTACTGTTAGTAAGATATCTACAAAACGTTGTATGAGGATACGTTGAACTAATTTACTGGAAGACTCTGCCATGCAATTGTCACCTGAAAGATAGGACCATAGAAACATAGAAGATCCAATAGAAGGGCATAAATAAAACATACAAACATAATATAAATTGTAGATTTTTCTTTCATTGGTATTGATAAGGTCAGTCAGTAATATTAACGTCTTTAGAAAAAGTGGCTTTCTGGACTTACAATCTTAGAAGCTTACATCCAAGAGGAATGAATGAAGATTTTAGCATTAGAGATTTTACAGTTTTTTTTTAGTTAAAAGGGTTTTGTAGTTTTTGCACTGTTTTAGACATTTTTGATATTCACTCAGGTCTTAAATTCTATTCTTATTTTTGTGATTATTTCTTTATTGAGTGTTTACACGAGTATACTCAGGTAGATTTATAACAGTCAACTTGAATATGCCACATAAGCATAGGTTGTAGATACAACTGCAGATTATTTTTCTTAATCCATCCCCAAACCAATTGCCAAGAGTAACCATTGTTGCATGCACACATGCATGAATCCTACATATGCATGAACAGAAAGTCCATGTAACGTAAGTAGCAGTATACACATATACAATACAAAACAATATGTCCAACCCTGTCTCCTACAAGTTCCGTTTATATACAACTAATTTGCAACAGCAAATACATTTTGAAGGAAACGTAATGCTGACTGGATTACATTTTCTACTAACATAACGAGGAAATGTTGTTAGTTAATGTGTCTGGAACGTCGCAAAAATGTTGATACTGAAAATATCAGTACAATGTTCACTAACAACGTCAGCACAACATAAGTGAGAACACAATTTAGTACGATGTTAACGTAATTTCTAGAAGACAGGGTTAATATATCACATATTATTCCCCATTGGTGGAAAGTAACTAAGTACATTTACCATTCACCAAACTCTACACTGTAAAAAACAAACCAAAAAAACAGTAAAATGTCCAGCAGCAAAAGTTGCCAAACAGTTACCAAATTACAGTAAATTCTGTATATAATTCAACAATGAATTACTGTACAGCTTTCCCCTTTCTTCTTTGTAATTTTACAGCCAAATTTGAGTAGAATTACAGTTTCCTTGTTAGAAACATTTCTAAAATGTAATAAAATCAAGGAAATACTTAATATACATTTAAAGTCTATAATTTAGAGGTTGTTTTGTTGTTAAATAACAGCAGAATTCTGTTATTTCATAGAATTATTCAATCAATCTACAACTTGCACCTGTCAAAGTACAGATTTTTAAAAGTAAAATTTTAGACAAGTTGTTTAAATTAACTGGGTTTTTTTTATCTTATTTGAACTTTTTCAACAGAGGTAATCTATCAGTGGAATACCGTTACATGTTGGTTGACCTGCCTGCAAACTATTATGATGTACTGTTTATCCATGAGCTCTCACTGTTACAGCACTGGATTCTATTGGTTAAATACAGCAAAATAGTGTAAAATTACGTGTAATCAACCCTATATAAAAGTTTATGGTTAGTATGTTCACAGATGTAAACTTTTATTTAATGTGATCATTCAATATATTCACAGAAATTTGGCATGATCAAACATGTACCATAATAAAAAGGATGATTCCTGTATAAAAACTGTAATTTAAAGAATGCTTAATTCAGTGAACATTTGACTTCAGCAGATAAAAGAATTGTGTACTTTATTTTTTTTTGTTGCTCTTTTAAAACAATGTGAAGCCACTGGCCAGTGCAACAATACATGCTTTCAATCTTTTATTTTGACAGCTGAAATTCAACAACAACAACTGAACCTACCATTCAAAATAAACACCAAATGGAAGAAAAGAAATGGTTACTGTGGATCTCTACAATAATATTACTAAGGCTTTAAAGAGCTATAATAATGTGTATCTAAAATATAAACAATAATGCAAACAGCACTAATTACCTCCAATATAATTCTCAATTCATCTGTAGTATTTATCAGTATATATTTATTAAAAGATTCAGATTAGGATTGCGTGAGGAAGATGTTATTTGGACATGTTGGTACTGCCATGTAGGGGTGGGAATTTTGGGCAATCTCACAAATCAATTTGATTCTGATTCTTGGTGTTACAATTAGATTCAAATCGATTCACGACTAAAAACAATTTGATTCAATAAAAAGAGCACTGTGTGTCAAACGCCTGACTCCCTCTGCCCACTGAGCTGCAAATGAAACATTACAGGACAGGCGCTCTGATGCAACGTTAGTACCGGGGACACCCATCGATATCCAAAACACTGTGCGAAACCGAACATGCTGCAGACCAACGTATTCTTCTCAGTTTGTATGTTAGTGATTGGCTATAAAGTATTCACAAAATCCTTCACCTTCATCTTGCAAAGTTTGTTATTAAGTCTGTCATAGTTTTGGAGTTTTGTCCTGTTTCCTGTTTTATTTTGTAGTGTTCTCCTCTCCTCGTGTGTCTTGTGGTTTTACTTCCTGTCTTTGTTTGCTTTTCCTCCTATTCCAACCAAAAATTGATGATTGCTCTGTGCTGAAATGTGTTGGTTGAAAAAAAAAGCAGGACCTTCCAGTAAGTTAGTTAGCTTCATTTCCACTGCATGGTACGGCACGGCTGGACTCGACTTCCTTGGAACCGTCTCTGTTTTGGTTTTCCACTGTAGTTACTGGCACCTGGTACTTTTTTTGGTATCACTTCGGGCGAGTTTCCAAGCGAGCTGAGCCGATGCTAAAAATGTCGAGTCTGATTAGTCAGAGAGAATCGTCACTACAATCGTATTTTGCATGACATGGGACATCCTGCACAAACATGCCAAGCTACCATCAATAGTGACTGCAATTCTTTTATTCACACAATCCAGATTTTAAAAAATGGCAGCTTGTGAAACCATGCCGTGATCAACTGACGGAGTGCAGACGTTCTTCTGACTGGTTGGCGATGAAAGAATCCAGCGAGAGTTCCTGTGTTTCTATCGCGTTGAAGATGATGTCACGGCAGTTTTATGCGGCGTTGCTATGACGATCAGCTGAGACTCCCGCCTACATTGAGGGGGTACAATCTGCAGTGGGAAACGAAATCGAGAAAAGTACTTGGTACCGAAAAGCGAGCCGAGCCGTACCATGCAGTGGAAATGAGGATTAGTGTTTCACATTTGAGCCTCTGTTACTTGAGTACCTATTTGGCTGGTGAAGTAGCAACAGCAGACCGGACGTGGGACTTTGACTATAGGGTTTACCAGCTATGAGTTAATAGATAATCTAATAATTACAGGCTAATTGAAAAAATTATAAATACTAAAATGAGGTTTATTATTAAGTAGACAAACAAAAACTCCAGTTGGTTTACTGCATTGTGTGATCCATTCAGTAAATAACATGCCTTTTTGTGAATGTGAAAAATGAGTCACTTCTTTTACAAGTTTATCCTTTTTTATTCACTCTGCAAAGGCCTGTTCTCTAGTGTTACATCCAAGGGATGGATTATCAACTTTAAATCTAGCTTTAAAGCCTCTTATTTCAGTGTAGTTTGTGCTTACATGGTGCATATCCCCAAATACATTTGTGCTTAATTAAGTTACCAAACTAATTTAGTTATCAAACTAATTATTACTAACTAATAAATACATACACAATGAACAGAGAATAGGAGAATCGGGGGGTTAATTGGGGCCCAGAGCTCATTTTAGCCAGCCAACATTTCTACCAGCATTTAGCATTGATTTGAAATATGAAATGTCTTTTGAAATGTCTCTGTGCAGCAAATCAAAAAGGGCCTGCTGACTCTGGTGGTGAGGACCAGCCTGCGTGTGGGGGCTCTGCGTGGTCAGCTGCAGGCAGCTCAGCTTTGCAGGTCGCACTCCCTCAGCTCCACTACAGCCATGGCCAGGGTCAGTGCTGACATGGGAGACTACAACTACCTGAACAACACCTGCAGTAACACACTGAGCATCCCGGGTCAACCCGCTAAACCCAGAGACCGCATCATGATGGAGATCATCCTACAGAAAGGTCAGCCTCAGGGGACAGTATAGACACTATAGTTATTGATTTTGACAATCATTGAAAACCTTTTGGTATTTTATCATTTAAAATACCAAAGGTTTCCACTTATAGTTTCTCTAATGGGAAGAGTTGCTTTCTGAGTTTAATCTGATATTAATATCAGATGAAACATCTGATATTATTACTTTTTTTTTTTTACTGTTGACGAAATATGCAAATTTAAAGGGTTATTCCAGCAATTAATGTTCCATTGCATCAAATTGTAGAGAAAAATGGTCAAAATATATATTTTTTAATACTAACGCTGGATCCTACAATTCCCATAATGCAACCAAAAGCATTATTGGTTGTACCCTCCCTGCCTGGTAAACACCCCATCTTTCAAACTCACACTCACAGTTTGTAATGCAGGCTTTCTGTTATAAATTTGTACTTTCCAAGCAAAGATAAGTCAGTCTTATATAAGGTCGAAATGGGAAGTCATACTCTACTAATTCTGATTGATTGATCAATCAATAGTGAAAGCATGTGTTAGTTGCAGCTCTAAAAGAAAAGTAGTACCTGATTTCTTTGGCTCCACTGTGGTAAATTGGGGTGTAAATGCTAAAGGTCTTTTGAAGTGAAACAGCCACCTTATATATACACGTGTACTTTCCCAGAGGCTGGTGTTGGTCTGGGTATTGGCCTGTGCTGTGTTCCATCTGGTGACGGATGCCCTGGGATCTACATCCACACCCTCTCTCCTGGATCTGTAGCACACATGGATGGTAGACTCCAGTAAGGAGAAATTACTACAGTGGTGTATACAGGGTTGGAAAGAATACTGAAATGCCTGCCATAACAAAAATGTATCTACAGTAATCAGTTAGACGAAGTTTATATGAAGGAGTACAATTAAGTCAGTTACTAAAAAACAGACACCATTTGGTACAGTATGTAATATGATGTGAGGTTAAAAGCATCGAGTACCGTATGTTACAGTCAATGTTCAATGTTCTGTGATTAAAGTGCTTCTCATAAACAGCAATTCTCCTTATATATAAGAGTGTTTTTCAGGAGTAATGTCCATCTGAATGACATTGTCAACTTTTTTGATTTTTTATGAATTCACTATGGATTTAATACAATTATTATACAATTATTAAATAAGAACTCGTGTATACAGTATACATGTTACACAGCCGACCTAGTTCCATAGGAGTCCAAGGTATATAATGTGTCAAATCTTTTGTGCCAAATAATAAAATACAATATTTTATTTGAATGGCTCCTTGGTCCTTAGGTTAACGCTGTGCATACTCTTGAACACACTTGTGTTTCTCTTCTAAGTGTTTTTTTCTTTCTTTCCAACACCTTTTGCTGAACTTTCCCTCCCTACCTTTAGGTGTGGGGATGAGATCATGGAGATCAACAACACTGTGGTTTACAACATGGTGCTGAATGACGTCTACACAGTCATGAGCCGATGCACACCAGGTCCAGTCCACATCATCATCAGTCGACACCCCGACCCCAAAGTATGTAACGCCTCCACCTTATTTACTTTAACCACTGTAGATTTATGGGCTTACAGGGCAAAGCCTCTGCTGGCTCAGTGTTAATGTTGCCTCATGGGTTCAACTGTGGGCCTCTGTGCTGTTAGCATGGACTCCCTCTGGCTTTCAACTTGGTGTTCTGGCTTCTTCCCTCAGTCCAAACTCCAACAGTTGGACTGGAGACTCTAACTTACATTTGTGTAAATGTGAGTATGCCTATGTGTGTGTGCGTGTGTGTGTGTGTGTGTGTGTGTGTGTGTGTGTGTGTGTGTATGTATATGTGTTAGACACTGGTGACCTGTTTTCCTCAAAATGTTTCTGGGACTTCCTCCCAGTACATGCTGGGATAGGTTTTCAACTTCACCCCCTTGTGCAGCATTGATGGATGTTTATAGTTGTAGCCAGCCCCCTGACAGCTCTATCTTGAGAAACGTGACAGTGACACCAGCGACCATAGTCAGATGTATTCCTGCTGGCTAAGGATAAGAGTAAATATAGTAAGATTGTTATTCACATTGGCGGTAACAACACCTGATTACGCCAATTGGAGGTCACTAAAATTATTGTTGAGTCGGTGTGGGAGTTTTCTCTGGGCCCCTGCCAAACCTGATCAGTGAGCCGCATGTCTTCATTCCGCCGCTGGCTGTCGAGGTGAGTAAATGTGGGCTTTGTAGATAATTGGCTGACTTTCTGGGGAAGACCTGGTCTGATTAGGAGAGACGGCATTCATCCCACTTTGGATGGAGCAGCTCTCATATCTAGAAGTCTGACCGAGTTTATTAGGGTCCTATCTAGATGGTAACCCTGGATTTGCAGAAACTCTCGCAAAATTTAGTTTTCGGCAACAAAACTACTTGGTTAGATTTATGTTGGAATTCAGGTAGGGCAGGTTTGATTATTAGCAAAAATATAAAATATTTATGAATATTAATACAATTATTAATCAATATTAATAATATGAATTAATAACCCTAGGATCAGGGACCAATAACCAAACATGAAAAACAGTCTCAAAGGTGGCTGTCCACCTAAAAATGCTGATATTTAAAGTACTATCATACATTAATCAATTAATATTGATAAGGGTGGACAGTGAAGAGTGAATCTGAGCACTGACCATCACAACCAGCTGTTATTACAACACGTACACACAATAACCACAAGCGCTCTATTTGTCCTCAGGATAGCGTGGTAGCATAACCAGCTAAGCTGCACGCTATCCTGAGGACAAATAGAGCGTTGTTTGAGATGTGTGTAAGTGTATAAGTACGTGTAAAGGTGTGTGGGTTAGTGGAAACAAGAATCTTAGGGGACTTATTCGGTCAGTCTCATAATAAGGAATTGCAATAGTCCAACAAGTGAAGTTTCTTTCATGTGGGAGTTAAAGGTTAAATCCTGATCAAAGATAACTCCCAGGTTCCTTAAGATGTTTAAGATTCCACATTTAATTCTCCTATTTTGTTGTGCTATTTCAGTGTTTTTGTTCAGGTTTTTATGTATAACTCCTCTTCTGTAAACTTTTGGTTTTATTCATTTAAGTGGTCGGGGGCAGACACCGTCACTAAGGAGTTGTGGGTGGGTAACTGCTCTGGAAGCGCAGAGAAGCGTGTAGGACTGCAACTCTGCCTCCTGGTCTCAACTCTGAGTTCTCAAGGTTTAGGTCCACTAATAAACTTGGTCAGATTTCTGGATATGAGAGCTGCTCCATCCAAAGTGGGATAAATGCCGTCTATCCTAATCAGACCAGGTCTTCCCCAATTATCTACAAAGCCCATGTTGCTGGACACCACCTTGACAGCCAGGACGGGAGACGAATAGGAGCTACCTCTGGTCGGTCAGCCAAGGAGGTGGAGTTGCAGCCGTCTTCGACTCAAGTCTATTAATCAACCTAAACTGAATTATAACTCATTCGAAAGCCTTGTTCTTAGTCTATCACACCCAGCCTGGAAAAACACTACAGTCAATTCTATTTGTTATAGTGTACCGCGTTCAATGTCTGTATTCTGAATTTTTATCAGAATTCTCAGGGTTTAGTCCTTAAAACATATAATGTAATTATTTTAGGTGATTTTAATATTCATGTGGACGTCGACAATCAACTGCGTTTTCTTCATCTAAGCCATCAACCGGTCTTTTGGATCCCATCCCAACCAACTAGGCTGCTTAAAGAAGTTTTACCCTTAGTTAGGACTTCTTTACTAGAAATGATCAATCTGTCTTTATTAACAGGCTATGTACCACAGTCCTTTAAAGTAGCTGTAATTAAACCTCTTTTCAAAAAGTCCTGATCCAGGGGTTTTAACCAACAATAGACCTATATCTAACCTTCCCTTAAGAAAGCAGTCGCCAATCAGATGTGTGACTTTCTACATAATAGTTTATTTGAGGATTTTCAGTCAGTGCTTGGAGTGCATCATAGCACAGAGGCAGCACTGGTGAAAATTACAAATGACATTTCAATTGCATCTGACATTGGGCTTGTCTCTTTACTTGTCATGTTAGATCTTAGTGCTGCATTCGACACCATTGCATTCACATCCTATTACCTGAGATTGGAACATTCAATTGGCATTTAAGGAACCGCACTAACCTGGTTTAAATCCTATCTATGCGATCGTTCTCAGTTTGTACATGTTAATGGTGAGTCCTCCGTGCACGCCAAAGTTAGTCACTGAGTTCCACAAGGTTCTGTGCTTGGATCAATTCTATTCACCTCATATGTGCTTCCTTTAGGCAATATTATAGGAAAAACTCCATAAACTTTCATTGTTATGCGGATGAAACCCAATTATATCAATTGATCAAGCCAGATGAAACAAATCATCTAGTTAAGCTTCAAGCATGCCTTAAGGACCTGGATGACCTGCAATTTTCTGATGTTAAATTTGTCCTTTAACTCCCACATGAAACAAACGTCAAGGACTGCCTTGTTTCCCCTACATAACATCCTGTCTCAAAATAATGCAGAAAAACTAGTCCATGCACTTCTAGGCTGGATTATTGCAATTCCTTATTCAGGCTGCCCAAATAAGTCACTTAAGACTCCAGTTGATCCAGAATGCTGCAGCATGTGTACTGACAAGAACTAGGAAAAGAGATCATATTTCTCCAGTATTAGCTTCTCTGCACTGGCTCCCTGTAAAATCCAGAATAGAATAAAAAATCCTTCTCCCCACCTACAAAGCCCTTAGTGGTCCGGCACCATATATAGAGCTCATAGTACCCTATTACCCGACTAGAACACTGCGTTCCCAGAATGCAGGGTTATTTGTGGTTCCTAGAGTCTCCAAAAGTAGAATGGGAGCCAGAGCCTTCAGCTATCAAGCTCCTCTCCTGTGGAATCAGGTCCCAGTTTGGGTTCGGGAGGCAGACACCATCTCCACATGTAAGAGTAAACTTAAAACTTTCCTCTTTGATAAAGCTTATAGTTAGGGCTGGCTCAGGTGAGCCCTGAACCATCCCTTAGTTGTGCTGTTATAGGCCTTGACTGCCGGGAGACTTCCCATGATGCAAAGCTCCTCTCGCCTCCCCTCCCTCTCCATCTCTATGCATTTTTATCCCATTAATGCATGTTACTAACTCAACATCTTCTCTATTTTCAGCGGCAGCTGAATTTGGTGCTCATATTTGGTGCTCTAGTTTTTAGGCAGCAGGACGGTGTTTGTGGGACTGAGTCAAAACTACAGTGTGTGTGTGTTCATGGTAATGAAGGAACATGTCACCCAGTGCAACAATGTGGCTCATTGATCTGTTTTTAAGTATTTTTGACATTGTATACACAGACAAGAGGTAGTAGGTAGTAGTCATTGTTGGCTTTGGTATTTTCATGGGATTAGTTTATAATAAGAAAAGTCATCAGCCTTATCCTAAAACAAATTTTAAAGTGACTGTACTCATAGATAGTTAGAAAAAATGTTGGTTTCAACTTCTATTCTGCTATGTTAGTAGTAGCTATTAAATTTTGTGTTTTAAGGCTAAATTGACGTCTTTTCACACAAGAATCTGAGGACTATACCCTCATATGTTGTCCTTTCTTGACCTTTATAACTCTTTTTAAAATGTTTCGGAGTTGCACTGTGCATCAATAGCTTTATCATTCCCAATGACATTCCCATCTTCTGCACTCTGTGTGTACACAGGTATCAGAGCAGCAGCTGAATGATGCTATCGCTCAGGCAGTGGAAAACAGCAAACTGAGAAAGGATAAGAGCCAGTGGAGTATTGATGGTGAAATGTTTATTTGTTTATTATTAATTTTCCAGTCATATATTCCTGTTCAGGGTTAGGGTTAGGCTGGAACTTAAAGTACTTTTTTCATGGAGCATGTTCTCTCCATGTTTGTCTTACTCATGTTGTCTTGCACACTTCTAAGCATTCTTTCATGTCCTTTTTGCCCAACTGTAATTTAAAACAGGTGTATGCTACATGTACTGTTCAAATACCAATATGTGCTGAATTTTATGCAGTTTTTTGCATTTTAAACTGCAAACATTTGCATATTTTAAGAGATTCTATAAAAACGTTATTTTTGCATACAATTTTGACATGCATTTCCTACAGTTTAAATGCTACCAAGATGATTTATGTTGCACTTCCATAAAGTTGAAATCAAAAGTGATCTAGCCGAGATATTGTGAATTTTTGTCCTTTGGGGTTTCCCATAATGCAACTCAATTGCATCTTTCATCAGACTCTTCAGTCCCTTCAAAAGCACCACAAAAGATAAAGTGCGATTGTTTTCACAGGCTGAGTAGTACTACCCATGAAGAGTAAACAGATTTTCATGTGTAAAATCAATGGAGTGCCCCTTTAAGATATAAAAATATTCCCATAGAAATCAATTGTACCTATGTCTCAGCGATTGCGTAGAGCAATCACACACATTTTCTTCAGGAAATGTGTGTGATGTGTCTCTAGTTTTTATCATTATTTCATTATATTATAATCTTATTTCATTTTTAGAATAATCTTCTCATTTCTCTTTCTGTCCCAGGGCTGCGTAGACTCGAGTCTTGCTCACACAGCCGACAGAGATGTGAGCGTTGTCTGGAGAGGAGTTTTAGTCAGCTGATGGTTCGACGAGCACAGAAGACCATGACCCGCTCCTGCAGCGACAACACCAACAGCCACCACCACAACCGCTGCCTCACCATCCACAACACACACCATAACCCATCAGCCCGCGTCCACAGCCTAGACACACCCAAGGTAACCCAACAAGCAGGTTGTATGGAGAGGGGGTAAAACATTCACGCAAGGCACAAATACAGTTTCTGGGATCAGTATTCAGAGTTAGAACTAACTGCTGCTACCAGTACATGTGTGTATTCCCACATATCCTGCATAGTTTGTAATTTTCTAGGTTTTTTTCCCTTTAATGTATCAGAATGTTGTGTGATTTTCTTAACTGAAAATCTATCTGTGTGTCCAAGTGATCTCTTTATGTGTAGTAGTGTCTCTCATCTTATCTTATCTTGTCCTATGAGACATGGTCTGACAACAGACTGTCAGTGCCCGTGTATCCTGATGAAGACTATAACGTCCCATACAATTCTCCTACTGCCAACCTGTCCAGTCAGCAGGCCCTGGAATTAGCCTTCAGGGGCAACAAGGTACCACATCCATCCATCCTTTCTTCCTTCCTCTGTAACCCTGGTGTTTTTTGTGTGGTGGGGCATAAAGTGATGCAGCATAGATCAATGATGCAGTAGATGAGAACATATCGATTTAAATAAAATGCACTCAAACTAAAAAAAGAAGTGCTTTCTAAATAAAAACGAATTAAAGGTTAAGTCAGGAAACTACAATAGCCTTCTGAGACCTACAAAATATTTTTTGAATATTTTTTTTATTACATCTTCAAGGCTTTTGAGATAAAGTAAACTTAGTCCATCAAGCGATCCATTCTCTACACCCACATATCCTGTTCCATTGTCCACTGGGCAACTGGGTACAGCAGGGCCAAGTTGCCAGTATATCACAGGCCACCTACAGGAATGAAATACTGGGTCTTGGGAGTAAAAGCTAACTTCATTGTAGACTACATTTGGAGGAAGAGTTTAGAGTCAGGAGCATTTCAATGATAGCTGATTCTCTGCTCTATGGACATCTATAAATATGAATAATAAGTAAAGACAATACAATGAATAAGATCAAATAAATAGCAATAAAAACATATTGAACATTTCCAAAAGCTTTCACAAAGAGAAACATTTTAAGAGATTTGAAAGAAGCTAGAGACTCAGTGAGTTCCGTGTTCAGTAGGTAAAAGCCCCATCACCCTTTGTCACAAACCGTGACCTGGGAGTAACCAGCAGGGCTCCATCTGTGGATCTTAATGGTCAAGAGAGCACATACCAAGTCAATAAATCAGAGCTGTATTTAGGAGCAAGGCCGTTTAAGGCCTTAAAAGCGAGCAATAACATTTTTAAATCAATTCGAAATCTAACAGGGAGCCAGTGTGGGAAGCAAGCACAGGGGTGATGTGATCATGCCTCTTTGTCCTGGTAATGAGTTGAGCAGCAGCATTTTTAATCAGTGGAGGGAGCCCTGGCTGCTACCAGAGTAAAGTACGTTGCAGTTTTCAAGCGTCTAGATAGACAGAATAGATACAAGCATGTACAACTTTTTGTAGTTCAGAAATTGATCAAAATGATCTAATTTTAGAGATTATCTTGACCTGGAAAAAAACATGACTGAACAACATTTTTGACTTGATCATCAAACAAATTAGTATCAGTGTGGCAAGAGCGGGGAATAGTTTGTAACAATGCCACCTAGGAGAATTTCACCCCCAGGTCACATGTCTCGAAAATATTTGACCAGTGACATGATTCCAAAAATTCAATTTTATTTATATAGTTCCAAGTTCTCATTTTTCCTATACAGCAGTCAGAGAGAGAGAGAAGGGGGGCGGAGGAGAGGAACTCAAATCCAGCCCTAACTATAAGCTTTATCAAAGAGGAAAGTCTTAAGCCTACTCTTAAATGTGGAGATGGTGTCTGCCTCCCGAACCCAAATTGGGACCTGATTCCACAGGAGAGGAGCTTGATAGCTGAAGGCTCTGGCTCCCATTCTACTTTTGGAGACTCTAGGAACCACAAGTCTAGGAGCGCAGTGTTCTAGTGGGGTACTAAGGTATTATGAGCTCTTTAAGATACGATGGTGCCTGACCATTAAGAGCTTTGTAGGTTAGGAGAAGGATTTTAAATTCTATTCTGGATTTTACAGGGAGCCACTACAGAGAAGCTAATACTGGAGAAATGTGATCTCTTTTCCTAGTTCTTGTCAGTACACGTGCCGCAGCATTCTCAATCAACTGGAGAGTCTTAAGGGACTTATTGGGGTAGCCTGATAATAAGGAATTGCAATAGTCCAGCCTAGAAGTAACAAATGCATGGACTAGTTTTTCTGCAGTATTTTGAGACAAGATGTGCCTGATTTTTGCTTTGTTGTGTAGGTGAAAGAAGGCAGTCCTTGAAATTTGTTTCATAAGGGAGTTAAAGGATAAATCCTGATCAAAGTCCTTACGGTGGTGCCAGGGCAATGCCATCTAGAGCAACTATATCTTTAGATAATGTGTCTTGGAGGTGTTTGGGGCCAAGTACAATAACTTCAGTTTTGTCAGTTTAACATTAGAAAATTGCAGGTCATCCAGGTTTTTATGTCGTTAAGGCATGCTTGATGATATAGAGTGGTGTGAAAAAGTGCCCCTTTCCTGATTTCTTTTTTTTATGCTTGTCACTCTTAAATGTTTCAGATCATCAAACAAATTTAAATATTAGTCAAAGATAACACAAGTAAACACAGAATGCAGTTTTTAAATGAAGGTTAAGGGAAAACAAAATCCAAACCTACATGGTCCTGTGTGAAATAGTGATTGCCCCCTAAACCTAATAACTGGTTGGGCCACCCTTAGCAGCAACAACTGCAATCAAGCGTTTGCGATAACTTGCCATGAGTCTTTTGCAGCACTGTGGAGGAATTTTGGCCCACTCATCTTTGCAGAATTGTTGTAATTCAGCCACATTGGAGGGTTTTCGAGCATGAACTGCCTTTTTAAGGTCATGCCACAGCATCTCAATAGGATTCAGGTCAAGACTTTGACTAGGCCACTCCAAAGACTTTATTTTGTTCTTCTTCAGCCATTCAGAGGTGGACTTGCTGGTGTGTTTTGGATCATTGTCCAACTGCAGAACCCAAGTTCGCTTCAGCTTGAGGTCATGAACAGATGGTCGGACATTCTCCTTCAGGAGTTTTTGGTAGACGGCAGAATTCATGGTTCCATTTATCACAGCAAGTCTTCCAGGTCCTGAAGCAGCAAAACAGGCCCAGACCATCACACTACCACCACCATATTTTACTGTTGGTATGATGTTCTTTTTATGAAATGCGGTGTTACTTTTACTTTTTATGTTTTTTTTAGGATCCACAGTGATCATTTAGCATTGTGCCAGACTCATCATGCCCCTGTTGGTCACACAACATCTTGGATGTGTTTGATTTGGGTCACTTAGCGTGCTCACTGGGTGTGCATTAAATCAGTGATTGATAATGGTAGATGCAACCTTTTCTAACTGTGCGTGTTTGTAAAACAAATAGCAACCAATGCGAATTAGAGAAAAGAAATAGGCTATTTCCATCAAAAGGAGGCCATGCTCTGCAATGAGAGGAGTCTGTTAATATATCAGAATCAATCCAGTGATCTGACTTAGATGTTTATTCTGTGTGTAACCTACATTTGTTCTGCATAGACAAAATACGCTTTTAATACACCATTAATGGAACATGAAAGTATTTCTGCCGGCTTGTGAAAGGGCGATGCAGGCTGCTTTCGAACACGGCCACCAGTGGCATAGTGTGCAGTTACTGGATTTGAGTTATATTAGTAGAACAACCAAACCTTAAATTGGTTGCAACGGTTATTTGTCTGATTTTTTTTAATTTTTGCGTTAGCCCAGGCCATATAGTGGAATTAAATGACGATGAATTAAAGGCATCACAGAATTTAACTGCAGAACCAGCTTTGAGAATGCAAGAGTGTGTTGTAGTGTATGGGAACTAGGAATAGAGATCTGTAGTGGAACTTTAAAACAGCAGCTATATGGTCAGTTACAAGCATATCCACCAAATTAAGATGAGAGAGAGATCTATAAGATCTAAAAAATGAGAGGTGAGGGATGGGAAGTTCAACATAGGCTACATGAATATTAAAATCACCAAGAATAAGCACCCTGTCCTATTTAGGCATGACAATGGATAAAAGCTCAGAAATAAAACTGATTTAGGTTGCCTATAAATTAAGATGCAGAGTAGTACCACAACTAGACACACTGTGTGCAAAGTTCCACTATATTCATATGACACACATGTTTGACATGGGATACGCAAGTTTATACAAAGTTTAATGGGTACAACAACCAAGCAAATGGAGGACATCTGACTTCCATACAGACAATAAATCATTCATTCTTAATTATAACCCTAAAGATTCCACCAGTCCCATGGCTCATGGGGCATGTGCCAGTAAATGTGAATATACTGCTGTTAGCCAGACACTTGAGCTTTACCATTTGCTGGCCTGAATTAGGCCTTTGCATATTATTGCATTCTCTGTAAACTGTAGTGATAAAATATCTAAGGGAGACTGTTGACAAGATGGTGGAATCAGTGCATGTGGCAGGAAACATCACACCATGTTCAAAGTCACTTAAAGCAGCATTTTGTCTCTTCCATCATTTGATAGTAAATACAGTTTCTAGATGCTGTCTTCTTGCTTCATACTGTGTGTGTGTGTGTGTGTGTGTGTGTGTGTGTGTGTGTGTGTGTGTGTGTGTGTGTGTGTGTGTGTGTGTGTGTGCAGTCCACCTGCAGGGTGCGTGCTGCTCCACGTCAGTACTGCTGGCCTCAGGATGTGACCAGTGAGGAGGGTTATAATGGAGACTCCAGCGGCTCCAGTAGAGGATCCCCAGTTAGAGATGAAGGACTGGAGCCCTCATCACACACCAGCTGCCAGGTACACCACTCTAAATACAGCTGCGGAACAACAAAGGGAATGGTTAAAGTTAAAGTAGCTGTAAAAATGGGTTACTTCTGTTGGGGCACCTTTTGAACATTTGCTCTTATTTGCTCTTGATGAACACAATTTAAAAATGTGTTTTTCTATGATTATTCACTTATCTACCATTTCACACAACAGAGGACAGCACTTTTCAATTGTCCTATTACCTTTGACTACACAAGCATAGACTTTGGTCATTTGCATACCCTGTGGTAATTTGTCAAAAACTCTTCATCTGCATTGTTTTCATCCATGTTCGCTAACTAGCAACTGCTGGTGCAATGCTACTATTCTTGGTGTGTTTCTGCCACAAACTGTTGATCAGTAAAAAGAGTGAAACCGTTGTCAAAACATCTGAGCTCATACATGTACGAGTACATGCGTGCGAGTACAGACCGGAATACAAACAAAATGGTGACCTGCTAATAAAAACGTTGCTCCAGAGCACTACTAGTGGTAAAAAGAAATCCACAGGGTACCTTTTAAATCATGTTTGATGGGAACACCATGGTATTTACTTTAACTATCTTTGGTCCTAAACTCACTGCAGAGTACTCTTTCTTACTGCAAATATACAGTATGAGAGATCTTTCTGTGCAAGTAAGTAATTTCCAA
Source organism: Siniperca chuatsi (assembly GCF_020085105.1). Taxonomy (NCBI): domain Eukaryota; kingdom Metazoa; phylum Chordata; class Actinopteri; order Centrarchiformes; family Sinipercidae; genus Siniperca; species Siniperca chuatsi. The sequence goes on from NC_058042.1 coordinate 35,710,716, forward strand.
CAATAGGATCATATAAAGATAGTATAAAGAAATATAAGCTAAGAAAAGAAATACAAATAAAACAGTGCTCAAGGTGAAGCGCACACACCTAACTCGCTGACTCAATGGCAACAATATACTTCCTGTTTACATCACCAAAAGAATGATATGAGAAGATTTGGCGGTCCCCAAATTAAAAACAAGAGGAGTGTCTTTGAGTGATTTTTTATTTCACCAATTTCAATATATTTTTGACATTACTGCAGTTCTCATATCCTGAGAACACTAACTACCACTCTCCTCTATCCATTCATATACAGATACATGACAACTCATATTCATATTCAGATACAGCCGATCTGTATCTACAGGCTCACTGCATGCCACAAGCATGAAAACTGAGCAAAAAAAAAGTCCAGGGTTCAAAAGTTTACATACAATGCAGCTAGGTAAAAGTATACAGTTACAATAATGAGAAGAAATTGGTTGCAAAATATTGATTCCCTTTGCTTACTTGGCCTGTAACTTCTCTATATTTGGGTAAAATACAGAGATTCTGACCAAAATGTAGAGTTATATACAAAACTATATAGAGGTATATAGAGGTAGAGTTATGTACAAAACTGAGATCAGAGCCCAGCCTGTCCCAGTGTCTAAAATCCAACCTGTCCAAACCTGATTGGTACTGCCAGATCTGAGACCCAAACACGACTTGAGATCCAAGGTTATATTTTTTATTCATTTCATCCATTACTGATCGTGAGCTCGCCAGGCTAATGCAACAAATTAATTAAAATAATTAATTTGAAAATAATCAAAACTGAGCCCAAAGTTTCACACAGCAAAGTGGCCCAAACCTGACCCTGAACAAGATACTTGTTCTCATCAGGATCCGTCAGGTGTGTCAGATAGCAGAACTGTTGTGTTCTTGCACTGTCTACCATTTCTATGCCAAGATGTGTCAGAAAAATCTAAAGAAAATAAACATCACAATCAACAATTTTAAACTTCAAAGTGTGTCATTTGTGTAGGTCTTTCTTGTTCACTGTATTAACCTTCCACTGTCTGAGAGATGCTGCTCAGATAGCTAATTTGGTTTATCAAATAGTATCAAAATTCAGTGTCCATATAAGGATGTTGAAAGTGTGTCTGAGACCATAGAAACTGTCAACTCTATCTGCATCACAGTGTGTGTTTTTCACTTCCACTTCGAGTTCCTTCCCTGACACATCCGAAGAGACGGTACTGATCCTGCTTGCACTAATCATGTTTCCCTCAATGTGCTAATCATGCTTCTTCTGAAAAGAGTGAAATATAACTCGCTCCTCTCCTTCCACTGCCTGCAGTTCTTCAGCAATATATACAAGGCCTTTCGAAAGATCCTGAGGTTACTCTTAAGGAATGTATGTGAAGTGATGTGGCTTTCTGTGTTTTGCTGGTGAAAGCATGCTGAACACCTTTGGCTTTTTATGATTTAGTTAAATGCAAAGCTGTCAGCCTAGTCATAGACATTACAGAGAATGGGGCAATTGTTTTAATTACAGTATTTTGATAGTACAGTGTTTAATGCTGTACTTTTCTATATGTATTTTACTACTTTGTAATAAAGCACCCTTTTTATGGGTTTATAAGTGGTAAGCTTTATTAGCTTTATTGAGGATTAATGCTTTCTTTTTTCTTTTTATTGATTTTTAATAAGAAAATACCATAAATATACATATATAGAGTATTTCTATTTCCAGGAAAACACACACAGCAGTCATGGTAAATGGACTGTATTTGTATAGCGCTTCACACTACATGCCATTCACCCCATTCACACATTGATGGAAGGCGCTAACTGCTCATCAAATCAGCAGAAACTATTACTGTTTCTTATGATCTGGACCAGTCTATGACTTTGAATATTATCTGAACTCCAAAAAATAACAAAAATAGTTTCAAGCAAAAACAGAACCTAAAGCTTGGAATCCCTAACAACCCTGTTCTAAGAGGAAAAAAGGAGACCATTAGGCCTAAACCAAAATAAAAAGGAAATGAGGAAAAAAAGAAACGAAAAAAACAACCACAGTCTAACCGTGTCGTACTCTAGCGTTGCAAAAGTACAGCTACAGGGATCGGGGGAAAAAACAAAAAAAACTAACTTCCCCATATTGCTGCAGTAAAGTGCAAGTAAATCTACACAATGAAACAGAAGTATTAATAATAATATTTAAAATAAAACTATTTGTTCTTAGAGTTTTACATTACTCAAACTTAATATGGACCGACTCAATATAATAACTGGTAGAAGTGTCCCATCCTTCAAGTGTCAGTCGAATCATAATGACTCTTACCCCTGTCATCGTTAACTCAGCAAGCATAACGTTAGCTGTATCCGGCTGTGATGTGATGGTAACGTTATACACGTACCTGACCTGTCAGCAAAGCTGAGCCAGATCATTGTGGCGCTGCTAGTTTTTTTAATATTAATTTCTTCCATATTTGAGAGTGATGAAGTCGTTCCATTAGAATGAGAGATTTTGTTCACGGATACACGAAGGAATGTCTTATGCCAGCTTCACGTAGCAGCTTGCGGACGTTTGCCGACTCCTTCCTTGTTGTTACTACCTCAGCGGAGAAGTCCTGGTAGAAAGACACGTCCTGGCCCTCCACGTTTATCCTGCCTTTGTTTCTTGCCGCATACAGAATCCTCTGCTTGTCAGTATAGTTGTGTAGCCTCACTAAGACAGCTGTAGGAGTTTCCCTACCACCAAGTCTCAGGCGGTCCACTGCGGTGGGCTCTCTCGATCTTGATTGGGTCTCATTGTGTGCCCAGAACTTCTGAAGTCCAGTTCTCAAAGAAACCCACCGGCTCTTTGCCCTCCCCACCTTCTTTCAGCCCAACGATTCTCACATTCTACCGCCGGCTTTGGTTCTCAAAACAGTCAAGACGATCCAGTGCCTTTTAAGTTTTGTCTCCAAACGTGGTGTGGTAGCGGTTGATGTATCATCCAGGTCCGAGACCAGCTCTTCAGCAGTCCCCATTCTCTCAAGTAGAGTGTCTAACATCTTGGCGATGTTGGTGGTCACTCGCTCCACTATCAAGTCGTCTCGTTGGACATTCATCCCCTCTCCGTCGGCTAAGCTAGCCTCTCGCGCTGTATCATCGGAGTCGGCATGCTCATTATCTTGGATAGCAAGTGTAGCGTTAGCAATGAACTTTCCTCCCTTCTTCTGATTGTTAGTCGACCCAGACGTAGTGAAAAAGTTTTCCAGAGACATTATAAATACAGTCATCACTTTTGAGAGTAGTCACGCCAGATGTAGAAAATTCTACATCTGTCTGACTGCGTACATCACGTGACCTCCAAGTTAATGTTTTCTAAATCAGTTATCTGCCATTTGGACAACTTATTAACAGTTACACTTGCAGACTTAATGGGTTAATGTGGGAGCAGCCCTTGCCCCCAGAGTGCAACCCAGACGTTGTTGTCGTGAATGGCTTATAACTGCTCTATATATCATTAGTAAATGATTCATTAACATTAAGAAAGTCATCAGTTACAGTTTCCAAACCCTTTGTTTTTCATTTTTCCTTCTTTGTACAATCTGTGCATGACAACAACGCGATGGTTAAGGTTAAGGAAAGATTGTGGTGACATTTTATTTATTTTTTTAAGGCAAACAGTTGCAGGTCTGTGACAGAACGCACAATCTGGTCTCCTTAAATTCAACCTCACTACATAACGGACACAGTACTTCCTGCACTGGCACTGAGAGTTGGGTGCTGCAGAATTGTCCAATATTAATGTAATTCCTAGGGATTCTGAGCTTGAGTGTAATGTTCAGGTGCATACACTTTTGGCCATGTAGTGTAAGTGTGTGCTTCTCTCTGTGTGTAAATGGCCTTAGAAACTAACTTAGGTGTTAGAATGAATAAAGAGTGCAAATGTGGTGCCCAGCTGATGTTCCAGTCATGCTTATTATGCATGGTTTTACACATATCCGTGTGTGTTCATGTGCACGTCATCCTGAAAGCAGTGCATGTCGTGTGCCCGTATGCAGGGGTTCAACTGGGCCGGAGCCCACCGGAGCTGATGCGTGTCTCCGAATTGAGAGAGGGGCTGTGTGCAATCTATGCATGTGGCACAGCCGCGTTAACATAACTTAGCACTACACTGGCCAAACAGGACACGCCTAGTGTGCACTGAAATCCAGTATGAAGAGGTGTGTCCTATTTGGCCTGTGAAGTGATACATTTTGGTATCTATGAAAACTGTTGATAGTGTGGTCTGGGGAAACCACCCCACCCCATATCATTGAACGAGGGCTCCCCCTCCTCACAAATCCCAATTTAACCCCTGCCCGTATGCATCGTGCTTGTTGCTGGTCAGGTTATGGGCCTGTTACTGTGAAACAGTGTGAAAGCAGTAGCAGTGATGTGGATGAATGCCTGAGCGGAAGCAGGGTACATTATTGCACTTCTCTGTGGTTACTGCTAGAGAAGCTGTCGTGACACAATACTTCCTGTTTGTGTAGCAGGAAGGAGAACAAATAAGAGAACAGTCAGTGGGGAGCAAAGAAGATTTCAATCATCCAGACACTGCAGCCTACACCAACAACAGACTACACACAGGTAGGGGACAAGTGCTATTACCTTTATTTTATTACCTACGTTTAAGCACCTGAATGCAACTTAAGAACTAGCTGATTAATCAGGCCGTTGATTCAACAATGTGACAGCAGGCTGAACCTGGTGCTGTGCTTATCGGTATTTCAGTGGAAAGTAACTGAGGTTCCATTTCCTGTTTGAGGCAGGGTTTTTATGCTGATTTAAATTCAATCAGGATGTAATGGTGGAGTTCATCTGGGGCTGCAGCAATGTTGATGATCACCTGCTTTAGGTACACCAAGGTTCTCAGAGCTCCTTGAGCAAAAGCACAAATGATAACGTTCAAATTTAGTATGTAGTAGAAAGTACACAGTTGTCCTAAAATGTATGATGATGACCAACTGTGGCATCATCATGTTTAAAGGTAGTATTGCCAAATTTAGACACCACACCCAACACAGTGTTTTATATATACAGGAGTGGGCAATATGAATAAAATACTCTATCATGGTATATGTAATTTTGTATTGCAATATCAATATATATAATTATTAAATCTATTAGAGTATTAGAGCAATGGTTAGGGGGAAAAAAATTGGAGATTTCAATAAAAAAGTTGTAACGTTTTGAGAATAAAAAGCCACAATGTTATGACAATAAAGTCGCAATTGAAAAAAAAAATTTTCAGGAATAAAGTGATAATTTTATGAGAAAAAAATGTATCAGATTGGATAGATTAGATTAATGTACATGTGCATGTTTAAGCATTTTCTGACAGTCCATATATACTGTACACCTACCATTTTTACCTGTAAAAGACTGGTTATTCCTACTGACTTTGGTGAATCCCCAACTTTTCCTCTAGTGCCACCATGAGGTTCCCATTTTGGTCTTTCCCTGAAATATAATAATTACATTTTGTACAAACACTGAGTTGACTTGAGTGAAAGGTCTCAACAACTATTAGATGGATTGTCACTACTTTGGACACCTCAGCTGTACTTTGTGTTTACTGCTAATTAGCAAATGTTAGCATGCTGACAGGCAAAACTAAGTTGGTGAACATGGAACCTGCTAGACATCAGTATGTTAGTATTGTCATTGTGAGCATGTTACAGTAGCATGCTGATATTAGCGTTTATCTCAAAGCACTGCTGTGTCTAAGTACAGCCTCACAGAGCTGCTAGCATAGCTGTAGACTCTTGGTCTTGTTTTGTTACCTCCTCTCAGACTTTCCTACTTTCCTCTGTGTTGTGCGGACAGGCGATTCATTAGCTGTGCTCTGCTCACTGCCAAAGAGAGGAGCTCTGAGGAGACAGGCTTGTATTGACCAAAATTCTCAAGAGCAGCTTCAGGATCCTTGGGTTCGCCTTTCAGACAGCTCCCCTGAAGAGCTGCCTGAGGTCCACCACCATCACCGCCTTCACACTGCAGACAGGACGCAGCCTAACAACGTCCACAGCAAGCCTGCCACCATGAGTGACGAAGAGAACACCCCTGAGCTCAACGGCACAGCCACAGACGTGACTTCAGATCCTCAGTCCGACGTGAGACCTGAAAACACATCTGAAGCTTCTCCAGAAGAGAAGAAGAGGCCTCCGGTGGCGCCCAAGCCGACCTGGTTTCGTCAGAGTCTGAGGAAAATTCGGAACGAGCAAGACCAGAAGAAGCAAGCTAAACCCGCTGAGCAGAGGCCTGCTGTGGGCTTCAACAGAAGCTTCGGAGCCAGATCTGCCTCATCTGCAGCCAGCCTATCAATCAAACAAAAGATCCACTCATTTGAGACTTTTTCCAGTCCAGAGGGTGGTCCAGAGAAGGGGGGCAACAGGAGGCCTGTGGCCCCTTCCACCTCCCTTCCTCTGATGGAGGAGGAGTCCAGGAGTCACCCTGCCTCACATTCACATGGAGATTATGGGAAAGGCAAAGATGAAATCCCCAAAGAGATCCAGGCAAACCAGTCTGAATCTGTTAGGGACACACTCAACACCCCCGTCTCTGCTACACCCTCTGCTATCACCTCCTCCACTTCTGAAGCTTGTAGTCAAACAACAGCCAAGCCCCCTGAAGATGAACCTCCCTCCATCCAGTCCCCCACAGATCTCCCACTTTCTGACACCATCAGCACTGATCTGGACCCAGGGATGCATGATTCTCATTCAGCTCCAGTCCATGATGACAGGAATGACTGTCCATCAAAACAGCAGTTTGAGCTAGAAAGAGTGGATCTGAGCAGGTCCACAGAGTCCAAGGTCCTACCCCCTGCAACATCTATGAGATCCAGTCAAGCTGAGGGGGAATGTCCTCCAGAGGGAGGCGGAGCACAGAGCCAAGAACAGCCGCTGAGCACGACTCTGAGTGTTGCTCCACCCACAGAGAGTCACCCCCCAAGAGGCCTGGAGGGAGAGAGTTTAGAGAAAATCCTCACCTTCAGTAACCAGGTAATCTGTCATGTGAGGAACCATGGTAATGTACGTTATATGTCATCTGAATATTATTTAAGGGGCAATTCCAACTTATTCCAACTTATTTTAGTAGTTTTGACCATCATTTCCATCAGTTCTAAACATTGTATTCACCAAAGTAATAACTGAGATCTGGGAACATGGCAACACTGCGACAACAAAGTCACACCTGAATGTTATTATATATTTTAATAACCCTTTATTGCACAGGAAAACTGTGTGTGCTTACCATTACTGTCCCTATACACTGTGCGATTTTGAGCTGTCCCAGATGAAAACTGTGAGAGAGTACATGAAATCTTTGACTGTCAATTCAAAACGGTGGCACTACATCTCACTGACAGCCATTGGAGCTGCAGCAAACTTTAGACAGAAATTTTGTCAGAAATTTCGGACCATATTCTCACAATGTACACATGACCCACATGTACAAACCAACCAAATGCAATGAACCGCCAGAGATCAGTGATTTGGCACAGCATATAGGGGTGCAGTAAGTACAGTAGGTCAAAGTAGAAGCAGAAAGTGGGTCTGTAAACTGTGATGGACGTTTACAGCAGACAGTTTGGACAATAACTTCTCTCCAAAACAAGTTTGGCTAATATTGGGGTTTGTTTCCAGCCTGCCTGATCACCTGACTGCTCATGTTTCTTGACCCGTTGTCTTTTTCCCAGATAGGTTACCATCAGTACAATGATATTACTGATAGAAACGATAACCAAAACTAAGAAAATAAGGCTCAAAGTTATAATAAACCAGAATTATCCTTTAATAAGGTGAGTAGTTTTGACACCACATGCTCTACATGCCTTGATGATTTCTCCCACATAGCTTGTAATGTCAATACAACACATGATGCCTATAGGTTATTATCATAGAGTTCAATTTTCTTTTTCCTTTATGAAATTCTTTGCAAATCATATATATCACATTTCCCTTGATATATTTTGATTTTTGTTACTAATTTATTTCCTGCATGGGTTTCATATGTTATGTATATTTTCATAATATATATTTTCTTTGTTTCAATATGTTTAGCTGTTATTTGTACATCTATATGAATACTTTATCACACTTTATTTTCTAAAACACACATTATATATACCCTTAAAACATTGAAATTAGAAATGTTACTGTGTTTAACAGCTCAAATTGTTATATTTTTATTTCTAATTGAATTGTCTTTGTATCCTCGTACTGTTTAGTACAAGAATAGCCAGATTTTAATTGTATCATATTCTGTTTTAATATGTGGTTTTTGTTCCAGGTTTCACAAGCGTTGATGCACTCTCTACCCATGTACCCCTGCCATGGTAACCCTCGCTCCCCAAACCTGCAGGACCCCCCTGCAGTGGATTTTACCAACCCTGAGGAGTCTGAGCCCGCCCTGGACAGCACCGACAGAGGATTCTCTGTCAGGTAAGACTTCCACAGAGAGGTTTGGGTAAACATGACTTGTAGTGATTTATTATTTAAACAGGCACTCTCCCACAGAAGGCATGTGCCTGTTTTATATTCATAAGGAAGTGGGTTCAGGTTGAAAAAAAATCACTTCCTGTTTTATCAGAGAAGCAGTGGTGAGTTTTTATTGTCAGAACAGATGTTAAATACAGCACAGTTATCCACTGCTGGCATGCATAGTGCTCAGAGGTGACGTCCTCATCTCTGATGTGTTTTTGTCTTTCTGAACGCAGCTTGGCCACGCTGAGGGAGTGTAGCATTGAGCGAGGGGAGGGGGGCTCGCACGACGAGGCAGCTGTCACTTCTGCTCGTGCTTACTCTGTCATCTCAGCCATCCCTTCACAGGAAATACAGAGGATGATCCAGGAAGTCAGAGCTCTTGACAAAGAGACGCTGAAGGTAAACAAAAAAAAAAACTCAAGTTGTTCAATTTTGGTTACACATTTATTAAGTTGTGATGTACTGCAAACAGATTACAAATTCCTCAAATACATAGAACAACTTAAAAACAAAAGATGAACTTTTGTACATGTAATTATCAGAGACACAACAAATATATTGAATTCAGGGTAGCAGTCAGAAACCCCCAACCAAGCCCCATTCAAGTTTGACCAGCCACCAAAAATAGTAAAATGTAAAATGTTTTCATTATGTTTATGTTTATTTACATTTTGTTTTAATGCTGTCTTCACCATGTCAGGTGTAAAACTTTATTGGGGGAAAGGGTTAATCCTTTATTCATATTTTGTGGACCTACAAGTAGTCCGATTTAAATATAAGCCTAAAATATACTGAAATGTGCTTCGAAAACCACCAAGTGCTAGTTAATTAATAAGGGGCTGGTCCCTCTTGGAATTGCCAATGTTATTATTATTATTATTATTATTATTATTATTATTATTATTATTATTATTATTATTATTAGGGGCCGGGCAGCTCTTGAATTTGAATTTGAATTTGAATTCTTCTTCCTAGGAAATCTGCTTCCCATGCATGAAAATAAATAAAATTTTGCACATAGGTCCAGTCCTCTGCCAAACGTCCTCAACAGGAATTGTTAGCCAATAGTCCTGATGGTGGCGCTACAGCAACCGTCTAAAGTTTAAAACTTTCATAAATTCATAACAAATCAGTCGTACGTGCTACCACTTTGCAACTTTCACCAAAATGTAGGCCCAGTTCAGCAGAACAACTGCCGGGAATTATGAAGTCCATCACTCTCACAAACTGTAAAACTAATTAAACCTACCTCCTCCCACATTTTTTACGCAATCAACACCATCTTGCCTCACTGCATGTCCTCCAGCCATATTTTTGAAATGTTAAAAATCAAGTCCACAGTGCAAATGTTTTTCTGTAAACAGTACGGTAAACAGCTACTGCAAATTCTCAATCAAACAAATCTCCCATGTTACAAAATGTATGTAGTTATGGTAGATGTAGAGGGTAAATTTCAGAATTGTATCTCAAAAACTGAATTTTTGACAGCATTTTGAATTCTATCCTCATTTAAACCATTGCAGTCAATGGACATAGAGCATCTTTAAACATCACTTAGTCATTTATGGAGCAATCAGTCTTTGTAAAAAAAATAAATGACAGACATCTCTATGTTGTCTAGATGAAGTCCACACATTCTCAGAAGTTTGTCTTGATAGCTGAATGTTTGACACTAGTGTGAAATCTGCCTTTAACCCTTCATCACAGCCCTGGTGGTTGCATCAGTCGTAGTGTGAAGCCACCTCCGATTTTCCTGTTTCTGCGGGTAGCTCAACGTGACGTGCCATTGGTCCAACTTTGGTCCTTTGTTCTGCTGATGGACTACATTTGTCTTCTTTTTTTCATCTTCCTCCTCTTCCTCCTTCTTCTTCCTCCTCCTCAAAATGCAGCAGCTATAATTGTAGAATGTAATTCCCCCACGTTGCTAAATACTGGCTCTGTCCAAAACTAAAAAAGGGAACTTTTTCTTGATGAGCAACAGCTGGGTGCAGTGACTGTGAGCGGCTGTCCCAGTGAGGTCGTCAGGTTTTGAACCATCGTGTCTGTACACAAACAAAACCAAAACCTGTGCTCACTGTCTGTATCTGGCAACCCGCGCTGTGGCCGGGGTCGCTGCACGGAAGTAAGAGGCTGATGGATGCGCGTAACTCCCCCTTATCACAAATTGTTGTTTACATCTCTGAGTAGAAATTAAACAAACAAGATACGTGGTGTTAACTAGTGCGCTTTAGACGTGTTGGTAGGTGTATTTTCGGACTTTGACAGAGCCAAGCTAGCTGTTTCCCCCTGCCTCCAGTCCTTTTGCTAAGCTAGGCTAACCACGTCCTGACTCAGGCTCTGTACTTAACACAGACCTGAGATCATCGCACTCTAGGAAAGAAAGTTAGTAAGTGTAATTTTTAAAATAACTGTTCCTATTCCTTTAAAAGCCTTATCGCTTCATGCCAATAATCCAGGTGCAATTTTTAATAATAATAATAATCTGGGTTAAAAATCATCAGTTCATAGCCAGATGGTTGATGGATTAGAGTCACCTCCTTCATTATGTTGCAGCTCGGTGTGGTGTAAATCATGCCCCCTGGTGATGGAGGGCAGTCTTACGAACCTACAGTATGGGGGATTTGTCAATATAATGAAATACTACTGTATTGACTATAAACTTTTATGTTATACATTCTTACATGCATGAAATATTTTGCAGTGCTCTTGTATTGGATCCTAATATACTGTGTCATACTGTCGCTGTCTCTTATTACTGAAAACTAAAAAGGCCAGTGTGCCTTTATGATATATCTGAATAATGTTATCTAGCACGCAGTGCTTGTTATTGGTGTGTGTGTGTGTGTGTGTGTGTGTGTGTGTGTGTGTGTGTGTGTGTGTGTGTGTGTGTGTGTGTGTGTGTGGCCTGCGAGGAACTTTACATGTCTCCTGGTCAAATGGAAATCTCAGTATCTCAAATATCCGGCCTGCTGTGAGCCATCGAGTGCCGAACATCTGCTGTGTATCACACTCCACACTGAGGTCCTTCTGTGAATACAGATGATCTGAGAACAAAGTTGGTGCCTGAGCTTAAAGCTCACTGTGTTCCATGTAAAGCAACGCCTCGCACTCTCAGAAAGGACTTCACGTTAAACTCTTAACCATCATTTACCTTTTTAGATTTAGATTCAGTGAAATATTCAGACCCAGTATGGCCTTGTTTTATCAGGCTGGCCCCCTCAGTTTTGTCTGTACCAAGAGTTACACAGAGATTTGTAAAAAGCATTCATGTACAGTATTCATCATCCAACATATGTAAGTATTCACTGGTTACTGACACTAAGAAGAAAAGGCAGAAAATAATGGATATTTAACATCCAAAAGTTCTGAGAAAATTCATTGTAATATTTGGTTTTTCAGCAGATGGTGTGTGTTTTTAGCCATGCTGAAGCTGGGGCTCTGGGGACGGCGATGTCAGTCTGTTGATCAGATGGGCCACCTTCGGTCCAGACTGAAAAAAATTGAAATTATGTAACACGGTGTCCTAACTGAATGCCAGCGTCCCGACTATCCGGACATCGGAGCTCTCTGTCCACACCGAAGCCGTTAAATATGCACATCCGTTGTCATGTAAACAAACCCGCTACCAGGAAGTCCAGGAACTCACTTCATTTAGTCAGAAAGACAGATGAAAGAAATGCTGAATGAGAGATTGCACTGAGCCAGTGGAACAGAGGCTAGCCCGACGTGACGCCATGACTTGGGCTCACTGTGACATTTGGAAACATGATGTAGAAATGAAAATAAAGTTCTGGGGATGTGAACAGTGCTTGGTGGCTTAAAGTCCCTTCATAGTAATAAGCCAGCTAACCATAATCTGAGCTAATCATATAAAACATAAATAAACTGCAGTAGTAATTCTGCCTCTTTTCGCTCAGCAACTGGTGGACATCCATGTTGTGGTTCTGCATAAGGAGGAGGGAGCTGGGCTGGGCTTCAGCATCGCTGGAGGGTCTGACCTGGAGAGCAAGGCTCCTACGGTAAGCAGCACCCACTACAGACTCATACTGATCCCATTCGAACAAGGCTTAGACTGACACATGGCCGTGACTAGCTATCCACTGTGTGGAGCGCTTCTCCGTGTCGAGGAACAGTAAGTTTCGTTCACTTATATCTGTAGCTGGCCAGCAGGTGGCACTCTGTCCTCTGTGACTACACTCCTAGACATGCATAAGAATGTGAAAGATTCAGAAAAACCATGTATTCTCACTCCCCTCTAGTGGTGTCTCGCCATGCAGATAGTTCTGGTTTTATTTGTCCCGGTTTTGAGACACCTGTCCTGGGGATTTGTGCCCCAAAACAATGAAGGTGAATGGAATTTCATTTGTGGTGCTCACAAGATTGCAAAATTCCATTTAAAATACACACTGGCGACAATAGTTCCTAACTGATCACAGTTTATCAGAGCGACACAACATTGCATAAGCTCATCACTGAATCGAATCATTGCTGCATTATAAGATAAAAAAAGTGTCATTATCCAATATAATGCTGAAACAGAGTCTGCAGTGGTCATTTCTTTAAAGATTTTACTGATAGTAACAAACATGACACAAAAATGTGCAATTTATACAAAAGAATGGGAATGTCTTTTGAAAACTTTGATTTTAATTATTGAATATATTGTATTACTGTAAATATAAATATGTAGTCTGGAGTCTGGCTTTATGCTACTGTACATCCTACATTAGTGTAATACAAGGCAAAATGATGACTGCGATACTGTTTGTGCTCTGTATCCACTACAAAGTGTAGTCTAATGTACAGTGAGCTGTAGTAGTAACATTAATACACTGCAACAGTCTGACAGTAATTAGAAGGAAAAAAACATGATGGCAATGTACCCTTTTAAAATTCATAGATAAAAATATTAGCTGTATTTGCATGAATGTAACACGTCTTGATTAGTCTATTAGCATTTACGTGTTTGGCGACACAGGTCAAAAATGGAGACTGAAGAAAACAAGGTCGAGAGCGGGACCGGGAACATGCCTTTAAACAGGCAAAATGCAAACGTGCACTTTGTAATGACAGCATTTTGTGTTTAAACATAAGAATTTAGAGTCGTAAAATACTAGATAACAATAACACTTCAGGGGCCTCATTTAGAAAACTGTTGTTAGATTTATACTTGAACTTAGTCTTCAGATCATTCCCGACGGTGTGCTTATGTTCGATTCATAAAAGATGCTGAGCATAAAAAACCTTGCTTCCATTTGTAACTTACCCACCTGCGATCTATAAATCTCACATTAACTTACAATTGACGGCACCTGCCTTAAATCAGCGATTTCCCCTTAAATAATGCTCGCACTAACGATCATGCACAAAAACTCATTCGGGCCCTTGAAAACTCTCTCCCTTCTAAAATGTCTTCCAGGGACAGCCGTGGTTACTTCTTTCTAATTAGAACATCACATCCTGTTTTTCATTTTTAATTCCTCACACCTTTAACTGATAGTTCATAAAGCTCATGCAAAGTTCACCACAGGCTTGGGCCCAATACCCCGACATAACCAGCAGGGAAATCGCTTTGCTCAGAGACCATTTCCACGTCAAAGGAAGGTTTTATAAATAACTACTTCTGCGTGGTTTTCTGCATAAGTCTTACTTAAAATCAAAAGTGATGGTAAGTCCGTTTTAGAAATGAGGCCCCAGCATTAGAAAGTCCTTACTAAGAACTGGGAGACATACAGTAAGCAGAGGAGGTCGGGCCTGGGTGTCTGCTGGTGAATAGTTTTTTTTTATATATATAAGGTGAAACAGGGAACAACATCTAGCCAAGACCAAGCTACTGTCAGTTTGACTTTGATTTGACTCAGTGTATTAATCTTATTCATTTGGAGAAATATACTTGAGAATAAAAAGCGTACCAACTAGCCCCGGCTTTGTATTCCAGCATACTTACCATAAGCAAGTAAAATAAATATGCATTTTACACTTTGTGCCACTGTCTGCAAATCATACACTGCACACACTCTCTGAATCGCTCTGTTTGTGGCGCTGATTGTCTCGCGTCCAGGTCCATAAAGTGTTTCCCAGCGGCCTGGCAGCTCAGGAGGGCACCATTCAGAAAGGAGACGAGGTATTGTCTATAAACGGACAAACGCTGCGTGGCGTCACACACGCTGATGCCACTGCTGTTCTGCGTCAGGCCCGCAGTCTGCCGCTGGCTGTGGTGGTCGTCTGCAAGAGAGCAGAGGAGGGAGGAAGAGAGGGAGGAGGCTGCAGGAGCGAAGAGCCCGACCCTGCAGGTGAGGGTGGAGTCCTGAGCCTCTCCAGGGTTTTCAACGTATGCAGAAAATAAGCCCTGTGTTCACATTGTGTACTGAGATCTATTATACCTGCTAATATCTTAACCTTGAATTTTCTAGCTGTACAGTACGGTTTTGTTTTGTTAATTGTGTTTTGTGTTGCAGCGGAGGAGCAGGGAGCGCCGGTGACTTTGGAGCTGGAGAAAGGAGCTGGAGGCGTTGGGTTTACTCTGGAGGGAGGGAAAGGCTCAATCCATGGAGACAGACCTTTAGTCATCAACAGGATCTTTAAAGGTACACTCCTGCTGCTGACATTACACTGATTCATATCACTCAAAATGTATCTTTTCAAAAAAGCCTTAATTCATTTTAGCACACTGTCTTATTATTAGTGTTTATCGTTATTGTTGGGATTTTATTTCTGTATTTTTTAAATGCCTGATTGTATTTGCCTCAGTCCTGAAATGTTTAAATCCGCAGCACTTTGTAACTTTGCTTTTGAAAAGTGCTGTATAAATAAAGTTACTTATTTTTTATTTAATTATATTTACAATGAAACAATTTCCAATAAATTCAAAAGTTCTGCTTTCTTACTAACCATCACCAATCAGCTATCAGGGTTTTTTAAAAGTGCTTCTGTTTAATCACTGAAATGGGCAAAGTGCTGTGAATGAACGTTATCACAGAAAGGAGAGAGCAGAGGACGGGATTCATGTCTCGGAGTGCGATTATTTTCAAAACTGGGAATGGAAGCTGCCGTCATGCAGCAACTATGTAAAACTAACTACTGAAACTTAGCAGTACTAACAGTGTGTGCCTGTCTTTGTGTGTGTGTGTGTGTGTGTGTGTGTGTGTGTGTGTGTGTGTCAGGTGGAGCAGCAGAGCAGAGCGGTCTGCAGCATGGAGATGAACTGCTGCAGGTCCAGGGAGTCAGTCTGCAGGACATGACCCGCTTTGAGGCCTGGAACATGATCAAGGCTTTACCTGAGGGACCCATCACAGCGGTCATCCGGAGGGGCCAGGGGGGGGCAGAGTGACAGACACAGCCGCTGGGAGCCGCTTACAGATGAAGTGGCCAAAGAAAACAAACAACAGCACTCGAGGCTCACCGAGATTGGCCTTTTATTAACAATCTCATAGAAATCAGGTATCAGCCAATCAGTGCGGTCCACCGTAGACATGGTGGTTCAGAGATTAAATTGCTCTTATTTTTATATCACATTTCTGACCAGATTCACCCAGGTCACCCCCAAAACCCACACTGGTATCTAGCCATGCAGATAGTTTTGTGTCCCAGTTACTGTGAGTAATCTACGGACCACACAGTCAACATTTTTTACCTTGAGTAGAAAATAGTCTCAATGTGAGTTTCAGTGCGGTCTGTGGATTATCCTGCAACCTGCGGTGCTGTTTACAGTGTAATGGGATCCGGGTTGATGAATCCAGAGCCCGGCCAGCGTCATGGGAAGAAAAAAAGCTAACGCATTTGTGCGCACAAATAAATAAAATCCTGCTCTCAGATTACCAACTGTTGTCCTCGAATTACTGAATTTGAGCTCTCTGATTAAGGGCAGTCAAACATAACACAATGCTGTTCAAACAGGTAAACAGGCTAAAAAGGAAGTATATCCATATATCGCCATCAAAATGAACACAAAACTGCACGGAATCCAAGCGGCTCCTTTAGATCCGACTGTCCCCGTTAATTTCTCCTGCATTAGGCTACACAGCGGCGTGCCAGCATTACCGAAACAACGTGAATACAGCATCACATCTGGACAAAAAAAGTGTTGAGGGAACAAGGACTAATGTTACAAATGTGAAAACCAACGATACTAATATGACGGAGGCACCAGAATACAGCTGCTAGGCTGCTGTTAACACCCTGGATGCTGCTCAGTAATCGACTGGAGTACACTCAACAAACTAACTTCAGTTGCTGATGCTACAGGAACTTGACTGAGTTATTGGCAGATTAGATTGTCAGGCCATGGACAATGTATCTGCTTTGATTTAATGCAGTTTTGTTTGGATTTCAGACGGAGATATGTGCATATACGTTTTCCTGTTAAAGGTTGTGTTATCTTTGACATGCCTTCAATATAATGTTAGAAGAAGCTATGTTCTGTTAATTTGTGCACACAAATCGAGTCATTCGAGAGCATAAAACAGTAATTTGTGTGCATGAATTAGTGATCCAATAGCCTGATTGTACAAACTACTCAGTTTTCTTTGTCTCCATGACATTATTTTCCTAAAATATATGGTATATTACATTTATGTTAGCCAAAACTGCGGCCAAGTAAGAGGCAGTAAAACTTAAAACTAGTTTAAAAAATTGGTATCAACAGCTTTAGGCCAGAAATATTGGCAAACATTCCTGAAAACATTGAAGACATTGGTAAGCAAACTTCCAGTGTTCCACAGTAGTGATCTGAACCAGGCAATGTTACCTGCTCCATCACAGTACGAAACAGCAGGCCACAAATCAGGCCATGTGAGCCACTCAACATTTCATGAAAGCTAATGTGAGGCTGGTGGTCTCAGATTCAGAAGACTCAGAAGTGTGCAGTCACATGTAAAACAAGATAATTCTATACTGTATATCAGACAAAACATCTGTTTCTGTCAGCAGTGGTACTGTATGTATGTGGAAACAGAAGGTCAAACGGTATGATGCACTTTGGTTGTAGTTTGGTTTTGGTAGTTTTGAGTTTGGCCCCCTGCTATTTTACTAGTTATCTGTCAAACCAAACTCAACTGGAATGTTACAGAGTTGTATTTGAGTCTCAATCCTGAGCACGCAAAGGGACAGAGACAAAATATTTTTGCAAGTAGATTAATAAACCTTTGTAGGGAAATGATCTCAGTCTATTCTGTACTCAGTAGTGTTCATTATCCACAAAAGCGCACAATAACCCTGACACTGTGAGCAAGTGTCCAAGGGTTTGAGAGTGCATGGAGCAGGGAATTTCAGAGGAATTTAGCGAGCACAAAACATAACTCTACAAAATATAACTTAGGTGCGTCCCACCTTTTTCTGTGCTCAAAATGACACAAATATGCCACAGAATGTGTTTGTATGCAACCACGAAAGAATGTTTTCTATTACGATACACTTAAAAAATATGTTAATAGAGTCACTTACATCTGCTGTAAGAATTAAAAAAAAACTGTTCCAAACTGGGCCAAAGTCTGTGTGATGTTTGGCTTTATAGTTATTTTGAAGTGTGAGAACTTTTTCTGTTATATACTGCTTAAGAAGAAGACCAGTGGTGGACAACAAGATGCTCCTATTAATCATTTTAATGCTGGTGAAATACAAAACTGACTGGGTGCAGAACAGTACAAGATAAACAGTTTCATGTGTTCTGACTAGACATGTAAAACTCAATGTTAAGAGTAGCAGCAGTTGCTCTCATTAAGAGGAGTAAATTATAAGCATTTGACATGTATCATTTTCATTAAATTACCCAAGGACAACATGCAACTCGTGTAACACAGGAGGCAAGAAATGTCTGAACTGGTCGTTGGACCACAAATTGCCAGAACATTGCACATAAGGAAACTTTGGATTGGTATCTGAATCTCAATCACAGAACACAACATTTACTCAGGTATCTGGTCTCATTGGTGGACAAAAAGGCCATCACAGTCACAATCTAATGCTTAAAGGGTGTAACTAGGACTGGTTCTGCCGTAGTTTACATGCTCTTTGACCACGCGGTCATTCTGGATACAGCAAGATGCTTGTTGGTCAAAGTTTACTGAGGTCAGAGAATGCACAAAGGGTACATCACTATCGAAGCGCTGTGAGCTCAGAATCCGAAGTTTAATGTTCACTGCTTGCGTTTTTACTTATTTTTACAAAAAAAATACATAAAAAGGAGTTGATTAGATTAAGCCAATTTTCAAGCAAAATATATTTTCCCAATGATGAAAAGTCGTGTTTAATGTAGTTCAGTTTATAGTAAACAGGGTCCTGTAGTGTTGAGGATGTGTAGAAACAAGCAGAAATCTGGTGGAAAAGCTGCTGGTGATTCTGCGGATAAGTCCCAACTAGTTGGTGACCGTCCAAACAGAGACGTCCCAGCAGGTGTTTCCTATAAGCTGGACAAGGACCCATTTCCATTTAGTATTAACAAGTGATCTGTATCTGGATATCTTATCTGGATCAGGAAAAAAAAAGCTATTGCATGTGTAAATGCATGCAGAATGCAGTCAGATCAGCCAACCACCTCCGGAGCTGTCTCAGGGAGGTGCAAATGGTAACTGCACAGTGTGGCTACATTCTTAAGAATCAAGCTATCTCAAGCTGCCCGTCAAAAAGCTACAAACAAGCCCTCCCTCCAAAGAGTGGCCCTACAGCAACATCGCTTCAGGAGACTCTCAAGGGACAGCTACAACAGGAAAGATGGCCGACAAGGATAGCCAATCTAGCATCAGTGCTATAAGCTTCCCGACTGGCTCAGATCACTCTTACAGTATAAATTGTTTGCCTCTAGAGCTGCACGATATGGTAAAAAAAAAAAAAATCATATTGCGATTGTTTTGACAGATATGACTGCAATGATTCACGATTAGTGGGAATTATCATTTTTGCACTACAATTTTCATTTTCACTGAAAAAACTATTAGAATCATGATGACGTGACATTTGTTGGGGTCTGTACCAAACAAACATGCTTTCTTAATCTGGAGAACAAGATTTGTAGGCCGGGGCATCGCTGCAACACTTCATTAAAATGCTGTTTTGTAACACATTCGACCTTTATCAAAAAATTGCAGCTTCTGCGATTTGGATACTGTTGCGATTGCGTGCAGCCCCACCTGTTAGCTGGCTGCCTGCAGAGAGGCCCGCACAGGCCGTCAGCTGTCTGTGTGGCACGCGAGCCTCGCAGCTCGCAGATGTCCTCGGAGAGAATCACGCATCACTTCCCCTAAACCTGCAATAACTTTTGGGCCACTAGGAGGCAGCAGAGCCAAGTTGTGAACATGACCTCGACTTATCATCACCTTTTAAGTTGATATGGCAAACTTGTTAGAAAACAATTGCTTTTTAGAATTAAGGAGTTTCTGACCACCTGGCGACTTTAAGTCCAATATTCTCTCTCTTTCAGCTATTTTTTTGTTCTCCAGCAGCTCCTGAGGGAAATATCTGGCAGCTCTTTAGCTGCTAAACGCTGCACTATGTTCACCAGCTGCTCTCTGACTGCGTCAGTCTGCGGTCTGCTGCTGAGCAGCTCGTGTTCAGCGGGTTTCTAGAGCTTTTTCACTCAAAACAGCTGCCTGCCGCTGCCAAAAACAACACTATGAGTAAAGGAAGTAATTATTATTATTAACCAAAACAGTAAAGTCAGCTAAACAATTAGCACAGTTTTCACATTGTAATTTGATACACTTATTGAAAAAAATAGCGATTACAGCCACTTTAACCTGAGACATACTGTACCATGTTTGTTGATAACTCCACCTATTAGAATACTGAAACCCGATCACAATGCGGGCAGAAGAGGTAATGAGAACACTTATTAATAGTAGGTGTGAATGCAGAGGCCTGTCATCACATGTTTTTATCCAGATAATGTAATCAGATACAGGTCACATGTTAATACCAGGTAGAGATGGGGTCAAGAAGTCCAAAAGGTGATTAGTGTTGATTTACTGTGAATGCCAGGAATATGTGCTTCTCTGGTTTCCATTCACTGTATTCCTCATGTAACTGGGGGTTTCTTCGACTTTAGCAGCTGCTTGTATGTACATTGAGACAATTTCACATTAAAAAAAACCTGCCGGCTCCATTTAAACAATATACACACATGAAAATGCCTTAGATCCACATGTAAGCAATAACATCTCAAACACACATGACTTGAAAATGGTGTAATTAGGATGTCTCTCATTAAGATTACTGGCTACACTGTGAGGTAAAAAGATGTTACAGGTTAAGCGCAAACACATTTTTAAAAGAATCTTGATACTCCTAAAAAATACCAGTTAAAACATGTCCCCCTATATGGCTTATCATACACATGAAGGCTCTGGAGCAAGTGGGTACGCCAACAGTTTACTACACAACTCAAATGGTTCATCCAGCCGCCCCTGACTCAGATACTCGTCTTTATTCGTTCATTTCATACTGAGGGATTTCGTCACACAATAATAATCATGTTCAAGCAATATATTTAATCCAGTTAATTAAGTCAGACTTCAGCCACCACTTCAACCTTAAAGTTAGGGTAGGTAATGTATTTCAGAAGCATTGTTTGTTATATTTGTTGAAATTCTCTTTACATCCCGACAGACATCAATAAATCAAATGCTCTGGGGAAATTAAAACAAATAAATCCAGTATCTGTGGCCAATCATTTCATTCAGCCCGAAAGGGAATCTTTCGGTTGGATACTGTCGTTAGTTTCCCCAACCTTACCCACCCTAGCTTTAAAGAAGAGATATTGAAGGGAAGGCTTACGCAGATGTAGCATTTTCTCATTTCGTGGATCAAAGTGAGCTGCAGTATAAGAAGTACAGAACATTTGTGGTGACGACTATTCTTTGTCTGAATACCTGAAGAGGATTCTGGCAGTTGTGACATAACTTACATTTGTATATTCTGTATATAATATGTATGTATATAAATACAGTAGCAACTTTTATATTGTTATGATATTAAATACAGACATGATTTTACATTTTTTCTTTCAAGTGCTGTAAGCTTTGACTTTAGTGCGCAGGTACAGCAGAGTGAAGCTGTTCACCCCCCTTCTGTCTAACGTGAAGACATGATGTAAATAAAGCCAATGGTTAGAGTGGATGGACCTCTGTCATTGGACAAGTGGAAATACTCTCATTAATGTCCACTACAAGTTCCACAAGTACATTTCCCATTTCTTTTTGGTCATACAGAATTCTCATTGACTACAATGTGTAGACAGTAAGGGGGCCTTATGAGAAACTGGACTTTGACTAAAACTGTATATACTGGAACTGGCCTTTGACAAAACGACTACTACAACACATGCCATCACATGGATCACAGAGTGTCTTTATGCACATGTAACAAAAACCCTGCTTTAACGTGGCACGAGTTACGTGACTCACTGAAGTAACATTAATTTGCTGGTTAACTGCATAATAAGGGTCAGTGTCATTTTTTGTCAATCCGCAACGGCATCAACAATAAAGAATTTAATATAAATTCTAAGGTGTACGGGATGAGCCTCTGTTAATGTTATGTTTCAGTCTTTCCATGTCGTTTGAGTTTCGTTCTTCTGCGTTTTGGTAGGAGCTCAAGCTTTGAGTAGGACCTCTGTCAGGAAGCAAGATTAGTGTTTACAGAGGACACTTAAATCTGGCTTTCTAGTCTCACAGAGGCAGCGGTGGAGGAAGTATTCCAATCCTTTAAGTAAAAGTACTGATACCACACTGTATAAATACTTCCTTACAAGTGAAAATCCTGCATTTAAAATGTTAAAAGTAGAATCAAGAAAATGTACTCAAAGCAGAAAATGGCTCTTGTGACTGTTATACTACTATATTATATATTATATATATACTGTATTGTGAGAGCTGGAACCATGAAATGTTTGACATTTTTGCATGAAAAATTACTTTAACGACTAACAACAACAGTTGCCAATTAATTCACTCAACTAATCAACTAATCAACTAATCGTTTCGGCTTTTCTTGTAGGTAGTTCAATCTATAAGAAAGGATCATCTCCTCAGAAACTCCCGTAATTTGCACTTTATTATGAATACACCGAGATACACGGATCCAAGTTTTGGATGTTTGTCTGACGTCACCCAAGTTGCCAGATTGTCTATGAACACAATCCACACACTACATACGCTTTCAACCCGTCTGTCACCGCAACCTGGCAACCCACATCGCCATCCAAGGGGCGTGTGCGCAGCTGCTCTCTGCGCACGCAGACGGGCCGGCTAAGTTTCCGTTAGCTGTTGTCAAAACGTCAGGGCAGTACAGCGCAGCGCCCCCCACCCCGACTCACGTTTCCTTTTGCTGCGAGGGAAAACGTCGTTTGCTCCTCATTCGGGGGCTGTGCTACAGCTGCAGAAGCTAAAGTAAAACGACATAGCGGAAATAATATTAATTCTACTTTATCGTTCAGCAAACATCAACTAAATAAATCCCAGATTTTTCTGCATGCACTTTGCGTTACGTGAAGGCGAAATCGCTGTTGCACCGCTCCAGGTCAGACTCTGATAAGTCACAGAATCCGGTGTAACACCGGCAGCAGGCCGAGACAGAGCACACGTCCTCCTCGAGTTATCAAAAATGCCACAAGTTCTTACTTAAACGCTAGATAAATATTTAAGCAAGAGACTTGTCGTTCCCTCCTTTATCGTGAGTAATCCCCTGTATATATTGCATTTCACAGTTGTTTGTTGGCTATGGTGCAGTTTGCTTTAGAGCGTTTAAGGCGGTCCGCCATGTTCATTCAGTCAGTCTTGTTAACAACTGTGTCGCTGACTTGGCACGTGTTTGTTTACGTCATCAGTTATTTTTCAGATGTCGGTAGTGTCAGAAAGTGACAAAAGAGACTAAGAGAGAGCACGAATGAAAGATTCAATAAGGGATTCGTCGGCCGCAGAGTTTCCGGGTATTTTACCAACCCGGAACTGGATCCAAAATAGAACAGGCAACCCATCTCTAATTACAGGACTAGACTTTTATGTATTCACAACACTGTTGTGAGTAATTCTTGTCAAGTGTTTTAAATGAAGTGAGTACTAGCCCCAAATACAGAAAGTACATTAAAATGCATCTGACCATAGCAGCAATAAAGATGCTTCACTCTACCTTACCAAACAATCCTTTGCTAAGTGCCCATGTTATAAGAGCATTAATGCACTCAGGTATTCTGATAATAGACACATTACATTGACACACCTCATGGTGCATTTTGCTTTTACACTTTTACACTGTCTCCTTTACACCATCTCTAGTAAAGCTCTCTATCTTTGTCAGTTTACTTTTGACTTACTTATGTATGTTGAGTCTTGACTCTTTGCATTGCTCACAGTTATGCATTGGAACAGTTTCGTCTTGAGAGAAGAACATAGCTGATAATGAACCATTTCTTTACTCACTTTTACAGTATCAGCTACTGAAAATAGCCTGGTGTCTTGAAAATATCAGCCTATAGTGTGGATAGATTATTTTACATCCTAAATCATGTTATTTTACACATGCAGTGACCTCATTTCAACACATGTATTGTATCTTAAAATATGTGATTGGCATTTGTCCATGTTACATGGGATTTCTTTTCTCCACATCATATCACCTTTGATTATAAAAGGTCTAACGCTGAACTGGAAAATCCAGCGTCAGCTGGTGACCATCTTTGTGAGCCCAGTCAGTGAGAAACGCTGTTGTAAAGTTTTGAGAAGCTAGCTCAAATATGCTGAGACTACGCTGAACTTGTGAGACCATCTGCAGGCAGCTGGTTTGGTTCTAATCTTAAAACAGCATGAGGATTTTACAGGGACTGTATATGAAGAAAAAGACAGGGAAATGTACTTCCAAAACCAATGGCAGGAAAAAAGGGGAAGACTTTTTTTTTGCCCAATAGAGCAGCACTAAACGTGTCTTATTCGAAAGGCATTCTTTTGTTTAAAAAGGCCACCTTCTGTATGACATCCCACCTGTGCTTCAGTATTTCAGTGTAGCTGATAAAAGAGGCAGATACTCAGGGTTCACAGATGAGCTAAACTATGCCATTTCAAGTACAACACAAACAACTAAATATGAGGTATGAGTCAGTACTCCAAACCAATAATCTGATACCAGCATAGGGTAAATAAGGTCCATGCAACATGCATGTTTACTGTACACACTGAAGTATGCAATTACATGAAGAGGAAATGTCTGGTGTCTCATCACTCTGGTAAAAAGTTAAGATATTCTGTACTTTTTAGCACATGTACAAATACAGATTTTACATCTATTGTTATTCTTTAGATTGTAGGAAATAAATGTATCTCACAGACGGGGATGTAAAGAGACTGGCGTTTAAGATGCAGGTTTTGTCAGATGTAAGCCCTTGTTCATATTTTGGGACTTCTCAATGTGTAAACTGATTTCAAATAAGCGGGTTGACTGTTGAATATTTACTCCTGCAGTAACACAGGAATATAGGAATGCACATTAAACATAAATCGTGGATTCGATCTATTTGGAATAAGCGATCGTTTGATAACCTCAGTGTGCTGATTGCTGTTGAGTTTGGACTGTTTAAAATGGAATGAACGTTTGGCCTGACCAGTCAGTAGGCCTCAGGTTGGAAGGCAGATTTCCTAACTCTTGGTGTCAAAGGTTCTTGAGGGATTTGACAGCCTTGGCCAGGTTGCTGTAGAACTCAGCCATGCTGGAGGGGAAGAACGAGTCGACCACGGAGCGAGGGAGGAAGCCACCCAGGTCTGTCTGGAAGAAACTGAACACCTGGGTTTTGTTGGGCTCTCTGGAAATGGAGTGAAAGAAACACACAAGAGAAAGTGTAATACTAAACAGAGAAGCAAAAGTAGTACAGTGAAGATGGAATGGAGCTCTGGCCAGCATATCCTCTACAAACACACACTGAACTTGGTTAGTGTGTGTTAGCATACTCACCCTGAGATGGGGACACAGATGCAACCACATGGATGGTTGAATCCTCTCACGTAGCCAGACTGGGGAGGACAGCCCAGGTGACTCACATTGGTGGCTGTTTGACAGGACAAAAAAAACAAAAAACACATACATGCATACATGCGCGTTTGTCTACATTATATTGATCTTTGGGCTGTATTTCTGTCTGTAGAACTGTAGCTCTCAACCATGGGAGCTCAGAAACTAAACCAACAGCCTGCAGGTTTTCATTTCACTTAAATAGCTCGGTTTTTTGTGAAATACACTTTTTCATTTTGTTGCTGACAATTAGTTGAGAAGATATTGCTCTCATATCTGTCCATTCAATATGAAGCTACAGCTAAACTAAAGAAAAGAGTTTCCCCTCGGGGATCAATTAAGTATTTCTGATTCTGATTCTGATTTCTGAAACTAAGCTAACCGTCTCCTGGTTAGCTCCTTACTGAATGGAAAGATATCGATCCTCTCATCTAGCTTTCTGCAAGAAAGTGAAAAAGTGTATTTCCCGAAAGGCGAACTATTCCAAACTACTAGAGTGGGTGCTGTAAATGGGCTGGTTGAAGGTGCTTTACTCTGTAAATTCACCTGGTGGAACCTTGAAGACTGAAAATCTGCAGAGTCTTGGACCTCCAATACACATGGCTGGCTTCAGACATATATTTAAGGTAAAGATGTATCTAGTACTGAGGTCTTAACTTTTCCATCGTTTTGGCCATCATTTCTATCAGTTCACTGCAACAAAGTCCAAAGGACAAAGAACTGGAGATTCAGATCATAAAATGTGATCCAGTGGTTAATAATTATCAGCCTTTATAGGAAACAGTATATGCGTTGATACGACCTTATTTACAGTTACTGGAGATTATTGCCTTGATCAAGTTGCCATGTTATGTGAAAGTACAATATGTAGACGTGTTTCTTCAGCTCTAATTCATGCACTATTGAATGTTAAGTTTTAATGCTTTGGACTGCAACAAATAATCACTGCTAGGTTTGTGAATTGCTTTGTTAATGTGACCCTGAAATATCAGCGGTGATATTAGCTGTTATAGGCAGTTAAAGCCTAGATTATTCTGCATTTAATTCCCTTTGCAATGTCCTCAATGGGTGTTTCCCTTCACCTAATTGCTAAGAATCTTTAAATATCTAAGAACTATGATAAATTGCTTGTAAATGTTATCTGTGTCTTTTCCCTCTTTTTTATGCATTTATCTGTTTATTTTCTGTATTGCTATTATTTGTATGTTCACCCTGTTCTATTGTAATTGTTTTAGAAAACTAAATAAAATATTTCACTTCTTTGGTGAGTACGATGTTATCATAACCAAAAGACCTGATGGCCAAACTTACAAAAATAAGAGCCAAGTTGTAATAAACTGGAATTATCCTTTAAATGATCCTTTAAGCTACAGGAGGTGTGTTTATATAGCAAACAGTGACAACCCGTTCTGCACTGCCTGACACTGAGGACACATTACATGCCTGTTCTAGGCCAATTATACCAAAATCATTTTGAAGCAATTCAGAAAAGCCCAACAATATTAACTCACATTGTAAAGTAGCACTAGCAACTGGCAATCAAAATGCCAGCCAGAGACTTGGGTGCCAGGGAAATGTTTCTTGCAAGGAACATTGGAAGGCAAAGACATCAATGTGCAAACAGAAGTGAATCGTAGCAAGGCTGTTGTGTTTTGTTTTTCTTGCAAATAATGTGTTGTACTCTCCGAGATATTGTAACGTCATCGATTTTCAAAAGTTAGCTCTAATTTGCGTCTGAAACAGCCTTGCATCCAAATCACTCCTACAAGTAAAACAGTCCAGCCTTACTGCATGGCACAATCAGTCTGATAAAGTACAAAAGGAACAAGTACAGGAAGTAGAGGAGACAAAAATGAGTCATTACGCACCATTTGATGAAATGGTGCCATCTTCGTATTGTTTAACTAAAATAACATCTACAAAGTCTCGTGGAGCTATGATACCCATAGCTGCTGAGGGCGTGACTGTTCGGCAGATAGAGATGTCCTGCACAAGAGTGGGAGACAAGGGAATGTACTCAAACACTGAGTCAAACAAAGCAAAAGCAAAAATGGATATCACCTCTGGTAAAGCTGCACCAGGCCAGATTTTCATTCTTATAAAATGTATGTGGATTTGACCTGCCTGATCAAATTTAGTAGGTTGGCAACAAAGGTTGGGCTATTGAACCGTGAGACACGTATGCAGTTTATTGACATGATCTCACTAGATTTCTGGTATTGCAGTTCAAAGTTACAGTTTCCAAACAGTTTTGCAGCCATTTATTTTATTGCCCCCAATATGTTAAGACACCTAGTGCAACTTTAAAAATAATTCAGACAATCTTTGATGGAAATCAAAAGAAATCTGACAACTGTATGAAGGGGAAACTGTGTCAACTAATACAAAATGATCATGACAAAGCAGCCTGTGATCAGAAGAAGGAAATTAGTAACACACCTCTGTAATTTGTTCCAAAAGTTCAAACTTTTTGACATTGTTGTCCCACTTGACTCTGAGCCCGTTGGGTACTGGTTTCAGACACTCCCACACTTTCTCCAGGCTGCCGCTGACAATCCCGTCCCCCTTATAACTGCAGAGGAAGTCGGATGACAGAACACAGTCAGGAGAGTAGATTATCAAGGCGCAGCTCTGCTGTAAGAGTCATGCATTCTTGGACAGGCAAATGATTTAACCCCTGCACACAAATAAACAGTACATTACTTCTGCTCTGCACACCAGGGTTCGAGCCTTGCTAATTATGATACCAACTGGTACATTTTTAGACCACAACTTCCTTAAACATAACAATACGCGATTTATTTCTGAAAAAAATATTATGAGGCAGAAAATAAAAGTCTAATTCTACTGCCATGTACTGAAATGTTCATGGTGTAATCTGTCCTGATCCAAATTCATAAAGTTGTGAGAGACTTGTTCTAAAATCATGTGGTTTTCAAATGCATCCACAGGTCTGTGAAGCACTATGCAAGGCAACTGGATTAAGATTTTGGAGTCATTTTTATAATTTGTTGAATGCTGGATAGAAAAATGGAAACCTGAAAACCGGAGAAGTTTTATTTCTATTGGTGTAAGCGCCCAACTCAACTTGCGTCTGATTGGCTGGCGAGGGCCGCTTGTCAAGCGGATCATCACACCTGCATTCAAGGATTACATCTGCAGAGCTGTGTTTTGTGCAAGGCCAGTTTCTTCAGAACTAAACTGGTTTTCCTAAGAAGGATGAGTGAGGTTCTCGCTAAACTTTGAAATGACAACCCACTTCAGTACCATTAAATCTGTTCCAACATGCCAATGTTATGGGATTAGATTAGTTTCATAATTGAACAAAATCTGCAAAGAATCAAACTAAATACATTTAATGGAAGTGAATGAAAATAATTTTAAACCAAAAAAATTTGCCCAAAGACAAAACTTAAAATAAAAGTGTACAGCACCTGATTACGAAATTCTCAATTCTTCTTTCCCTGAGCATGATTGATCTTTTGCTGTCCATTTTTTACTGCTGAATGTTTCAGTTTCATACCATTTGTTGCTCATCCAGACCACTGAACCAAAAGATTCAGCAGTGAAACTGAACAGATGAGTGATCCTGCTCGGTTAAAGAAAGGTGTAGGCTTATATAATCAAATGTCTTGTATAGTTTTAGTGTCAATTTTGCCTTTGAGGTAATTTTTTGATTTTACATTATTTTTATTCACTGTCAATAAATGTTTTTGTTTGATTCTTTGGAGATTTTGTTCAATTATGAAACAAATCTAATCCCATAAAATAAGCTCTTTTTTGTTCAACTTTCTATGAATCACTGTGTTCACTGTTGTTTGTTCAAATGACAATGAAAACCCTTACTGAAGCTGTTGCAGTTGCTAATTACTTGAATGTGCTGTTGAACATAATGTATATTGTGTGGAAGCATATGTTGAAATGTTTAAGAGGATTATTGCCTCAGATTGTTTAGATCAACTTTACTGCAGAGATGCCCTTTGTGTGCATCACAAAATTATTTGCAACATTAATCATTACTAGACTGGGCTTCATTTCCCAAAATCATCTTCAGGCTAAAATGATCTTAGTCCATGGAGTTACAATGGGACTAAGATCGTCTCAGCCTTAAGATGCTTTCAGGAAATGGGCCTTTGGTCTGCAGCCACACTCCGAAGACCAACCTTGCCAGGAACACTCATCAAGAAAGTGAGAATATCAGTCATAAAGTGCATCCAGAAACTATTCACCCCATAATGACAATGTGAAAGAAGTGTGTTTGAAATCTTTGCGAATTTATTACAAACATTTCTGCAGCATTGAAGGTCCCAATGAGCACTGTGGCCTCCATCATCCGTAAATGGAAGTAGTTTGGAACCACCAGGACTCTTCCTAGAGCTGGCCGCCCGGCCAAACTGAGCGATCGGGGGAGAAGGGCCTCAGTCAGGGAGGTGACCAAGAACCCGATGGTCACTGTGACAGAGCTCCAGCGTTTCTCCGTGGAGAGAGGAGAACCTTCCAGAAGAACAACCATCTCTGCAGCACTCCACCAGTCAGGCCTGTATGGTGGAGTGGCCAGACGGAAGCCCCTCCTCAGTAAAAGGCACATGACAGCCCGCCTGGAGTTTGCCAAAAGGCACCTGAAGGACTCAGACCATGAGAAACAAAATTCTCTGGTCTGATGAAACAAAGACTGAACTCTTTGGCCTGAATGGCGTCATGTCTGGAGGAAACCAGGCACCGCTCATCACCTGGCCAGTACCATCCCTACAGTGAAGCATGGAGGTGGCAGCATCATGCGGTGGGGATGTTTTTCAGCGGCAGGAACTGGGAGACTAGTCCGGTTAGAGGGAACGATGAATGCAGCAAAGCGTTCTGGACCCCAGACTGGGGCGAACGTTCATCTTCCAACAAGACGACGACCCTAAGCACACAACCCAGATAATAAAGGAGTGGCTACGGGACTCTGTGAATGTCCCTCAGTGGCCCAGCCAGAGCCCAGACCTGAACCCGACTGAACATCTCTGGAGAGATCTGAAAATGGCCCCATCCAACCTGATGGAGCTCGAGAAGTTTCCCATTCTTCTCTGCAGGAGAAGAATGGGAAACTTCCCGAAAATAGGTGTGCCAAGCTTGTAGCATCATACTCAAAGACTTGAGGCTGTAATTGGTGCCAAAGGTGCTTCAACAAAGTACTGAGCAAAGGCTGTGAATACTTACGTAGATGTGATTTTTATTTATTTTTTATAAATCTGCAAAGATTTCAATCTTCTTTCACGTTGTCATTATGAGGTATTGTTTGTAGAATTTTGAGGAAAATAATTAATTTAATCCATTTTGGAATAAGGCTGTAACATAACATAAATGTGGAAAAGTGACGCGCTGTGAATACTTTCCAGATGCACTAAATATACGTTTGCGTAAACTGGATGTTAAGTTATTTTCTAATTTAACTTGTTACAGTAGCTGCTTTTGAACTCGGCTCAGAACAGGATGAAAGAAAAGGCACGAGACTGGAGGCATCGTTCCATTTGTTTATTGGGCAAAATCCTGTACAAAATCAAAGGCTGCGTCTGCCAAACACTGTAGTTTCACCTGAGAAAATTCAGACAACACTAACATTTACTGAGGCAGTTACTGAAAACAGATGCTACAGCACTAAAACACTTCAGTCCAAAAGTATAAAGGATGGGTCACCTTTGCAGCTATTGGTTACTAAATGATGCACAAACTTTTACTAAAACATGTTTATAAAGACAGTTGTAAATGCTGTGGCGAAGGATGTCCTGAGCTGAGATAAAAGGGTCTGCAGGGGGCAGCTGTACAGCCAGGGAGCAGGACGACCACAGTATCACTACAGGAGACATGTGAGGGAAATGAGGGATTTTAATTCAACAGCCGGATCATACATCACTAAACTGCTGGAGCATCTACACAGAAACATTTCCACATGTATAGCACCAGTTCCTCCTGACTCACAGTATGCTTTTACCTGGGCTAATCAACTTTACAGTGATAGTCTAACTAATACAATGTGACTATGTTTTTTTTATTTCAATCTGTGCTGCATCTGCAGTCTGTGTTTATGAAGCATGGACACACAGCATAACATAATTAGCTAGCATATTTAGCTTTTTCATCCTGGGTAATACAGGAAAATCACAATATGTCTCTCAAGCTATATGCTGTATATTTACATAAACACAGACACTTCCTCATGAGTTGGCGCCTCTGCCAAATGTGCATTTAGAGAGAAAACCCGACCAGACTCACCTACAACAGCGGGATCTGTACGCAGCCATGACCAGATGTCTTTGAATGCAACCGTGACGATAGGTGAGACGAGCTGCCCCTACCAGCCAATCGGACATAGGTTTACTCGGGCGCTTAGACCCCGTCCTCTCAGGCAGCCCGAGACACCAGTGATTGTATATTATGCAAGACACCAATAGAAATAAAACCCCTCAGATTTTCAGTTTTCCATTTTTCTATCAGACATTCCACAAATAGAAAATTAGAAAAACGAAATACATAAATACAAAATACATTGATCTGACGAACGAATAATACAATTTTAGAAAATATTATTCAATTTTCATTTTTTATATGGAAAATTCAACTGATTCAACTGAGCGTTACACCGACCTGGTAGCAGCTAATAATCTTTTTAAAATATTATGTAAAAGATAAAGTAGCATCGGTGATATGCTCACTACAAACTCACCACCTTTGCCACAAGATTATTCCAGGGGGACATCTTGCTGGGAAATGGCTTTTAATTTTATCAATGCAGTTTTAGTTATCATGCCATGTACTTGTATTATTATACGGTACATACTACATCATCAACCGGTAAATCCACTTTGTACTTTACGCTTATTTTAATTTTATACTTATGTCCACTTTGTACTTAATTTATCTTGCCTGTATTATAGTGTATGATATTCTGATTTGCTTAGTACTTCTATTCCTGTGTGCACTGACGTGACAGTGAGCAGCTGTAACAAAAGAGTTTCCCCTCGGGGATCAATAAAGGATTTCTGATTCTGATTGTTTTCTGATGTAGGACAGGTAAGATAATAAACATGGTCAGTTGTAGGTACAAGCCCTGACAGCTCCTTGTGTTTACCCTTACACTTGCACAAGAGCATTTACTATCTAAAGATTTCATCATTGTGTTCAACTGTTGATTAAATCAAAACTAGACGAGAAAGAAAAAGATAACACGAGCTTTCTCACACATTCCCCGGGAACTCTGACGAGGGACGCCAAGACACAACCACGTCATTCTGCCAAAGAAAACAGTAAATTAGCAGTGAGCGACATTTGCCTTTGTGTAATACAATTGCCCTAGTACATGCTGTTCCCTTTGAAACACTACATATTTAAAAAATGTCATAAATTATGTCTTTCTGAATTCTTGCTTGAGGATCAAGTGTGACAGAAAGGTCACTATCAGTTGATACACCAAGCTGACAGTCAGCCATCACTGAGCGCCAGTGGTTGACCGTTGGCCATAGCTTTTGCAATGTGTCCAGCATCTTTGGCACTAGTTGGCCCTTAACTGCACTTAACTGGTCAACCAATTAGGCATATTAATACAGTGTTAGTGTTCAGTGTGGCTGAACGAGTTCTGACAAAGACATGAACGCTATATTGAATTCTGAATATTCTGAATAATACACTTTATGATCAAAGATGGTAATAACAGTCAGCAGTACATTTAAATCAAACAGTTTTAAATAGCTATAAATAAAACCACAATTATATTCATCTTTAAGAACAATAAGGGTAAAATACACATGAAATTCAGGCTGCAGGCATTTATGTTCTGTAATTTGCGCCACTGTCTGCGCCATACAAATATTGTCAAATTACATCAGCTCCCCAATGTAAAATTATGATGGTTAGATGTCTAATCAAGTTTGATATGACATACTTATACAACGCTGAAGATCAATGACCTAATCAAATCTACCTTTATATATTGTGGCTTGGGAAAAAACATCATGACAAACAGAAAAACTGCATTTGCAAAGAGGAACAGTGGTCACAAGTAGACCCTCACCAACCACCACCGAGACACTCAGTGCATATTTACAATAGTACATAAACACTGGGCTATCTAAAAACCTCTGACAGTGTCAAACATGTATTCGACGCTTGCATATGGTAACATTATTATGTCCATCCCCTGGTAAATCTAATACACAAACATATATTTCAAAAGTCTAAATTTTATGAATTGGCTCAGACTCCTGCAAAAGGTAGTGTAACTGAACTAAAATGATGAATTTCAGCAGTTAGGAACAACAACCAAGAGTAAAAATTGTGCAGTTTTTACACTTGCTTGGTGCATGGGGTGCTCGCTAAATTGGTTCTCTAATGTTATACCAGAGAACAGCATGTATCAGGGCAACTGGATATCTTACAATTTCATATCAGACAGAAACAGCAAACATTTACCGATTTCTTGCAGACTTTCCACCCGGACTCATCCCTCTTGTAGCTCAGCAAGCAGTCAGCCACTGCCTTCGCTTTATGTTCATACTCCATAATAGTTAGTAAAAGGAAACGTTACCTTGCTAACCTAGTTAATTCACTTTGCAGGCTGACAACACGAGGCTTTTATCTCTCAATTCAGAAAATCAAAGTCACACTGTAGCTGGACTATGTAACTCAAGTGCAGCAACGACAAGTACTTAACGCTAGCAAGTACACCAAACCCTGCTCAGGTGAGCGTGAGCCGCCACTGTAAAGCTAGCGTTAGCCAAAATGAATGGAACGTGCTATGCAATGCCCGCATCGTTAACTACCAAGCAGCTAGCTCGCGGGTACGAGGTATGTCAATAGAAAACATCCACAACTCTGTCAATTACTGTTAACTGTAAAACCTTTTTCGCCTTATGCCCACGCGACAGGTCACATGTGTCTCAGTTAAAACGCTAAAATCTAAAAGTAGTTGAATGAAATCCCTGAAATTAGGGGGAGAATGGTTAGCAGACGTGTCATAGCAGCCAGAAAAAAAGACAACTTCCGGTTATAGCTTTCAAAAGAAAACCCCTATTCACAAACGTTAGCGTTTATGAAAATGTACCATGTACTATAGTGACTCTTAGCACAGCACTCAGTGATTTAATCAAGTATTGTACTATTGGTTTGTACACAGCAACACATTTAATTCAGCGAGAAGTTCCACGTATTTTATTATAAAGGCAAAAGTACCCGACTCTTTCTTTTAACCTCGTTGGCTTGCAGCAAAGCAAGCTGGGAATTGTAGTAGTCACGTCATTCCAGATGAAATGCTGTTTATTCAGTGTACAGGCAAGGTCGGATCAATGTGAGATGATTAACTATTTTATTATGATTGCATGGAAAGCAAGTGTAATTATGTTAGCTGTAAATGTTTTAATAGCTGGTGTTACACTAATAGCGCCAAAGTAGTTTGTTTTTATTGTAATACACATTGCTACAAGAACTCATTTAATTAGCTGACATAGCTGTTTCAAAATGATACAAGACAGCACACACTGGAGAAAGAAATCACATTTATAATAATCTACTCTTTGAGTGCAATGTGTTAACCCCTAGTGGCGTATATATCTGATATTTTGAGAAACATTTTAACAGAAAACATAATTTTAGCAAAGATGTCATACATTGGAGCAGACTAGGTCATTTGACTCATTGACATTTAAATCAAAGCTGGTTTTGGACGTTTTGGCCAACTTTCCTTGCCGGGCATCAGACTTGAGATAGCGCTCCTTGTTGTGGATCACTTGAATGTACTGGTCAGTGCTGCTGTTCTGCTGGTCACTGCTGGAGGCCAGGGAGGCTGAGTCTGACTCGGTCTGGGGGGTCTCCAGCTTTGGTCTCGTCTTGGGCTTCACATAAGACTCCATGTGCCTGGTCCTGGCCGGGGACTGACAGTGTCTTCCTGGGGAATGGATGTGACGTCTGGTTCGCACAAAAGGAGGGTCTGCTCCTCTCACATTGGCCTGGGACCGGGAGTGTGACTCTAAATCTCCCCAATCCATTTCTCCTTCACCACCCTCCTCTTCATTCTCTTCTTGCGCTCCATATCT
The DNA here is from genome assembly GCF_020085105.1 of Siniperca chuatsi. Classification (NCBI taxonomy): domain Eukaryota; kingdom Metazoa; phylum Chordata; class Actinopteri; order Centrarchiformes; family Sinipercidae; genus Siniperca; species Siniperca chuatsi. Next base: position 35,746,262 of record NC_058042.1, read on the forward strand.
TCCTCGAGCAGTGTGGCTGTCTTTAACCATGGACGGGTGGCTCTCTACATGGTCACCGATGTAGAAGTGTGCTAGGTGGTGGAGGTCAGAGAGGGAACGGGGCCGATGAGCCTTCCCCACCGACATCCTTCTCCTGCCTTTTCCCTCTTCCTCCTCCTCCTCCTCTTCCTCCTCTTCACTCAAATGCTGCTGTGATGGATGGGACCGTTGAGGATGTGGTTGGTGGTGAGTGGTGCGGGGTGTGTAGCGTTTAATGTTGCGTGGGTACAGCTCCAGGATTTCTGCAGGCTCCTCCATGAGGTAATGGCGTGGGATCCGTGTGGCTGAGCGCATCAGCTTCTTCCTCGGCTCGTGCTCATTGACAATCACGTAACGGGTGGTGTGACCACGCCGTCCTCCATAACTTTGTGCAGTGATGATCCCGGCAGCCTCAACAGGATGTATGGTGCGTACGGTCTTCCTGTACAGGGGGTCAGAGTGGATGTTGTCAGAATAGCGAGCTGGGGGATTGTACGCCATATGGTGGTAGGACTTGGACCTGCAGGTACCACTAGGGCCACCAAGAAATGGTGGGGGCCTGTTATGAGAAAGGACAACACATAATCAGCTTATATGATTATTATTATGTAATATTATTGTTGGTATGTTATCATTGCATAATGCTGTTAAAAAGCATGGACTGATTTGAAATGTCTGCACTGCAATGCCACATAATCTCGAAATTTTCACAAAATTAAAGGAGACATGATGTTCACTGTGATGGGTAATATAACAGTTATATATTCTTGTAAGGTTGGAAAAGAAACTGAGACAGCATTTAGTAAACTGTCTACTGAAACCCAGGTTAATGCTAAAGTAAGTATAAATTAGGGCTGAACGATTCATTGTTTTTATATCAAAAGTGCAATTTTCGAATCACAGGAGCCACAATTTTAATTATAACTTGGATTAACGTTATTAACAATCTGAACAAGCTGTGAGAGTGAAAGTTATAGTTTAGGCAGCTATAGTTACAACTGAAGCTCATTTATGTTAATCTAACTAGCTAACTTAAGCTAACTAGCTAACGGCAGCTAAGTTCTACTGTCACTTTGAGAGACAATGGGACAATCCTGACACCATTCCTTGTGACTCCATTCACCAGCTCAAGGCCCACCAGCTCCACCTCCCCCACCACAGCAGGGCCCTGGGCCTCTCCGCAACTTCAAAACCTCCACCATCATCCCCGTCCCCCAAAAAAACAAGGACCACAGGACTTAACGACTACAGACCCATCGCCTTGACCTCTGGTAATGACTTCTTTTGAGCGCCTTGTGTTGTCCCACCTCAAATCTATCACAGACCCACTCCTGGACCCCCTGCAGTTCACCTACAGAGCCAACAGGTCTGTAGATGATGCAGTAAACATGGCCCTCCACTTCATCCTCCAGCACCTGGACTCCTCAGGAACCTACGCCAGGATCCTGTTTGTGGATTTTAGCTCAGCCTTCAACACCATCATCCTGACTCTGCTGCAGGACAAGCTCTCCCAGCTGAGTGTGCCTGACTCCACCTGCAGACTTACTGTCTGACAGGAGGCAGCATGTGAGGCTGGGACAACATCTCTGCCTCTGACTCCAGGACCATCAGTACCAGTTCCCCCAAGGCTGCCTTCTTTCCCCTCTGCTCTTCTCCCTGTACACCAATAGCTGCACCTCCAGTCACCAGTCCATCAAGATCCTGAAGTTTGCAGATGACACCACCCTCATTGGGCTCATCTCTGATGGGGATGAATCTGCTGACCTGGTTCAGTCAGAACAACCTGGAGCTCAACGCTCTCAAGACAATGGAGATGGTTGTGGATTACAGGAAGAACCCAGCCACATCCCCATCATCCGGAAGGCCCCCCCGTCGACACTGTGGAGTCATTCCGCTTCCTGGGCACCATCATCACCCAGGACCTCAAGTGGGAGTTAAATATTAGCTCCCTCACCAAGAAACCCCAGCAGAGGATGTACTTCCTGCTGCAGCTGAAGAAATTCAACCTGCCAAAGATAATGATGGTGCACTTCCACACCGCCATCATTGACACCATCCTCACCTCCTCCATCACCATCTGGTATGCTGCTGCCACTGCCAAGGACAAGGGCAGACTGCAGCGTATCATTCGCTCTGCAGAGAAGATGATCCGCTACAATCAACCTTCCCTCCAGGACCTGAACGCCTCCAGGACCCTGAGGCAAGCAGGAAAGATTGTGGCTGACCCCTCCTACCCTGGACACAAACTGTTTCAGACACTCCCCTCCAACAGGAGGCTGCTATTATTTTCTTAGTATTTTTTTTATATTGTTTAATATCTTTTTGTCAATTTTATATTTAGCATTCTTGACCTGCCGTACTTGCTTATCTTTCTTTATATTTCTACTATGTTTATTGTTTTGCACCAAAATACCAAAGCAATTCCTTTTACGTGTAAACCTATTTGGCAATAAAGCTGAATCTGATCAGTTAAGCGGTTAGCAGTTATAATAATAATAATGGATTAGTTACATTTATATAACATTAGCGCTTTATCTCGATACTCAAAGTGCTTCACAGTGAAGGGGGGAAACTCACCTCAACCACCACCAATGTGGTTAGGTTAGCTAACGTTACTTTAGCAACAAGTAAAGCTATCTGTCCATCAGGAAACTCCATAAATCACCTCGGTACTGTACTCTGTCATCAAACTGGCCTTATAACATTACTGACATCTTTATGACAAGTCCAAATGGTTCCACTTTACTTGAAGTCAAGGGAATTATTAATGACACAAATATAATGGTCTCATGACAGCCAATGTCAAAACCAACCACATGACAGTATAATGTAATGTTAACACATAATGCTAAATCATTTCTTTAAATTTGATAATTAGGTTATGGTATGTTTATGTTTTCTTGGTTAATGTCAACTAGTCATAACAAAGACATCTCAAACAATGTCAACTTTGCATTAAAAGTGACATAATTGACCAAATGACACTTAATGACAGAAGTCATAAACCTTCATAAAGGCTCCTTCATGTTCATGACAGGTGTCATGTCATGGTTATGATAGTGTCATATCAGTCTTATGCACACCTCTTCAAATAAAGTGTTGCCAAGTTTTAATTTACTTTATGAACTGATTGGAGGTAAAGGAACAAAAATGAAAACTTTTTTTCTGCCAACTGACGTTAAAGTATAAAGCCTTATATTCCTTTTTCCAATCCATTTTAACAAGCAACTACATTATTTTTTTCTGTAGAAACAAGATATGCCTATGTGATTATGTACAAATGTATGTTCTTTAATAATTATATATATATATATATATATATATATATAATAATACAAATTCAATTGGGCCAGATTTTAAAACCGGCCAGACATTTTCAGCAGCATTTAAAACCTATTTAACTACCACAACGCACTTCACGCAAATTAAACGCATTAGTTTGAAGTTTGGAGATGGTGGTAAAATAAACAAGTACTTGCCAGTCCAGGCAGAGTTAAACTGACAGTTTTCACTGTGTAGTAGACCATGAATACTGGCCCGGAGTTGAATTTATGGAAACCTATCACTATTTTAATCACAATGCAACATTGGTCAGAAAAATTACAGTTGGATACTTGCCTAAAATCGTTCAGCCCTAGCACAAATACTGATACAAACTAACAACATGTATACTTGTCTGGGATCTACTCAAAATGTATTATTAGGCATTTCCATTGGCTGCATTTTGACTAGCGATCAATTCTACAATAAATTCATAATCAATAAAATTGCATCAGGTTGCCTGTTGAGTAAAGTCAACCTGATTGGCTAAACCAATATATCAGTGTGTGTGTGTGAGACCTGTTAGGTATGTGCTCCAGCCTGTGTTTTGGTAGTATGGTCACTGTTGGACTTCTGACAGATCCAGCCATCCTTCCTCTGTTCAGGTCCGCCCTAGACACTGATTGGGTGATGGTGCGGATGCTGTTTCCACGATGAACAGGAGACTGAAAGTTTGTGATGCTGCCGTTCCGTCGGGGAGATGGAGTGTGGATGGAGGCCTCCTGGCTTGTGATGTCGCTCTCCTGCTGATCCGGCTTTTTGTCCACAGCAGCCTCTGGAGCCTGCAGTCTTGCTAAGGTTGGGTTAAATGTCACAGAGTGAGGGTCAGGACACTACAAGACATAATGGCACACACACAGGAGCACTGAAAAAACACCAGAGATACCTGCAGCCATCTGGAAGACTTTCTTCTTGTCCTCAGTCCGCTCCTGATGAGATTAAAGTAAAATTCCACCTTTAGACACGCTTAGAACATTAGATATCATTGTCTATAATGTTCAGTTTGAAACCGCATCCAAGGATTTTTTACTATAATTATTTTCTAAATTTGTGCTTTAAAAAATTACTTAAATGGTTATGCAGTTATCAAAATTGTTGCCGATTGTGCGACTAATCAAATAATTTAGATTCATTTTTAAACAGTGCCGGCATTAGATTGAAGTTAGTTTGATAGTTTGTCCACCAGAGAGCAGTGATTTATTTTTTATCTGTAAAATGTCCGCTCAGTACAAATCTTCAAGGATCAAGGGATCCTTCAAAAATGTTTGCTCATATTTTGTGTTTATGTTAAAAAAAGGGGAAAAAAGAAGATATTTGTAACTTTATCACATATAAGGTTAGTTGAACTTTTTGAAGTTCTCGCACAGCCTTGAAGACCACTCCAATTAACTTTGCACTTTCAACTAGTCATATTTTCTGCTTACTTCCATACTTTATATACCATATAGGGCGACCAAAACTGCTAAATACAAATGTGCTATGATTGAGAAGCATGTCAGCATAATTTGATTCAATCCTACAAACTGTTAATACACATTGAAAACAAATATAGCTTGATCCACTCTGAGAATGATTCATCAGAAACCCACAGTCTGGAGCTGCATCCTCAGCTGGTTGTTGGTGAATTTGAGGGATCTGGCAATGGCCTGGAGATAGTATATCAGCATGCTGAAACACACAGGGACAAAAGTCAAGATGGCATGTTGATATGTATATATGTGCGTGTGTGTGTGCGCAGTCTTACAATAGCAGAAGCAGTGCTGGCAGCACCACGACGGGGCTGGTGATGTAACTCATCACTTTACTGAACCACAGGGGGAAGTCACTGGCCACTGTCTCCGATATGATGTCATAAATCTTCTCTTGGCCACTGAAACACACATTTAAGTACTTTTATTTATGTTAACATTCAGAAACAAAGTAAAGGCAGGTACATTGTGGCCTACTCTAAGTGAGAAACACCTTCTCCAACTTCCAAAAGCAACAGCTCTCTGCTCTTCTCATGAACATCTACACATTCCCACAGATTATGACTTCCTTGACTAGCAAATCAACAATTCTGTTAAACCTTGCTACAGTATATAGGCTACAGTACGTTGGTTTATACATGTAGCAAATATTCAGAAAATGCCAGAGATTCAGCTACAGATTCATGTTTGTGATGCAAGAAATGAGCAACTCTTTGGAAAACACAGACAAAGGTTTAATGTAGTCACAAGGACCTTACATATTGCTTTAGCTGTAAAAGGTTCACATTCTATAGTCCGAAACATCCGTAGCACAAATGCTGTTACATGCTGTTTTCCTGTAGCTACTACTACTGACATCCTGGAGAAACTTCCAGGACTCCTGTGTCCATGTGTGCAGCGTAAAACACTGATTTTATTCACAACTTTGACCTGTTCTGGGAGCGCTCCTCCCTGTATGGAAGAGACGGTCTTCACCTGAACATGCTAGGTAGTCGCATGCTTGCTGCTAATCTACAGATTGACTGCTTACACTACACACGTGCCTACCTCAACTCTCTTCCTCCCCTATGCCCACAACAAAGACTGTCGCACCCCTCGCTCACACCAGCTCCCCCTTGTGGAAGCACCACACTGCCATCCGACCTCTTTCCATTCCCTTCCCGGCCTCTCCCTGCTAAAGAAAGCGCTTTGAGCTGTGAAGTAAAAGCTGCAAATCCCCTGGCCAATAAAACCTTCATCCTAAATGACTTTATTTCAACCAGAAAATTGGACTCTCTTTTCTTAACCGAGACATGGCTGAAGACTGGCAAGATAAGTGCTTTCCCCAATTATACTTACTTCAACTCCCTTAGGCTCAGTGGCAGGCGAGGTGGACTGGCACTTGCCTATACAAATAGAGTTAAACTGTGCTCTCATCTCAGCTTTGAAATAATGATGTTCAAAATCAATCTTGATATCCCTGTGTGCTGTATTATTATCTATCGCCCTCCAAAACCCAACAGTAGTTTTTTATTTCTTCTATTGCTCTTAGTTATGACCACATCTTATTGGTTGGTGATTTTAATATTCATGCTGACCGTCCTGATAATCGCCTTCCTCCAAGCTGATAAGTTTACCCCCATTACCCTTAGTGATTTGGCAGACATTGTATCTAATACCAATCTCTCTACTTTTAATTCTGACATTCTTACTTCCAAGCTGTTTAAAGAGGTTTTTGGAGTCATCGCGCCCTGGCTTCTTAACATTAACAATGAATCTCTTAGGTCTGGCGTGGTCCCGGACTATTTTAAACAGGCCTGTATCCAGCCTCTCCTTAAGAAACCTGGTTTAGATCCAACACCCCCCATAACTACCGTTCCATAGCCAAATTACCTTTGAGCTCCAAAATTGTTGAAAAGGTGGTTGTTAAGCAACTTTTAGAAATAATGGAAGGAACCAATATATTTGAAAAGTTCCAATCTGGCTTAAGAGAGAACCACAGTACGGAAACAGCCCTACTCAGAGTAACATATGACATCCTGATGAGTGCGGACTCTGGTAATCTCACTATTCTCATTTTGCTGGAATTGAGTGCAGCCTTCAATACAGTTGATCACACAATTCTACTTAACAGTCTCAGGAATTTATGTTGGCCTAGGTGAAACTGTTCTAGAGTGGTTTTCATCTTACTTATCAAACAGAGTATTCAAAGTCACTGTTGACAACTTTAGTTCTTCAACTGCTCCCATGTCATGTGGGGTCCCACAGGGTTCAGTCCTTGGCCCTATTTTGTTCACTTCATATCTGTTGCCCCTTGCTCATGTTATTCGCCATTTCACCCCTGTGTCCTACCATTGTTACGCAGATGACTCCCAGTTATATGTCATATTTAGCTCTGAAAATCGTAACAATCTGGATTCTCTGCCCTGCTGCCTTGCTGCCATTAAAAACTGGATGGCTTCCAAATTCCTGCAACTTAACACAGACAAGGCTGCAGTGCCTAATAGTGTCACCCCCCTCCTTGGACCACTAACAGCTAACACAAAACATTCAGCTAGAAACTTGGGAGTTGTTTTTGATCAGTACCTCATCTTCAATCACCACATTAAGAGTCTAGTCCAATCCTGCTACTTACAAATCAGAAATATCACCAAAGTCAAACCAGTGCTCCCCAAGAACATAGTGGAACAACTTATCCACACCCTCATTTCTTCCCGCCCAGGCTACTGTAATTCATTATTCACTTGTCTAAATGATGCAGCAGTTGCCTGTCTACAGTTGGTTCAGAATGCAGCTCATCCCAAACACTGGACGTAGGGAACCCAGTCCTGGCTGAATTACACTGGCTCCACAGCCGGTACAGAATTAAATTAAATTTTTCCAGGCTCAAAACCAAAGAGGATCATGCTTTTACTGATTTAGCTCCAACGCTGTGGAACAAACTCCCCCTCAACATCAGATCAGCTGAGTCAGTATCTCACTTTAAAAAGCTTTTAAAAACTTACTTATACAGACTGGCATATGCCTATTCAAATGTTTTAATTTTTGTTTTTAATATATTGTTTTATCTGTATGGTTTTTAATTTTGTTTTATCTGTATGGTATTGTATTTTGTAAAGCACCTTGGTTTATAAAGGCATTATATAAATAAAGCTTATTATTATTATTATCATTATTATTATTCTCGTTTATAATTTATGAAAATGTTGGGGATACATTAACCAGATCAAGGATAAGAGGGGACATTGTTGTCCCAAGGATACCCACCTTGTCTCTCCCGCTCTCTGTTTAGAGAACTGACAAGTGTGTGGAATAAATAGGCCTACGTATTTAAAATACACAATCACAAACAGCAGTAATACTATTTCTAATAAATATAGTGGATGGGCAGATCTTGATATTTTATCATGGGGGGGATCACTCCAGGAGAACAGGAGGGAGAGGGGCAGAGAAATCAAAAGGGTTGGCAAGCATGGGATATTATTGATTAGAATCAGATCATTTATATCATATATAATAAATTTATATAGTTTATATTATCAGTGTGTTTTCTTGCCAGATTTGCTCGCAGCACGCTCTGTCTGAACAATCCAATTGGGCACCGAAAGGAAGTGGGCAGCGCTTCGGGGGCGCCTCGCGATCCTGTCTAGATGGTAACCCTGGACCCTGAAACTCTCACGAGATTTAGGTTTAGGCAACAAAAGCACTTGGTTAGATTTAGAAACGCGCAAATGAAGAAACAACAAGTACAAATCTCATGAGAGTTTCGCAAATCCAGGGTTACCATCTAGACACGACCGCGCTTCGCACCGTTGTCGTGTCCCTAGCGTAATCAGGCCGAGCCGGGCGGTGCTATATGCCCCCTACCCCAGTTCTCTAGGACTCAACAAATTACACAAGGGTACTTTTGTGCCTGACAAAAGAGAGTGAAATACAACTATTTATTACATTTGATAAACTGACGGGCAACAGTGTTTATTTTACTATTTTGAGACATAAAGCTGCAGCCATGGCCTATAGACTTATGTTTCCATTGTATAGCCGAAGCTAATTGTATAATATGGTGAGGACTCGAATAATTAGCAGAGCCAAACCTCAGTGTTAAATTTTATTATTTTCTACAATTTCTTATTTATGTTAATGTTAATATTCACTTATCTTAAGGTTCTATAGAAACATTTCTATTCAATAAATATTGTTTGTTTATACCTCATTCTGCTCTGTATAGATCTATTTATTCTGAGACTGACAGATGGAGCAAACCGTTTTAAAGGAGAGAGGAGTGTAGTGGGAGCACTGGGGTGTCAGGTGTGACAATGGCAAAAGGTTTACATGGCTCAGGGGTCAGGTAGGAGGGCCCCTTTGCAGAATTTAGCTTAGGGTGGATGGCAAGATAGGGAGAAGAATAGGTCAGAAACTGACAGGTTTAATAACAGAATGTAAATTGCTCTGATATTCTGCTTAAACAATGTTTTGATATTCTTTGATATATTTGATACAGATACACAGGAGAGTGCACTTACAGAAAGGTATTATTGTCATCAGCTGTAGTTTGCACACTGCCAACAGTATATAGAAAGACTTTTTAGTGTTCAGAGCAGAGGGTTGTCTCCTCTTGTTATATTTTATTTACAGTTTGTCAAATTATATCAGATTTTGTAGTCTATGCCCACACAGGTGCACCCATGGCAACCCTGAAACCAGGTTTTGTGGTAATTGCTTGCATTTTAGCTTTTTATCCTCTGTTCAGCTGCTTCATGTTTCGCCTACTTTCTCCTGTTATGATTTACATGTTGTCTGTTTTATTGTTGTTTTAACAGCTAATTTAACATCTGGCCAATGGACAACAGTTGAAAATTTGCCCTTTGGCTAACACTGGCACATTTAAAGTGACGCTGATCAATGTGCAGTATCCCTGTAAAAAATTTAATAAAAAATAAAATAAAATAAAAATGATGAATGTTATAAGTGGGTTACATGAGATAATCTTAATGGATCATTCAGAAAATTTAAATATATCCTTATTTTCTGTCTTAGTCAAATGACAGGATCCATATCAGTTTCAATTCAGTTTCTTAGCACAAAGGCTTGAAGCAGAGGGAAACTGCTAGCCTAGCTCCATCAGCTCTAAATATGTCTTATAAAACACCTTATAAACCACTAAGTCAACCAACAAGCTAGTCAACAACGTGTCCAAAAGTGAGTTCAGTTAGGACATTTAAATCTGGTAACCCCACTAGGACAGGACTTTTGAGATGCTGTGTGCAATTTGATACAAAGTGTAAAGGTGTTGGAAGGTTTTCATTTTTGATGAAGCCATGCTAGCAGTTTTGCTCGGAGTGCTTGTGCTAAGCTAGGCTAAACAAAACTGCTTTAGACGTGATATACTGAGGGGGCTAAAGGGGAGAATGTGTGCATAATTTACCCGTGCTTCCTGGTGCTCACATGGCTAACCACACCTGCCCTCCAGAAAATAAAGACAAGTTGTGAAATGGGTGTGTAATTCTGAAACACTGCAGCTACTTATAAGGGGTCAAAAACAATCTCACCTGTCTTCCAGTGTCATTGTAGTAAATAAATGTGTATTGGACAAAAATAGTTGGAATTGATAGCATTCTGGTTGAAGTATTCCTTTAAACAATAAACATCTTTTGATACTATCTAAACTGTGTTTACCTGAATGGTCCACAGTGCTGTGATGGTCTGTATCTCACTATGGCAAAGATGGTGGGCAGCATACACAGAAACAGCATGAAAAGCAGCATAGCCAGGTAGAAGTTGTTTGATCTAAAAAAAAGCAAAGAGAACATGGGTGTGTTAAAATTAACTATTTTCACATTCCTGTTGCTTTCAGACCTTTTCACTGCTTTTAGAACAATTCAGCAAAATGCAGCAGAAATTCAAGTCATGTTTGAAAAATTGGATTACTGTAAACATTTTTGACCCATTTCAGATAAGCTGTGTTGTTTATAAGAACATGAAGCATTTGTCTTTTCACTAGCTTCGTCTTTTCTATCTAAATTCTTCACTGATCTCCATTTCATAGTACTACCATGTACAGTGATGTGAGGCTAAAAACATGTCTGAAACCACAATAACCTGGAATCCAATGTGCATAAGGACATAAGTTACATTCATACTGCTGAAGTCCCATTCAGAGCTATAGAAGCATCCCAGTGAAATATGTTTAATTCTTACCAAAAAAAGTGAAATAAGAGCAAGTTTAAAAAGAACAAAACAACCCTAGTGAATAGTTTTTTATAGACACTGTTCCTCAAAGCCCAGGCTACTGCATTCTGTTCATTAGGTGGAAATCCAATAGGGCGACTTTTTTTTCTTAATTAACATCCTGTAGAAAGACAGTTGGGACATTTTATTCTGAACAGAGCTGAAATCATATGTCCCTAACCTCAGCTTTATGTGACTTTTACATCCACTACACATAAAATAGTGTGACTTGTGTTGATTAAAAAAAGGTTGGACCTGCATGAGCACAACATAATAAATTGACTAGCATTAAATTGTGAAATTCAAATGTGGTTTTAAATTAACAGCAAATGTTTTGTAAGCTCAGGTGCAGCTGACAACCTGGAACAGATACAAATCAACCATTTTTAAACCAAAACAGCTGTGCTCACTAGAACTGCAGCTCTCAGCTCTGCTACAGAATGCTTAGGCTGACCATACAACATCCAAACTATGCGAGACAATAGAAATTACTCCACTAGTGTTTCCTTTAACAGCCAGCGAGTATGATCACAACATCTCCTGACAGCAATGTCATGAGTGTAGTGTGAATCAACATGGATGCTGATGAACATTTTGATCTTTTATTGATGAAAGAATTAACCTTCCCTGAAGCTGTTGTCCAAATGGCCTCTGGGTCATGAAACAGGCTCTGATAGGACTCAAAGATGAACTTCCCCCAAACATTCTGTCTTCACATGACCTCTGGGTCAGAAAATAGGCCCTACTAGGACTCAAGGAAGGCACTAATGGAAAGTTAAGTGACAAGTGGCCAATTTACAACGGACAGGCCTCAAACTGACCTAATACTCCCACATTCAAGGAGATGGAAGTTCACAGCACGTAGCACTGTGAACTCAGAAGACAAAGAACAAAGAAACTGACTTTGCAATGCAATGTACATTATTTGACATGTGATGTTTAATTAACAATATAGTAAAAATGTGAAGTTTTATTTTAACATGCTGATTTTTACAGAAGCGGATTGCTGCCACACCAGAAAAAGAAAAAATGGGTCAGTATCACGTTATAACGTGTGAAGTTTATCGTTAAAACAAGATATTTTCATGTTGTTGGGAATATGGTAGGGCAGGTTTGGTTATTAGCAAATATATATATATATATATATATATATATATATATACATACAGTGGTGTGAGAAAGTGTTTGCCCCCTTCCTGATTTCTTATTTTTGTGCATGTTTGTCACACTTGAATGTTTCAGATCAACAAACAAATTTAAATATTAATCAAAGATAGCACAAGTAAACACAAAATGCAGTTTTTAAATTAAGGTTGTTATTATTAAGGGAAAACAACATCTGAACCTACATGGCCCTTTGTGAAAAAGTGATTGCCCCACCTGTTAAAACATAACTTGTGGTTTATCACACCGGAGTTCAATTTCTCTAGCCACACCCAGGCCTGATTACTGCCACACCTGTTCTCAATCAAGAAATCACTTAAATAGGACCTGCCTGACAAAGTGAAGCAGACCAAAAGATCTTCAAAAGCTAGAAATCTTGCCAAGATCCAAAGAAATTCAGGAACAAATAGGAAAGAAAGTAATTGAGATCTATCAGTCTGGAAAAGGTTATAAAGCCATTTCTAAAGCTTTGGGACTCCAGCGAACCACAGTGCAAGCCATTATCCACAAATGGCGAAAACATGGAACAGTGGTGAACCTTCCCAGGAGTGGCTGGCTGACCAAAATTACCCCAAGAGAGCAGTGACGACTCATCCAAGAGGATCACAAAAGACACAACATCCAAAGAACTGCAGGCCTCACTTGCCTCAGTTAAGGTCAGTGTTCATGACTCCACCATAAGAAAGAGACTGGGCAAAAATGGCCTGCGTGGCAGAGTTCTAAGATGAAAACCACTGCTGAGCAAAAAGAACATTAAGGCTCGTCTCATTTTTTGCCAGAAAACATCTTGATGATCCCAAAGACTTTTGGGAAAATACTCTGTGGACTGACGAGACAAAAGTTGAACTTTTTGGAAGGTGTGTGTCCCATTACATCTGGTGTAAAAGTAACACCGCATTTCAGAAAAAGAACATCATACCAACAGTAAAATATGGTGGTGGTAGTGTGATGGTCTGGGGCTGTTTTGCTGCTTCAGGACCTGGAAGACTTGCTGTGATAAATGGAACCATGAATTCTGCCGTCTACCAAAAACTCCTGAAGGAGAATGTCAGGCCATCTGTTCGTGAGCTCAAGCTGAAGTGAACTTGGGTTCTGCAGCAGGACAATGATCCAAAACACACCAGCAAGTCCACCTCTGAATGGCTGAAGAAGAACAAAATGAAGACTTTGGAGTGGCCTAGTCAAAGTCCTGACCTGAATCCTATTGAGATGCTGTGGCATGACCTTAAAAAGGCAGTTCATGCTCGAAAACCCTCCAATGTGGCTGAATTACAACAGTTCTGCAAAGATGAGTGGGCCAAAATTCCTCCACAGCGCTGTAAAAGACTCATTGCAAGTTAATGCAAACGCTTGATTGCAGTTGTTGCTGCTAAGGGTGGCCCGACCAGTTATTAGGTTTAGGGGGCAATCACTATTTCACACAGGGCTATGTAGGTTTGGATTTTGTTTTCCCTTAATAATAACAACTTTCATTTAAAAACTGCATTTTGTGTTTTCTTTGACTAATATTTAAATTTGTTTGATGATCTGAAACATTTAAATGTGATAAACATGCAAAAAAATAAGAAATCAGGAAGGGGGCAAACACTTTTTCACACCACTGTGTGTGTACATATGTTTGTGTATCAGATGTTGTACAGTACATGAATGAATACATTATGACATGTAAACCTGGATTAACACTGTCTATTACATATTACTAAGTGGATAATATCCTGTTTATTCATAAAAGGTCTTTGGTGTCAGGTCTTTTTAGCAGCTGAGGAGGCCGAACTTTTAAGCATGGACACTTTTTGATGTGTGCTATCTTTTGTAATTTTTTACAAAAGAAATTGGAACAAAGAAAATAATTGGCCATCTGAACCACCAAGTGAAACTTTACTTTTCCTGTGATTTTGGGGTTTGATGCTATAGATTTCTAAAAGTAATTTAACGTTAGGTCAGGAGTAGGATCTCCCTTCAATATAATCATGATATGGAATCGTAAAGTAGACTATTTCACTTGTGCTTCCCAATAACCCCACAGCTGCTGAACGTTGCATTAAAGTGATTTCCCTGTTCAATATTAAAGTTTATTCACTTAGTGGTTTCCTGTGTTTACACAAGTTAATACAGCTTGCCAAGATAATCATTCACTGGGTCATCCGGTAGAATATGGTCCTCATTTCATGCATTAATTGTCTGTTGCTGTATTCAAGGCTTCATTCATGCATTTATCAATTGTTCATCGCTGTATTCATTGCATTTATTCATGGTTGCATTTATCCATTCATTTATGTGTCTAGTAGTTATTAATTGTGTGTGTGTAGTTAGTAGTTCAATAAACCTTTCATTTATAAAGAACCTGATCATGTGTTTGTGTGTATGAAGTATTAGGGTCATTGTAGAAGAGTCAAGAACTTAGTAGCAACCTCCAGAACTGAGACTGAATCAGTTAATTGGCTATCAATTTCCATTTTCAAAGGGTGGTGCCCCAAGGTGAATTTAATGTGAGTTAAATTCTGTTATTTAGTATAAATATTGATTATTTCTGATAGCCGAAGTTGAGTTTCATCTCCTCTACTTTATTATTATACCAATTTGTAGGCCTCTGCTACATATTTTTGGTGATGCCTTAATTAAGTGGTATTAATGCTACATATTAATGCTACATGAGTACAGCAGCTGAAGCAAGGAAGGGGACTCCGCAGTGCACTGGCATTTTATCACTGAACTAGGATTACAAAGCTTTTTAATTTTGTTTTGATAATATAAAAATCTGACATTTTAGCAATGGTACAAAAACTTACGGTCAAAGTCTCATGGATAAAACACAAAATTGCACCGATTAATATTTTTATCAACAATGGATCAAATGACTACATATAATATGGAAGGGGTCACTGGTAGTGCTGAACCCACACACATATTATCACCAACAGAAATATTGTCAGTATTACACACATTCAAGTGTCTCAGCACTCCATAATTATGAGTAGGAGGCGTAAAAAAAAAAAAACCTTCTATACTATCAGCAACGTGTCAGTATCAATCTCTCTCTCTTCCGGCACAGCTGCATTTAATGGCTCACATGAAATCTTCTCTCAGCTCTATACCGGACTGCGTGTGTGTGTGTGTGTGTGTGTGTGTGTGTGTGTGTGTGTGTGTGTGTGTGTGTGGCTGCTTGGATTTTCCACCACATATGGGAGTGACTGATAAGGACTGAAAGAGGCAATGACAGCTTTGATGCATAAATCACAGTGGGCTGAGCGCCTTAGGCCTGTGTATATGTGTGTGTGTATATGTAGGAAGATGCATATACAGTGGTGTGAAAAGGTGTTTGCCCCTTTCCTGATTTCTTATTTTTTTGCACGTTTGTCACACTTGAATGTTTCAGATCAATAAGCAAATTTAAATATTAGTCAAAGATTGCACAAGTAAACACAAAATGCAGTTTTTAAATGAAGGTTGTTATTATTAAGGGAAAACATCATCCAAACCTACATGGCCCTGTGTGAAAAAGTGATTGCCCCACCTGTTAAAACATAACTGTGGTTTATCACACCTGAGTTCAATTTCTCTAGCCACACCCAGGCCTGATTACTGCCACGCCTGTTCTCAATCAAGAAATCACTTAAATAGGACCTGCCTGACAAAGTGAAGTAGACCAAAACCACAGTGAGAGCCATTATCCACAAATGGTGAAAACATGGAACAGTGGTGAACATTCCCAGAAAACATCTTGATGATCCCCAAGACTTTTGGGAAAATACCCTGTGGACTGACAAGACAAAAGTTTAACTTTTTGGAAGGTGTGTGTCTTATTACATCTGGCGTAAAAGTAACACCGCATTCCAAAAAAAGACCATCATACCAACAGTAAAATATGGTGGTGGTAGTGTGATGATCTGGGGCTGTGTTGCTGCTTCAGGACCTGGAAGACTTGCTGTGATAAATGGAACCACGAATTCTGCTGTCTACCAAAAACTCCTGAAGGAGAATGTCCAGCCATCTGTTTGTGACAAGCAAGTCCACCTCTGAATGGCTGAAGAAGAACAAAATGAAGACTTTGGAGTGGCCTAGTCAAAGTCCTGACCTGAATCCTATTGAGATGCTGTGGCATGACCTTAAAAAGTCAGTTCATGTTCGATTACAACAGTTCTGCAAAGATGAGTGGGCCAAAATTCCTCCACAGCGCTGCAAAAGACTCATTGCAAGTTATCGCAAACGCTTGATTGCAGTTGTTGCTGCTAAGGGTGGCCCAACCAGTTATTAGGTTTAGGGGGCAATCACTATTTCACACAGGGCCATGTAGGTGTCACAGTAGGTGTCATGTCCTCACCAGCCTGTAATCACCCACACCTGCTCCTAATTACACTCCTGCCCTCAATTAGCCCCAATCACACACAGTATATAACCACTCCACTCTCCACACACAGTGTCCGACCTCATTAGTATTTAGGACTCAATGCACCAGACCATACCAGTATCTCTTCTATTTCCCTGGCTTCGAGTAGTAGGCGGTCCTTAACACTCTGGGCCGGTTTACCACACTGCTCGGCAGGGAGTTTGGACCACCAGAATTGTGGTCGTCAACTAAACCCCAACCCGTCTTCTCACCTGCTTCGCCTCCCGACTGCTCGCCTACTCTGTCACCTGCCTCCAGCTCTGAGACCCAGCCGCCGCCGTCCGTCTCCAGAGGGTCTCAGCCTTCGCCGTCCGTCTCCAGAGGGTCCCAGCCTTCGGCGTCCGTCTCCAAAGGGTCCCAGCCTTCGCCGTCTGTCTCCACAGAGTCCCCAGGCTCCGCGCCGGCCTCCAGCCCAGAGGTCTGCAGGCGCCAGAGTCCCCAGGCTCCGCGCCGGCTTCCAGCCCGGAGGTCCGGCCGCCAGAAACCCCTGGTCGTCCGCCCGAGGCGTCTGGCTCCACCCGGGTCCAAGACCCAGGCTCCGCCCGAGGCACCGGGTCCAAGACCCTGGTCGTCCGCCCGAGGCGTCGGGCTCTACCCGGGTCCAAGACCCTGGTCGTCCGCCCGAGGCGTCGGGTTCCACCCAGGTCCAAGACCCTGATCGTCCGCCCGACACCTCTGACTCCACATCTGCCCCAGCTTCTGGCCGACCGCCCGAACCTGACCAGCTCCCCGAATCGGCCTGCTCCCTATGGACAAACCACCACGTCAGGGGGGAGGAGGGTTTCGGCCCTCGGGAGCTGGCCGTGGAGGGGGGGGGTACTGTCACAGTCTGTCATGTCCTCACCAGCCCGTAATCACCCACACCTGCTCCTAATTACACTCCTGCCCTCAATCAGCCCCAATCACACACAGTATATAACCACTCCACTCTCCACACACAGTGTCCGACCTCGTTAGTATTTAGGACTCAATGCACCAGACTATACCAGTATCTCTTCTATTTCCCTGGCTTCGAGTAGTAGTCTGTTTCCCTGTGTGTCTCCAGTCTCCGGTCTTCAGTGGTTTCACCAGTCTTCAGTGGCTTCACCAGTCTTCAGTGGCCTCACCAGTCTTCAGTGGCCTCACCAGACCTCCAGTGACTTACCTATAACTGTTTCCCCTATCCTATCCCTCACCCATCAGGCTGTCGTCTAATAAAGGATATTCCCACCATCTTGGTGTCCCCTGCCTGTCATTACGTAACAGTAGGTTTGTATTTTGTTTTCCCTTAATAATAACAACCTTTATTTAAAAACTGCATTTTGTATCTACTTGTGTTATCTTTGACTAATATTTAAATTTGTTTGATGATCTGAAACATTTTAAGTGTGACAAACATGCAAAAAAAAAAGAAATCAGGAAGGGGGCAAACACTTTTTCACACCACTGTACTGTACTATAGGACTACACACTGATTTGTCACCATCACAGCAGAGCTGGAAAATGAAAAAGGAGGAGAAAATATCTAGAAAACCATTGCTGATAATGTGTAATAGGAGCAATGTGCTGATGCAATTTCAGGATCACATGCACACACTGTGCATAGCTAAGTGACTAAGGATGGAGTGTGTGATGCAGAAAACATGGACTTAATATTGTGTCCTTTTGTTCTGAGAGTGTGTGAGATGCAGAGCTTCTATATATTCCCTTCTGTCCACGTATGTAAGATTATGTTTGACTTTGACCTTTCTCTTTAAAGTTATTAGAATTATATTATTTACCAGAGTATCACAGCCACTGTTAGGAAAAAGAGAAGATTTTGAGAATATAGTCTTAATATTTTGAGAAAAAAGTCATAATGTTATGAACATAAAGTTATAGTGTTACAAGAAAAGTTTCAATACCTCAAAACCTGCAATAAGAAGTTGCTTATTGGTGAAACCTACAGCTTTAGGTCATTCACATCCCTAATTTGATACAAAAGCTGACTACTGCTCTCTACTGTTAACTATGACAGAGCATTAAAAGAAACATCTTGTAATATTACAACTTTATTCTCAAAATATTACAACTGGCACAGGCACCAATGATTATGTTATCCTAGCTGAGAGGCTCAGTCCTGTAAATGAGTTGATATTACTGCAAAGTGGAAATGAAATTAAAGTGGTTCTTCTCCTATCATTCTGGAGAAATACATATAATCTGCTGTTTCTATTGGCAATGTGTGTCTCTGTCTGTTAGGATTCCCCAGAGGTCAAAGTGTAGACTAATATGCACATGATGTGCAGTTTAGGTAAAATGCTCTGCAATTTGGATAATCTGGTTACTTTATGATTGGATGCTATTAATAATTGGATGTCACAAATTTGATTAGCTAAAATGTAATTCTTGATATCAGCAAAAATAAATAAAAACTAAAACAGCTTGCAATACAAAACACATATGCAGCAGTTATATACAGCAGTATGTATCAATAATAAGAATAAATGCAAATATATTAACAAAACACACATGCGATCACAAATGCCTGTGTGCGTGCGTGTGTGTGTGTGTGTGTCAGACCTGGAGGCTCGGAACACCTGCTGATGGGGAACATTACAGGTGAGGACAGCCCAGCTCCTCAGATACATCAGACCAATCAGCTTCAACACGTTGAAGGCAGGAAGACAGGGAGAGAAAAATGCTCCCATCCTGGAGGAAAGAAAGAGAAAAGCCAGTAACACACACACACACACACACACACATTACATCCAGTGGCTCAAGGTCTCACTTCATTATGTTCATTGCTGCAAAGCGACATTTCTGAAATGAGTTGAGGAAATACAGTCGAGCCAGCCACAGAGGTGTAATGGAGAGATTATTGAGGGCCGCAGTCCTTTTAAACAGGGTCATGGAGACTGGTCAGCACTGGCCACACTATTAACTCTGAATTAGATCCTCTATCACACACACAGTGGCAAGGCCAAGGTGATACAGTACAATTAGAAATATTTCATTTTCTGTCATTTAATTTAGACAAATTTTCGAACTTACCAGATCATTCCTTGGTTATAAATCAGATGCAAAACATTCTCTGCTATTTTGAATTCTCCATATTCAGGCTGAGAAAAGACAGAAAAAGCATTAATGTGGTGGTGTTGATTCTCTTTTCAACAGGCTGTTTTGTTTTTAGGCTTATGCCAATATTTTTATGCATTCTATTTAAAGTCCCCTACACTCAAAAATGTGTTTTACTTATTGTTACTTGACTTGAATGTTTGAGCTTTTCTGTGCAGAAAGAGGGCATGAGTTTGACACTAGAAAACTGTTTTCACATTCATCTGCTCTGAGCTCACCTTAAATCTCAGTTTAACACCTGAACGTGTGTGTGA
The DNA here is from genome assembly GCF_020085105.1 of Siniperca chuatsi. Classification (NCBI taxonomy): domain Eukaryota; kingdom Metazoa; phylum Chordata; class Actinopteri; order Centrarchiformes; family Sinipercidae; genus Siniperca; species Siniperca chuatsi. Next base: position 35,766,178 of record NC_058042.1, read on the forward strand.
TGTGGAAACTTGAAACCCCCAGTGCACATACACTGAGAATGGGATTTTTCAATGAGGTAGAAAGGGGAGTTAATTACAAGTTAATTTTACTTTGTGGAAAAACCATACCAGACACAAACTATCATTTAAAACCAAATATTTTTATAGGTCTTCAAACCTGTCTGGAGGAGTTTTTAGAACATATTAATGCCAAAAATATACATTGCTTTATCCCAAGTATTTTGGTATGGGTGGAAAATCCTTAGAAAAAGACACTGCAACTCTAGACTGATACCTGAACTAATGCAAATCTAGAATGGTTAGTAGTTCCTTTACCTTTTAAACTAACCCAATCAAGCATGTTTTGTAGCAGAGCAGAATTCAAACCCGCAGAACCTTATTCAAAATTCTTGTGGAGATCCCAAAATTTCCCCAGATGCCAAATATGTCAGGCTGTAATGTGTCTATAATGATGCACAAGACATCTACAATATATCCATTTGATGGAATTGTGCAGTCAAAAAAACATTGGGCCTCATGCAAGAACACGTTCGAAAAGATTCATTCTTAAGTGGCACGTACAAGTGATTTAAGAGAATTTGTCGTACTTAGAATTTTCTCAGGTACGAACAAAATTCAGGAGTCGTAAAAAAAATGAGCTCTGTAAATTTTTACAGGAGTTATATGATGGACTATTTCTTGGCCGCAAACAGTAACTTCCAGGAGTCTTCGCTGGTTGCATGGCAACTACTCAAAGCAACAGCTTTTATAGTTTTAAAACACAAAAACCCAACTTGTGTACAACTCACAAACTTGCTCTCTAAATCCCAGCAGCAGCAGTCACTCAGGTAGCGAACCACCAAACCTCTGATGAAGTCAATGAGCAGGATGCTGGCCACTGTGAAGATCATGTCAATGATGGACAGCTTCAGCATCTCCTGGAGACACACCATACACAGACACCCGTGGGTACATCACGTAAATATACAAACATATACAGTTCATTTAACTATTCACCTCTCCTGCTCAATGTCTAGCCGTGTGTTTCAGCATTCTGCCGTCTGCACATCAGGGACTTGGGGAGAAGACATTAGAATGTTTCTTCTGATTAAGATGAGCATGTCAGAAATGTCTATGACAATTATCGTGCAGTTTACTAATGTTTAACAGTGTGTACATCAACAGAAGGCAGAGACGGCCTTCATGTATACATTTGTAGCTGGTCAGTCGGTCGATCTGCAACTTTGGTCTAGACTGAAATGTCTCAATAACTATTGGATGGACTGCCATCAAATTTCATAAAGACATTAATGTCGCCCACAGGATAAATTGGAATAACTTTGGTGATTCCCCTGACATTCCTGACAAAATGTACTAATAATTTTGTTTATGACCTAATATCGGCTAAACTGTGTTTACTGCTAATTAGCAAATGTTTGTATTTTGTATTCTGATTAATGACATCTATACTTTGTGCTAGTATTCAATATCTCTAATTCTGACCAATTCATGGCCCATACATTTTTTATATTCATTTTTTCAAAGCCACTGAAACAGCATTCCCCCCCATACTGTATACGACACACCTGTTTTTTTTAAAGACAGCATGAACAGAAACACAGTGAATCTGACATTTTCATTTCGACAGTGAGCCACTTTCAGACTTGGTCCTTAATCTGATACACATTTGAATTGTATAAATGTAACCTCCGTCTGAACATTTTTTCAACATTTTTCACTGGACCTAGTTTCCACTGAAGAAAGGTAAGACATATGCCATGTGAATATAAAGTGTATAGCAATCAGAAGAAAGAACCTGTCCAACGTAGGTCTCCCAGCACTGGTCCTGCTGAGAGCGGGTATTCTTCTCAAACAGAACGGTCTGATTGGAGACGGTCCCTGAGCTGCTCCTGCCACTGTTAGTAACGTCCAGCACCATGGCGATGGTTGCTGTGGTGCTGTTGCGATGCTCGGAGATCTCAGTAACCAGGGTGGAGAGGCTGCCTACCTCAGGCTGAGAGATGGTGGCCAAGAAGGAGCTGGAGTCAGACCAGTTACCTGGATTCACTGGGATCTAGAAGACAAATATAGTAGGGTCCATCAGCAGCTAAGTGCTATGCTACTATTATATGGGCAACTAATAATGCATTGTATTAGGTATCAATAATCAATAGTTCTAGCATGTTACTTCCCCTAAAATCCCAGGATGTCATTTTCACATTTCTGTTCATATTAAACATAACACTGTAAATAAGTTTTAGAGGTGTTGGTGGGTGTATTTGAACTTTGGACAGAGCCAGGCTAGCTGTTTCTCCCTGCTTCCTGTCTTTATGCTAAGCTAACACAACCTGACTCCAGCTCTGTACTAAACACACAGACATGAGATTGATATCAAACCTCTTCTCATCTCACTGTAAATAAGCATGTTTCTCAAAATGTTGAATAACTAATAACAAACTGTAATAAAACAAATTTGTGTTTGTAAAAATACATAAAACCATACAGTGTGACATGGTTTTCCTGTTAGAAAAGATTGGTCTAACTATCACTGATTAGACTGTAGGCAGGTTTGGGTGAAACAGCTTTAGTTATTTGTAGTTAGAAGAAAGATTATCAATGTACATTTATTAAATAACCGAAAGACAATCTGACATTGATAAGTTCATACATAAAGTGCTGTCAAAGTATTAGCAACAACAGCTTTTTTGCATACTGTGAAACAGAGAAATATGGCCATCCCATATCTTTTCATCACCACCTGACCTGAATGAAATGGTCATGGGTCGGTTTGTTCAAATTACAAAAAATACATATTTTTCTACTTGCAACTTTCTACCAAAGAAATAGTCCCTCTAAAAACTCTAAAAAGAGATGTTGCTGTGCGAAGTTTTTCAAATGTCATTTTTTTAATTTTATGAGGAGCACAAACAAAATTCCACTCACCAAAATAGTTTGGGGGCGCTGGCAAAGGTTTCAAGAGATCTCAAGACCTTGGTACATTAAACTGAAACTGTCTGTGTGGCCACACACCACTTGAGGTAGGTGAGTGTAATTTGGGTGAACTAACTCTGGGATTGTTACAACCTGTGATCACTCATGCTGCTGCCCTACCTGACTCCATTTTTATGATGCGGACACATCTCCCGATGTCTGCAATGAAGCTGATTTTATCATAACTGAAAGGAATGATGGCCAGAACGATGAAAAGAAGACCTAAGAAGCTAAACAAAAAACAGATGCTTCTATTTTTCTATACTCACAGCAGAGCTCATACTGTTGACCTTATCAAGGAGGGCAATGATGAGGCTGTAGAGATTCCCCAGGTATAAAACAAGCACTCTGTAAACACGTAAACATATGACCAATGTTAGTGTGCAGTCAGACCTGTGATGTATTACACAGTGTGTAATTAATGCTGCATTAGGCAGCAGTTGTTGGGGTGATGGAGCACCTGGCCAGCTGGAAGCGCAGCGAGGTTCGTGGGTGGTACATCTCGAGCTGAGCCACCAGCTCGAAGGCAGACGGAGCAATCATGGTGATGAGAGAAACCACTACACTCACCTGGAGAGAGGAAGGACATGGAAGTTACTGACATGAAGGGTGTATTCCAAAATTCTTAAACTGAAAATCATTATACAGTTTGCATTATATATCTCTATATATATCTCTCTCTCTATCTCTATATATATATATATATATATCTCTCTCTCTCTCTCTATATATATATATATATATATATATATATATATATATATATATATATATATATATATATATATATATATATATATATATATATATATATATATATATATATATATATATATATATATATATATATATATATATATATATATATATATATATATATATATATATATATATATATCTCTCTCTCTATATATATACCTGCATGAAAGTGTACGCTCAATGGCAGGGTAATAATAGCAGAGCAGACCCACCACGGCTGGAAACGGAACAGTACTGGAAAAGTATATGGGAAAGGGAGGCATCACACAACAGCGATGCACAGTGGCTGGCAGCCCTGAGAAAGGACCACAGCAACCTCCCTGAACAGAATCCAGTCACCATCACAGCGGCAGACATCCAAGAAAGAGTCTCAGGTATGAAAAACTGGACAGCACCGGGCCCTGACAGGATCCACACCTACTGGCTAAAGAAGCTCACTGCACTCCATGAGCGCCTAGCAGCACAAATGAACCAGCTGCTAAGAGATGGGACGCACCCTGAATGGCTTACCGAAGGGCGCACAATCCTGATCCTGAAGGATCCCGCAAAGGGTACAGTCCCATCCAACTATCGGCCAATAACCTGTCTCTCCACAACATGGAAGCCCATGTCAGGCATCATCGCGGCTAAGATAAGTGGACACATGGATCAATACATGAGCAAAGCACAGAAGGGCATTGGCAGAGGAACCAGAGGAGCCAAACACCAACTCCTGGTTGACAGAACAGTCACCCAAGACTGCAGGCCCGACACACCAACCTGTGCACTGCCTGGATTGATTACAAGAAAGCATATGACTCAATGCCGCACACATGGATCACTGAATGCTTAGAGATGTACAACATCAACAGGACTATATATATATAGATATAGATATATATCTATATATATATATAGATATCTATATAGATATATTATAAATAGACACTGCCGACTGTCTCTCCTTTATCAGCAACGATGTGAAAGCCTTTATTTTTTGATAAATTTGATCTGAATTGAAATGTGTTCATCAGGCTCAGTCCTCACCAAGTGTGACGAATGTTTCATCCCAGCACTTAAACTAATTAAATGACAAATATGTCATAATTTGGGGGAGAATCTAAAATAATACACGAGACACCTAGAATATTTAGATTTGGTGGAATGATGCACCAATAAAAACACGGTGTTGTGAGTTTGAATATTTCACTCTGTGTAATTACCATATAACTTCAATGTATTGAAACAAGCAGAAACAGAATCATTAAGTGTAAAAAAACATGTTTCTAAACCTGATGGTACCGTCAGTGTCAGGAGATCGTGTCTACAGGGGGAGAGTGCACAGGCACAGGTAATAGTTGATTAATCATTTACATCATTTATCAAACATCTGATGGTAAGGCTGGGCACTGGGCTTTGATATCTTTACGGTACCAACCAATTTGCTTCAGAATTGGTACTAGCGAGTACAGTATTGGAAAAACTTTCAGTCACTACTACATATCAATTCTAATCTCTTATACACAAAGACAATAAAACCACTTTAATGAACCAGGTAACACTGAATTAGCAAATTTAAGTTGTTGAGAAGATTCTTCTATAGTGTATAAAAATTAACGTGTGATGGGTGTATGCGACAGTTTAGCCTAATTAGCCGCATATCTTAATATTTGGTAAATTCTTGAAGACTTTGAGGCTGAGACCAACCAGCCCCTCCTCCTGCTATCAACGATACCTGCGAAGCAGTGAATCCTTCACATTTGTGTTATTTCTATTCTTCATCATTTGTTTTTCTCGCACAAATATCTAAAGAAACAGATAAGCAATATAGATAGGAGTGGCCGTATCAGTGAAATTGCAACAATACCCATCCTTATGTGCTGGTCACATGTAGCTTTAAAAATGTGAGGATCTGTTTTTCTCTGTTTCATGTCACTGTAAATTGAATATCTTTGGGTTTTTGGAGGGTGCACGGTGGCAGAGCGGCTAAAGCTCCTGCCTCCCAATAAGGAGATCATGGGTTCGTGGGATCGATTCCCGGACCAGACCAACATCACACAATGAATGAATGAATGTGAGAGTGAATGGTTGTCTGTCCTTGTCTGTGTCTGTGTTAGCCCTGCGACGAGTTGGCCACTGTCCAGGGTGTACCCTGCCTAAGGCCCAAAGTCACTGGGATAGGCTCCAGTCACCCGCGACCCCTAACGGGACCAAGCGGTAGAAAATGGATGCATGGATGGGTTTTTGGAAGTTTTGTTCAGACTAAATAAGCAGTCTGAAGACTAAATGATTGATAAATAAAAGATATTAAATGGATAAATCCGCAATTACTTTACTTATATTGCCGTATAATAACATTTAAAAACATCAGAATTATCCATCAGAAGTGGATCATTTTGCCATCATGGTTCCAATGACAATGATATTTTGATTCAGAGCTGAACACTGAAGTGATCGTGGAATCAGTGGGCTGATAGAACAGCAGCTGTGAGCTGTCACAGATGGAAGTTCACATTCTCTAGTCGTCTTCCACTGGATCAGTCTCAGGTCTCCACTTTCATTGATTCCTTGGAACTGTACTGTCTATGGGATAATCTAATCAAACTAATGATGATGAGGATGATGATGTCTGCTCTGCTCTGCTACCTCATTCTTCTCCCACAGCGTCAGCTCCGGCTTCTCCTGCTCTAGTTTCTGAGAACGGTCCACCACAAAGTAGATGATGTAGATGCTGCCGGCCAGAGACAGCAGCACCAGGATGTTGGCTAAGATACGCAGACTGATCAGAACTGCCCTGAAGAAACACACAAATACGCAGAAATATATCGATCAGTTCAAGATCACAAATTTCATCTTCAAAAATCTTGCAGTTCTTCAAAATTTGAATTGCTTAAAAAGTTGTATATATGTATTTATAGCTGGAAAATTATGCAAAGGCAGCTGGGAACTGTTTCAGGCAGTCATCTGGAGACTGCCTCTACACACACATGGCATAGTCTTCTCACTGCACATCCAACACACCCAGCTGTCAGATCTCTGCTCAGATGGATTTGAAAATGATTCAAAGGGGAAACAAGCCTGGTGGCTTATGGAGTCACTGCTTGGTTGTTTCAGTTGACCTATTAGGAGGAACACGAATCACTAATCAAGAACATGCACAGAAAACATGCAAAACCAAGAAACAAATAACAAAGACACCTACAGGCTGGTATCCTTCTTCTTTTCCTGCTCCTCGACAATGGCTTCCTGTGCATAAAAACATGTGTTATTATGTGTTCTGTGCATGAAAAGTGTTAGAGATACATTAATACAGAAATCCAAGAGGGGAAAAGAGATTTCCTTGCTCAGACATCTTGCTAAAGTCCATTGAGACTGTAGTTTGTGTGTCCATGTGTGTCTCTGACCCTGATGTTGTTGACGATAGCAGCTCCTTTGCTCTCTGCAGCCTCTGGGTTTCCTATCAGGTAATCCCAGGCACAGAAAACTCTCCAGCAGAATGTGAAATTCTCATCCGAGGCGCTGGCCAGGCTCAGACGAGAGTTCTTGGCCATTCTGCAGGAGTATTATTATTTAGAGCACATTATCAAACCATACAATATATTATTATACAGTAGCAACATTTCTAGGATGGTGAAGTTAGTCTTTGTTGTGATTTTGTGACCTTTCCTCTGGCACCACCATCAGGAAATTGAAATGTATCTATTCTAATGGTTGGTTGCTGTGAAATTTACAATGCATATTCATGGGAATACCACATTGACTTTGCTATGGTTCCTCCCTCAGGACAAACCCACTACTCTTAAGGCTCTAAGAATGATCAATGTATCATTCTTAGATATGCTCGGTCTGTCCACTACATTTGTATTGTGGGGGGTAATGAACATTGCTGCCTCTAGGAGACACTAAAGGGACTTTAGACCGTCAAGGTGTGGTCACGCCAGCAGGGGTGGGGCTACAAGCGGTGCTAGATGCTTTGTGTCGTAGTGATGACTTGCTGGGCTAGCTGACAAACTACTGTAGCTGGCGAGCTAACCGCTAACACACTAGCCAGCCGGGACATGCTAGCGCTAAATAGTTAATAGGAGCGTATCTATGTTCCCCAGCTCATTATCCTCTTAATATGACACATTAAGGAAACTGTTCAAAGGGTTTTATGTTCTCAGCAATGTTTTTCCCTATGTCAAATGTTCAATGTATGTTACCCTGGGTCAATATGTTGAAATCACCCAGCTACAGCTACAGCCTACTGATGTTTTACTCCTTGAAACCTACAGCCTCAAATTTGTGGCTGAACAGATTTTTACCATTCAAACTGCATTTGAAACGTTCTTTTGCAATTTGAACTGCAAAAATAGCCCATACCAATCTCTTACAATGTTGATTATATCAAGAGACACACACGGTCAAAACTCAACTCAAAGCTAGACCAACTCAGAACAGAAGAAGAGCAACAGAACAACTTTGAGAGGACGCAGCTCTGGAAAGGTACAAAATCATTTCATGAGGTTCAACTTACCGTGATCGTGTGAGTCTCCTCTTTCAAACCGTAATGTGAAACTCTATGATAGTCATGGTTATTAGTGGTTAAAGCCACCTGACTCATACATTTATGAATGCAGGCTGAGGAAAATCGCCTAACCCAAAGTTACAATATGGCACATTTGAACATACAATAATGGTTTACAAGTAAAGAACTACTTCATTTTCTTTTTTCTTCCTGGGAGATAAAACAGTTTTTTTCTTTTGTCAAACTTGATATCAGCCTTCTAAAAATATTTTATGTTCATATATATATATATATATATATATATATATATATATTTTCCCATTCCAAAATGTCTTTTTTTGTTGTTGTTGTTGTTGTTGTTTCAGGCCTCATAATTGCTGGGGGATCATGAAGCCATAACAGTACTGAACAAAATGAGACCAAACTTGAATGCTTGCAAACAATATATATTGGAGCCTATACAAATAGGGAAAACAGCTAAAACGTTTATTAGACTAGATTAGGTTAAATAATTTAATAAAAGCAACAAACACTTGACATTTGTTGATATCTAAAATGATCTACCACTAATATTTGCCCTCCACGTTCCCTGCCACAGTCTTGGCTTCGTGTCCTCTGACTGAATTGCATCTTTGAGTGATTTGAACATATATCGACTACACATCTCAACATGCACTGATTACCACACGGTGTCCAACAGCAACTACAGATAAAATGAGGAAAGAATAGCATAGGCTACTTTGAGACATAAACATTACATTAAAGAGGATACTGTAAAGTTTCTACACTACACTGTTTTCCTGGCCATTGTTTTACCTATATGTTTTAACTTGGTAAATGTTTTCAGTCATTGTACGTGTGGATCTTAAGTGATTTTAAGCTGGCTGCCTCTACTGCTACTCAGCTCAGTTTGTCTTTAGCCCGGCGGCTAGGCTAGCCGGTCGCTTTTACTAAGGATTTTAAGCTTTTAGCACTTTTATGGACTTTACTGTGGATTTTAAGCTTTGAGCACTCTCACGGACTAACTGCAAGCCTGAAGGCTGAATGTGGATCTTGTCACTGTCTCAAAGCTGAAGAAAAGTATCGCCTGTCTGGAAGCTGAGCTCAGAGAAAGACCAGCTCATCCTGAAGTTCTCCACTGTTGCCTCGGCCCAGGCAAAACACCTCACAGTCCTCAGCTCCTCTGGCTGCGGCAACTGGAACACAACCATCCCATCTCACTCCCCAGACTGCTCCACTCCAGAACTGGACAATGATCCCACTCTTCCGTGGCTCGGCTCCATCATCACAGCCTGAAGATCCATGGCTCTCCATGCGTGTAAAGCCCAAAGCAAGTGCCATTTCTACTCCTTACCGAGCCCCAGTGGATGCACGGTCATTCGTTGGCGGGGGTAGTGAGAAGGCTACATTGAGTTTGACTCCATGTCAACCGGAGCACTGGACTGTAGCCTGCAAGGACAGACATGGTGCAAAACGCCCGCCGCCTCGTCCTTTACATCGGGACCTCCCGAAATCCAACAGGTTTGACATCCTGGATACGCAGGACTTTCCTCCACTGGAGGGATGCTCCCTTTTTCCAGCAGTCAAGTCTTCCTCCTCCTCTGAAAGTTACTGAAAGACGCCGTGATCAGGAGAAGCTCTGGAGGTCTCATTCGTCCAGAGACAGCAGAGAACCCCTCTGCTAAGAAGGACGCCACCCCCTCGCCGCAGCAGTCCCCGGCCACGACTATCCCAGGGACAGCTAATGGAACTCGGCGGTCTTCACAATCATCGACTCTGCCTCCTCTCCTCCCCCCAACTACACTGATAGTTGGAGATTCCATTCTAAGGAATATCCGCTTCGTTAACGTGGTCACACACTGCTTTCCCAGAGCTACGACCCCTGACATCCTCGAAAAGCTCCCCGGACTTCTGGCTGCACTCCCGACGACTATCACAAAATCATAGTGCATGTCGGCACCAATGACACCGCCCGTCAGCAATCGGAGCTGACAGACTTCATCCGCCTCTTTGACCTGCTCAACAGCACTGGAAAGCATGCTTTCATTTCAGGTCCAGTTCCTACACTGGGTTGTGGAACTGTCCGTTTTAGCAGGATCCTCAGCCTTCATACCTGGTTCCAGTCTGTCTGCAGCACCCATGACGTTGGTTTTATTCAAAATGTTAACTTATTCTGGGATTGCTCTTCCTTGGTTGCAGGAGATGGTCTTCACCCAAACAAGTCAGGTAGTCGCATGCTGGCGGATAACCTGCAGCACGCTGTGCTGTCCTCCTCACGTAGGTGACTGTTTCCATCACCTGTCTCCCATCGCTCTTCTTCTTCCTCTTCTCTGCCCACCATAAACAGCCATGCACCCTCTGCTGCCACTAACTCCCCCTTGTGGACTGATCATAGTGCTGCTATTTGGAGCCCGGATCCCTCTAGCGCTACTTTTAAAATTCCTGTGGTAATTTCGGATAGGTCCTTAATGCGAAACAGACACAGCAGACACAGCAATAATAATAACTTAATAAATATCCAGGCCAGAACCCTACCTCCACTCTCAACCTCAAATCTGAAGCAGCACAGACTTTTTAAGATGGCTCTTCTTACTGTGAGATCCCTCTCTAACAAAATGTTTATTTTAAATGATTTTATCTCTTCTACTGATTTAGATTTTATGTTTTTAACAGAATCCTGGTTACGTCCTGGTGATCAAAGTCAGCTGGTTGAATTGTGCCCTCCAGATTATGACTTTAGGCGCCCTAGGGTTTGTGGTCGAGGTGGGGGCCTTGTTACTGTCTATAGGAAGCATTTAAAGTGTGACCTCATAGCTTGCAATGATTTTTCCTCCTTTGAAGTGCTCATGTTTAAACTTGGTGGCCCCCTCCCGGTCATATTTGCTATTATTTATCGCCCACCTAAACCAGCTTGCTCCTTCTTATTGGAACTCCCTGATTTTGTATCCAGTCTTGTTTTAAATTATGATAGAATTGTTCTTTGTGGTGACTTTAATATTCATGTTGATGACTCCTCTAATGCCCTTCCTGCTGATTTTTTAAATATCACTAACTCTTTTAACTTTCAACATGTGTCTGGCCAAACTCATTCCCATGGCCACACCTTAGACCAGTCTTTACTTTGGGCCTGAAAACTCCATCTGTGGAAATCAGGGACATGTTTGTATCTGATCACCTCTGCATTGTTCTAACTGTGAATTACAGGCTGCTAGTACTGTCTTATCCTGCCCTAAGTACACACGCGTCCTTAATGAGCATTAAGTGCCTCAAAATTCTGTACACTGTTCAATTCTCCTGGCAATGTGTTTCCCAATTCCTCCAACACCAATGATTTGTTTGATTCTTTTAACTACCTGTGTTCTTCAAACTTAGACCTCATAGCTCCTCTGAAAAATAGACCAAACTCAAAGACTAGAAAACAGCCATGGTTAAATGACAGTATTCGAAGCTGTAAAAGGAAATGCAGAAGAGCAGAACGCAGATGGAAGAAATCAGGTCTCCAGGTCCACTTTGTGGCTATGAAAGAGTTATTACTCCTTTATAATAGGAAAGTGAAGGATGCAAGAACATATCATTTTTCTGCACTTATTTCTGCCCATCAGCACCACCCCAGATTCCTATTTAAGACTGTGGACCAGTTAGTTAACCCAGCCTCACCTTGTGCCCCTGCTGATTGTGAAAAGTTTCTTTTGCACTTTGCTGGTAAGGTGGAGTTAATAAGATCAGATATCATCCTTAATCCTGCCATTTTACATGTAGATCACCTGCTCAGGGATTCTTTGAGCAATTTTTCTGCTGTTACTCTGCCTGAACTCGCAGACATCATGGCCCCTTTGAGAGTACCCTCCAGCCCTCTGGACAAAATCCCAACTAGGTTTTTATTGGAAGTTATGGATTGTATTGCGCCCCTTTTACAAATTATTTTTAACAGCTCACTGTCTACTGGCTGCTTCCCAGATTACTTTAAAACTGCTTGTGTCCAGCCAGTCCTAAAAAAAACCTGGGCTTGATCCCACCCTCCTGGATAACTCCAATCTGGATCGCCCAATCTCCAAACTGCCTTTTATTTCGAAGATTCTCGAAAAACTTGTATCTAAGCAGCTTCTTGCTGCTGTGGATAACAATAATACCTTCGAAAAGTTCCAATCTGGCTTTCGTCAGCACCACAGCACTGAGACAGCCCTTCTCAAAGTCACTAATGACCTTTTAATGAATGTCGATGCAGGCATGTGTTCAATTCTTGTGCTGTTGGACTTAAGTGCTGCCTTTGACACAAGTGATCATGGCATTCTTTTAGATAGACTGAGGCACTGGGTGGGCATATCTGGCACTGCACTAGACTGGTTCTCATCTTATCTGTCCAATAGGAAATTCTGTGTCAGCATTAATAACTTCATGTCATCCTTCTCCCATATAAAGTACGGCGTGCCTCAAGGTTAAATTCTGGGACCAATGCTGTTCTCCTTATACATGCTTCCTTTGGGTGATGTCATCCACTACATGGGATTTCTTTTCATTGTTATGCAGATGACACACAGTTGTACCTCTCTGTCAAGCCCACTGACCTTAGTACGCTGAGTTCTCTGCAGGACTGCCTGTCTGACATAAAAAACTGGATGTTGATACATTTTCTTCAGCTCAACTCAAATAAAACTGAAATCCTTGTTATTGGGCCCCAACACATCACTAAAGAAATACTGCCATCTAATGGTAACCTGTCACAACATATCAAGCCTGTTGCAAGAAATCTTGGTGCCCTGTTTGACAGCAATTTATGTTTTGAGCAACATATTACTAAGCTTGTCCAATCATGTTTTTATGACATCAGAAACACTGCAACTGTTGTACAGGCTTTTATCTCCTCACACCTCGATTATTGTAACAGCCTGTTCACTTGTCTTAATCAAAAACTTCTGTTCTGTACAGTCTGCAGTCATTTCAAAGTTTTTGAAATGACTGCAGACTGTACAGAACTCAGCTGCTAGGCTTTTAACCACGACCACATCACACCTGTTTCAGCCTCTTTACATTGGCTCCCTGTTTGTTTTAGGATTGATTTTAAGATCTTGTTGATTACTTTTAAGGCTCTTCATGGCCTGGCTCCAGATTATATTTTAGACCTTGTAATCCCTTATGAACCTTCACGTAGTTTGAGATCTTTGGGCAAGGGTCTTCTGTCTGTTCCTGAGTCCAGGATGAAAACTAAGGGGGACAGAGCTTTTGCCATCAGGGCCCCGAGGCTCTGGAACAACTTGCCCGTAGAAATTAGGTTGTCTGAGTCAGTGTCTTCTTTTAAGCCTCTTCTCAAAACACATTTTTATCGGAAAGCATATCCTGATTTTACCTGTCTGTTTATTTTATTGCTTTTGTGTATTTTATGTATTTTATTTCTTTATATTTCATCATTCACTGTGGTATTTTATTTCTTTTGTTGTGAAGCACTTTGTACTTTGTTTTGATAAGTGCTCTATAAATAAAGTTTTATTATTATTATTACTATAATAATAATAATTTGTAATCAATAATCACATAATTGTATTATTTTTTAATATTTGTAAAACTTTTAAATCACTAGAAAGACTGATGTTAATTGTGTGTTACGTGTTATATTAAGGGAATATAGCACTGGGGAACATGGGAGGGATGAGCCCGTCACAATAGCGCAACAAGTTCACACAATTTGTTTAAGACACATATTTGTGCCATCAACTCCTGCCTCATAACTGTGTGCAAACCATGCTTCTTTTATGGAACAGTTTATACTCTCCGTCCTCTCAAAATTCAGCACTGTCAAGATGATTTGCTGATGGTCAACGGCACAAATTTGCCTGTCAGAGTTCACTAAAGTTGAACTCCAAGCAAAAGATTTGTGTTGATTTACTTCGCCCCTGTGCGCAGATCTGCTGGTGTGACCAGGCCATTAGACTATTTTTGTATCAATCTCTGATTAGCTATTCAGCTATTGTCAGCAATTGTCACCTTTCAGTGAGCAACAGGTTTTTTTGCGACACACTACATGATCTAGTCATTATATAAAACAGACCTGATCAGAACACTTGATGAACAGGTCAGAACAAGTCATCCTCAGGCATTACTTCACCTTATTATATCATCAAATCATTATCAAATCAGTATGAGTTGTAAAGAGCGCAATGATTACTTTCTTAACAGAATGATGAAACTGTAGGCAAAGACAGCCATCCCAACCAGGAAGTAGGCGAGGGGCAACCGGTACCCTGCACTGCCAATTTTCCTCACCCTGCCATAGTAACCATAGAATAACACCGAGTACTGCAGGTAGCCCTGTGGAGATACAACACACACACAACTAGTGTTCACAACAAGCACAAGGAGGTACAGTACATGATGACATGACAAGGAAATCAACTACATCTATAGTACAAAGGCCATGCAGTCTAACACATGAACATATAGCAAAGCAAATAGAATATCATGAGAGATCATCATGAATGCTAAATTTGTTTGATGAATCTTATCAGATACATACTTGGTCCAGAGCAAGGTATCGCAACAACTACAATCTGTGATTGATATTCATGGTGCGTAGAGGATGAATTCTAATGTTTTTGGTGACTCCCTGACCTTTCCTCCAATACTACTGTCACGTGAAATATTAATATGTGTAACCCAGTGACAATAAAGGGTTAAAATATGTATTAATATAATGTTACTGTCCTTATTTGAACAAGTAGAGAGAGGGATCAGCCACTCAGAAATGATAGTTTGGTCAAGTCCCGCCTGTAGCTGACGCACCTGCGTGATCGGGTGTGCAGACAGAGAGGAGACATCGTGTGACGGAGACCGGAGCCAAGAAAATGGATGAGTAGTAGCATTAAAAAGTTGACAGAGTTAGTAAAACATAATGTATCTACAAGCTAACTAATCAACACAGAAGGTAACCAAAGAAAAAGCAACCGGGAACTTGGAAAGTCCCACTTCCTCCTCCATCTATCTCGATAAGCTAGCAGTATGATGCTAATGTTGCCAGTTGTGTGTGTGGTGCTATGTTACCTGCATGTTTATTGAGTTTTGTGGAAATGTTGTGGCATAGCGCTGCAGTTGTTGATTGCTGACAGTGGATTAAAGCAGTAAGCTCTCGTTAGTAACACTAACACTACTGGAAGAGTAACAATTTAACACACAATTCAGCTGGATACTATTGCAGCATACTTATTTTCCTTGTTGCATAGAATAGTTGAGTGAATTGCACAGTGGTAGAGAAGGATGTTGAAATACCATGTTGTCACATTATTACCGTTATCATTTCGAAGAGATAAATGTTTAAACTGTAACATTTTACTGTGGGGAATGTGATAGTTTATGTAATGTTATTTGTACTCACTAGAGAGCAGAGCCATATGTAATATGCATAATGCCTACAATCCTTCCTAATATTAAAGTGAGGTAAAGCTTAATGCTACTGTCATAATGGCTAAATTATTAGTTGTTGGTTAATTAATAATTAAGTACAATAAGGTACAATGATGTATGCTGGTAATGATTCAGATATTGATATTGAGACTTAGTTATTGAACTAGAGTGTAAGGCAAGGCCTGAACGTGTTATCATTGAGCGTTATACTGTATGGATGTGTCACGTTGTTGTTATGCTGTAGTATAATTGTTGTACAACAAATAGACAAAACAAAATCTTAAAGTCCTGTTTGCAAAAAACAGGTCAAGTCTTATGGACAGAATGAGAACCACTTTTGAAGATCCATTCCTATCGATGGAGAGCCTCCCAGCGTGATTCTACCTGGAACGCAGAAATGACTCATCGAATTTTACACCTAGTGGTAGGGTGGTGCCCTACGTCAGGACTGCTACACGTAGCCATAAAGGGGGCACTCTATCACAAGAAACTGTCACTACAGAACTACAGACAGTGGATTGACAAAAGAGATATAGAACACACAGACTTTAAAGACTTGCTGACAAAACTAAAGACTCATTTATTTTAAAGGGTCATTTTTTATTTTAATTCATCTTTTATTCCAATGCTTGTGAGTTATCACCTGCAAATTTGCTGGCTTCATCTACCTGTTAAAATAATGGCTTTTTGTCATTAAGACAGAGGTTATTTTTACCTTAGTGTTCCTTTACGGCATCACTCAGACATGACGGGACAGTTACTGAAAAAGCCACAATGCTTGTGTGATATTTGGTAAGTTTGCGTGAGAGGGAGCGGTGTCACTGCTGAAGAACAGCAGTGACTTGAAAAAGCTGTTAATATGAAGGAACAAGAGTGTTTTCTGTTCTCTCACGTTACATCAGTGATGGATTTAAAAAAACTTAATTTGCTGTTGAAGCCTTAATGACAAGCATAGAATGACAACACATTAAATTGGGGTAGTGGTCAGGTAGGCAGTAATGTAATGTTTGAATAATGGTCCATTGTATCTGTTAGTAACGTGCTATTGACAGAACAGTAAAAGGAAAAAGAGGCTTGCCCCAAGAGACCAGATGGTGTCCAGGTCCTGGGCTGAAGCCAGATGCTCCTTGGGGATAGTTTTACTCCTCGTCGTTCCAAACGGAGCTCCAGTCAGCAGCTAGTACACACAAACACAGATCAATTCAATGCATTATGATAATAATATATCATAGACCTGTTATATACTGTATATACAGGGAGAGAAACACAGAGAAATAGGGTCTCATAGTAGTTAGTTTGATTTAAACTTTTTGTTTAAGATTTTGTTGGGTCTTGGGAAAACAAGACTTTCTTGAAGCATCAAAAAAAGTTTGGCAAGAGTGGAGCAAAAATTCCTTGCAGGTCATTGTAATCAAGTAGTAATCAATTTGTAATCAACTAGTTAGGTTGCTAGCTACATGCCAATTAAAGGAATCATTCAACATTTTGCTTTATTTTTTAGAGTGAGATGAGAGGATCGATCAATCTCATGTCTGTGTGTTAAGTACAGCACTAGAGTCAGGATGTGGTTAGCCTAGTTTCTGAAAAGACTGGAGGCAAGGGAAAATCTGTCTGTCCAAAGTTAAAAAATACATCTATCGATAGGCTTCTGCCGATTAGTGATTGGAACCTATATCAACGATTGAATGGATGATTGACAATTGATTCTTCCTACGCCGATGTTAAGGCAATTTTAACTTACTATCAGAACTAAGATGTTATAATCTCTAGAATCTGTGCCCTACTGTGCATTTGAGATGCTTCTGGTGGGGTGTGGTTGTGTTTATTTGTGCTTTAGAATGTAACCGCCGTGAGACAATCAGAAGATCACATTTTATTTCTCTGATTCACAGGCTTTCTTGCTACTGGCACTCCCTCTCCTCATTCACTCTCGAGCTCGCTGTCTGACTTGTCGGTCTCTCGCAAACAAATGAACACAAACCAAAGGATTCTTCTTGGTATCGCTATTTTTCAGCATAGACTGCAAGCCAGATGCAGACGTCGAAGCTGGGTACACAAAATAAACCAAGTGAGGACACAACTGGGAGAGTATCATATATTTTGGTCCAGAACTGCTGGGCAGAAGGATAAACTGTTATTCGTCAATAATAGCCCCAGCATGTAACTCCGCCTAAACCTACAAACTGTTGTTTTTACTCTGTGTATAGATTAAACAAGATACAAGGTGTTAATTAGTGAGCTAAACAAGGCTAACCACGTCCTGATCACACAGATATGAGACTGATATTGATCTTCTCATATCGGTCTCGGAAAGAAAATAAACCTAGTTCCCAAAATGTTGAACTATTCCTTTAAAGTAAAGTACATAAGAGAACACCAAATTAGACAACAAAATACGTTGTTTATCCATGCCCTCCAGAACGATGGTTAGGGAATGACCGCAGTCATGGTTAAAAAACAACATTGACAGTCGGTAGGAGACAGGGCACAAGTCCAATGTGCTGTTGAATCACCCATCCACTCCAACCTCCTCCCTCTGTGGACTGACACTCTATAACAACAACACACTACTTCCTCCTTTGCACCTGGCAGACGAGGGTCATAATTACTACGGCCACTAGAGGGCACTGTCACTTCAACGTAAACTGTTGTTTCTCTTGGGAGGACAGTCTCGAGAACTACATGTACCTCAAATAGACATATAATCATCCTGAAAAGAACTTGACGTAAAAATATTGCCTCTGACTTGCATGCCCTGGGTCCTACAACAAAATTAAGGAGCATAATTTAAAGGCACAGACATCAAACCTGACAGAAGATTCAATTTTATTTATATAGTGCCAATTCATAACATAAGTTATCTCATTGCACTTTTCCTATAGAGCAGGTCTAGACCGTACTCTTTATAATATTATTCACAGAGACCCAACAAATCCCACCATGAGCAAGTGATTGGCGACAGTGGCAAGGAAAAACTTGGACAGAACCAGACTCAATGGTGGGCGGCCATCCGCCGCTGCCATGTTAGGTTTTGAGAGAGAGAGAGAGAGAGAGAGGTTTTGGGAAGGGGGGGGCACACTGGAAATACCACCTAGAATATTTAAAATGGTAGAAATATAATTGTAGTGTTAATATTAATAATTTTATAATAATAATAGGAATGACAGTTATAGGAAAAATAATGTCAGTGTTAGTAACAGAGCCAATAACAACAACTGTAGTAGCAGTCATCGAGCAGGAACATGGGGGCAGCAGGTGGCCCACAACCACAGATCCAGACTCTGCGACTCCGGGGGCAGAAATATCTGCTGAAAGAGACAGAAGGAGAGAGGAGAGAAACGAGAAAGCACAGAACTACGGGAGAGAAAAGATGTTGAGTTAGTAACGTGCAGTAGCATCCATGATGTTTGATGTTGGATGATATTACTCACTAAGTAGAGGTGAGATAGAGGTGGGATGTGTGAGCCGAGACAGTGGTAGGTTAGTCCCAACAAACGATGGAGGGAGAGAGAGATGAAAAGGAAATAAAAGATTTGGCGTTGGGAATGATAGGATAAGTCATGTCTGGGGAAATTGCTTGCATCTGCATGTCAGTAACAACCATAAATCCAGCAGCATTGTTTCCCTCTGTCCTTTGTTCTCATCTACAGTTTGTGCTTTAACTGGTCAAGCTGAAGCTGCTGGAGAATCACCAGGCTACGAACTCTGATCTGTACTTATGAACAAAAAAATTACAGAGGTGAAGAAGCCAACAAAGACTCTAAGGATTAAACATAATACAACATTAATAATGTTGCAAGTGTTTTGTATTAACAGGCCAGAAAATTCTACAATCAGTGATTGAACAGGAGTGTGTAAAGTTTTTTCAGTGAGCACTTAGTAGTGACACTAAGCAATTTGTTTTTGTATTTACCATTTGTTACATATATGGAGAGATAAAAGACAAGATAAATTTTAATTAAAGAAAGTGACAGTAGAGCTTTTTAAAAGACTGTTTGATGAAAGTTCAGTCGTCAGATGACAAAAGTTAGTTGTCTATTTAAAATAGATTTTGTCATTTCGCTGAAAAAACATTATTGGGAGCGCAGTGGAGGGCCTTAATGTTTTTCCCTTACCCCAGACTTTTATTTTATTTCAGATATGTGTATCTTTATGGATGTTGTTGATTAAGCAATATTAGATGTGTCATGCGAATAATGACGTTAAAGCACACCCTCTAGTGTAATATTGCAATAATACAACAGTTACCAACAAAAAAAAGATATAATCCAAATGTATTCATATTGTCAAGATAGTGTTATTTCTGTTTCAGTAGCAACAGAGACGACTTCTAGTCCCTGTTGAGTCAGCCAGCCAGCTTGAGCTAATGCTTTCTAGAGATCATGGGGTTTCCCAAACTGAATAAATACCACACATCTAAACACAAAACTGCCTTGCTGCTCAATCTTGTTGTAACTAAGATATCTGCTGAAAAACAAAATCCATGGACAGATTTGACATGTATTTTTAAGCTAGTAGCGCCGTGTCACCGAATCAGCGGCCCAGCTGATGGAGGATGTCAGAGCGTAACATCAAGGCCGAACAGTTTCCATGTGATCCAAACATTTCCAATAACTCCAAAGCCGCGTAAAGTCCAAAAGTCCAAATTTATTGAAAAAATATAGATGTAATCATTTCAAAAAATTCACAACATGTTTTTATCTAACAAAATATTCTGCTCCAATCCATGTTTGTTGATGTTTAACCTTTCAAAACCAACATTTTCACTGCGGTCACTGTTTGCTCTCCGGCTTACCGCAAACCAGGGAGGCAGCACCTGGCGGAGTAATGTTTTTAGTGATGAGCACAGTGTGCTGTCATGCTGATTTGAGCACGTTCTAAATGTCTAGTTGACCAATCAGATTGCTTGGTCGGAACTACGTTATCTCTACCAATAGTACACACATCTGCACACAGCTTTCTCCCTCTCTTCCGCACATCGAATTTACAGACTTGATTTTACAGATGGAAATTAACGTGTTTACATATTTACACTGTGCTCTTTGGAAAGGCTGAGAATGTGGGGGGCGTGGTGCCGATCAGTAGAGCTGCCGCCTTGGCTCAGTTCATTGCCTCAGTAGCTGTAATAAGCATTTATTTAGCAGATCTTTCTTCAAAACTAGAGAGTAGAGAGAATTATAATTAATTTGCAATTGCTAATTCTATGGCTAATGTGTAAATCTGTGGCTATAGTGAAAAGTATGTTTCAATTTATATATTAAGGTTTAAATGAGGACATACTATTTTAAATCTGTAAGCTTTGCATGTTTTAGTTATTAATTGGGAATAGAGTTGTACCACCTTAATAATGTCAGATTATTGTTGTACTGATGTATGTGATATACTGAATCAGATTGAAAAGAAAAAAAAACTGATTGCTCTCGAAAGAAATCACCAACCACTAAATCAGAAATCACTGTTAACCCAACTATTCACACATGATTCACATATTGATATGCAGTATTATATATGAACATTTGCATAGTATACAGTGTCAGGGACTTGCTGACCTCAGGTAGGACGATGAAGGCTCCAGTCATGATGGTGAGGACGATGTTGATCCCAAACAACCAGCGGAGGAAGATGAAGTAGGAGGCCACGCCCGACCCAAAGTGACCTCAACAAGACAGAGGAAACATCTGACTGAGATTGACCGACATGCTGCATTATCTTCACACGCAAACAGTGATGTCTGGTACACAACCAATATTAACAAATATCAATTATATTTTCAAAACAGCTTTAATTAATCTTTCTGTGCCCTGAAAAAGTCAATCATTATATGACTTACACCATATAGTATGACCATATTAATGGATAAGTGTCCAGAACAAAATGAATTTAGGTCTAGGTAAGTCAAGTACTAAAATGGTTTGTCAGCTGAGAGTAGAGGGGGTTGTCCTCCACTACATCCCTGGATATGACAGTACTTTACAGATATCAAATAAAATAAATGATAGCATTTTGATAGAATTACTTTAATTCTGTAGAGCAAACAGAAAACTCACTTTCAATTTTCTTGATCCTTACTTCCCAGGGAATGAACAGAACCACAATGTTGTAAAGCACACGGGAAAGTTTCTTCAGCAGCTGCAGGAGGAGAAACTGGGGTTTAAAGAGCACTGAGAAACTTCTGACTTACTGTAACCTCTATCAGACACACATCTTCACAATGGACAGTAGTCATGATGTGTTGACTGTGAATTTATTTGGCCATGTAGCAATGGTTCAAGATAAACTCCACCTCTGAGAATTGGGTTTATAACTATAGAAATCTATAATGAAATATTATAGCAGCTTATTTAGTCACTGTCGTGTTGCATCTCAAACTGGAATCATTATCATTAAGTATATGGATCCATTCATACTGCAAGGCACACAAATGAATATCAAATTGCTGTTCATATCTGATCAGGTTGGATGACAGAACAGTTTATGATAATAATGATGAAAAATTGGGTGATTGAAAACCTAGAAAACAAAAACAAGCGCAGAATTGAGTAGGACATAAAATCATATCTATCCTATGACTCATATCTA
Source organism: Siniperca chuatsi (assembly GCF_020085105.1). Taxonomy (NCBI): domain Eukaryota; kingdom Metazoa; phylum Chordata; class Actinopteri; order Centrarchiformes; family Sinipercidae; genus Siniperca; species Siniperca chuatsi. Next base: position 35,788,364 of record NC_058042.1, read on the forward strand.
ATAGCAATATGAACATGCAGAAGTGTGTTTAAAGATGAGCTGCGAGGTAAAATGATTGTTTTTTTCAATGGTGTCCGGTGGCGAGCGAGAGCGTTATAATGGCTGTTTCTGGTTAAACAAAAACATCTCTGTAGGGATCCTTTCCATAATGTTGTCAGATACTTAGAATAACAATCTGAGCCTGTCAGTGGCAAAAACAAGTACTTTGATGGGTGCATTTGTCCCCAAGGATTACATTGCAGTCATTGCAGCCAATTTTGCGGCTGCCTTTTCACATCTAATTCAGTGAATTAAGGGTTAATTTCAACCACACCAGAGTTGGTGATTGTTGGAACAGTGGAAAGACTAACAAAGATAGTTTTGGTGAGTTATATTTTGTTTCTGTCCAGTTTGAATGAAGTGCATTTTATGATGCTCTGCAAGGTAAAATTACTGTTTTTCTCAATGGAGTTTGGTTGGCCGTGGCACCCATTTGTTTTGGTCTGAGATGCTGATGCTCTAGTGCGACATTTAGTGGCGGTGAATGTTGTTTACAGCTCCTTTATGGTTGCATAAACTAAGAGGCTGAGGTTAGGCAAAAGGTTGTGGACATAACTGTCACCTGCATGCCCATTAGAGATCTTTGTCAAAAAAAATGTAAATCATAGGTGTTTCAAGTGTTCAAGCAAACAACCAGCCAGCCAAGATGTCTCAGGCGAATGGCATTAATGTCTCTGCGTGTTATTACAGTACATTGCTGACAAATTTGCAGTGTTCAAACACAAGTCTCATGCATCACTCAGGACGTAACTTTGTAGCACATGTACATGTAATCCACATAAGAACTGAAACAGTGTGAAGCTCTGTGAAGCTTTTCACATCTTATGTGATGAAAAATAAAATCAGAACTGAGATGATGATTATTAATCAAGATAAGGTCTACTGGACCAATGATTTTCAACTGGGAGCCAAATTGTAGAATTAATAACTCATCACACTGCTCACTAGAAGTCAATTTATTTTAATAGGGCCAGAGCAGCCTGAACATTTTAATTAAACTGAGCTATAACAACAGGCTATAAATTCACTCATGCTGCCGTGCTACAGCTGCATAGCTCTCTTTCTCCCTGTCTTCCTATCTGTATATGTGTGCATGTAATACAGAGAGACAGATAAAGTAGATACAGTATATGTGTGTTCATCCCACAGGAGGAGAAAAGCTTTGTTAAAATAAAAACTCAGCAGCTCGCACAAAAGCAACATGTTTTATTATTCTGGCTCTGATCATCAAGTTACTGCAGTGCAGTGAAATTACACAAAGAAGCTCCTCCCGCCATACAGTCAGACAGAATAAATGGAGGAGTGACTGTACAGTATAGAGCACATATTTCACTGAAACTGCCCACAGTGACACCGCAGAAGAAAGAGGATGTCAAGTTAGCCAGAGCAGAGCCATCTTTTTTGGTTTTATTTTCACATTTCTGTAGCACCACTGTTACGAGCATGGTTGCATTTTTGTGTGTGTGCTGTTCTGTTCTGATCCATCTTTGCAACACTGTAAATAAACACGAGTCGCTTTACTCCACAGATCTGTCTCTGTGGCTGCTTGAGATGGGTTCATTTCATGTTTTCCCCTGGCCACCCCTTGACGGGGTATAACCACCACGCTCAACGGATCTACAAAAAGGATCCTTAAGAATACAAGAAATATTTAAAACCAGCAGGACTGAAGGAACAATTATCCTCTGATTTGTTATCTTATTTTAACAAACTAATCAGTGGTGGTTAAAATCACTTTGGTTCTTTAGTTTCTACATACACAAAGAACCCTTGAAGGTTAACATATGCAACATTATACAAGTAAAAATTCGAATAGTGGACTACAAACTGTTTTTCATACAAAGTTGCATTTAAAGCTGGGATCAGTGTTACTGCATGTTGAAAATAACTACCGTAAATGACCGTGAATGGTTGGTGCGTACGTACATCAGCTCCTGCAGTCTGGTAACCTCTGGTTCTGGTCAGTCGGCCCTCGTACTTCAGAACAATCTCTCTGGCCTGCCTGGGAAACAAACACACACAGGTGGAAGCTCACTAAATACATTTACTCACATACAAGACTTGCTCAAATTTCCATTTTGTGCAAATTTACTACTCTACTACATTATTGATGGAAATATTTTACTTTTTGCTATATTACATCCGTCTGAGGGCTGTGATTATTAATTTTCATAAACACATTTTAAAATATGAATGATGAGTTATGGTCAGAGTGTGATTGCACGGAGTGAGGTGTCCTGGTAAAGATGATAATGGATGAGCAAGAGGTCAGGATAACCCCAATTTGAAAGTGAATGGTGTTTCCTCCACCAAGTCCAATACTGTACATTTCTTTGCAGTACATTATCAGTTATAATGCATTAACAATTTAACCCTCTGAGAAAACAAAAAAACAATCCAAAACCACTGTGAAAGAGGTTATTTATTATGATAAGTTCTTACATTTTCGTGGCAATAATTTCATGCTTTTGCTAAAGTAAAATTAAAACACTTTGACTTGTAATGGAGTACTTTCCATTGTGGTACTGCCATTGTGGTAAATGATCTGAACACTTCTTCAACCACTACATACAGAAACACTGCAAGACACAGGTCTTACAGTATTGAGATTAAATAACCAAGCCATCATATCCTTTAAAGGATAAATCTCAATTCTGCAAGCATATCCTTTGAACTAACAGTTCTATATTTTGGGAAATATCCTTATTAGCAAGTGAGATTTCTCGTCTCTGTGTCTGTGTTTTAAGTACAGAATAGGAGTCAGAATGGGTTAGTCTAGCTTCACACAGCTAGCCTGGCTCTTTCCATACTTCAAAAACACACCTTCATGCTATTCCAGACTAAACAAATCCTGACTCCAGTAATGTACGTAACACAGAGACATGAGATCTGAGCATGACAGTCCATTCTTGACCTTGGAAACAGTATGTGTGACAAAATAACCTCAACACAATTACAGTAGTAGTAGTAGTAGTTTTTGACAGCATTTTGAATTCTATCCTCATTTAAACCATTGCAGTCAATGGATATAGAGCATCTTTAAACATCACTTAGTCATTTATGGAGCAATCAGTCTTTGTAAAAAAAAAAAAAAAAATTACAGACATCTCTATGTTGTCTAGATGAAGTCCACAAATTCTCAGAATTTTTGACACTAGTTTGAAATCTGCCTTTAAGCCGTTATCACAACCCTGGTGGTTGCATAAGTCTTAGTGTGAAGCACAATTTATTTATTTATATAGCACCAATTCTGGAACGGTGAGGTTACAGGGAGCAGAGGTGAAGAAGGTGCAGGACTTTAAGTACTTAGGGTCAACGGTTCAGAGCGATGGAGACTGTGGAAAAGAGGTGAAGAGGCGAGTGCAAGCAGGTTGGAACGGGTGGAGAAAAGTGTCAGGTGTGTTGTGTGATAAAAGAGTCTCAGCAAGAATGAAAGGAAATGTGTTCAAGACGGTGGTGAGACCAGCGATGTTGTACAGCTTAGAGACAGTGGCACTGAAGAAAAGACAAGAGGCAGAGCTGGAGGTAGCAGAGCTTAAGATGTTGAGGTTCTCTTTGGGAGAGACGAGGACGGACAGGATCAGGAACGAGGACATCAGAGGGACAGCTCATGTTAGATGTTTTGGAGATAAAGTCAGAGAGGCCAGATTGAGGTGGTTTGGACATGTTCAGAGGAGAGACTGTGAACATATTGGTAGAAGGATGCTGAGGTTGAAGCTGCCAGGCAGGAGGTCTAGAGGAAGACCAAAGAGGAGATTTATGGATGTAGTGAGAGAGGACATGAAGTTAATTGGTGTGAGTGAAGAGGATGCAGAGGACAGGGTTAGATGGAGGCACATGATTCGCTTTGGTGACCCCTGAAAGGGAACAGCCGAAAGGAAAAGAAAGAAGATATAGCACCAATTCATAACAGAAGTTATCTCATTGCACTTTTCCTATAGAGCAGGTCTAGACTGTACTCTTTATAATATTATTTACAGAGACCCAACAAATCCCACCATGAGCAAGCATTTGGCGACAGTGGCAAGGAAAAACTTCCTTTAAGAGGCAGAAACCTTGGACAGAACCAGACTCAATGGTGGGCGGCCATCTGCCGCTGCCGTGTTAGGTTTTGAGAGAGAAAAAGAGTGAGTGAGAGAGAGGTTTTCACCTAGAATTTTTTTTTAATAGTAGAATTGTAATTGTAGTATTAATATTAAGAAATTCATAATAATAGGAATGATAGCTATAGGAAAAATAATGTCAGTATTAGTAACAACAACTGTAGTAGCAGTTGTCGAGCAGGAACGCGGGGGCAGCAAGTCTCTGCAGCTCCGGAGGCAGAAATACCTGCTGAATGCACAATGAACCTCTTATATCAGTAGTCATCAACCCTGCCATGCATGTTTTAGGTATCTTCTCATTCTAACAGACCTGATTCGAATTATTAACTCATTATCCAGCCCTTGACAAGCTTCAGCTGCTTTCTCCCACATTTTTTCAGTTGACACCAAATTAACAAATTGCATCTCTACAGCAAAATCATGACTTGCCCTTGGTGTCTAAGGTTGTGAGTTTAAGTCCTGGGTGATGTAGAACAAACAGAAAGAAAGCAAATATGTGTTTCCCAAAATATGGAACTATACCTTTTCAAACAATATTTCTGCTTGGATTATGGTGTGTGTGTCTTGTTCAGTTATTCTGTGCAGTTTCTCTTTTAATTACATATTGCTGTCATGTCCTGCTCTGCTTCTTAGTTTTGGTTTTCCTTAGTTTCATGTTTTTCTATCGATGTGTCCTGTTTAATTTTGTCCCTTCCGTGTGTCTTGTAGTTTTACTTCCTCTCTTTGTTTGCTTGTCCCACCAGTTTTGATTGCCCTGCCCTGATCAGTTTCACCTGTGTCTCATTATCTCCCCTCACCTGAGTGTATTTAAGTCTGTGTGCTTCCTTTGTTCTTTGTCAGGTCATCTTTGTACCCTGTGTAAAGCTTTACAGTGGTTTACCAGTGTTTTTGGACCTATATTTAATATACCGGAGACTTGTTACCTGCCTGTTTTTGAACCTTGTTTTATGTTGTTTGGACTTTGGATTTTCTGCCTGCCCCTTGGATTTATTTGCCTGCATTGGACTGCTTTTCCTAATTTTGACCACTGCCTGCCTGAGTATCAGTGTAAGCCTTTTCTTTCATTAAATCACTGAATTGCATTCTTCTGCCACCAGTGTGCATTTTGGGTCCTATTCCCTCATGTTCTCTGTTTCCCTGCTTATCACATGCAACATTTGCTATCTTTGTAATTGACATTTGTATTTTTTTTCTTGCTTTAGCAACACTCATCATTACTTAGGCTCTTGTACTATTTAATGTAATGGATGCTATTATATGGTACAAGTGTAATGGTTATATTGTCCACCTCTTGTAAAAAAAGACTAACTGTTGTAGTTGACGATGTACTCTAGATATATTCCAGTATAAGGATTTGTATGAGGTTATATTTTTCTCATGTTACGGTCTGAATGTTTGTTCTGTTGTTTAAAGCAAATTGGTGGCTAATTTGTGTATTCTAAAATGTGTACTCTTTAATACTGTCATGCAGAATACTATGGCCTTAACATTATTAAATTAAAATGCAAACCAGTACTAAAACCCAGATTCTTCTAAAACCAGCCCAGCAGACCGGCCCCATTAAAATTAACTGTCCAAATTCATTCTGTAGCTTCATAGTCCATAAGTGAAACCAGCTCATCCTGTCACAGCACTGGAGATAACTCAGAGGGCTATGAGCCATGTATTAATCAATGAAGACACTCAACGTGCACTTTACACACTCTCCACTGGAAAACAACTAGCTTTTACAATTGTGGAGTACACATGGTTTTATTTTGTGGTAACATTAGTTAGGGTGAGGGCTGAGGTTAGAGTTAAAAATCTGAGAATAACTGAAACTCAATTTTGTCAGGAAATCTAGGTAAAACCTACTGATTTGTGATGTGAAATATGAGCTGTTATTGGAGTAGGAGTAATCACAGACATTCAGCCTGAGATTAAATAGGGTGTAAAAACGCGGACTTGCATCCCATCCTTGATGATGGCAATAAAACCTCTGCGGTAATAACAAACTGCCCATATAAAACCTGTTATCCAAGGCACATACTCAGCACATCTTAGAAGCTCTCTATTTACTCTGGTTCTCTCTGGCTCAGCCTGTTCTCTAATAGTCCAATTACATTTTGTCAAATGTTAGAACACAGCCTTTACAGTTTTGTGTCTGATCACAACACTTAGGGATGTGCTTCTTTAGAAATGGGGATTTCACAAGGCTCATGTGGCATTTGGACACCTGGCAGAATGTTAACAGCTGTAAGTTTATATTTCACATATGTTGAGCCATTTTCCACACAGGTGGTGGCGGTAAATGGTAGTAAATGGTCATGTAGTGCTGAAAATCAAAGTATATTTTAAAAATGTAAAATTCAATTCCTACTGTGTAACATTTACACAACCCATCGCATACAAATGTCTCATACAATTTTCCATACATGTATATGTTTATGTCTTCTGTCTAATCTATGATCAAACCCTGTGTGACTGTAAGTAGGAGTAAGCAGTAAAATAGAAGGAATAAATGAATCAAATAATCAATATGCACACAACCAATTCTTCAATGGGCCTCCAAGTTGCAAATAGAGTTGGGATGCAGAGGGTCTATAACCAACTGTCTTCTTTTACATTCATGTACTACTAACCTGCAACAATAAATACGTTTTGAGAGAAACATAATGCAGCCGGGACTACTAACATAACATAATGAGGAAAATGTTTTAAAGAATGTATCTGCAAAACATTCACTTTCTACGTTCCTAATATATCCACTTGTGGCAACTAAAGCATGATGAACATTCATATACAGTAGTTATGTTTAGGCAACCAAAGCACTTGCTTGCAAAAGATGGTGGTCTTGGTTTAATATTGAGAAAGTCAACAGTGATTTTAAGTGCAAGACAGGATGTTTTTACTTTTCAGTATCTACAAATTACCATATTTCCCGAACCAAAGTGCCTTTGTAGCCTAAACCTAACCACATGCGGCACTCATGTGGAAGCGAAGTGGTCTCTGATCTTAGAGTCCAGCACTTGGTACACCAACCATTCACCCCATACAGCATTGTGTTGCCAGTGTACATAATGAGCAGCAATTGCTTTTCCTCAAATGTATTCGACAAACCATTTAGTAGTAAAGTATACATTTTTAGGAGACAGGGTTGTTGTAAGAGTAAGTGATGGTGTTGTCTTGTCCCACACATCCAGCACATGTGGTGAAATAAGAGATTAGTTAGATTATAGATAGTTAGTTTCTATGACTCTAATTCATGTGTTCAAAAGTCTTGGTTGATCTATGGATGTATTTCAGTAACACAACATGATACACAGTCACCATGTATACCTCTTGAGGATTTGGTGGGTGAGCTGCTGAAGTTTTGGCAGACGTGTTTTTTAAAATTCAGTGACATATTTATTTGCAGAGCACTTTCATTAAGAAAAGTAACCTTTCTCAAAAATACACAGTGTGTGTCTGTGTGTGCATTTAAGAGCAGAAGAGGAGGGACAGAGTTAACTACCGCGCCAGATACAGAGGGAGCAATCACATAGTAGGGTACTTTAGGACTTTGAGCTTGCGTCTCATTGGCCAGGGTCTGGTCCGAATGTTGGCGATGATCTCCTTCTGGTACTGAATGTTCTGGAACATCTCCTCTGGGTCGTTGCTGTCAACCCGCTCACCCTCTTTATCGTCATCATCGGAGGAGCTGGAGAATAAGACACAGGGGCACAATGAAAAATGGCTTGGTCTGTTGCATCGTAAAGAAAAAAAGAAAAAGAAAAAAAAAAAAGAATCATCTTGGGGACTGTATGTAATTGATGTGGCCGTGGAGTGGGGCTGACCCTTATGTTTCACTTTATACAAAAGCAAACTAAATTAAAATAAATGAAATATTAGTCTACGATTGTTACTGATAGCTTTGTCCGTCCATTCCAAATAGTAAAAATAAATCTGAAATATGTATGAGATCAGATGTCTGTCAGTTTACAGTTCAGCTTACTGTGGAAAAAGATGTTAAAGTGTGTGTCCTCATACTGCTCATGGACTGCAAAATGTGTGTGCATCAAAGAACTGATCATATTAGAAACATTTCAACAACAGTTACAGTCAAAGTGTTCTTATTTCACTTTACCCATTTGTAGTTAATTAGATTGGTTGTCGACATGTAATGCTGAACTGAATTATATGCCAGGCTAACTTTATATGAATGTAATGCACCTGAGCAATCAGCAGGCACACCTGGTATTTATTAGCTGTTGTTTCCTGACACCTCCACCCGCTCCTGTTGATGCTTTTAAAGTCCCTCTCCAGTCAAAATGTGTTTTGCTTAGTGTCACTTCTCTTGGATGTTTGAACTTCACTGTGCAGAATCATGTATGTGCAGCGTTTGGACACAGAAAACCATATCAGACACAAATGATCATTTGAAGCACATTATTTTTTATGTCTTAAAACATGTCTGGAGGGGATCTTTAAATTATTAACTAATGAATTTTGATTTGGAACATAAAGACCTGATCCAGAGACAGGGCTGTTATCCTCTGAATTTGACTCGTGTCCACACAAAGGTCAGCTTTATGATGTAACTGTTACAATAACTCTCACAAGGCTGAAATAAAATGTCTGACCCCTCCCCAATAGTTTTTATACAGTCTCTTCTCAAACATCAATGTGTAAATAATTAAATAAACCTATGTGTTTTATGCAAGAAAAAAAAATACATAATAGATATACATAGACAGCATATTTCTATGTAAAATGGTACACACAATATTCCAGTTAAAATAATGAAGATTTGGATCACTGATGAAAAGAGTCTCCAACTTTTGTCATTTCAACTTTGCATTTTTGTCTTCATTTGCACATTCATGATTTTATGAAACAACTTTCCCAAGTGGCTGATTTTTATTCAGTAGATCTCTGGTGAATGGTAATGCATTTCCTAACCAATAGTGCCGATCAATACTGTATATATTTCACCATGTGAATTATCTTGTCTAGTAGTGCCTAATGAACAAAGTTGAGGATTTAGAGATACAACATGATGCATGCACAGGGAAAAAAGATTAACAGAATTCCAGAACAACATTAGAAGGTCAAAGGACCAAAACGTGCAAAAAAAAAAAGCTTACCTTTTTACTTCTTACAAGGCCAACAAATTACATTTCATCAATACATTTCATCACCTTTCATCTTATGTATCTATATAGAATATCCTGTGCAGCATCTTAAAAATAACTGACGTCATAAATTACTGTGTTTATGACCTCTAAGAAAGAAATACTGTATGTCCAGTGCACTTTTTCAATGGCATTGTCCGTCTGATTTCTGATGTATTTGTAATAAATGCTGTGTAAATTTTAGAAATAGTCTTTGTTTCTTCTCTGCTGTTAAGAATAAAATCGAGTTTTGAAGAAGATAGCTGTTTGAGTGACCTCTGAGTAGAGTTAATCTGATGTCTTATTTGAAAATGTCTAAATAAATGAGAGGAAGGAAGGGCGATCGTATTTCCGATGCGTAAATGATGAAAGAGCTCCATCTTCAAATAAATGAGTTACCTCCGTAGCATGCCATAATTCAAATACATCACCGTTACAAATAGAGAAACATGGATTTTTCCACAAGGATAAAATTCACCAAATTCACATCTTGCTGCAAGCATTTCCATATCCAAGCAATGTTTACAATGACTGGATTAACTTTGATAACATATGAGCTCCATTGTCACCAAATTATTATCAAAATTAAACCAAATGGTTGATGGCATAACAATAAAAAAGTGGAGTGACGCACGGATTATGCTCCGTTTTAAACTGTATTCATGCAGATACAGTACATTTCTTTTTTTATAGCAAACATTTAATTAATTAAGTCACACTCTTTGATAACCACTTGTGATTAATGAGCTCAGACTAAATTCACAAAGAGGACCAACAAGTTAGAATGTCCCTGGAAAGTAAATAGTAACACAGCAAACAGGAAACTCTTTGTAGCTTTTCCTGATTAGATTTAGTAAATGACTAATTGTATAAACTGCAGGATTCAATTTCAGTTCAATTCAATTTTATTTATATAGCGGCAAATCATAACAGAAGTTATCTCATTGCACTTTTCCTATAGAGCAGGTCTAGACCGTACTCTTTATGGATGTCATTAGGATCAGAAAGATGACAGCCATAAAGAGTGAGAGAAATAGAGACAGAAAAGCAGAAAGGCTTCATGATAAAAGTAAGATCGATCAAATGAAAAAAGAGTGAGACTCACCCCTGGTGCTGGTCCTGGTAGGCTGAATAAATCCTTCTGGAGTTCTTCCTGATACTTTTGTGTCTCTTGGCTGCAGACAGAGACTTGCTGCTGCCAACCAAAGGCTCAGACACTGTACTCATGCTGTCTTTGCTCAGAGTGTGTGTGCATGACTGTGGTCATGCAATCAATGTATGCACTGCATACTACTCAGCCTGACTGGACTGGAGTGTCTGTAGTAGAGCTACCTGCTGCTCTGGAGCCCCACTGGAGCATCACACACTACAGCAGAACAGACTGAAACACACTCACTCACCAGTCCAATCACAGCCATACTGACTGCTTAAAGGGACAGCACCAAACAGACCAGACAAGTTCAGTTTTCATTTTGAAAATCATGTTGTATTTTAATGTATATATTTAATTACAACTTATTTAGTTAAACTGACAGTGTATTGTTATGTGTTACAGGGAGATAATTTGTTACAATATGATTCTATGAAAAACAAAATAGATATTCCAATGTAAAAAATGAAATTGTTAGTGATTTTTTGATTAAGGTAAACAAAAATGTTACATAGCCATCCAAGTTATTTGCTCCAACCAACTTAATTTATTTAACACAAGCGGTCCATTTTGGCTCTATCTACATTAAAACCTAAACGAAACTGTCATCACAAACAAAGCCTTATTTATTTACATTTATTAATCAGAGCATTCACAAATATCACTCAAAATCAGCAGGAGAGGTGCGTTGTTTGCAGCTGTGCTCTCTCTCAGCAGAGAGAAAATGGAAAGTTCTATTTAGAACCACGGAAAGCAAACAGGCTGAGAAACCGAACTAATTGTGTTCTGTCTGTCTGTGTTTCATTTCAGCACCACGGACAGTGCCGCAGTGTCATAACTGTTCAATTTTAGCTGTGGAGCTTAAAGTAAGGGAAATAAAAGAATGAGAGAACAGATAACATTAAATATTACACTTCAAGCCGTGGCTGCAGCCTTTTCCTCTCGTCATGAAGGCTATAGAGAGAGATCTGTCCATGCGCATCGGCTGGTTAAGCCCTTTAAGCGGTTCTCTCTATATACACTTATCTCATGGCCACAAGTTAATTAAAACGTGTGCCTTTCATTGTACAACACTGTGTTGTATAATGATAAATAAATGAACCATAATTTTTCCAAGTTGTTAAAAACAATGTTATCTTAGTGGCATAGATACCTGCAGAAAGGCTTCTTTTTTTCTAATTTGAAGAGAAATGTATCTGTGGAGATTCTCAGTCATCCAGGTCATGGTATATCTAGAAGTGCTAAATCGAAGGCGGGTTTTGGATGAGCTGGAGTCTTCCTAATGTTGTTTGCGTAATTCACCAGAGAGGGCATAAAGATTTTTAAGAAATTAGAATTTAGACCCATTAGTGTCCTTGAAAGTCTGGAATATTTATTACACATCACAATGGTTGGTTAGAGCAAACAACATACTAATGATTTTGCTCATCTTTAGTGGGGTCATCAATGTGCTATGGGTGATGCTAGATCCTTTCTAAGTAAAGGAATGGGTTCATTTACATGCTTTTATTCAACAATGAAGGCTTTTTTTGTTACAGTAATAGTGTGATGTGCCTTATGGTCACTTGGCTTCTGACTCTGTTCAGTTGTCATTAAAGCTGAGGGGCAGAAGTATCATAGAGCTGAATGAGACCTTGAAAGCCTGACAGATGTCTCTTGCTTAATTGGTGGCTGTTTGACTCTACTCAGAGGAGTACTTCTGATCAATGTGTCTTTGTTCATAGGGATCCGGTCACAAGTTCAGATGTTGGATGTTCAATTCAGACAGACACCTTGAATGATTCAGCAGAGTTTAGGCAGAAAGCTTGTTGGAACACTTAATCACATCTATTCTTAGTTATGTAAGAATAGATGTGGGATCCTGCCTTTTAGTGGCTCTGAAAATTGTATCTATTCATTTTCATCAGTGCCCTTATGCTTTGCAGGGAGCAGGAGTTGGAGCCTCACAGCACACACTGTGAGAGGCAGGTACACCCAGGTCACCAGTATATCACAGAACTTAAGGCCAATCCCCACTGGCAGCGTGTTTTTTACGTCTGTCAGTCAACCGTTCAAATCACCTCTTGCTGTCTACGTTATCAACATGTTAACTACATCCCTGATTCTCTGTTAGAACATATCAAGCCTGTTGCAAGAAATCTCAGTATTTGGTTCCTACCTGTCATAATAATAGTATTCCTAGAGGCGGAACTAATGCTGTTCTGTACGCTATAATTAATCAACACCTTGCAAGCAAAGCAGCAACAAAGCATGGCATTAGATGAGCTCTCAAGCGAAGTTTAAATATTAAGCATGTAAACATATTATAACCTAGGTCCTAGAAGAAAAAAGACAAGGACAAAGTAATCTAGATTTATCCCCTCTTAAAGGTGGGGTATGCGATTCTGGAGAAATCCAATACCAGGACAAATACCATGATACAGAGCCAACAAAGACACAACAAGTAATGTAACTAACGTTAGCTAGGTTGTGGGTTAGCTTAGCTAGGTTGTGGGTTAGCAAACTGTCCCTGCAGTTGCTGCTGCAAAGTTAACAGCCAAAGAGGACGAGACAGTTTCCCAGAGCCAGCACACCAGCTCCAGACAGCGATACTCACAACTCTCCTGCTACTATAGTTAACATCACAAGTTTTTTTCACCCACCCCAGCACAGATCTGCTAGTCAAGTCAATTTTATTTATATAGCTTAATATCACAAATCAAAAATTTGCCTCATGGGGCTTAACAATCTGTACAGCATACAACCCCCTCTATCCCTAGACCCTCGATTCAGATAAGGAAAAGCTCCTGAAAAAAACAACCTTTTAAAGGGGAAAAATGTAAAATTACAGTATGGACAATTGGGATGAGCAAATTATAGATAAATAGATCTGCTACATCAACTCCTGCCTGCAGAGTCCCCTAACACTGGAGGACTTTATTAGAGGCATTGATTGTCAGGAGCAGGTTTGGAGTTTGATCCCTTAGGCTGGACTGATCAGGTATAGCATCCCACACGACGACTCATTTCTTCTTTAAGTTGTTGCTGTAGATCAAAATGCTAACTGCACAGATAATGCCTCTCTTCTTTTTTGTTACTCTCTCCAGAACATTTATGGACATCAGAGGGTCTCACAGCTTCAGTGGTGCCCGTCATAAAATTTGCCTCCTTGTTGTATTCAAGAAGGCAGTCTCTGCCTGGGCTTCAGAGTTTCAGGATCTCCACCAGAGAGTGAGTAAACTGGTTTTATGAGTTGTTATTTCTCTTCTTCTTGATAGTTTATCATCTGTGTATAAACTTCTCTGTATGATTCTGTGTGTGTACAATGGTGTGAAAAAGTGTTTGCCCCCTTCCTGATTTCTTATTTTTTGTCACACTTAAATGTTTCAGATCATCAAACAAATTTAAATATTAGTCAAAGATAACACAAACACAAAATGCAGTTTTTAAATGAAGGTTGTTATTATTAAGGGAAAACAAAATCCAAACCTACATGGCCCTGTGTGAAATAGTGATTGCCCCCTAAACCTAATAACTGGTTGGGCCACCCTTAGCAGCAACAACTGCAATCAAGCATTTGCAATAACTTGCAATGAGTCTTTTACAGCACTGTGGAGGAATTTTGGCCCACTCATCTTTGCAGAATTGTTGTAATTGAGCCACATTGGAGGGCTTTCGAGCATGAACTGCCTTTTTAAGGTCATGCCACAGCATCTTAATAGGATTCAGGTCAAGACTTTGGCTAGGCTACTCCAAAGTCTTCATTTTGTTCTTCTTCAGCCATTCAGAGACCCCACAACAACATCCAAAGAACTGCAGGCCTCACTTGCCTCAGTTAAGGTCAGTGTTCATGACTCCACCATAAGAAAGAGACTAAGAAATAAGAAATCAGGAAGGGGGCAAACACTTTTTCACAACACTGTATGTGTGTATCTGCAGGATGCCCTAATGGTCTAATAATAAGAGCCAAGGTCAAGTATTAGTGAACTACTGACACTGTGGAATGCTCGTCCTATGATCACATGATCTGTGGTTTCTGTTGACGTCTTTAAAAAGCAGCTGAAGACTCTTTTATTCAAACTGGACTTTGTCTCGCCTCATGCTGTCTAGTGTTTGTAATCTTGTTTTAAGGTCTGTTGTTGCTTATGTTTTTGTGTTGTTTCTTTAACTGTTTTTATGGTCTTATTTCTAATAATTTTATTCTTGTGAAGCACTTTGTGAACTTGCTCTGTGAAAAGGTGCTGTACTAAATAAACTTTACTTACTTACTTACTTACTTCTGCAGGGGATACAGTTGGAGCATCACTGTGAGTGTGGTGCCAACACGTCAGGCCAGTGCTCGTCATTTGTCACCCTGCCAAGGTAAGTGACCTCACATCCATCCCAAATGACCAAACTCCACAGTGACCACACTTGGCTCCACTGCCCATAAGGGTCCTTGAGTATGATACCATAGAAAGAGTTGGTAAAGCCATTTTTTTTGTTTCTCTGTCAGCTGGTGCTTATATCTTTTGTTTGTGTCTACAGAGTGCTGGTCTTGCACCTGAAGCGCTTCAAGTTTACTCCATCCTCCTAGCTTAAAAAGGTCCATGACACCATAGTCCTCTTCAGAGAGCTGGAGAGCTCTCCAACCAGGTGAAGAAACACTAAATGACCAGATAGCAAACAGAAACATCAGACTGGGACTGATGGGAAGGTAAATGTAGACTGTAAACTGTGTGTGGACTAACTGATTAACAATGCTCCTTCTCAGGGGGGCAGCTGCTACAGTCTGCATAAATCATATCGGCTCCACAACAAGATGTGGTAAGATGATCAGTTAGCAATAATCATTTTTCTTGATCACAACTTTTTCACATTCTGCTACTTATTATTCACTCTAGAAAACAGATACAGTAAAACATCCTGTCGTGGAGAAATTTCCTTTTTTTTTTATTGTGAAAGAGGGACACAAATATAAAAGCTCCTCTGACTTTGATATGGACTGAATCACTTTTATTTCATATCAGCTGAAGTCAGTTATCAGTTAACCTCCACTTCACCCTAAGACAGTCCATGTAACAATGGTTCCTTTCCTGTTAGGACACCGCATCAGTGATGGAGTGGTCCGGATGTGAGACAGGAGGACCTGACTGTCATGGTTTGAGGGTGTTTGGTTATTTCCTGTTTTATATTGAAATATCATGTGTCTGGTAGTTTTACTTCCTGACTTCCTTCCTGTTTGCTTTTCCTGCCAGTTTGGATTGTTTGCCCCACCCTAATTAAGTTCACCTGTGTCTAGTTATCCTGCCCTCACCTGTGTATATAGTCTTGGTGATTCCTTTGTCCTTAGTCAGTTCGTCTCAAGTGCTATGTTTGCTTCTGCCATTTGTTTCCTGTTGTTTGGACCATTATCCAAACAACAGGCAGCAAGATAATCACTGGTACTATCTGGTACTTACCTGTTGCTGCCTGTCTACCTACCGGCCTGCCAAGACAATTAGGCCTGGGTTTGTTAGCATGCAGCCTGCAGGTCCTGAGCCAGTTCCAGCTCCTAACCCGTACCTGGGCACCTGCCTGGCCCGGGGAGGACCTTGTAGTATCAGCCAGTTTTCTGCTCTTCATGGCACAAAACCTCTCCTTGGGTTGCCTTGCCACCATGTCTGTCCAGTCCAGGCCTACTCCAGCTAGCTCTAGAAAGATTGTATTAGTTATTTAGTAATTTTAAACGTTTCCATGCATGCAGTACTGTCATAGCAAATATTGTGGGGCATTTAAGCAGCAAAACTAAAAACTGGAGTTATAAACTTGACCGGACAGAGGATATTCTCCAGAGGAAACACAATTAAACTATTAGCTTCTGAAATACATTTATTTAGAGAGCTCTGATGGAGCTCACGATTTATCAGGACGACGGCCACTTTACTCCAAACAATGTCACTGTATTAACCTGGACTGTGTGCGTGACCGTTTGGATATGTAGAAGAACACAGGACATTAATTAACATTCGATCCTGACCGATCCTGTTGCCGTGTCGGGAGATTTAAATAATCAATAAAGTTATGCTGCTGTGGCTGATGGTTGATTAAGTTACACGCTAAATGTCACGACGTGGGCGCCATTAACAATCGCTCGCAAACTGAGCATCCTCATGGGAAATCTGTTTTTTTATCTGCACAACATGTGGCAACACTGCAGCGAGAAGCACCTGGAAGCCTCCTTGCAAATGGTAAGTAGCCAGCTAGCAAAAGTTAAGGAAATATTGACCCTGTCTTTATGCACAACTTTATAGGGCGTAATTTTCTGAATACTGTCGCAGCCATGCTATCCATACGTTACATGGTTTTCTCTACCATTATAACACTTAAGCTAGGCGTCGACAGAGAAGCTAGTGCGACCATAAATAACAGAAAAACATGGTAGAGAACTCTAATCATAGTTTTTTTTTTTTCTTTTCATTCAGGGAACTTATCACAGTGTTTTTTTTAGCAGAGAGGCCAATGGAGACAGTCAAGTGAAGCGGTATAATTTTATTCGAGTTGATGACAACTCAAGGAAATGGTAGAAAAGCGTTTTTGTTGTTACAACCACAGCGTGCTTGTTAAGCTAATAGTGAGTTGAAATTATTGTAAATTTAACTGCTGGCTGAGACAAACCAGTGAATCACATCAGCAGCACTACGGTCAAACCAGCCTCCACTTCCAAAAACACGGTCAAACTAGTCCCCACGTTGTTTTGTGGTACGTGCATATACCAGTCATTATGGTAGGAGAGTGTAAGAAGTGATTTAAATTTAAAGGCAACCTTCTACTGAACGTGATTTCTCAGTCAATAATAAATGACAAAAAATAACAAAATGAAAAGATGACATATTAAATAAATAAAATTAACATTAATAAAAAATATCTACCGCCTGCAAACTGTATTTCACATTAAATTATGACTTTCAAAATCAAGGCTTTGTCATTACAATTGTGTGAATGATGAGTCAAACTTGATTATAAACTTAATAAATAAGAATAATCTAACCATAAAGCAAGGAATCTCTGTATGTATGTCCTTTTGATTTTCTCAGCAACCGTTCATCCGATCAACTTCACAATTGGCGGGTATATTGCTGAGGACCAGAGTGCAATGTTGAGTTTGGTGCAATTTGGCCAGGTGGTGGCACTATAACAACACAGTTTACGCTTTGGCCTGTAACTTTTGAACCGTAAGTCTCAGAAACAAACTTCTTTATTTCCTGGATTCTGTTGGTCCAGGCGACCCATATAAGCCACACCCATTTGCTTTTTGCTTGATTTTCCACAATTTAGAATTTTGTCCATCTGTTTTTTTCGCTATTCCTCCCACATTTGGTACAGAACATCTCTGGACCACGCCGGGGAAAGGTTACAGGATTTTTTTGATATTCCATTTATATGTTTTGCTATAGCTGGCCAAGTTTGCTCAAATTCTGTGGTCAGGGCTTATATTACAGAAAATGTCATATCTCCTGAACGCTTTGTGCTATTGCAAACACATTTGGTGGACATGTGTAAATATGATGTCTGAGTGACCGTGACAAATCTGGTGCCATTTGGACAATACGTTGTGCTGTAGCAGCAGCATCTAACTATAAAAGGAAGTTATGCATGTATGTATGTATGTATGTATGTATGTATGCATGTGTGTATGACTGTCCTTCGCATATCTCGATAACCATTCATCCAATCGACTTCACACTTGGTAGGTGTATTGCTGAGGACCCAAGGTAGTGCAGTGTTGAGTGTAAGGTCAATTGGATGAGCAGTTCTCCAGAACGGTGCAAGCAGCCATACCACGGTTCTCAACAATGCTGCAAGCAGCACTTCCGGGGGCCAAGCAATCGGCCTACTCCAAATGAACATGCTTACCGAACAGGCACGCCCCCCAACAATGCTGCAAGCAGCAATACCAAGAGCCTAGTAATCGTCCTGTTCCGAACAGCCACGTTCCGATCAGACACTGCAGTAAAAATACATTTCCAAAGACCAATCTGACTTTTGAGCACCCAACTACAGACTGTCATTGAGAAACTTCCTGGTTCCACAGACTAATTTCACTTCAAAATGATAGCAGACCACCTCACTCTGTCACTCTGACAATATCTGATGTTTAATTTCAAAATTAAAGCCTTCTAAAATGTCATGAGCTACATTCCCTATGACAACATTAGCACAGTCTGATTTTGAATTTCAAAATGAAAGCCCTCTAAAATTTGGAACTGGTTCTCAATTGGAACCGGGTCTCGATTCCCATCCCTACACAGTTTCATATTCCATATGTACGGGGGACTGACCTCATCGGGGCAGCTGATGTGTCTACCTCTTTAAGACACACCGCTACGTGGCCCATGCACAGGTTTATGAGGCCCAGGTGTGCATGTATTCACTGATTGCCACTGATTGCCCTGGAGAGAACCAGGACCAAGAAGTACGACCACATCACGCCTGTTTCAGCCTCTTTACATTGGCTCCATGTTTGTTTCAGGATTGATTTTAGGATCTTGTTGATTACTTTTAAGGCTCTTCATGGCCTGGCTCCAGATTATATTTTAGACCTTTTTAATCCCTTATTAACCTTTGTGTAGTTTAAGATTTTCAGGGAGGAGTCTTCTGTCTGTTCCTGAGTCCAGGATGAAAACTAAGGGGGGCATAGCTTTTGCCATCAGGCAACTTGCCCGAAGAAAATAGGTTTTCTGACTCAGCGTCTTCTTTTAAGTCTCTTCTCAAAACGCATTTTTATCGGAAAGCATATCCTGATTTTACCTGAGCTGTCTGTTTATTTTATTGGGTTTCATGTATTTTATTCACTGTGGTATTTTATTTCTCTCTGTGAAGCACTTTGTTTTTATAAGTTTGTAAGTTTGTTTTTATAACTTTATAAAGTTGATTATTATTATTATTATTATTATTATTATTATTATTATTATTATTAATCAGTTCTTCCGCACTCCTACCGTAATGCCTGGTATATATGCACGTACTGCAAAACAACGTGGGGGCTAGTTTGACCGCAGTTTTTGACGGAGGAGGACAGGAGGAAGGACTGATACTGACTGACGTCTGTGTTCTTCATTCTTTTTAAACTTCACTCAGTATTTAATGTCAGGAATATTATTTATTTTACTGACATTTTAGATTTGTTTCGAGTGAGATATTGAGTTTATAGTGACTTTGCTGTTGTAAACTTTACCGTTGCTGCTCTAGAAACAACATTTAGTTTGTTTTGTTTTTAAATCAATTCTAATCCTGTTCTGAATTTCTTTTTTAAAAATATTTTTAAAAAAGAAATTATTTAGTAATGAAAAAGAACCGATGAGAGCATCAGTAAGAATAGTATTATCAATAAAATCCTAAAGATACCCATCCCTACTCGAGAAAATGGCGGCAGGTAAAGACAAAGTTAATTTAGATAATTTATCACTCACTCACAGTAAATGAGTCCATCTCTGGGGAGGTGGGGGGTGTCATACCATTTTCAACATTAAAGAATGTTTGTTGCTTTGCATCTATGACACACAGTCCTTGTTCTGATTCATTTACTTTATTTATAAAACTTAAACATGACAATTAACTTAAGTTTTTGTTATTTGATAACCTCGAATAAATAAAACAATTTGTATGGGGGCAGGTAAGAATTGACTTTGGGCAAGTAGTAAGAAAAACCTTAACGTTGAACCCTGTTATGTTTTGTCATATTTTGGGGGAACCCTTGATGATCGCTAAAGCAAGTCTCTCTCTCTCTCTCTCTCAAAGTTTTGAAAAACAATTTTGCAAGTACAACTTGATCAAATATTTGGACAATACACAAACCAGTAATAAAAAACAAAAAAAAAACAAATACACAAATGTGTATATTAACTGTGTGTATGTATATATGTAATTTTGTGTGTGTCCCTCACAGAATCTGTTTCTTTTTAATGCCATGTAGAATTTGAACTTAAGTACAGTAAATGTACTTAGTTACATTCCACCCCTGGCTATTCTTATCACTGTTTACACCAAAAGTCCAAAGTCCTGTCTGTATGTATCTGAGTTCCTTGGGTCCAGCATGCTGCTGCATATAAAGGAGAGAGTAATTAGTCAACAAGACACACTTGTGCCAATTATCTCTCCTTGACACTGCTCACCTGAGCCACTCCCCCACCTCTGCCTCTGCAGCTGACAGCTAACCATGCCCACCTCCACAATGACAAAATATGTAATCTACATATATAGTGTATGTCCATGTATGGCTCACACATATATGCTTTTAGATGTGATGTACATATAAGTCACCATATGCTCATATTATATACCTCATTAGACTGCTTCCAGAAGACGTTAAAACTTGTTACAAAAAGTCTTAATAACATTCTGATGAAACACATCGTTTTTTTCCGGAGCTGATGATGGAAGTAGCTAACGAGTGAGCCATCTCGCTTCCTTCTCATCTCTGTTGAGAGTTGCACATGCACATTACCATGCAGGATGCTGCTGATGCCTCTGTCAGTTTACAAGAGGACTTGGCAGAGGTGGTGATGAAGATTTACCTGCTTCGGAACCAAGATGGGTCAGTCGATGAACCGACGGATGTAAGGATTGTGACTGAGGGCATCACTATCCACAGCAGTCTTGGGGATCTTAGCAGAGCCCAATGCTATTTGTTGGGACTAACCTATGCCTTGGATCTGAGATACCCAAAGAATCTAAAAGTAGTAGTATCTCCCAAAACCTGATAACACACCAACCTTACACCACATGAAACTGAATTATAAATATATTAGCTGCGCAAAGTCACCAATCTGTAAATAGACTTCAGGGTTCTAATGTTAGCAAACAGGTTACCGATTATGCCTTCTCATGTCGTAACATTAGGTTTTACAAAATAGGATGCTAATGCTAGCTAACTTTAACCATTATGCCTTATCAGTTGGTGGGTTTTACAAGATGGCTACGCCACGTTGCTTCGCATTATTGAAATGATTATGCTGAATAATCTGGGAGTTAGTAAGCAACTGCCTTGTTTTCTAACAAGACTTACGTGCACAGCTCACGTTTTCCGCCGGTGGTAGTAACGTTACCAGCCGCCTGCTGACGGTGGACCTGTTGAAGCAGCTGTGTACTGAAGTAACCGCAGCAGCTGTCAGTCTCACGTGGTCCTGGCTCCATCATATCACCGGGAACTCCTGTCTAAAATGAGCCGAACAGAACTGCGGTTTTCGTTAGATGCATAAGTGAAGTCCTGTCTCTTCCCCTGCCACAGGCACCAAAGCTAGGTAGCTAGCAAGCTTTTTCTGTATGAGGGTACTTTTGTGTCTTTATTATGCAATGAAAAAATATGAGATTTGAAAATGTTTTTATTGCCAGTAAAAAGTTTTGCTTTTGATTAATACATTTTAAATCATAAATTAAATTTACTTGCAGTAAAAAAAAATGGATTTCAGTGTCCGCTCTCAATTCTATTTTTTGATTGCATAATATAAAGACAAAAGTACCCTCATATTTCTGTTAGGAAACGATGGACTCGATGTCCTAACAGGCTGAGTTTGTGCAATCTGCACAAACACAATAATTTGCCATGATGTAAAATGGTGTAATGTAAAACTACCAAAAAAAGACAGACTCGCTAAATTACAGCCGCTCAGACTCACTACTACTGCACATTGAGCTAAGGCAGTCTGGACACCAAATGTATAGCTCTCTAACCAATCAGAAAGCTTGTTGCATCCCATGGCTAATTTGAATTGTTTTACCTCGTTTTACCAGCGCAAGGCTAAAGTGTCATGGAAAGGCTAAATGGAGAGGCTAAATGACTATTCGAATAGCTAATAGGAAAAGGAAAAGCAGCAGGGAAATGGAAATGCAAATGGGAAAGGAAATTGTTCTTTTAAATGCCTAATTCAAATCTGTATTCGTAATTCAATTTGTGAATCCAGTTATTTATGTCTCTTTTTAAACTGTATCTTCAAACACATTTTGAAATTTATGTATTTTTAAATGATATACTTATTTACTGTTTTATGTTGCTTTTGTAAATCCCTTTTTAATTTGAACTATTTATTGATGGATTAATATTTCATTTGTAAATTATTTTTATAATTCCTCTTTTTATTGCCCATTAAAATATCAAATAATAAACTACTCTGTAATTTAGTCTGTTTATTTATAGATTAATACATTAATTTGTAAACACATTTATTAATGCCTATTTTTATTGTACAATTAGTTATTAATTAATGAAATGCACCCTTGACCCAATACTTTTTTTAATGTTTTTAATTCAGTGTCTGAGAAGGTCCTTACAATTTTTAATCACTCGATGCAACGAGGCGTATTCCCCACAGCATTTAAGACTGCACTTGTGCTGCCTTGATTTTGTTGCTATTGACAATAAGATCTCCAAAACCTCCTAAATAACCTGTGGGGTTTCCCAAGGATCAATTTTAAGGCCACTTCTTTTTAATTTATGTTACCCCTCGGTGATGTCATCAGGAGACACAGCATCTCTTTCCGTAGTTATGCTGATGACACACAACTTTATGTGGCCGTGTCTCCTGATGACACAGGACCAATTGATTCCCTTTTTGAATGTATTTTAGTTATTAATGTATGGATGTCACAAAACGTTTTACAGCTAAACCACGACTGAACTGAAACTTTAGTCATAGGTTCTAAAGCTCAGAGGGAGAAACTGGTCACAAAATTAAATTCCCTTGGACTTACTGTCAGGTTCAAGACACCTAGAACATTTAAATCATATACAAGGAAAGAAAGACAAAGGCATTAACTTAAGTTTTACTCAAGGAGAGTAAGCATAAATGCATTCAGTTACATCTCCTACTCACTCTGAAGTGCATCTATGCAGCCTCCTCTCTTTTATTCAGTTTAGGGAGTTTTCCTGTTACATAGTTTTCTAAGGAGTGGGGGAAGTGTATACTGCTACATAAGAAAAAACTAAGCGGTGTTATCAGGTTTATCTTGCGAGAGCGGCCTTGGAGCAGCCACTACTCTCGAGACCATCTGGTACGGTATCAGCCTGCCCTGCCGGTCATGGGATAGCAGGTTGCATTCCTGTTATTCTCACAGACACAAGTTTAATAACACACATACACACACAGCATTGCTGTGTACTTCAGAGAAGTAAAGTCACTAAGAACAAAACATAAATGGGATAACTTATGTACATTTTATTCTAACACTTACCCCAACAAGCAAGAAACCTCGGTGTGGTCTTTGACTCAGACCTGAACTTTAAAGCTCAAGTGGGCTTTGTCACCAAATCGGCTCTTAATCCCCTTAAAAATATCACGAAAGTGTGACCATTTCTCTCTCTGAGTGACAACAAGAAACTAATGCACACTTTTATATCGAGCAGGCTGGACACATTGCACTTATTTTAAAGTCCATACATTGGTTGCCCGTAGCACTTCACGGTCCGGCACCAGCATATCTGTCTTACATGCCTACAGTATACGCACCAGTACGGCCCCTCAGGTCTCGAGTCTGTTAGTGCACGACTAGAACTCTTGGTGAGGCAGGAATAAATATTTTATCCAGTTTTCAGTCTATTATCTAACTCTATTTTGTTATTATTATTATTATTATTATTATTATTATTATAGCTTTAGAAATCCAAAGACTGCAGTTTATACAAAAGGCTGTTGCCAGGCTTTTAACACGTACTAAGAGTAAGACAAGCGACCACATCACCCCAATCCTTGCTGCCCTTCATTTGTGAGTTTTAGAATTGATTTTAAGATTTTACTTCTCATTTTTAAAGCCTTGACTGGTCAGGCTCCTAACTATATCTGTGATAATATCACTCCCTATGAGCCTGATTGCTGCTTGAGATCCTCTAGCAGGGCCCTGCTAATGGTTCCAAAATCTCAAGTTGTCACTAAAGGTGATAGGGCTTTTGCTGTCTGTCCCTCCAGCTGTGGAACTGCCTGGGAATCTCAGGCAGGCAAACTCAGTATCCTTCTTTAAATCTCTTGTTAAAATTCATTTTTATCTTATGGCTTTTTCTTAACTGATGGTATTTGTTGTAACTATTCAAATTATTTTATCTCGTTTTATATCTTGTTTTATACCTATTTTTTTGGATCTTTTTGACTTTTATTATTGTTTTTATTGTAAAGCACTTTGTTACTCTGTTTTTGAAAGCTATTATTATTATTCAGTCAGCTAGGCTTTCAATAGTTTTGTCAATGGAGTACCAGAGTTTCAATATAAAAATAGGGTCTAACTGCATAAACAATTATTTAGGTCAGGATTATAGCTTATTTTAAGGGCTCATAGCAGTCTAGTTCCAGTCTTGGAATCTCTGTAGACCTTCTGGAAAAGACAATCACACAGTTTTTGCATACATGACTACTTTGTCCACATTTTCTTATAGGTTTTCAGAAGAATAACAGATATGAGGACAATATCTATGAAGCTCACTGTAATCTATGAGCTTGCTTTAAAGCAATATTTAGTCTTAGTCTTTCAACAAGCAATTTTCCGTGTTGTGTCATGTCCTCAGTGTCCTGTAGGCGACGATCAACAATACATAAGCTGTGTTGAATTTCCAGAAGAGGAGAGTATCATTCAGGTGCTGCTGCTTCATTTCTCAGAGCTTCATGATTCAGTTTTGCTTTGTTTGATTGTGTCTCAGTGTTATAGTCCTGGACCACACGTCTCTGCACAGATGACAACATCTGTCTTTGTGCAGCTCTGTGGACCAATCAGAAGAGATTAACATCTGACCTTTCTAAGAAGTAGAGCTGGTCCAACCAATCACTCATGAATGTCATCAGCTGTAAATTATATTACCTTTGGTTATTATTGTACAAGCGCCACACTCTGCACTTCTTCAATTTATGTCACAGTGATATGACGTGTTCCTATTATTTGATGTTTGTTTTCTGCAGATATTTGTGTATCTATCTGTGAGATCATCAGTCATCACAGTTAAAAATGGATTATAAACCACCTTTACTGTAAATCTTACAGTTGTACAGCAACACAATTTGTGCCCAATCCCCCTGTGATGAAAACAATCATTTCAAACTGCATTTTGCTTGTGAAAGTGATATGATGAGAGCTTTGGTCACAGTGCTGTTTAAGGTTTTTAGTCCACTCTGAATTTCTAAAATAGAACTGCAGCATCATATTGACCAGTGAATATGACATTGTCTGTTGCTGCTCTTTTGTTGGCCTCTTGTTGTGTGATTTGAAAGTAAATGTGACCAATGCATTTATGAAAACTGATTATATTTTATATATTTGAAAATGTATATGTGCAGGTTCGCAATGTATATGTACCTTTAAGTTTGTCCATACTTAATAAATTTTTATTTCTATCTTTTTCTATTTACAATATATATATTCAATGTGGTGCTAGTACAGTATTTAACCTACTTTGCATAAATACATATTATATCCTGTTGTATTTTTATCATATACCCCAAATTTGTATTTATATTGTGCTGCTCAAATTTGCTTTTCTATCAATCTATCTGTTTTCCCACAGTGATATTAAACCTACATTGTTTTGTTTGGCCACTTGGGGCAGCACAGCAAGCTGTAAACAAAACATTGTTACACTTTATTATCTCATTTTAAAGTTATTAAGGCTAACATGTTAGCAAACAGTTTCTTTTTTTCCACACTCAACAGACACCGAGCAACATGATCATTCATTTTGAGTCGTGTGTGTGCCCGCCTGATGAATGTCAGTTCAATATTGACTCTCCTTTTACCTCTGTTTTGGTCTCCACCAACTCCTGAGAAGATTATCTGGCTCTTGGTGTTGGGTAGGTAGTGTACAGTGGGTTTATCAGAGCTTTTTTCCGTGAAAACAGCTGCCTGCTGCTGTTGGAAATTAGGTTGAGAACCAAAACAATAAAACAATGAGCTAAAAGCACCGTAGAGCTGAGAGGAACTGCAGACTTAATGATAATTCTCTGTGGCTTAGTCACACCTGAGCCACACCTTTCACATTACCTATAGTAATTTAATCCATTGTCAATATAAAAATGCCTACAGAGATCATTAAAGTATCAACATGCTGTACTAGTGGGGCGTTATCACATCACACTTATACACAATTTTCATAAAGTATCAAATTGTACCCCCCAATAATTAATTGATTTTTGACTATTTTTAAGCTCTTGCTCTTTAATGTGCATAAAATTTGGCACCAATCTACATTAATTTCCAGCTGAATAGTGAACCTCGAACGCATTTAACGAGAAGGCACTAACATTTCAAACATGCGTTCAAAGGAGAGAGAATCACCACCGGTTCAGGTCACGGCTAGACCGGATACTACTTTTGTTGAGACTGTGAAGCATAAGTTACATAATCCGTGATCTTATTTTTGTAATATTTAAAAGCTGAACAGCGAAGTGACACTTGGGTGAGCGGGTTCTACACTCTACAAATACTAATACTCTTACTCTCTTATTTGCAGTCTCAACAAAACTAGTATCCGGTCTAGCCACGACCCCCAATATTCACGCTTTGGCCTGTTTGACCCATGGATGTATTAAGAGAAATGGATACAGCGTCAAAGGCGGGGCCCCTGTTCATTCCTATGAAAGCTGCTCTGTGGTGCATGAAGCCAAAAAAGTTTGAGTTCCAGGTATAAAATTACCCGGATCTTCCTCATTGCTTCTGCATTGTGTGGCCCCACAGGAGCAAGTGCACTAGCGTTTCCTTTAACCCCGCCTCCCTTGCCGGGCTCGGGGCGGCTCAGGCATGGTGGCGACTCGTAGTTCATGAGAGGAAGTTGCTCGTCGTAGTAATCTAGCCACTAGCCATGATAGCAACAGCAGCAAGTGTGTGTTTCATGGTTTGTTTATGAGGCAGCGGTGTTGCGTAAATTATGATGTAATTTAATAATCAATTTAATTTGTTATTTTACTAACATTACGTCGGCTGTATTGCTAATGTCCATGCAACAGAGGTAGGGTAACATGATAATTAAGCGTAATATTGCACAGAGTTAATGTGCAGTCAGACTACGGTTAACGTTACGTTAACTTTGTGCAATATTTACGTTACGCATTATTAGAAGGTAATGACTGTCAACCTTAAACGTTGTAACATTTGAATGTACTGAAAGATGCCGATAGATGCCATGGATGTATTAAACCCCTTGTAGACTGGCCAGCTGGCTATCTTCTCTCTTCATGGGTTTGTCTTTGATGTTATGAGTAATTATGAGGTAACGCAATCGCCGTGATTCTTCTTGACCATTACAGATACCAGACGATTAATACATAAATTATACTTAAAAGTTTGGTGGCCAACTGTACGTTTCACTTTTTCAATCACGTTTGCTATGTAATTGTACCTTACTAATCCTGGACGTCCATGTCTAAAAGTAATGTTACTGCATGCCCAAATACTGTATCTATTGCATGGTGACATGTGTACACATGTTTTTATATGTAATTGACAGGCCTAACAATGTCGATAATACCTTATATTTAATGTCATAATATAATAAATATTAATATAATTAATATATCTTTGTCACAGTTTCTTGTCCCCAGTATCGTCACTCTCATTGTTTTGTTAAATGCTCATCCATGCATCCACTCATTCACCCATTTTCCAGCTGTGTGGCATCCATCAAATGAGCTGATCTGAGTCGCTAATGTGGCTGGGCAATATGTAATAATTTAAATCTCACAATGAGTAAATAACTTCTGGTAAAATTGTATGAATCTATAATGTGTGATAATAATCTCCAAAACAAGTGCAAAGGGTAACAATCTGATTTTACTTATCAGTACATGTACATACCGAACTATTTGTGATGTCACAAATCATGCTAATAACACATATTACAGTCAAACACAAGATAAAGTTTCACCCTTCGGCAGATGAAATTAAAAACAGCCTCTAGTGTCAAACTGCAAATAACTCATTCTGTACAGTAAAGTTCAAACATCCAATGAAGACAACAAGGAAAAAAAACAATAATTATATATACATATATACTCCATATATATATATATATATATAATAATTATTTTCCAGTTATCTCTTCACTCTTTTTTTTTTTTTTTTACTACACAATGCGTAAGTTACTTAAGGACTTGTGTATGGATGGTAGGGACATGTTATTTGACATTTATTGTGACAGTCAATGATATGTACATTTTAAATATTGATTTTGGTTTCAGATTTGAGTCTTTGAGTAAAATAAAATGTAAAAATCTGAGCAAAATGGATGATACAAGTCTGGTTTCAGGAAAGTCAGGAAATGCATATTCAATTAACATTTAGCAGAGTCAGGTTCTTTATGTGTGTGCGCACACATGTGCCTATGAAAGAAAAAAGAGAGATCTAGAGCAAGTGGACATACACAATTATTTTAGTCGTCCAACAAAAATGTCCCTACCAAAGTTAAAACCAAACCTTCGCCCTTGATAGTATGCATACATTTGTAGATATTTGTATAAATATGAAAAAAAACATGGAAAATGGCTTGGCCAACATTAGCTGCAACAATTTTCTCTCATGCCTTTGCTAATAGCTAAAGTTAATATGAGGGTTTGCTACACATTATATGTAAACCAAGGGGTCTGTCATTGCAGTTCTCTGCAAAAGGGAATATTATCACATATTATTTTATCTAATCTTACCTTAAAAATCACGAATCCGTGATCGCTTGCAAGATGTAGAAGAGGGTGTGTCGTGGTGTGCCTGCGTGTAGGGGAGGGGTCTTCAAGTTCAGGGCGGGCCAAGCTCTATCCTTCTTTCCAGCAACTATAGCGGTAAATTTCTTTTTCTTTACAGCAAGAAATTCCCAATAGTTGAAAATGCCCTGTTGTGTTGCCTGGAAGTGCGGGAATAAGTGTTTATTTACAGTATAGCAATTTATTAGTTTTTATTTTTGGGTAACGTTAGCCTAATGCTAGCAAGCTGAATAACATAAGTCACCAGCTAAAATGACTTAGCTTTATCATTTTCTAATGTGTGATACATAATAAAGGAAATACTCACAAGTTCAATTCAATTTTATTTATATAGCACCAATTCATAACATAAGTTTTCTCTCTCATTGAGAGAGAGAAAGAGAGAGAATGTGGGGGGGGGCACAATACAAATTCCACCTAGAATTTTAAAATAGTAATAATGTAATGGTAATATTAATATTAATAAAGTAAAATAAGTAATAATAATAGGAATGATAATGACAATAATAGTAACTAGGCCAACGGGGAACACGGGGGCAGCAGGTGGCCCACAACCAAAGATCCAGTCCCTGCAGCTCCGGAGGTAGAAATACCTGCTGAAAGCGACAGAAGGAGAGAGGAGAGAGATGAGAAAGCACAAAACTACGGGAGAGAGATGTCGAACTAGTAACATCCATGGATGGAGAAGGAGAGAAGGCGAGAGGAGCTCAGTGCATCATGGGAGCCTGCCTAGAGCAGCATAACTAAGGGATGGTTCAGGACTCACCCAAGGCAACCTTAACTATAAGCTTTATCAAAGAGGAAAGTCTTAAGCCTACTCTTAAATGTGGAGATGGTGTCTGTCTCCCAAACCCAAACTCTGCCCTGATTCCACAGGAGAGGAGCTTGATAACTGAAGGCTCTGGCTCCCATTCTACTTTTGGACATTCTAGGAACCACAAGTAACCCTGCATTCTGGGAGTGCAGTGTTCTAGGGGATAATAAAGTATTATGAGCTCTTTAAGATACGATGGTGCCTGACCATTAAGAGCTTGATCGATAGATATAATCATCCACATAACAATGAAAGTTTATGGAGTGTTTCCTAATAATATTGCCGAAAGGAAGCATATATAAGGTGAATTGAATGTGCGTCTGCAGCACTGTGTGTCAGACAGCATGGTCAGCAACACTGAGGCCCCTCAGGGGACTGTCCTCTCTCCCTTCCTCTTCACCATCTACACCACAGACTCCAGCTACCACATAGAGTTCTGCCACCTTCAGAAGTTTTCTGATGACTCTACTGTGGTGGGAAGTATCAGCGGTGGTGATGAGACTGAGTACAGGGCTGTGGTGGGTAACTTTATCTCATGGTGTGAGCAGAACCATCTGCAGCTCAATGCGACAAAGTCTAAGGAGCTGGTGGTAGATCTACGAAGGGTCAAGGCACCAGTGACCTCGGTTTCCATCCAGGGGGTCAGTGTGGACATTGTAGAAGTACCTGGGAGTACACATGGACAGAAAACTGGACTGTGCTAAGAACACTCAGGCTCTTTACAGGAAGGGCCAGAGCGGCCTCTATTTTCTGAGGAGGCTGACGTCCTTCAACATCTGCCGGACAATGCTAAAAATGTTTGATGAGTCTGTGGTGGCCAGTGCTATCCTGTATGCTGTTGCATGCTGGGGCAGCAGGTTGAGGGTAGCTGATGCTAACAGATTCAACAAACTGATCCGTAAGGCCAGTGACATTGTAGGAGTGGAGCTGGACTCTCTGTTAGTGGTGTCAGAGAGGAGGATGCTGGCTAACCTACATGCCTTCTTGGACAGTGTCTCCCACCCACTCCTGGTCAAACAAAGGAGTACCATCAGCGGAAGACTCATCCCCCCAAAATGCACCACAGAGCGCCACAGGAAGTCATTCCTGCCTGTGGCCAACAAACTCTTTAACTCCTCCCTCTAAGTGTCAGTCTGTATGACCCTAGGTCACTAAACTGGACATTGGATCATTAACATCACTCCAATACTTGGAATAATAGTGAAATATTCTCTGTTTAATACTCCGGTGCAATATACTCTGTTTTCAGTTTAATTTATTGATATTTATTCATATTTCTATTACTGCTGTGCAATATCCACCGTCTCATAATCATTTTAATAAGCTACACTTAACTTGGCCTTACTCATTATTGCACTATTACTTATTACTTATATTATTACATTGAATTATACCATACATACTTATCAACCTCTAAATCCACTTTGGTACTTACACTTATTTTAGCTTTTATACTTTATATCCACTTTGTACTTAATTTATCTTACCTGTATTATAGTGTATTATATTGTGATTTCCTTAGTACTTCTATTCCTTCTATTCCTGTGTGCACTGAAGTGATAGTGAGCAGCTGTAACGAAAGATATCCCCTCAGGGATCAATAAAGTATTTCTGATTCTGATTCTATTCATTACCTTGGCACTAACGCAGTTGAATCATTTATGTATAAGGCAAACATGCTGCATTTAAGGGAGGGACCTCCATCTGAATAAAGCCTGGCTGGGAAATGATTGGGACACATTATAGCCAAACTGTGCAAAGGCATCTGTGAAAACACATCAGGTAATAAAAGCAAATCAATAAAATGTACCAGCGAGCATTCTTATGGGTGCATATTATTTTGCAGGGCCTATTAATCAGTGAGGCATTAAAGCATTATAGTGCTGCCTCCTGTTTGAGATAACAGGCACTAAATTTCATCTGCCCCTGAGTATACTGTATACAGGCTAAACCAGGATGCATGATACATGCAGGATCCACAGTGAAGATTTAACATAACATGTAATGCAGCTTTATGGCGCTCTCTAGTGGCTGGTGGCTGTGATGGTTCAACTGTCAGTGAAGAAACATCCTGTACAAGTCAGTTGAAGTTTCAGTGGATTAAAGATGAAGTTAATTATTCAGTTTTAGTTTTGTTTAGAGAAACTGCACCTCTGCCTTCAAGGAGACATGCCAGAAAAATTGCGTCCAGGGGACGCACCATATTTTTCCTCTGATAATGCTAATGCTACATTGTGAACAACAAACAAATTCATATTGAAATCATAGAAATAAAAAAAGAAACCTCGCTGTCAAAAAACCTGTTTCTTACCATCTGCGCATATACTGTGTCTCGACTGAAGAAACTCCTCAAATACCATCTCAAACACACGATAGATGGTGAATTAACAGTGTTATGAGTCTGTGTTTAATTTGGCGTGTATCTGATCCTCATTCATGTCACGCACACTGATAGAGCTTTGCAGATAAATGCGGCATCAAGTTAATTCGGACCAGTGTATACCCTCAGACTGACGGGCTCGTCTGAACAAAACCTTTGGATCCATGATCCGTAAATTTGTGCACGAGGATTGAGCGCAATTGGGATAGGTGTTGTTTGCAGTGCAGGAGGTACCCCAGGCCTCTATGGGATTTTCTCCCTTTGAGCTGCTGCAGAAGACCCTGGGGGGTTCTGGACCTAGTTAGAGAAAACTGGGAGTAGCGTTCAAGCCCCAGTAAAAACAAGTTCCGCACGTCCTGGACCTGAGATCAAAACTCCACATTAGGACAGTTGTCACAGGAGTATTTGCTCCAGGCTCAGGAGCGTCAACAACACCTGTACAACAGAGGAGCTAGATTAAGACAATTCACGCCGGGAAGTAAAGTGCTTGTATTACTCCCTTCTTCCAGCTCCAAATTACTCACCTGGCAAGGACCCTTTGTGGTCTCACGGTGAGTGGGCGACGTGGACTATGAGGTTGTGCAGTCAGACAGGGGAGGGGCAACTCGTATTTTATATTAATTTTAGTGTGTTATTGTTTGGGTGATGTAAAAGTGCAGAAGAACACTCTGAGGTATCGTATGTTTTAACAATCATGAAGTGGGTCTGCCATAAATTGTATTGTAGGGTGAGAGGTCATTGTAAGCTGGTGTAAGGTAATGTATTAATTTAGCAGTGCAAATAATTAATTTTTACCTTGTACCCAATTTGTTTCATAGGCAGAGCTCTGTATTGCCCAGTTTTGATTATTAATTGTTTATCATTGTTTTTAATATTGCTCATTTTAGGGTTGATTGTAGATAGGATAGGGTTTTTATATGGTCTATCTTTGTTTATAGTACTGGGGAATCCTACTGTATGTTAGGCTACATTAAATTTTTAAATATATTTATTCAGCTGTAACCTAACGGGGACAAAATGCAGGTGGCAGCAACTGAAGATGAAAATATGGGTCAAATAGATAAGAATAGATACTTATAAGGTCCATAATACTTATGGACCTGTGATTGTGAAGTCATAGTCTGACCCAGTAATAATGAATTTAGTGATTTTCAGTTAAAAAAAAGGTGTCTAATAATCTACAGTCAGTTTGAACCTAGACATCTATTTTACATTTTTTTATTTTACATTGCTCAACAGCATTTCTTGACTATATTTCAACTGTGTAAATATTTCAACATTACTGAAATTCTGTCAAAACACATTAAGACTATATGCAGCCTAATTCAACTTTGTCTGATTTTCTTTCTCTTCCATCCAGACGGCTGCTGGCAAGGATGCTGCAATTCAAGGCCACAGCTCTGCAACCTTTACTATCAAGGTAGTAACCACCCTTAAGCCTGCTGGACACTACAAGCTTTTGCCTTAAGACAAACAACTCTTGCAACATTCTTCAGGAGTTTCCAACATAACAGCATATCAGCATTGTGACTTAAAATAGGTTACTCTACCAGACAAATTTGTGATATGGAAATAATCATCTTTAGATTCTCTTTGAAATTGAACACATCTATAAAGTTGATGTGGACAAGAGGTAGCTGGAAGGCTTCGGAAAAGCTGCAAACAAAATTGTTGCAGAGGCCAGAAGGAGGAGCCTGGGCAAGGAGATTCTAAGGCACTCAGTCAGGAATGTGAGGAGACACACAAAGGTCTTTATAACTTTATTAGAGGTTCTTCAAATACATTTTGCCATCATTGCTATAAAAACTGATCGGTTGATCACCATCGGTGCTGCAATACTCCTGCTCCCCTACCTCTTCAACAAAAATCCAGACAGGCTCCATGTAAGTGACAAGGTAAGAGCACCACCAGTCATTCATAGGTAGGGCTCTTGTATGCCTTGCCGTATTTTGTTTTAATGGAACTCTGGAGTGTATTACTCATTTGGTGTGATTCATTTGAATAGGTTCAATTAAATTTTATTTATATAATGCCAATTCATAATAAAAGTTATCTCATTGCACTTACAATCGATCAGGTCTAGACTGTAATCTTTATAATATTATTTACAGAGACCCAACAAATCCCACCATGAGCAAGCACTTGGCGACAGCGGCAAGGAAAAACTTCCTATTAACAGGCAGAAACCTCGGGCAGAACCAGACTCAATGGTGGGCGGCCATCCGCTGCTGCCAGTTCGGTTGGGGGGGGATTTTAAAATAATGATGATGTAATGGTAGTGGTAATATGAATATTAATAAAGTAGTAATAATAATGATAGTGAGAGGAATAATAATGATAATAATAGTAATAGTTAGTAGTAGGACTAATAATGAAAATTGTAGTAGTAGTTGTCAAGCAGGAACATGGGGACAGCACAAGGCCCACAATCACAGATCCAGACTCTGCAGCTCCGGAGGCAGAAATACCTGCTGCAAGTGACAAAAGGAGAGAGGAGAGAAACAAGAAAGCACAAAACTACGGAAGAGAGAAGATGTCGAGTTAGTAACATGCATTAATGGGATAAAAATGCATACAGATGGAGAGGGAGAGGAGGAGAGAGGAGCGTAGTGTATTGTGTCTCCCGGCAGTTTAGGCCTATAGCAACATAACTATGGGATGGTTCAGGACTCACCCAAGCCAGCCCTAACTATAAGCTTTATCAAAGAGGAAAGTCTTAAGCCTACTCTTAAATGTGGAGATGGTGTCTGCCTCCCAAACCCAAACTGGGACCCGATTCCACAGGAGAGGAGCTTGATAACTGAAGGCTCTGGCTCCCATTCTACTTTTGGAGAGTCTATGAACCACAAGTAACCCTGCATTCTGGGAGCGCAGTGTTCTAGTGGGGTAATAAGGTATTATGAGCTCTTTAAGATACGATGGTGCTTGACCATTAAGAGCTTTGTAGGTAAGGATTTTAAATTCTGTTCTGGATTTTAAAGGGAGCCAGTGCAGAGAAGCTGATATTGGAAAAATATGATCTCTTTTCCTAGTTCTTATCAGTACACGTGCCACAGCATTCTGAATCAACTGGAGAGTCTTAAGGGACTTATTGGGACAGTCTGATAATAAGGAATTGCAATAATCCAACCTAGAAGTAACAAATGCATGCATTAGTTTTTTGGCATCATTTTGAGGCAGGATGTGCCTGATTTTTGCAATGTTACGTAGGTGAAAAAGGGCAGTCATTGAAGTTTGTTTCATGTGGGAGTTAAAGGATAATATCTGATATATAGGAGCTTAGTGTGGTTCCTTCAATGCCAATTGAATGTTCCAATCTCTGTAATAGGATGTGATGATCAATGGTGTCAAATGCAGCACTAAGATCTAACGAGACAAGAAGAGACAAGTCCATTATCTGATGCAATTAAAATGTCATTTGTTTTCACCAGTGCTGTCTCTGTGCTATGATGCACTCTAAAATGAAAATCCGCAAATAAACTATTGTAATTTGGAAGTCACAACTGATTGGTGACTGCTTTCTCAAGGATCTTAGAGAGAAAGGGGAGGTTAGATATAGATCAAGAGTGGGCCCTTTAAGTATAGGTTTAAATACAGCTACTTTAAAAGACTGTGGGACATAGCCTGTTAACAAAGACAGATTGATCATATCCAGTAAAGAAGTGCCAACAATATATATATATATATATAAAACTTCATCCTTCACCCTCCGCGGGTGGTCTCATCCTTCGAGCTCGGGTCCTCTACCAGAGGCCTGGGAGCTTGAGGGTTCTGCGCAGTATCTTTGCTGTTCCCAGTACTGCACTCTTCTGGACCGAGATGTCTGGTGTTCTTCCAGGGATCTGCTGTAGCCACTCCTCCAGTTTGGGGGTCACTGCCCCGAGTGCTCCGATGACCACAGGCACCACTGTCGCCTTCACCTTCCAGGCCTTCTCCAGCTCTTCTCTGAGCCCTTGGTATTTCTCTAGTTTCTCATGTTCCTTTCTCCTGATGTTGCCATCACTTGGTATTGCCACGTCAACCACAACGGCTTTCCTCTGCTGTTTGACCACCACCACAATGTCTGGTTGGTTCGCCATTACCATTCTGTCAGTCTGAATCTGGAAGTCCCACAGGATCTTGGCTTGGTCAATCTCTACCACCTTTGGAGGTATTCCCACTTTGACCTCGGGGTTTCCAGTCCATACTCCGTGCAGATGTTCCTGTACACTATGCCAGCTACTTGGTTGTGGCACTCCATGTATGCTTTTCCTGCCAGCATCTTACACCCTGCAGTTATGTGCTGGATTGTCTCAGAAGCCTCTTTGCACAGCCTACACCTTGGGTCTTGTCTGGTGTGGTAGATCTAGGCCTCTATTGCTCTGGTGCTCAGGGCCTGCTCCTGTGCAGCCATGTTGAGTGCCTCTGTGCTGTCCTTCAGTCCGGCCCGCTCTAGCCATTGGTAGGATTTCTTGATATCAGCCACTTCAGTTATGTTCCGGTGGTACATCCCATGTAGGGGTTTGTCCTCCCATGATGGTCCCTCCTCCAGCACCTCTTCCTCTGTTCCCCATTGCCCGAGACATTCACTGAGCACGTCATCTGTTGGGGCCTTATCTTTGATGTACTTGTGGATCTTGGATGTTTCATCCTGGATAGTGGCTCTCACACTCACTAGTCCACGGCCGCCTTCCTTATGGCCAGCGTACAGTCTCAGGGTGCTGGATTTGGGATGGAACCCTCCATGCATGGTGAGGAGCTTTCGCGTCTTAACTGTGGTCTGTATCTCTTCCTTTGGCCACCTTATTATTCCCGCAGGGTATCTGATCACTGGCAGGGCGTAGCTGTTTATTGCCTGGGTCTTGTTCTTGCCATTGAGCTGACTTCTTAGGACTTGCCTTACTCGTTGGAGGTATTTGGCAATTGCTGTTTTCCTTGTTACCTCTTCGAGGTTGCCATTTGCCTGTGGTATTCCAAGGTACTTGTAACCATCCTCAATGTCTGCTATTGTTCCTTCTGGGAGTGAGACCCCTTCTGTGTGGACTACCTTCCCTCTCTTTGTCACCATTCGACTGCATTTCTCAAGCCCAAATGACATCCCAATGTCAGAGCTGTAGATCCTGGTGGTGTGGATCAGTGAGTCGATGTCCCGCTCGCTCTTAGGGTATAGCTTGATGTCATCCATGTAGAGGAGGTGACTGATGGCAGCCCCATTCCTGAGTCGGTATCCATAGCCAGTCTTGTTGATTATTTGGCTGAGGGGGTTCAGACCTATGCAGAACAGCAGTGGGGACAGAGCATGTCCTTGGTATATGCCAAATTTGATGGATACTTGTGTATATATATATATATATATATATATATATATATATATATATATGTCACAGACACGCCAGACTCCACCATCAGCCAGTCACAGCGCACTCCCTCACCAGAGTACTAATTACACACACCTGCTCCCCATCAGCACCTCATCACTACTAGGATAAAGGCACACCACTCACCTCAGTCAGTTGTCTGGTCTTGTTTGATACAAGGACTCCCCATGTTACGCTACATAACCCCTATCGCCCTCTCCAGCGAGTCTTCCCTCCAACAGACTCCCCCATCTCCATACCTGCACACCTGTCTTACTTGGCTGTAACCTAATAAACAAACATCTGTCTCCATATCAGTGTCCCTTGCCTGTCTGTCCATAACAATAACTAAATATATATTTCAGGTTTAAGAGCTGAGCTTAAGAGATTCTTCCAGGTGGTTGGAACGCCATTTCCTTTTACGTTTTTCGTGATGTTTGCTTTAATTTGCGGGTTTGGGGGTTATATGGTGTGTAGTCCAGTAATATGAGTTCAAAAGTTATTAAATAATGGTCCAATAATGAAGGATTCTGTGGAAAGACTATTCAATTTCAATGCCATACACCAGAACAAGGTGGTTAAAACAGCGAGTGGGTTTATGTACACTCTGATAAAAGCCAGTCGAATCTAATAATGAGATTAAACGCACTACTAAGGCTATCATTTTCAACATCCACATGAATATTGAAATCACCCACAATAATTACTTTATCTGTTTTAAGGACTAAACTTGTTAAAAATTCTGAGAATTCAGATAAAAATTCAGAATAAGGACCAGGAGCACAGTACACTATAACAAAGAGAGCTGGCTGTCATGTTTTCCAGGTTGGGTGTGAAAGGCTAAGATCAAGGCTTTCAAATGAGTTATAATTTTGTTTAGGTTTAGGGTTCTTTAATAGTCGAAGATGGCTGCAACTCTACCTCCTCGGCTAGTGCCTTGAGGAATATGAGTATTAATATGATTGGGCGGAGTGGATTCATTTAGGCTAACATATTCTCAACCCTCAAAATCATTATGGTTGAACTTTTTAAAAGTCTGATATATGTAAATAAAACCTTGCTTAAAGACAGCTGCTGTTTCATCTTCATCATTTATTATTATATAATAGTATTATTAATGTTATTATTTTCATTACTACAGCAGAACTTCTAAAGGTTCCTCACAGAGCTTCAAAAGGTTCCTCAGGTAACCCTAAAAACGGGTTCTTCTAAGAACCTTTTCTTGAAGGTACTTCAAAGCACCTCAAGAGATTCCTCCACAGTTTCAAATCAAAGAACCTCCAAAAGTTCCCACGGATCTTGTTGTTTTAACAGTATACATGCAGTGGCCATACAGCAGTTTTTCAGGACCTATAGGTCAAAACGTCTTCGCCATATGTAGCGGGTGCCACTAATAGCAGAACACTTCCTAACTAACCTTTTTTGCTCCTGTTTTGAGCATCCCCTTCTTTTAAATATGAGCAAAAGTAACTCATTTCACCTGACTGGAACTTCTTGCGCATGCCAAGATCCATTCATAGTCCAGGTGAGAGGGGGCGCCATGCATGTGTCCCAGGACCTCGGGGACCAAGACAGCAGGGACAACAGTTTGAGTTGTCTGCCCCACCTCAGACAGCCAAACAACTCTGCATAACAGTCCATCAATGAAAGTTAACTGGGGAAACTCGTGCCGTAGTCTTTTTAGACCCTGAGTA
The DNA here is from genome assembly GCF_020085105.1 of Siniperca chuatsi. Classification (NCBI taxonomy): domain Eukaryota; kingdom Metazoa; phylum Chordata; class Actinopteri; order Centrarchiformes; family Sinipercidae; genus Siniperca; species Siniperca chuatsi. Next base: position 35,827,671 of record NC_058042.1, read on the forward strand.
GCACCTTTCATTCTCTGACCATCCTCCAACGAGGCCAGAACTTGCCCAATGTCTGCCTTTTCCTACTGAAGCTCCCTGACATTGGAGCCATTCTGTGTGTAGATTTTACGCCTGGTCCATACTAGCCTGGGGATCAGGAGGAGAATGGGGGCTGGAGCTGTGGTCCCCCGCAGGTCCCCCTGTGGTGCACACAGCTCTGGGATCACTGTCAATAACTGTTTGGGTACCTGTGTCCACGAGGGTGTGGGTTGCACCATGGGCCCATCTGCCCTGCACCGAGGTCCAGCCTGCTTGAAAGAGCATCCACATTAGTGTATTGGGCCCCACTCTTGTGCACAATTACCAAATCATATGGGTCCAGTTCCTGGGCCCAACGGCTATGACGCCCCGTACTGTCATTGTCAATATGGAGCTGTCGTAGGCTCAACAACGGACAGTGACAATAGTGAACTGGCCAAGTAATACCTGAAGTTACGAACAGGCCACACTATCGTCCGCAACTCCCTGTTATACATAGATCATCGTTGTTCGGCCGCCGTGAGGGAATGACTAGCGTAGGCCACCACCTTCTCTAGGCTGTTAATTTCTTGTGCTAAAACTACCCCCAGAGCAATCTGCGATGCGTCTGTACAGCGTGAAACATTGGGTGAAGTCTGGGTGACTCATGATAGGTTCAGCACAAGAGCATCTTGCAAGAACTCAAATGCCTCCTGGCAGTCCGTTGTCCATTGAAAAGGAATATCCTTCCCCGTGCGATGACTGAGGGGTCACAGTCCTCCTGCGCCACTTCCAACTGCCAGTAGCCACCACAAGAGAGGAGTAAGGGCTACAGCTCTCCTCAATGATGCCGTCCTCTTAAAGGCACTGTACTTGTCTGTTCATTCCCCTCCGCTTGTCAGGAGAAGTACAGTAGGCCCGTCGCTTGATCGGAGGGTGGTCACCTGTTTGGATGTGATGTTTGATCAGGCTGGAGTTATCTGTTTATGCCTGTCCAGGGCAGAAACCATCCCTGATGCTTCCCCAGCAAGGCCTGCAGTTGTTGCCTCTGTTCATCAGACAACGGACAGTCAGTTACATCCACCAGGGGGGCAGCCACCTGTTAAGAATCAAAAAACTCAGCAGGGGTGAGTAAGTCACATTCATTAACATGGTAAAATACCTCCAAGTGGGAGCTGGGTGAAGTTCAGTTCATGGTCAGTCGGGTTGAGCCCATTCTTTACCGGCCCCACTGTACGTGCGACCACCAGCTCCATGTTTTCACGCACCTCAGGCTCCAAATAGCCCAGATAAGAGTCAATATGTGGTCCAGCAGTGTGGGGACACACTACTTGAACGGGGGCAATCAGTTAGCTAAAAGGTGGAATAGTAGTATCAATAGACATAGAGATGTTACAGCATTCTGGAAGTCTGTGGCCTGTATGAGGTCCCACGCTCTCGTGGAGACAATTCCCTGGTGCTGTATCCACCCTGTGGTCTGCGCTGCAGAGAACGGCCCCTCATGCGGTCCATCTGGAAATCCCTGGGGGTGGATCTGAAGCCAAACCCACCACAATCACAGTGACAGGCACGCCGTTTCTCTCTGCATACCCCTGGGTCCTGCAGACAATCCCCAGGAAAGGTGGAACTCCATCTGCCATACTCAGTCACATGGTTATGTGCTCTCAAGTCTCTCACATCAGTCTGTAAGTTGTCCATCCTCAATATGAGGCACTCAACGGCATGGATGAGTTTCTCCGTCAGCTTTTAGCTTAGAGAACAGGATCAAGGCCAGGCAAGAAAACGTCTAAATTTCTCACCATCCATTGCAGCATGATCACAATGAGGAAATGCCTCAGCCACAAGCCTGGAAATGTCAGCTGCATAAACCTCCAAACTCTCGTTCACCTGGCGGGGTCGTGCAGATACTCATGTCACTAAAGTAGCCGTGTAACTCCTGCTCCTCGCCCCTCTTGTCTAGGCGCACACTTCAGCTTCAAACTGTTTAATCCACATAGCAAACGGCTTCTGGCCGTCACCACAAAATTCTGGCAGGAACTCCACTCTAACATTAGCTACATCACTAGTCCACAAAGCAGTACATCTGTAATAATCCTCATCCATGTAGCTGTCCATACTGTCACACTTAAGTCCTCCAAACACGATGCTACAATGCAAACGAGGGGTGTTGCAGGGGGTGATGCGGGGTACGGCGCAGGATGTGATGCTACTGCAGCTTTTGCAGCTCCTGCAACTCCTGATGCAAATTTTGCAGTGGTCTATACTAGTGTCTCAGATGGTAGAAAGAGCATTTTCAGATGCAAGGCGCAGAGATGTGATCCAGATGGAGTTGAAAGGTTACAGAATAGCATATCCCACATTGTATCCGCCGACGATGAAGTGGATGTAATGGGTTTTCAGAACCTCTTGGATTGACTTGTACAATCAAATGACTCGCGGCAGATGATACTTTAGAATTAGTCATTCAAGTAGTCCGTAACCCCCGAGGCAGTGTTAAAAGAAAGCTGGAGGATTGTGAAATCCTTCAAAAGAAGGTTTGCTTTTTGTATGTGGTGGAAAACCCTGACAATCAACTTTGTTTTGCCATAAATTTGACTCACTTGGAGCATGCAAATCTCACTGACAGGGAAGCCGCTGTGCACGGTAGAGAGATTCAGAATAGTGTGGGCCTGAGTGATCAGACGGCTGTGACCTTTAATGGCATCCCTAATTGTGAACTAATTATGGACTGCAAAATTGTAGTGTTCTACAGAACCGAAGGATTGAAAACACTTTTCCGGACGTCTTCCTAATACAAACCCAAAACACTGTTTTTATTTCTCTTCCAAAATCACTACTAGGGTATTAAAAATCTCAAAGCCTTTCTAGGTGCTAGATACGTGTGTGAGCATTGTTACACAGGTTACAACAACGTTTTGGATTACAGCTGCGTCAAGCACTGTAGAATAGGCTTCGACTCTGACTGTGCGCAACAGGAGTTGAGACTTACAGCATGTAGTGACCATAACCGCACATGCCGTTCCCATGCCGTTGTTTATGCCAACGAATGCCACATGTATAAAAAATGTGAAAAATGAATCAAGATATACTACGTGGCTCTGACAAAGAACATCAAACCGCATGTGTGTCTATTACAAAAATGTAAAATCTACGGGAAGAAACTACCGAATGACACTGATGATAGAGATGAGGCGCATGAGTGCTACACACAGCCTTTAGCCCCTGACAAAGAATATAGTCAGGAGTTAATATTCTATGACTTTGAAACCTTTGCCGACAAATCAGGGATGCACGTTCCCCTTTTTTTTAGTCCAAAAACATTGCAGGGGGAGACGTGGTGCGCTAAGGGGGTTCAGCCAGAGACTTTGTCCTGCATTTCAGGACCAGCCATCAATAAACCCTCTTTATTCGATGCCTGTTGCTCTGGGTTTTGACAGTAAAGTCAAGGGTTTCTTCGGCCATCGCTTTAGTTCAAAGGCCAATTTGAATTACTTGGGTCCTTAGTAATTAGTCCTGAGTTTTACGGCATAGACCAAATGAATAACCTGGTACAAACTACCAGGTGTCAAATTGTGTCAATGCATGTCCTGAAAATGTATAATCTTCAGGACATGAGTTGAAAAACTGTTGAACACCTGCTTAAAAAATGCTGTAGGTACAGGGTCAGTACATGAGGTGGAGGAGTTACACTCAGAGTTTTGCAAAGCTCAGTTAATGTAATACAGGTGAATGTTTCCATGGTTACATCTTTTTTACAGGGTTTGCTGAGGTTTCTGTGTTTACATCAGCAACAATACTGGCTCTAATTGAAGTTATTTTGTTATTGAAGAACAATGCAAGTTCTTCCCATCAGTCATGGCTTCTTTATATATATTACAGTGAACTGTGAGCCTAGTTTTACTCATTTTCTTTCAGCTGCTCAGCAGATTCTCTTTATTCTCTCATTAGCACAGTTATTAACCATGGGGAGATTCTGTCAGTCAACCTCTTTTTAACCTTTAGTGGAGCAACAGTATTTAAAGCAGATGACAAGATGTTGTCGACATTTTCAACCATGTAATTCAAAGAGCAGTCATAGCTGTATGGCTCAAATGACCTCATTAGACAACTTTGCTTCAGCCTGGCCATCTAACACCAAAAAATTTATTTTAGCCTTTAAGATTAGTTTGGCATCAAAGAACACAAAATGATGGTCAGAAATAGGTCATTCTAATACTGAAACATTGTCAATGTTTAACCCTGTTGTTATTAACAAGTCCAGAGATACAGGCTGTCAGCCTGTGTGTGCTGTCCTTGTCCATCGCGCTTATACATGCATTCTTGTTTTGGTATGGCATACCAAGAGATATTGAAATTGTCAATAAACTTTATCTCATGGGTGAGGCACGCCGATGTCAGCCATGTGTTCAGGGCAAGGAATCTGAGCTAAGGAAAGTTGATCCTGGATACTTGTAAATCAATGGGACGTTACAGAATGTCGTTACAGCGACACAGAAGGATACCACCATTCCTTTTTATTTATTTTTTAGCACTTTTCACTCAGAGCCAGTCTTCCTTCGCAGAATGTCAAAAGACCCAGCATGGATAATAATCCTCATGTTACTTGGATGTGTAGAGAGGATAACTGGCAACAGCTCTGTTAGCTCCCTGACAGATGTGTCATCCATAGTTAGATTTTCAGTCTTTGCCATTCTTACATGCTTGGTTATAGAGTCCCCAATCAGAATATTGTCTGGTTTATCAGGTGTGGAGTTCCCAATATTTCTTCTGGCCCTCGGCCTAGCAGTGGTTTTGGGGCTGTTTCTTGGGTTTTGGTTAGCCTTAATGCTGGTGGTGTGATTAGTTTCCCTTGGTTCAACACAGTTAGTATGATGACACATTTCATTCAGCGTCAGTGGGTCATACCTGTTTTACAATGAGAGTTCGAGTGGTGGCCTCTTATTTGATTTCTTACTGGATTTGCCTTTGCGGCGGACGAAGTCAGACCAAGTCCTTGCTGGAATTGATGCTGTGCCAGTAAGAAGCGTCATTAGGGAAGGCTGGTTTGGGAGCCTCCACAGCTAATACAGGGACATTAGGACACATCCAAGGGAGCATGTCAGCCAAGTCTGTGATGGGATGCTCTACAGATGTAATCCAGTGTATAAAAGTCTGTCCACGAGCATCTGGTGGCTCTGCACCTTGTACAATAGCTGCTACCGAGTCAATAAATTGCTCACTCTCACATATTTGATACAGCGTTTCAATCTTCTTTTCAAGCTGTGTTATCCTCTCAGTCAGTCGCTTACACTCAGATTTTGCCATCTTGTCCTTGTATTAATTCCAGGTTTCCAGTCACAAACACAGTAAAAGGCTTGTGCTGTTTTGTTGGTAAGACTCACACTGTACTGGAGAAGTAATAAAAGTGATAAAAAAAATAAATAAAAAGGAATGGTGGTATCCTTCTGTGTCGCTTATAAATTAATGTCCCATTGAAGTATCCAGGATAAACTCTCCTTAACTTTTGGCAGATATCAGCAAAAGAATCTAAGCAAAGCGCAGAGTAAGCAGCAAAGCGTCTGCACTGTAAGAGAGCAGGAAGCAGGAAAATGAATGTTATAACTAACATAAAACTCTACCAGCAGCAGTTTTCTCTGTCTTCATTACTGACTTAAGCTATTTGATTTTAAAGGTACTCTCAACCCTCCTTCTAGTCAGGCCTAACGTACAAAAACCTGAGAGTAAAGAAAGAATACATCTTACCTCTTTATTTGCGTCTCGCACCCAAAATGTTGCTTTGTTTCAAGTCCAAAAACTTCAGATGTCCGTATTCACTCGAGGTGTGACCTTCTGTCCCTCTGTATTATTATTATACTGGAGATGCTGGGAGTTGGTGCAATATTATCTCAGAACACAATGCTTCTGATCAATGACATGACATGACATCAATAATATGCGGGGCCAGGGCTGCATGGTTGGAGATGCTGGGAGTTGGTACAATATTATCTCTTATTAGATGGTACAAGAAATAAAAATTCTTGCTGGGGCTTTATTTCAATGCCATTATGACTCTGCTGCCCCCTTGTGGTAGACATTTCTTCACAGCTCATCAAAAACAGGATTCAGATGGCTCAAAATATGTTTAGTAGGGTTGTATCCAAATTACCCCCAACACATCTGGACCCAGCACATTTTCAAAATCTGTAGTTTCTTACAGTGGAATGAAGATTTATTGAAAATTAAGTCTCAGTGCAGTTCCTTGTTACTTAGCCAACTGCCATAATTATGTAACAAGAGTTTGATTAATGTTATTCCTTTTATGTAAGTCCTTCATAGCTTGTTTATCATGTTAACAGCAGCTGAATGAGTTTTTGAATGTAGGCTATTTGTTGTGGTCAGAAGGTTTTTTATAACTGTGGCCTGATAGGAGGAGTTGGAATGAGTTATAAAAGGTGGCCTTACATCTAGCTGACTGCATTTAGAGATCTGATAGTGACGACTGGGTGATGCCTGTTATTTAACTTGCATGGTTGATGATCTGAGAACATTTTTCTTTTTACCAGAGAGGATGTTATACCACAATGTAATAGTGAAAGTAAGGACAGACTCGATGAGTGATTTGTACACAGCTGTTAAATGTGAAAAATGTTAAAGGTCTTGAGTTTCCTCAATAAAAAGAGGTGCTCCTGGGCCTTGATGCAGACAACAGAAAATGACTTTATATTATATGTCTGTTTCCATGTCCAAGTATCTAAAGGCCCCCACCTGATCCACAACCTGTCCCTTCAGTGCCAGGGGTTCAAAACATGGGTGGGCAGCATCACCAGATGTCAGCCTCCCCCACAACAGGTCAAAAAGTTGCTGACCAGGTTCAGCATTTCATATAATGACCATCCTTTGAGGTATGGTGGAGGGATTGTTGAAATGAAAATCTCAGAAGCATGTGACTTTTCTTCTGCACCACCATGGGGCAGTACAGGCCTGCAGAGCTGCAGATATCAGAACAAGTAGAGATCTGATTTCCAGCAGCTGGGGACAGATGAGGAGTAGTTCCCGCTCCTGTGCTGGCATGCCCGCTGTGGTGAAGTTGGACAATTAGATTTGAATTTGAGTCCACAGCTGAATTAAGCATGTAGGATCTAGGATACTGTAAATTGTCAATGGAAGAAAATTGTATCTACGAAATAAACCTTTCTAGCGTCTTTCGTAATTGCATAAAACTTCACAGCTTAAATAATGGTGGCTGTAATAACTATGTGGAGAAAATAGTTTGGTTTTTTTCATGGCAGGACATGTTGGGACACACAAATGGCTTTGATGCACATGTCATGGTCCATAGAAGGAAAAAAACCTGCCTTGAAAAACTGAAACTTTCGCCTGAGCGTGTCTCCTCTCTCCTCTTGCCTCCTCCCTCCTTCCCTCTGCTTTTACTCCTCTCCACTTCCTCCTCCTCCTTATCCTCCCTCAGCCTGCAGAGTATTTGGGAGAACAAAAGTCATCTGCTGTCCATCTGGCTGCTGTGCCAGGCGGTAATACCCCTCATATTCTTCAGCTTCCCAAGCACCCATGGACAATCCATTCTCTCTGCCCTTCTCTGCCTTACCCTCCAGTTCCTCCCCCACTACCCCCCACCCCCCGCCGGCCCTGATCCCCATCCCAGGACCGAGAGGTGGGATCTGGTGTCAGTGCCCCAGAAAGACCCCTCTCTCTGGAACATGTGGGGGATAAGCAGCAGGGTTGTTCAGAGGGCTCAGTTTCACTATTTGGGATTCTCACAGTAGCCTGCACGTACCCATTGCTTCCCAGGTGCTGGATCATAGCAAATCTAACTTTCAAGATAGCAACCAGCTGATGTATTCTCACGAAAAGCATGAGAATTATTTGGTTTACTTATATTTTCTGGGTACATCGTAGAGACTAAGACTCATGGTTTGAACCACACTGAACAGTGTCACACTGATTTGAAGGATAATTACAGTTTATTACTGCTTGAGTCATGATAACATTGTACACACCAAAGTAATACTGTTGCTGCTGTTACAGCTACACTGTTTTATTATTAGAGCTGCACTAATCATTTTTTTCATTAACAATGGATCAATGTGTAATGTGAAAGGTGTCACTTATAGCTCTGTATTCTGTTGTTCCCCTCAGCTCTACACAGCCTTTTAGCCTCCTTCAACTCATTATTTTGGTTTTACTGCCCACAACTGTACGGTTTGGTTGATTCTCACCACTCTCATCAAACAAGTTTCAGACAGCAGCAGAAAGCTGTTTTCAGCTCTGATGAACCCGCTGTACACGACCTGCTCAGCACCAAACAGCAGACAGACACAGTTAGAGACCAGCTGGTGAACAAAGTGGAGCATTTAGCAGCTAAAGAGCCAGATCTTTTTCTCAGGAGTTGGTGGAGACCAAAACAGACCAAAGAAGAGTGAATATTGGATAGAAACATGACTCCAAATTAATGCTAATGTTGCTCCATGTCAGCTGGATGTGTAAATAAGCAATTGTTTGCCAGTACTACGATATTAGCTTAAAGTCGTTTTTGTCATTATTGAGTCTTAAGAGTCTCATTTGCTTAAACAAGTTAAATACGTCTGCCAGTGTAATAGGATAGTTTTAACCTGTTTCAGAGGGAACAGGGTTTTTTTAATACTCAATTTTCCTTATTCTGCCTTCTTTCAAGACACTGACACTAATTTCTACAAAATTCCACTAAGCTGATATGTACTGAAAACGTGTTGAAAGGAATCTCACTGCACTGTAAAATGTTTTCACTCATTTGAATAAAAAAGTTTTTAGGGCTCAGTAAAAATGACATAATTAGATGGATATTTTTTTCAGTGTAATAATCCTACACAAGAAAACTTAATTACGCACAAGAAAAAAGAGAAAAATGTATGCAGAACTTTAGCAGGTACAACACTTAAGGCAGTAAGTTGGTCTGTAAAGTGTGGATGGATGTTTACAACAGACAGTGGGGTAATAATTTACAGTTCAGCTTTGTCTTCTCTTCCAAATAAGTAGGGCTAAACTGGGGGTTTGTTTTCAACATGTTTGTTCATTTAACTACTCGCGTTTCTAGCCCCTGTCTTCTTTTTAGTTCTGTTGCAGTGTTCAAAGATCTCAGCAATTAACCAATAGATGATAGAAATACTGATGCAAATTATGGGCAAAACAAGGCTGTCCACCATTTTGTTTATCTGCTGAACTGGTGCCAAGTAGTAGTCTAAAGGTGTGTTTGGGACGGAACATCATTTCGTCTTGCATTATTCGTGTGACTTCAACCACTGGATGGTTTGTACAGTCGATACTGTAAAGACCTTAGCTATAAGCTAGCTACCAACATACACACTGACCGTGTGAGAAGTGTTGCAGTGTGTACTGATGGCTCAGCCTCAGTTTGTGACTGAACTCAAAACTTACCAGAAACTCCAGTTTTTGTTTTTGTTTGGTTTCTCTATGATCTTAAATTGGAGTCCTAAAGACTTGGGATAAACACAAATTCATGTTCACTCCATTTGTGTCTTTGCATTAATTTTATATGCAGCCAGGTCACCTCAAACTCTTTGCATTCAGTCTGAACACACCTTTAGGAGCGTGGTAGGGTCAAATAAGATCAAGACAAGACTCAGGATTAGATTCAGGCTTCAATGTTTCTATGTTTCTTCTAAAAAGGGAGTTTTAACATGTTTTCTTTTGTCAGCGTTCAAAATATGTCTGTCCTATGTTGCAGGTGTATTTTAGCAAGCTGTTGCAGGAGAGGTTCCTTACATTCCTCAATCTGTTCCATATTTACCACTGAACAGTTTCTGAAAGTGCTACACTGCTTCTTAAAAATAGCCCTAAAGATGCAAGTTGTTCCAGATACAGATAGAGCTCTGTGGAGGAAGCTGAGCAAGTGCTCCACCTCTACAGATCAACCAGGTTCTCTGCTGAATATTGTCGCCTACATACAGCACACAGGAGGGACTGAAATAACCCATTGTGCCCTCTCTGAGTGGTACTAGATTTCTGCAACGTGCCAGAGAAAAAGGATGGGGGCCACTTGTCAGAACTGGGTTTTTTAGTTTCTAAGTGATGAGGAACAGCTCTGCAGGCTCACTAATGTACAGTAAATGTGATGGGTGGGTTGAATTGTTGAGTTATGCAAGGCTTTCAGCCCTCTGTAATAGTGCAATACTTTGGCATGTTGCATAACAGATTTGTCCTCCTCGCTTTTTCAATGTGGGCCCAACGATACTTCCACTGTCCCTGGTCCATTTCCATTCATGCCCTTTAACTTTGCTTAGCAGTATTACAGCAATTAATTCACCTCTTCAATAACTGTGAAAGCTTTTTTTCAGGTAGTGTAGTGTATGCCATTTTGCAGCAATGCAAATTTTAATCACTGCTGAATGTGACTACCATCTCTGTGGCTCTTCTATTTTATCATGCCAAAAGAAAGGATCACAAAAATCTAAATATAATCGCAACATTATTAATCAAATTCCAACAAAATATCCCTTACCTGGTGGATTTTTCCCCCCACTATAAAACACTGCCTCTGTGTTCTGTTGCTGCACCTGTGTGTCTACATGTCTGTTTTCTGTGTCTCTAGCTGTATTTGTGTCTGTTTTGTTTGCTTGTCTGGGCGGTGTAGCAGTGAAGGGGTCAAGCCGAGGTTGAGCTGAACACAGTCATTCTGTGGACCACGCCCCTCCTCAGCATGTCAACAAGTCCTGCTTAGTGAGCAATTTAGTCTCTTATTATTTTAAGTTCTAAATCCGCTTCTTTTTTTTTATCTGGTGAAATATTGTCCGCAATTTGAGGGAAATTGACGTGTTTGTAATGAAGTTTGACTTTAGATAAAGATATTGGTACCTTTTAAAATGAGGCAAAACAAGGCAGGTTGCTCCATTAATCCCAAGACAATGGCACATGATTGAGTTTTCTACAACAAGCTGATTTACCCTGGAACCAACTCATTAGACAGATTTTTCGAAGTAACCGGTAACCAGCTTTCATAGAGACAATTTCTTCAGCAGAAAGTAGTTCCAATGAAAATTCACCCCAAATGAGGCCTGTGGATTATCAGTAACAGAGACACTGTTTCCGGATGTTGTTGAATTTTTTTGTTTTTCAGTGTTGCGAGAAACAATTGAAATTCCGTTCCCCTCCACTCTCAGAAATCTTAGAGACAAGTATCTGGACAAATAAAACCAAAACTATCTGATGGCTAGATACTGCAAGAGGTTAGTGAGAAAATATGATGTTTTATAATTTCTGTGAACTCATCCTTTAGGAAAAATTAAATTTTTTGTTTCACCTCTATTTTGAATGGCATGTTAAGAGGGATATCTTCTCCAGTGCTCCGTGTTATCCTCCCAGCAGTCCATTATTTTATGTGTCAGCTAGAGGCTCATCAGTGTTGCTCCGCCTAACACTGAGTATTACAAGGCCTCGAGGGAGTCAGCCTGGATCAGATGATACTGCTGCAGAGATGAGCAAGGCAACAAGAATACTTGTAAATCCTCCTCTTTACATCCTTTCTTTGTCCTAGACTATGATGTGTTGCTTATATTGGCTCTCCTGCACTCCTGAAAGGTGCTACGTGCAAATTTGTGCTGAAGCTCTGCTAATATAGAGCAATACATATCATTCGCAGTTATGGAAGTAATGATTGTGCTTACTTTTTTAATGGATAGAAAATTGAATGGACTGAGGCTTGCAAACATATGGCTTTTTATTTAATTGGAATGAATATTGTAACATTAAATCAAAGGAAGCATGAACACCTATCAACATATGTCAGTTTTTGCTCCTTTTTTTAGCAAATCCAAACAACAAACATTTTAAATCTGGCCCAATGCATTTAAATACAGAACGAAAAAATATGCAGAATACAGAGCAAAACCAGAACAGTAAACCATGGTGAAATAATCAGACATGTACAACACAATGTTCTTGTTCATTCATTTTTGAAAAATAAAAAAAACATGTAATGTTAGTGGTGAAATTAACCGATTTTATACAATATATTTTTTGGTTTCTTTCAGATAACAAATTACTCTATTCACAGAATATACAGTTCAATAAACATTTTGTTTACCAGTTCTTTTTTAGGGTGTGCTCACGTGTGGGGCGATTATTATAAATTGCATTTTTTTAAATTATTATTTCTCAGTGTTTGACTCATTCACAGTACATGCTTCTAGCCTCCAGACACAGCATATCTTCCAGCTGTTTGTCCAGTCAGTCAGGATACTGCAAGCAACCACACAAACAATACAAGAACAATGCCTTAATCAAGTCTAGTCCCATGAGCAGATTTCTTGATAAAAACACCACCAAAATCAAGATATTTTCTTCACCCTGATCAGTCAAAAGTTGTTGGTCTTTTTGGGTGATTTGATTTTATTTTACAAGAGAGCCCACGCCTGAATACTGCTGTTAATTACAAAGTAGTTGAGAGAAGACTGGATGGGCCCTTTTAATACTGCATACCCCTCAAAGTATGAAGGGGTTTCTATACACACACCTGTGGACTGAAAAAATCTTTGGTCAACATTAGCAGTATGCAACAACCAGAACAGTAAAGACATATCATATAACACCATACAATAACTTATTGGTCAAGCTCACAACACTATAGCTTTTCAACAAAGACTCTTTTTGATGACCATTGTCCAAATGAATGAAATGACACATGTAGAGGTTACTTCACTACTGCTTTTGATCAATACATTATGCACAGCTTCACAGGGAAGATGTGGACATACATCACACAACAAAATCACCAGAAAGAAATCACTCGCATGATACAGTTTCATGGCTCAACTCTCACTTGGACAACACATGGAAAAATTCAGTTCATACAGATAAATTTTTTACGGTCTAAACTGGGCTGTAAGGCAAACCAATACAAAGAAATCAGTACTGCATCACAACAAAAGATTGAGACTCATTAAGGTTGCATTTCTCAATGCTGAAAATTAATTTACTGACAGATGTATGTTTTGGTTGTTCTTTATGTGTTGATGTGTAAACAGATGCATGCACTGCTTTATCCATTATTTTATTGCAGAAGGGTAAGGGTTAGGGAAGCCATTTGTTCCAAAAGCAAGTTGCATTTGCCACAACAAACGAACCGATGAACCTGATTGTACTTTCTTTTTTCCCAAAATATGACAAGTAGATGGTCTACGGTATGGAATTTAAAATGGGCTAATTGGTGAGCCTTCTTTAGGTGCCCAAAAATGAAAACAATAACAAAAAGAACATTTGAATAAAGGAAATCAGTCTTGTTAGCAAATGAGCTCAAATCCCTACTCCTGGTCCATCGTGGCACCTGAGCTAACAGCTAGGTTCCTGTGAAGGTTTGGGTTCTGGCTGTGCCTGTTTCTGCTTCGCACAGAGGAGAAGGATATATCGCAGCCAGGGACTTTACACTTGTGAAGCAGTCGCAGATGGACAGTCTTGTAATGGGCTCTGAATGTGCCCTTGTTGCTGTAGACCTTTTGGCAGACGTGGCAGATTATCGGAGATCCCCCCCCACCTCCCTGAAGCCCGCCTTGTCCTCCCCCAACGGTCCTCTCTCCCCCGAGTGCATACTCCTCGCCCCCAGGCCTCCCCACACCGATCCCATCACAGCTTTCATCACTGTCCTCCATTGGGAGCGCCTCCTCATCCTCTTCAATCCCTTCCCCTTCTTCACTACCCGCTCCATCTGAGTCCCAGGCAGATCGAGCACTGCCACTGCCACGAGGTGGAGCATAGGAGGAGGTGCTCAGGTCCAGGACTGCCCCATCCTCCCCACTTCCACCACCTTCTCCTCCTACTTCTAATCCCTCCATCCCTCCTAAGGGAGGTGCCTCGGCACTGTATGATGCAGTAGACATTTTGCTCATAGGGAAGACCAGGCCCATGCGGTTGTGTCCTCGGAAGATGACGGAGGTCTGGCTAGTTGGGTCTCGATGGGGCAGATCTCTGTCCCGCTGGTCTTGGCAGTAGTCCAGGCCAACAGAGTCTCTGTCTCTACAGTAGTTTGAGGGCGAGTAGAGGGTGCTGGCTGGGCTGAATGAGTCTTTGGTCAGCAACTTGTGGTGTAGGTTCAAATTTGCACTGTGTCTGTAGAAGAACAAAAATCTGCATTAAAATTCAATTAAATGTACACACACACACACACGGTGAATGTTTTTGTCCAATATACTGTACCTTAACATACCACAAAAATAGAATTTTTTATTGCCATGCTCAACTGACTGAGGCTCTGTCCACCCTAAAATGCCAAAGCAATGAAAAAAATGCAAGAAGAGCATGCAAGAGCAATTCTAAAGAAAAGAATACATTAATAAGTCAGAAGTGTCAAATCCAGTCACTCGATATGGGCTACCCTTTAAACAATGTAAATCGATATGTATGTGCTATAACAGGCCAGCTATACTCCAAAACTGATGCAGTTTATACTGTTTATACTACATTTAGTGTCTGCATATGCGTACGTGTTCACACATGTGCAGACTGCACGTATTCTCCGCGTGTACAGTCTTAATAAATTTTTGGCTGCAAGCAGACAATGTCTGCGCAGATCCTGTGCAGACATGACCAAATGACAAAATTTTCTTGCAGCTACATGAATGCAGCAAGTATTATTTGAGCTTAAGGGCCCATGAGTCTGCCGTTTCCATTCAAACCAAACTAGAGTAGCTGATTTCAGTTCCTCCTCCCTGCCAGCATATTTGCATGCAGTGGCACATGGTTGAGAACCAATGACCTGATGCTATATTACTGGAAACTGCCAACTGAATGAGCTAAACAGCAACGCCTTACAGTTGGGATATGAACTCTTGCCTCTTTGGAAACAATAAAATATACAGGATTACATCTGTCAGCAATCCTGATAACCTGCGCTGGAACATATGGCTGGCTCTCACCTGTCTCGGCTCCTGCGGGAGGGGAAGGTAGCATTGCAACCGTCCACTGTGCACATGTGCATCTCCTTCAGGTGGACATTTTGGTAGTGCATCTTGACGCTGTATGGGTTCTTAAAGGTTTTACTGCAGATCTCACAGTAGTGTGGCAGGTCAGCGTCGGGGTCGAGGTGAGACAAACATGAGTCACCATAGTCATCTACACAACCATCAGATCCCTCCCTCTCACGGTCTATGAGTTGGGGAGCGCCCCCATTAGTCAGCCTGTGTTCACCCTCATCCCATCTGAGCTCTGAAATTTTGTCAGCTGCATGCAGCGAGTTTGCATGCTCCCTGTCCTCCCTTTCTTCACTGCCATTGGGTTCCTGACAGAGTAAGTTGTTGTCACAGTGATTCTCCATCAGTCTGTTTTCGAAGGGGGAGGATGCACAAGTGATGACCCCTGTTTCCACTTGCCTTGGCCCATTATTTTTGTCCTCTGTCTCTGTCATTTCACCATCTAAAGTTTGGTCTAACAGATGCTTGGTGCCTTCCCTTTCCTTCTCTTCACCAATGTAAGCCCCTCTCACCTCCTTCTCCTCCCCAACTTGTCTTGCGCACATATGCCCCTCTGCTCGACTACTGTCACACTCTTCTTTGTCCCTGCCCTGTAAAGGAGCCTCTTCTTCAGAGCTGCTCCCCTTATCCATCTGCTCATCTCGCTCCACCGCCTCCTTCTCTATCTTTATTGGCATGCTTGACTTCCGAGACTTTTTCTTTGGTATATGGTCTGTCATGTAGGGTTCAGGGGCTGTGATGGGTTTGACGGGTACAGAGGAGGACAACAGAGGAAGGGATGGCAGTGTTCCTGGGGTGTTTGCAAGCTCTGCTGGGGTCACCAGGCTGCGGTAGAAAGGCAGGACTGGCTGTACTGTTTTTAAGTTAGGGAAGAGGATGCCACTCTGGCCCATGCTGGGGAACGAGCTGCTGTGGAGTTTAGAGCCAGTGTCCACATGGCTCACCATATAGCTGGGCACTGACTTATGGCTATCTGCAGAGCAGACAGGGATGGGGGTTCCATATTCAGGCCTCTTCTCTCCTTGAGAGCCCTCATCCGCAGATAAGCTTCCCCGCAGGTCTTTGTCCCGGTTGTTGCGGTTCATAGGCATGTGTAGCCGCGGGTTCGGGTTGGCACTATGCCGATTGCGACTGCGCAGTGAGCTGAACACCATGTTGCAGCCCTCGATGGTACACTTGTGCTTTATCTTCAGGTGTACTGCATTGTAGTGGATTTTCAGTGTGCCTTTGTCGTAGAATGTTTTCTCACAGGCGTTGCAAAATACGCGACCCTTCTTCAGAGAACCCCCTCCCCCACCACCTCCTGACACCCCTCCACCGCCGCTCCCGTTCCTGTCCAGTGAGCGCAGCTTGCCCTCAGGTGACATCTGTGTTACATCAGAGCTCATGGAGGGCGTGCACGGAGTGGAGGGTCCATCCGAGTAGTTGTCACTAGTGGAGAAGTCCTCTGCCTCGATCTTTGTGGTGGTGGAGAGGTTGTCCATTGGCTTGTCTCCACTTCGGTCTAGATCAGCAGTGAATGTGACAGAGCTGGAACCTAGCAGGCTGTTCTCTGGGGGGTGTGAAAGAGGGAGGAGGTTGTCCCTACCTAGACCGTCCCGCCCTTGATCATCTCGTCTCTGATTCTGCTGCTCCATTGATCCATGGCATGGCTGCTGGTCTTGCTGATGTTGCTGCTGCTGCAGTGCCCCTGTTGGTGAGCCCAGAAACGGGGCAGGAACAGTGCCTAACAGCTGGAATGGCAGCATGAAGGCCATACTGTTTATGAAGTTCTCAAAGTGGTGCATGCTGTTACCGCTCAGCTTATCAACTTTGGATGTAGAGAGGTTGGCAGCAGTGCGTGGGGTGTTACGCTCAATGAAAGTGCGGATATCTGAATTGGTGCGTGTACTGGGAACCAAAACTGCCTGGCCCTCCTTGTCCTGCAGAGCCATCAGCTCCACTATGGACTTGGTCTCGCCAAAACGCAGGAACTGCTGCAGCGTGGCAATCTCCTCCTCGAACGTCATGATGGCCCACCGGTCAAGCACCTTCCCTGCTATATCCTGAAGACACGGCAGGAAGAAAGGGTATAGCAACACAGTACAGGAAAGGGGAGAGGGCAAGGGTATGAAACAGATTGAGTATGAGCGGGAAAGTGAAAAAAAAGGGAAAGGAGAGAGAGCAATTTCATCATTAGCATTATAAGTGTCTGTTGGGTTGCTCATACATATTCACAGAGTGGGTTAGATGACACACCCTATAAAGCAGACTGGCAGGGCAGCTAAATAAAGGAATCTGATGGAGTGTTAATACAAGTGGGCAGTGTAGAACCCTGAGAACCCTCATTACACAGACACAGAGTTTCATCTTGCAGGTAATTTCTCTTCATTTAAATCATATGGCTTTACATGCTCTGCATCAGCAGCAGGAGACAGGGAACACACACACACACACACACATCATGGTGTGAACATGCATACAAGCATACTAACAGACACGTACACTATTATACATACTCCCAAAGGCATGCAAAAATAAATACGTGCACAAACATACCACACATACACACACACACACAAGTAAGGGAGGGATGATCAGAAGGCGGCTCATTGATCAAGCCGGTCCTCTCTCCCTCAGCCCAGCAGTAATCACATGTGAATTCGGGTGTCTTTGAAAGTGAGGAGCAGCTTCATGTTGTAACCATGATTAATTTTTCATCACAGAGCATTCATTGGGCGCCTGTCGAGGATTCTGACTCTACATTCGCCATTAGATGAGCTAACATGAATTAAACGCAGGCCAACTTGAATACTTGATGATGTACTAATCGAAGTGAGAGCTTGCACTGACATAGTGCCTGCAGCCTGGGCCTCGGCCAGCTTGGCTCCAACTTGAGAGGAAATCTGAAGCAAAAGACAATATTTACAAATCTACCCGACACAGTTTGGAGACCTTCCCGAGCTGGTGGTACCACAGCAACAAGCAGGCCGCATCAGCAGGATACCAAGAGAGTTCATGGTATTGGTCGCTACATCACATCCCTACTCTTTTTTGTCCTCAGCCATGCTTTCCTGACCCCTCTTCTCCCTCCTCCTCCTCCTCCCTCGTCTTCCTCAGAAATTCCTTCTGTCTCTCCCTTCATATACTCTTGCTCACTCATACTCTGCATTTTAGGGTCCCAGCCTTAAGGCTGTTTTAGAGGCTTTCCTAACCTGAAAAGAATAACACTAAACACTGTGTTGGAATTGTTTCGATATTTAAAGGAATAATTCAACATTTCAAATAGTTTGCCTTCCTGATATTGATGTCAATATTGTGTGTTAAGTACAGAGCTGGAGTCAGAATGTGTTAAGCTAGCTTAGCATAAAAACTGGAGGCAGGGGGCAACAGCTAGCATCACTGAGGTATAATCCTAACAACATGAAGTCCTAAACACACACACACACAAAGAAAATAGTCTTTCCCCCCACTGCTCACCTGGAGCACGTATCCTCGTATGTAGTCTTGCAGTGTCCAGTCAAGTGCATTGAGGATCTGGATGACCTCCTCCTGCTTGAGGACAGAGAAGAGGCGGTCCAGGAGAATCTTGAGGCGGATAGGGATGGCTTGGGTGCCGTACAGCATCAGGCTGCAGATATCGAACACCACATTGGAGTGCACAATCTCCACCTGGCTGCTCTGGTACATGTGGTGCACCTTCAGCTTACTCAGGGCTAAAATACACACATCAGATTTTACTGGATTAGATTTTATGAAAATACACTGGACTGACATGAAGAAAGGAGAGAGCAAAAAGAAATTACATAGGTTTTGAAAAAGTGGGTAAGAGTGGTAAAATATGGTAAGAGGTTGCAAGAACACACACACACACACACACATATACATATATATATATGTATATATATATAACTAAAAAACTAAATTATAAAAAAAATGTAATATGGGACAAACCATGATGTTTATATCACAATTGTCATGTAGAAAATGTGTGTTTTGTGTGTATATAACAAATCAGATTCCCATTCTGTCCTTAAAAACATGCTTTTATTAGCTGCTAAAAAGTTTTTTATACAAAAGTAAATTTAAGTATTAGAATACTGTATGAGCAATACATAATAAATAAGAGAATACTATTTGAAAAAAGAAAACACTACAACTGTGTGTGTATACTCCATTAATATCATAAAATGCCAGTGCCACACAGATTCAGTCCACTCTGCCTTAGTTTCACATATCAGTGCATATAACCATCTGGTCAAACATCTTATTGCAATAGATCATGCCAACTAATGTGACAGTTCTCTGGAAAAAATAATGCAACATTCGAGATGCTTAATTTCGATGGTACTCAATTTTAATTTGTTGAGCATCCTAAATCAGCAGATCATTTTGGAAACAAAATTAAGGTGATGATGCTTTATGCAGCACCTACATTAAATGAGTGGAAAAATTACACAAATGTTGGTGATATAGTGTAATTACTGTAAACAAACGTAACTGTTGCTGAGAGGTCTAGTAAGCTCTACACCCGATTTTACTTCCAGTCTCTCAGAGAATAAACAGAGCTTCCATGACAGTAAAAATCCTCTCTACGACACAGAGCAGCCAGTTGTAAGGGGAATGTGGTCTTAACTCTGCTTCACACCAGCAGTAACAATACCACAGTGTGACACAGTATTATTCCAAATGATGGTTTTCTGTGTTTACAGCAGCTAAGTATGTTTGTACAGTATTATACAGTAGGTAAGCTAGGTTAATGTGACAGTGATAGAATAATGGTTTAAAATGCTACATGGAGCTACTTAAAGGCTTCGTTCACACAAAAAAACAAAAACAAAACATATTTTTCTTGAAAATATTTCTCTAATTTCTAGTGGAATCTATGCATGCAGATAGTTTAGGTTTTATTTGTCCACATTTTGAGATATGTCTCTGAGAGTTCTGTCTCCACCACCATACAACGGAGGTGAGTGGACTTTATTTTGTGGCGCTCGCAGTAGCGGAAAAGTAAATAAAAAAAAAATCAGTAACATCCAACTCTTACCGTGTGCTACCCAGCCATGCTTACAGTTTTCACACTGCCTCCTCTTCAGCTTCCCAGGCTTGAAGCTGTCACAGTTACAGTTCACCAAAGTGCAGCAGATAGCCTGTTAACACACAAAACACAGTTTTTCTTTTTTTTTTAATGAGCACACAAGAAAATGAATTCCCGTTTTTACAACACACAGTACCACTGTATAATTCATTTGGAATTGCTGACCTCTTCAGTACTTGATTATCACTCTAAATTTCCCCCTATGTTTCTTGAAATAAAAACAATTCACACTATCAGTCCAAAACAAATATATGTTCAATATTTCTTGTTCCTACACTTTTATGATGCAGCTGATGCTTATATTGACTGAATTACCCAAGACACATTTTTTTATGGACGCACTATTTCATAAAATGAAAATATTGTAGATGTCTTGTATCATTTTGTATACATTTTACCAAAAATGTGGTACTGTTGTAAACCTTGAGATTTTGAGTAGAATGTGAGCCGCAAGTCGAGCTGACAAGTGTAAAAGGTTGAAGTTCTGTTTGGGCAGAGCACATTTCTAAATTCCTGACATCAAAGATGTTTTTATATTTTGTACAAAAGGTATAATATTTTCAAGTGGTCACATTTCCATATATCCAGGAATGCACAGATAGAAAATATGCCCTGTCATCTCATCCGTGTGTGACTGAGCAGTCAAGGAAAAAAGTTGTGTGTGTGTGTGTGTGTGTGTGCGTGGCTGTAGCTCTGCTTATCTTACACATCTACATGAAAAATGTACAACCGTCAAGTTGCCCACGGAAACCGAAAGAAAGAGCATGATTGCCTTAAGTAATTTTGCTTTCCCTTTGTGAATCACTCATTGCCTGGTTTGCCTTGTGAGAGCAGCGTTAGTACAGCTGTGTGTGTGTGTGTGTGTGTGTGTGTGTGTGTGTGTGCGTGCGTGTGTGTGTGTGTGTGTCAGTAGTGCTGCAGGGCAGGTCCTCTCTACAGTAACGAAAGGTCTTGACATACCTGGACCACCAAAACCATTTCAATCAATCAATGCCTAAGGCACACACACACACACATATACATATACACACACACGCACGCACGCGCACACACACACACATATACATATACACACACACAGGTCAGAGGACTCTGTCCATTAGCTCATCTGTTAATGGGTTTTATCTTTTCAGGACAATCATGCAGAAAAGCAGAGTAAGTGGCCTGACACAGACTCAAAGTGAGGAGTTAATGACAGTAATGAGTTTAGTTTTCTGGGTAGCTGCTGACTTGGCAGCGACCCTGCGGAGAGGACTCCACAGCACTGATATACTAAAAATGACTCTGCTTCCCCTCTCTCTCCACCTTGGACAAAAAAAAAAAAATCATTTACACACCAGGAACTGAGGGAAAAGCATCTTCAGATTTATGATCAAAGCCAGTGTTGTTAGTGCTACATGCTGAAAACCTCAGAGTGGCTGCGCTACACCACCTCTCATCCCTCTGCATCTATAATGCATGATCAGTGGGGTTTTAGTATACATGAGCGGCATGCTTAGCTCCTCGCTGGAGCTCACTCCCTCTCCACGAGCAGAGGAGCAGGAAAAGTGTGGGTGGGTGGATGGGCAGGGGCCGCCTCCTCCTCCTCATTTAGTGAGTCGCTTGGTTCTGCGCTCGAGGCTGGGCTTGTCCTTGAGATCCGGGATCACATCATTTCACCTTACAATAACCTCTCATTATTAGGATGAATAAACTGACCCGAGATGAAGGTGGCAGCAGCTACCTGGCCTTGAAACGCAGCGTGGTAGCTCTGGCCTTCAGTCCCATGACATCTATTTGCTTTGCTTTTCTCTCTATCGCCCTCTCTGTTGGCTCTTATCTCTGGCCGGCCAGCTCAGTCTCCTCCGGACAGTGGTGAGGTGTAAAAACCCCTGTGCTCATCTCTCGGCGACATAATCCCATCATTACAGAGCACCAAGAGCCAACACAGCCCAATTAGGCTAATCCCATCCCACTGTGGGTGCACACACACCTCCTGCTGCTGCTCCCCCTAATATACATCTTAATCAGGTGCCCCTGCTTGCTCACCAGCCTGTAACACACACACATTCCAATGCACAGTGTGCTCCAGGTCGTTTATTTTAATTAGCGATACATTTCATTAGTTCCTGAGGAGGAGGAGAAGGAGAAGGAGAAGAAGAAGAAGAAGAAGAAGAAGAAGAAGAAGAAGAAGAAGAAGAAGAGACACAAAAAAAAACAACTCAGGGCTGGCCAACACAACAGTGGCTCCTGGTGGCCGAGCCCCAATCTCTTTCTCTTTACTCTTCTCACAACAAAGCCATGGCTGTTCGCACGCATCAATGAAGTCGATGACAAGAAGACTAATTGCACAAAATGATGCGTTTGGATCAGTGTTTTTGAAGCCAAAGCTAA
Organism: Siniperca chuatsi; assembly: GCF_020085105.1. Taxonomy (NCBI): domain Eukaryota; kingdom Metazoa; phylum Chordata; class Actinopteri; order Centrarchiformes; family Sinipercidae; genus Siniperca; species Siniperca chuatsi. Next base: position 35,850,069 of record NC_058042.1, read on the forward strand.
CACAATGTCGCTTTCTTTATATCAGTGATGTATAACAGTGTAGCCACACATCAACCCCACCACCTCTACTCTCACCTTGTAGACGTTACACATGCCTTGTTGAATAAATTACAAATGGTGTAGGTTTGTTTTCGGGGGTGGGGGGGCACACATAATTAAGTCAGGGGTTCTTCAACTAAAACATTAAAATAAATGGTGCTTTCGTTAGTAATGGTAATGCAAAAAAACCTGAAATGCTATTTAAATTGCTGTATTATTAATTAGTGTTTTTTAGTCTGCATAATTACTTTTTTTACTATAACACATTTTGTCAATTTTCCAGTGTGAACACAATACATGTAACAAATTGGTACGTAGTATGGAACTGGGACACTCCAAGAGAGTTGAAAGGCAACTGCCTGAAAGGCAAACCCTCCTCACTGCTGCTTTTACAGTTTATTCCTGTGAGTGCACAGTAATAACTGAAGGCGACCAGATGAGTGTATCAACATTTTTATAAACTCAGAGCTTCTCTCATCTTTGAATGTTCGTTCTTGACCTTAGAAATACTAATCTGACAAAAAAAATCTTAACTTAAGGGTCAATTACTCGCTTTTTCCAGAGCTTTTAAGCACATCTCAGCGTTTTGCTTAAGTCATGTGACGACAACTAAACTAACTCCATGACAGCTGAGCAAACTTCCCCTGCTGATGAAGACTGTGAGATGGGGTTGAAAGTAATCCTATGTTTGACTAAGGCAAACACAGGACTTTGAATAGTGAGAAGGAATTAAATACTATTAAAAAATGTCTGGGAATGTCATAGAATAAAAATACATCTTGTGAGTGACGGTTTCTGCTCATGATACCATGAACCTATGCAGTCTTGGTCTCTCTGAATCTCTTTATCTCTACAGTTTCTCTATGCGTGTGGATTTGTTTGGCATTAGCAGCACTACTTCAGCATTTTTTTCTTTAATGTGAAAGCTTATTCAGTCCCCTCGTGTATGTTTTGATTCTGCCACCAGTCCTCAGTCCCTCGGTGTCCGTCTGTCTGTTGCAGTCAAAGGCATCTTGTTTGAGAGACTGTACACTCAGAGGTCAGGCTGTGTAGGATGGATAGATGGAGGCCATGAAGGAAGGTTAAAGAGGAAGGTGAGGATAAGAAAAGAGAAAAGAGTGAGGTAACGAGAAGGCAGGGACAACACAAAAGCGGCTTCTGTATACCATGACGAAGCCCTGTCTCCTAGAAATGACATTTATATACAACTAATTTGCAACAGCAAAAAGAAATGTTGTCTCTGAACATAATCCAGGCAGCGATTACATTGTCACCACAATGGAATTAGAAAAACAATTTTGTAACATACAAACAGGGCTGCAAGACAACCCAGTCATGAGTGCCTGCATGTGTGTATGAAATATCTTTCCACAGTGATAAAAACACAATACACCAATGATGCTTGTATTGGATTTGACTAAAGGTAAACGTATATACATTATTTCCATAGCAAACTGAACTATCCTATAGATTGACTCATTTGAATCATTATAAATTCTCAAGAAGCTGTTTCCTGGGTTTCATGAAATGATCCAATTTCTCAGTCCACTCTGTGCTATCTAACAAAGCTGACATTACATTAACAGCTCAAAGTTCTCTGTGGTGTGCTTTAGATAAAGAATGTATGGATGTAATATGTCAATACTACAGCATGGATTCCAAGACAGAAATAGAAAAAACTAAGCTATGTTCTGTTTGGTCAAAGTGGAACATCATCTTTATCCCACCGTTACAGCCATAACATCCTTCACACACCCACACACCCACACACACACACACACACACACACACACACACACACACAAAAGAAATAAAACGAAATAGTCCTTTCTGGCTCTTAAAATAAAATCCTGCCATATGTCCGGAATAGCCATGGTGCTTTAGAGACTCAGCAGAAGTGAACAGCTGCTTGGACAAAGACAGTTCGGGGATGGACCGGGACTTGTTGGCCTAATGCGGTGGAAAACTAATCAATTAGCAGCAGCCAGGCACTAACTGACACTCAATGGGGAAACAAGCGGTGCTGGTGCCAAAGAGTGAATAACAACAGGGATATCAGCAGCGCTGAGGAAGAGGGAGACTGACGGCCAAGTGAGCGCGGATCAGATTTTACTATCAGCCATTATTCAGTTAACAAGACAATTATGGCACAGGGGAAATAAAGGAAGCGAGGGGATTCCTGAGGGGAAATATAAATGATCACTGAATTGCATGGCACCGATTTTATTCATTGAAGGTTAAAATCAAACATATTTTCTTCAAAACAAGTAACTTTCCGCAAAGCACCCAGTCATGTTCATGTGGGAAAAGAGCAATAAAGTTAAGATTCTCATTATTTCTGTCATTATTCTATCATGATTTTTCTTTTTAGAATTTTTGCAAACCACTGTTATCCCTGATAAGAGGCTGCAAATTGTTTCCAGAAGGTCATTTTTCCAAATGTACATATTCATAAAATTAGTGGACACGACTTTCTACTAAGGCACCTTTTCTGAAGGGATAAGAAGTTATGTCCTAATGCTAATGGATGTATTAATGATCAGTAAATCATTTACTAATGCTTTATACATCAATTATAAGACATTAATAGGAAAACCTGGATTTCCAGGTTGTACAAAATCTTTTTGGCCGGTGTGTGTCCTCCTCCCAACTTGGCAACCCAAAAGTCGTTCTGATTCATGATTTATAATTGATCGATAAAGCATTAATAAATTATTAATTACCCATGAATAAAGCAATTAGTTACAAGTCATAAACCCTTTATAAAGTGTACATTATTAGAATGTTAGTGCAGTCTGTTGATTAGTCGATTAGTCAAACAGTTAATCATTGAAGTCATTCATCAAATAAAAAAGCTTTACTGGTTCCAACTTCTCACATGAGAGAATTTGCTGTTTTTGTCTGTTTTGTATCAGGTTCATTTCAAAAAGTCAGCCTGGGCTCTGGGAAGTTGTGATGGACATTTTTTCTCTCAGTGAGAAATATTGTATCAGTTACTTCCTAGGCTGCTCACAGCACACACACACACACACACACACACGGAAATGACAGCTTTTTTTTTTTTAACTTACAACTAAGACAAAGGAAACACCAGGCAAATTCTGTTGCCAAACAATAAATTGATTAACTGTAAAAACAATCAACATATTAATCAATCATAAAAATAATTATTACATAAAATGTAACTGCTTTTAAATTAGCAGGAAATATTTAGTATTTTATAAGTAGCTTTTTATCCATTTAACTAATTTAAAGGAAATGATAAATGATAGCAGTACACACTGAAAATTGAGAGCCAAGCTACTGAACATTTTAGCATATATCTAATACAGTTTAGTTTTTGAAATTAAATTTGCAAATTCTACCAAAAAAAACAAACAAATTGTGCCAAAAGCGGAACATTCTCACTCACACACACACACACACACACACACACGCTGAGGAAATAAATGTCTTATCCCAGTCAGAACACACTCAGGAATTTAGTGGGAGGACAGTGTTCCTGGTACGACTCAGACATCCCGCTAATTCCGCACACTCGTCACCAATAAAACCACCTCAGCACCAAAACTTGTAGCTGCATTGAGCACACCTGGCCCCGCCGCTGATCCCTGGCTGTCACACTGTGTGTGTGTGTGTGTGTGTGTGTGTGTGTGTGTGGTGTGAGCAAAGAATACAGTCTCATGAATAAATCACACCTTGGACCGAGGTGTATATGTGACAGCAAGGTAGTTAAATGTTAATTGATGACAAGCGTTAGCTAAAATGAGGTTACGATACATGAGTTGCTCAGCAGGCAACGTGATCCTGCCCCAGCTTATGATTTAATGTCACTCCACTAAGAAAGAGGAAGCACTTTAACACGCAGCAGATAAAAACCACTCACTTGTGAGATTCTCTAAAATGATTACATCAAGTTTAACATAAAATATTTCACTTTTTATACACAAACCCTAAGCTGCAAAGCAATCCAGCCTGTGCTGCATTTGACAGCTTCCTTTAAAGTAAACTCCATCTGAGTAATAGCTTTTAAATTACACTTAAATAAAAAAACTAAACTAAAACCATGAGTGCTCCTTTAACAACGCTTTGGACCTGAAAAGGAGAAGACAAGCCTAGGAAAAGCCTGAGCGAGTGCAAGTAGAGACAGGCTGTGTTTGAGCCTATTAAGAGTCCATACAGCCCAAAGACAGCGTGAAAAAGGTATTATTTCATACTGATCCAGCAGTCAATCACGAGCACGCACACACACACACACACACATAAACACACTACAGAAAGATAGGAAATCATTACCTGAATATCCATGAGAAAATGCTTGGCTTCTTTTAAAGAATAGAAAATCTTAAAAGACAATGAGCTCGTGGTGGTGGTGGGGGGGGTTGGCTTCCTGGTGTATGTGGCTCCCTGTTAGGAACTAGGAGGGAGTGTTTGGCTCAGAGAGGGAGTAAATGAGGGGAACATGTTAGTACACTGAGTCTGAGAGAGTTTGGCTCCCAGCTACGCTCTGATTAATATCAGATCTCCCTCTCTCCTCGCCTGCCTCTTGACAATCTTGTCACATCTGGCTGACAAATCCTCACAAGCCTTTTGGTGGCGGACACAGACGCAAGGGGTGGCTGCTGTGTGTGTGTGTGTGTGTGTGTGTGTGTGTGTGTGCGGAGTTTGGGGGTGTTAAGGGGCCAGGAGGGGCGCATCACAGCTCGGGGAGATGCTGAAGGGGGTAAAAGGCTGGAGCAGAGACACACACCCTGCCGCCCATCCTCTCACGGATGGACCATCACGAACCTAATGAAGCTGACGAGGTTGGCAGGCTACAGTCGCCACCGCCGACACACACACACATAAACACACACAAAGCGAAGTGCAACTCTTTAAAGACCAGCAGGGGCCCTGTGCGTGTGTGTTGTGCCCAGGGGCCCTGCAGCACTAAAGACGAACAGAGAGCGATGGAGGTTTAAAGAGGAAACAAAAGATGGAAAGCAGGAATAAAGAGACAGGACATGAGTGTATTAAAGGAACGCCACAGAGGGCCATTCTACTCACATTTCTGTCACACACACGCACACACACACAAAAAATCAATCTAAATAATTTTCATGGATTGCTGGAGTAATGGCCTCACGCCCATCAGAAAATGAAAAAGGCAACCTGTTAGAGGAACATCAAATGTGTGAGGAAGAAAAAACACACTTGCATTCTATTTGATTCTGTTTGATATTTGTAAAATAAGGGCTGACTTAACAACTAATACCAAACTGAATTCATGCTACTCTGAAATGTGTCAGGTTAAATTTAACTTTGACATTGAAAACAGTGGCTATTAATCTATTTTACATACCATCCTACCTACCAACTGATCAAAATCATAGGATCATAGCAGTAATTAACATTCTGGTTATTGTGAGGCTCAAAATAGTGATTATATCAAAGTTGATAAATTACATAAAAAAGTCTGGAAAATTAGTGTCTCAGATTATATTTCTAAATAAAAAATGTGGTAAAACAATTAAGCAATGAATAAGTAAGTAAGTAATTGCAATTGGCTTTTCCAATTAGCTAAAGCATAAAAAAAAAAAAAACGTGTTTTTATTTCATCTTTGATGATCAGACGCTATCTGTTCCACATGGGCTTCATTCATCAAATCTCTTTCCTTCACTCCAGACTTTTTGGATGCTCTGACACAGTAATCTAACAGGGAATAAACCACAACTGTTTCTCCTCCAACTATTTAGCACTGTTTACACACACACACACACACACACACACACTCACACATACTGCACACACACAGGCGAGGAGAGAGCGTTTTGCCGCTACCGACACCACCACCACACAGACAGCTCAGCTAATTGTTACATTTTGGCTGCAAGAAAACATTAGGCTGCTCTTAAATGGCATTCCAATAGGCTGCGGACAGTGGCCAGGAGGCTACAGGAGGCTACAGGAGGCTACAGGAGGCTACAGGAGGCTACAGGAGGCCAGGCCGCTCTGTTTCCCAAACTACAAACAGACAGAGAGCCGGGCTGATGGAGAACAGGTCCAGGTAAGAGCTGGAGGCTGGTTCTCTCTCCTCTAATGGTTTCAGCGTTTCACTTTTTTCTCACAGGAGCTAATTGTCTTTAGGGTAAAGGTGGAAGTGGTGTTCAGGACAGAATATAAATGAACACAATGCAATAAAATAAAACGCATTAATATAAAGCTCATAGAATTGATTAGAATTAATCAAAGAAGGCAAAAGAAAAATGCAGAGTATAATTTAAGAAAAGAGGATGAGAATCGTGTGCTGCTGAGTGGGAAGCCTGACTTGTCTGCGGTGAAGTTGCTGTTATTGTTGATTGGGAGTTGTCTCTGGATTCTCGGAAGGCATGTAAGGACAATCTCTGTCCACACTGAATGGGGCAAAGACCCACTCCTTCCTCCATCAGTCACATAAGGATTTCAAGTGTTTGAGGGCAGCTCAAAGTTAGAGAAGCTTTTTGGAGTTCTGAAAACTTTCGAGAAAAATTACAGTTTCAAAAACTGTCAGTTAGCAAAAGCTGGCACCAAATAACTGGTCAGATCTGGAATCTGTTCACTTATTCTTTGATCAGATAGTTTCTAATTTAAATTCAAATTTTGCCAATTTCAGACAATTTTAAAGTTCATGTAGAGCTGCTTGTGTTTAGGGAACATTTCACATTTGAGAACTTGGCTTCTTTTGTTAAATGAAAAAAAAGGAGTTGTAGGAAAAAATGTATATTTCTCAAAAGTAAGGTACCAAAAAAAGTACACTTCTGTGTCGTACGGAAACTCAGCTACACAACCTGAGTTTTGGTGCTGGAATCAAAACATTTCCAACGATACCCAGACAGTAACAATAAATACAGATAGACACAAGATAAATCTAGAATCACAGCAAAACTATAGCAGCATGTTTCTACTCATGTCTTGTCACACAGAAAGTAACCAGTGCACATGTATGTAATCATAAAACACACAACAACTACATTTCTCCTAATCTGTGCACCTCAAAATAAAAGTCTGCACTGCCCCCGTCTGTCACTCCGATCTACATAAACTCCTTCCAGTTTGTCTTTGTTCAATCTGTCCCGATCATGTGTGCAGGCGGTGTGTGAGAGAAGAGCCCGAGCAGACAGGGGATAGCAGTGAAAAGCCGTCTCTCTTACCTCAGCCATTGTCATTTAGTCTGATGTTTCCAAGGATACCGTGGAGTTTGCCATTCCCCGCGAGTCCCACAAAACAACTGGCTCCAACTCTCCCGTCCGCGCAAGCACTAAAGCAAAAGAGCCATCACACCCAGCAGCATCTCCTTCAACAACACAGACACACATGTACTCTGCTTCTCGGTCTTCTCACACACACGCACACTGAGCCACCAACACTCGCGCCACAAAACAGAGAAGAAGTAGTCACTGAGCTTTTACTCTCACTGCACAGATGCACACACACACACACACACACACACACCCCTCCTCTGCTTTCTCTTCTCTAATGTTGCCGTGGACTGGCTCTAAACTACTCAAGATGTTCAGTGTGTGTGTGTGTCTGAGTGTGTGTGTGTGTGTTGAAACTGGGCACAGGGGATTGGAATGAGATCCTCCCACTCGGCATTCTCACCTCAGGAGCTGCCTGCTCCCTCCCTGGCCTGCGCACACAACACACACACACACACACGCACATAGAGGTGTGCATACTCTTTCACACACACACACACACACACACGTCTACCCCCACAGAGTCACAGGGCAGTCCCCTCACAGCTGGCTGGAAGAGGGCATGACACTCATCTTTCACAGAGATTTGATCAAAAGGAATCACAAAGGCTGGAGGCTCTCCTAATGCAGTCAGGGGAGACTCTCCCTCTTTCTCCCTCTCTCTCTCTCTGTCTGAGTAATGCCCTAAATCAACGCTGCCCCTCACGGTGCACACAGCCCAGTGTGTGTGTGTCTGGATTCACCTTAACACAGCCCTGTGAACAGCCTCCATAACAAGTTATGCCTTGTGCCGTCAGGAATGTGTCAGTGTCTGTGTTGAGTGTTCCTCGGGAGGAGGGGGACTTCACACATGACAAAATCTAAATCTGTGTTATCTTCAGGAATACGTGTACATGGGGTTGGGTATCAAACCGCAACACTTTTTTGGTACTGACGAAATGTGTCTATAGCACTGAGTATTGAAAACTTTAAAGTATCGAAAGTTGGCCTTGAATGTCTGGTCAGATTTGTAATCTTGTTTACTTCTTTTATTAGATAGTTCCAGGTTTAAATGTTTTGGCGTTTTTGTAGTTTTTATTCACAGAAAGTCTTTCTACAACTAACAGTATTTGAGAACTTGGATAACATTTGGTTAGACTTTACTTGGACAGTCCGCTCACAGATAGTTTATAGAGTATACATTTAACATTTCAACAGCTTATTAGTTGAGATTCAACAATTCAACTGTTTCACAAATCAAACTGTTTTCTTGGTTAGGTTTAGGCACAAAAAACATCTTGACGAGGGTGTGTTCATGAACCGTCACATATGCTCTATTGATAATCTGCTAAACATCTACAGACAAAGCCAAACAGCTGAAGTGTTACTGAAAACTTTGTAGGGAAAAATGTTTAAATTTCTCAAAGTAAGGTGTCAAAAAAGGACTGCTCAAGTATCATATTGGAAGCTCAGGTATCGTATTGGTACGTGTATAGAAAAAAATTACAAATGCCCAGCCCTTGTGTAACAGCTAAATACATGTGGCAGGACAATTTACACCACCCACAGTAACAAATGAGGCATGTGTTTGGTGGGCAGTGCAGAGCTTCACATAGCCTCCTATTAAATCTATATTCAAACACAAAGGGAACTGTGCCACGTGCTTCACGTCATGGGACTGAGGGAAGAGATGGTTCACATAATCTGACAACTCAAGACAGCTGTATGATTGTGGAGCTGGTCATGTAAGGGTTAAATATACTGTGCGTTGACACTTTAGTGCGACGTATATCCATTAAATTTGGGATTAATTACCGTGAACGATAGACAGTGGCTGACAGGAGGCATTCCTGTTTGTGACTCTTCAGGCACTTCCATGTTATTAAGCACCAACTCAGATATATTGGAGCTTTCAGAAGAATCCCAGTAGGGCTGCAACTAACGATTACTTTCATTATTCATTAATCTGCCAGTTATTTTCTTTGTTAATCGTTTGGTCTATAACTTGTTAGAAAATAGTGAAAAATGCCCATTGTAGGTTTCTACAGCCCAAAGTAGCATCTTCAAATTGGTTTTCTTCAAAACATTAGAGGAAGAATAGCTGCAAATCCTCACAATTGAGAAGCTGAACAAGGAGATGTTTGGCGCCTTTGCTTGAAAAATGACTGAAACAATGAATTGATTATTAAAACTACCTGCTTATTTTTCTGTCAATCAATTCATCAACTAATCATTTCAGCTCTAAATCTAAATAAGTTTCCCATCCATAGCCACAAGTTGAGTGCTGACGTGGAAGCTCAAAAGTGGTAACTGCGAAATGACACAAACACATGAGAGAAGAGCTTTGAAAGCGTCGACGCTGCTGAAATGTTGATAGGGTGAAAAGGGGCTGCCACTCAATATCAGGAAAAAGTTTTCTACAAATGATGTGTGTCTACTCAATTTATGGAAAGTTCACATCTAGGATTCCTGAGTTGCCCCTTCGAGATTCATCACATCAGGGTTATGGTCGTGGTTTTCACCCCTGCTCCTTTAACCTTACCTTTCTGCTTCGGTGTCTTTTTTCTTTCCATTTCTTCTTCCCTCTTTCCCCTCTGTGGCAGAGGGAAAGCGCTGATGATTTTAGCCATTAGAGGCATCTGCTAATCCACAAATTACACAGCAAGTTTAAACAGATACACCGGGTCTGCTCTACCTGTGGCAGCTTAAAGGAGGGGGAGGGGGAGGGGGATGCCACCAGGTTGAGACACACTTTAAAGGTTCAGTAAATAGAAAGTGCAAAACAGACTTTCCTTCTTTTTTTTTCTTTTTTTGAAAACCGTAATTTACCCGGAGAGTATCAATGGAGCACTCCGCTTTTCCCAGCAATTCACTGCACCACATTTAACAGCTTCTTGTATAATCTCATTTTTCTACTTTTACACACTGAAGCACCAGGGGATTCAGTGCCTTGCTCAAAGGTAACTCAGCTGAAGTGCTGCAGGGAGGGAAGAGTATTACTCATCCACTTTCCCCACCCACATTCCCCCAGCGAGGAACTCAACCTGACAACCCTCCAATCATAACCCTGCTTCTCTAACCTCTAGGCTAGCAACACCCCCTGACTTGACATTCAGAAATTTGCCAAGCAACCTCGCTAACTGATAAAAAAAATGCAGTTAATGGCCCTTGAAGTTGGACATTAAAACTGCATTACTTTCCACAGGAGATCAAAGCTGTTCTTATTCGTGAAAAGCCCAAAATGTTATGAGGTTACATATATGGATAAGAGACATCCCGTCAAGGCATGTAAGGCAAGGTTGGAAAGCCCTCCACTCCCCTGCGGCCGTCCAGGCAAGCAGATCTGCTTACCAGCCTTGTATTTATTCCATACCTAGGGGATGCATACCAAACACAGCCCCAGACCTGGCCTGGATTAGGTCTGCACTGCTTGTCAGATTGCTGCTCCCTGGGCTGGAGCATCGCAGATGTATTTGCGCCCTGGGGGCTAAGCGTCGAAGCTGCAGCTAAAACCACAGCAAATAAACTCCATGTGCAGCAGAACAGGTCACGCTGCCTACTTACATGTCTGTCATTAGCCTTCCTACAGGGAAGAACGAAAGGGGCTTGAGTACTTGAGCAGAGGAGCGGCTTTGGGAGAGCATTACACACTCCTTTATTTGATGAGGCCGAGCAAAATAGTGCTAGTGTGTACACTTGCACGTCAGTATTGGTTTACTGATACATTTGTCTGTTTGGGCCATTATTTCAGATGTGTCACCTACATGTGATATCAATGATTTAAGGAGCCACCTGACAGAATTTCATGGCTTTCATTTGACTGTTTTACCTTCCCTAATATGAATACAATCACAGGGGAGTTCTTTAAATTTATATTTCATCGTCGATTATTCCGACAGTTATTTTCTTGATTATTCGATAAATCGTTTGGTCTATTAAATGTCAAAAATGTGTATAAATGGCCATCACGCCATATTGCTGGAATGCTGGAACCAGAAAATATTTTCTGTCTTAAACGTATATCAGATTAACAAAAGCATTGCTGATTAATACTTTGTCAGTCAGCTAATTGATTTATTGATTAATCTTTTTTTATTATCTCATTTCAATACAAAAATCATGTCGTCATGTTTATATAATTACAGTAAAAGCTGTAATTGTTGCAAAAACAACTTCCACTGGTGACTCTATGAAGACCCTGCCATTGCTTGTATTTACATATTAGTACATCTTATTAATATCAAAATAATCACTTCTATTTGAGGTTCAGCCTTGGTTGGCATTGTCTGAAGTTGTACTGGCTATTATCTCTCCTAGCTGCCTACCGTATCATGCAGAACCTGCCCAAACACATCCACACTACAAGGGATATTGTGTTTTGTGTGTGTGTGTGTGTGTGTACATGGCACATGTGTCGTCCAAGTGTTGGACTGCCTTTCCTCACTTTCGTTGACAGTAAAAAAAAATTTAAAAAAAAGGCCAAAAGGGGAGCTATTACCTCCCCGTTCCTTGCAAACTGTCCGTACCAGACTCCAGACACCACGCCAAATGGCCCGAGGTTTACCTGTCATTCCACGCTATTATTCAATACAGACACTTTCACTGGGTCACTGTAAATCACACAGAGAGCAGAAAGACCCAGATAGCTCCTATAAAATGAGAGGAGAGGGATGAAAGATTTTGGTGTGTGACAGAGCTTTTGGCAGCCTGGAAATCACAACTGTGTATAACAGCCCTGTAGGACTCATTTGTTTACTCCTGCCCGTGTGGATATGCAGTACAGTGTGTGATGCAGTCATGCAACAGTGTGTATGTGATTATGTGAGAAGGAGATGGAAAACGATGTGACAAGAAAAAAGTGAGGAGAGCGCTTTCACCGTGCAGCATGACGGGAGGTCAGGACTGCTCATGTGTGTGGGAGGCGCAGGGCTTTCATAGAGATTGGTTTTATATAAAACAGCATTAGTGAAAGCAGAGCAGGCCACTGAGTGCTCTTCAAATGTTAAAAGAAGACCACAGGATATTAGTGCTTACTATGAGTATATTCTTCTCTCTTTAGTTAGTGAGTAAAGTGTAGAGGACATACAAGTAGAAATAAGTGGGAGTGACAATGATGGTACAAGCTCAGTGCAAATGGTAAACAAAGGCATGTAAAGCAAGGATTGTGCCTGTCAGCTTTGAAGGAGTTACTGATTCAATTTAAAATGCAAGATCCTTCTGTCTCTATCTTCGGTGCTAGCACTCGCTGCTCTGGTGTTTCTGCACTTCACTTCCCAGAAATCACTTGACAGTCAATGTGTCCAGTACAAGCCCCCAGGAACAGAGCTGCGCTGTGAAGCGATTCTGGCCACACGGGGTATCGCAACTTGTGTGATGCACACTGGCCCAAAAAGCATTTTTTTCCCCATACACAATCATTGGAACAGGAGCAGCTGTAAAACGGTGAGCGTCACAAACCCCCGAAATGACTCTTTTAATTATCAGAATTTTATCTTTTCAGTCCAATGAGATTTGAAAAGTGTAGAAGAGCCAAATGATAACATTATTTTAAACAGCTGGCTCGGGCAGCCACACGCTCTCAACCGGCTCAGCTGGAAAAAGGATGGACTACGGATCCAAAAAGGCATAAGCGTGAGGAAGCCCGTGGAGACGTTCGGCCTTCCCAGAGAGCACTGAGCATGTCATCGTAACTTGGTTTCTTCCACATCAACAAACACTCTTTTCTAATGTCCTCGTTCCAACTGAAAACCATCTACACTGTTCGGCTCTCTCTGTCTTGTAATTGTTACACACATCCATGTCTGAACTAGCTGGTGATGTGTCACCTTGTGATGATTTGTTAAAGAACAGAAATATGTTTATATTTATATATTTGTTTTTGTTGTTTTTTATTATGTAGACATATGAAGTGAACCATGTGACATGCTGAGTAAAGTTATGTCTGAGTGCTGGAGTTTTTGTAATTTGTGTTAACAGGCTTGTGTTGTATGAAACCTTAATAGTGGGCAAGCTAACCAGCTAGCTAGCAGTTTTTAGATAGAAGATAAAAGCCCAATAAAGATAGACACTGGTTAACACAGTTACAGTAGTGGTTGTATGATTGAGCACAGCAGTGCAGACAGGCCTCCTTTAAACTCAATCTGGTATTGATCATCTGTGGGAAGTTCAATAGGTCATACTTCTAATCTACTGTTGTACAACTACTGACAGTGTTGGAAACAAAAGACCATACTGCATTCCCACTTTAACTGCAACTGCCCACTATCTGTCAATGTTACTTTCACTGAGGCCATTAAACAAATGAGTCACCGTTAAATGTTACTCTCCACCCAATGGTGAGAATCACATGGAGGTTCTTCTGTGATGAGGGCGTTCTCCAACATGGCTCATCTTAGTCTTTGAGTCTAGAGCAGAGCTGTTGAGAGGGGGGCTCTGGAAAGACATCTGGCCCATATGAGGACAACTAATGGAAACCAGCTGACTGTCTATTCAAACTGCCACTGAAATGGTGTGAAGACATCCCTCCAAAGGACACGTTGGACACAGGTAAAGGCATTAGCGGGAACATAAACAGCTCAGCAGCTCTGCTCCTTTACACGCACTACACACACAGTCTACATCAGTGCTGCTGTAAACTGATGAGACAAGCAGCATTTCTCTGAAGAAATGTATCTGCTTCAGTGGAGACTAATGACTAATGGTAATATTTAATTTCAAATGGTGCTCATAAGGTTTTAGACCTGCCCTACATGATATGAACACTCATATAAAAGAAGATGAAAACTTGAATACTTTATGGGGAAAAAACTGTATGTAACTGAAGAAGTGATAACTAATAGCAACTAACTTTTTTTTCATTATCAATTCTTTTAGTCATAAAAATGTCAGGAAAAGTTGTTCACAATCACCAATTCATTGACTAGTCCATGAATTGATGAATTGTTTCAGCACTGATATAAAACCTTAAAAGTCACATAATTTATCTCAACGTAACACTTTATTTTGACCACTCCAATTTATCATTTATAAGCAATATATAAGTAGTATATAATATTTAAGAGGTTTATCTCACATTAGTCTAGTTGCAAGCTCAGATTATTTTGCTATATACATTTTACAGGGACAATATGTATGAATTGAGACTACTCTCCAATTCATTCTAATTCATCCTCCAAATAAATCGGGGTCAGCATATCATCAGGTCATAACTGCTGCTAATTGCCGTTAGCTAGTTAGCTCAGTTAGCTCAGTTAGCCGCGCAACTAACATAGCGGTGCTATTAGCTGACTGAGCACTAGAACCAGAGCCGGGCGAGCGGGCAACAGAATCAGCAGCCTCCCAGTGAACACGGACAGACCGGGACCGAACACAGCCTCCGAGACCGACGGAGGCCAGTTTGATGACAGGGAATACAGTAACAGGGTGACGTACAGCGGCCCTGACCAGGACTCTCTGGAGAAGACAAAGACACAATGCTTTCAGGCGGGGACAGGTGAGTCGTCAAGCTGAGAGGAGCGAGAGGGATGTCAGGCAGAGAGGCAGCTACAGCCTGTATGTTTTTCACATCTAATGCGGTAGATTAAGGATTTATTTCGACCAAACCAGAGTTGTTCATTTTTGGAACAGTGGAAAGACTTAACCAAGATGGTTTTGGTGAGTTTTATTTTGTTTCTGTGGAGTTTTAAAGTAGTGTGTTTTAGGATGAGTTAACAAGTCAATTAAGCTTGTAATAGTTCGATGAAAGAGAGAACCATGAATTCAGAAGATGTACGGTTGTATTTTGCTGTTTGATAAGGCAAACAGGTGTAAGGATATTTCCTTTCTTGACATTTTGTGAGTTTATTTTGTTTATTTATTAGACTAAAAAAGCTGAGAGCTTGTGTAAAGTAGCGAACTCGCTTTTTAATGTTTTAAACTAAAATTCTGCCCAAATCTTACATATTGCCCCTTTAAGTGTTTATTAATGGTTCTGTGAACAATTATACAGTAACTCATCTTATGAAGCATCTACAACAGATGCATAAACAGTTAATGAATGTTTGACAACACTGTATAACGTAGCTGTATGATTACACAAATTAATCTGAGCTCTAATAGGAAGTGTTAATTTAATCAACAAAAACTATGATGAAAAACATTTGTTAACATCTTTTTTCCAAGACAAAAATTTGACTAAATAATAATCTTTGAAAACATAAACTACAAAATGTACAAACATTTTTGCCAGTGACACAAAACTAACCAATAATGTGAAAGACAAATGGTAGTTACTGTATTAATGCAGTCTTATTCAATGACCAATATGCTTCTGGGGAATCATACATCTAGTTCCTGATTGGTGAAATGTCCATCCACCGCCCAAAAAATATCTCTTCTTCAGAAACTGATTTCACTGCACTAATAAGCAGCATTTTGCATTCAGTAATGTTATGTGTCTGCCAGTAATGTTAGCTAATGTTACTGGTTCTTGGAAAGAAAAATGAAACTTTTATGGACTAAAAAACAACATTTATAAAAAGGTAAGCAACGTTAACATAGCTTTATGAAGAGCTGCTGATGTGGATGTAATGCTGGCTTTGTGTTTATAGGCTTTCAGTAGGAATGAATACAGTATTAATGTGCTGTCAACCATCTAAACCTTACCCTAGATGATCGCTAAAAGAATTGTATGTTTTATAACATTTTAGCAACTCCTCTCAAGCTAAACCCAGACAGTGAATTGTATTTTAGGCAACAAATTAATGAATACTACTCTGCAGGGTGGAGCACAGGTAGCTGCAGTAAGACCAAGTGAGCAAGAAAGATAGTGAGTTAGCCACTGTGTTCAAAAAGCTTGAACCATTACAGTCTAGTACTGTAGTCTTTTAAGCTAACCTTGCAATAGAAGAGAACCACATTTGTAACCATGGTAACTGTACACATCAAAGATGGTACCATCTGTAGTTTCAGTATGCTTAGAAGACATTAAAGTTAGTAACAATATTTAGATGACTAAAATGGTAATCAACCTCTCCATAAAAGACACATGTAGACACAAAAAAGACACAAAAGAGTTTCCCCTCTGGGATCAATTAAGTATTTCTGATTCTGATGTACAAATCATTCACAGATGAGTTTGAAACCATTTATAAATGTGTTCAAAACCCATAAACAAGATATATCATATATAATTACAACTATATATTGTACTATTTAGCATTCATAACTGTTTATACTCCAGTTGTGGATGCGTCAAAGAGGAATTATAATTTCAAGTTAATTCAATTCAATAAAATTTTATTTATTTAGCACCAATTCAGAACAAAACAGAAGTTATCTCATTGCACACAATTAAATAATACATCAATAAACCCTTAAAATATCTTCTATATTATAGTGTGTTATAAACATTCATTGCATCAGATTTTTTAAAGTTTTGTACCCGCTCTCCGCCCGTCGCTGCCATCCCGTGGTGTGGGACAGAGTGTTCGGCCGGTAGATAGATTAATAAAGCTGCTCCCCTTCCTCCACCATCCGTCCATCCCTCCATCCCCTCCCAGGAGTCTGGTATTGATCAGACATGTCCACATTAGAGGGAGGGGAGATGCTTTTATGATAATCCACCCACCCTCCCCGCCACTCGTAATGGCTGCATTAGACGCTCATCCCCTCCGCACCCGACACCTGGCCCTCGATCTCTTTGGACTTACTGTTTGCATTACAACACTGTTTAATGGGCTCTTTAGAGGGGCTGAGGGGGCTGGGGGCAGGGGAGGGCAGGAAACTTTCCAAGAGTTTCCAGTAGATGAGGACCCAGCAAGGAGCCACTGGGAAGGTCCGGTGTGAGAGTGATAGATGGCACCATGTTGAAGTGGAGGGTAGAGGGAGCTGGAAGTGGGGGTCCATTACCTATTACTGAATGCCCTCTCTGTCTAGCCACGCCACTCGGCTGTCTGTCTGATGGCTAACAAACTCTGGGAAGTGGAGCTTTGGATGAGTGTGTTCTCTGACTGGACCCAGACAGAGGGCCAATCAATAGCTCTCTCTCTCATTACTTTCCATTCAAAACAATCCAGATACTTTCTGACACAAATGTAAAGAGTCCGTCCACAAACGTGCCAAAGCTGAAACTAAAGATCCAGGTAGGACACTTGTGTTGGCTGGCACTGGTACTAACAGGAAACGTATTAGCGCACCAACAGCATGATGGGTTATGCTCTTGCTCTACCTCTGCATTATTGACCAGGCTGGCTAGCTTCAGCAGAGTGGTGGGGCTCTCAAGATGCCTAGCTCAGGAAAAAAGCACAACATTGAAAAAAAGTAAGGAAAAAAGATAGAGGGAAAGAGCCACCTGGACACCATCAGTCTCAGCGAAGGTAAACATCTCCGACATTCCTCCCGGCACACTGGCCTACAGAGGTCAAAGGTCCTGATGACAAACGAGTCACCCAGGAGCCCTGAGAGGCCAAGAGAGGAGCCTCTGGAATCTCTCAGCAGGGGGACGGGGGACACAGAGACATATTCACCAGCCCAGGAGCATGAATAAAAGGATAATGGACTACAAGGTCTCAGGGTCACTGTGCAAGACCCAACATGTGGATATTCAAGGGGAAAAAACTAATATGAGCACACACACACAAACAGAGCAGCAAAAATGTGTTGGGCTGATCCACAAATCTCCCTCTCAGTCCTCAGCATTCAACTTTTTACCCCTTATGGAAGGTAACACTAAGCTATCATCTTCATCAAGGACTACCACTAATCAGGTTCAATAGTGGCCAATTACAAATGTCAGACGGGCCCAAAAAAAAAAAAATGTGTTCAGAAGAAAAACCCCCTCGATCAGAAGAAAGGATAGGAAGTGGGTCTCAACTGCAACTTTTAGATCAAGCTTCCAGTTGTAGTAGGAAGTCAGTTGTAACTAAGAAATGTGTAATGACAATATTTCATGTGTATGGAATGGCGGGTATGTGAAGGGGGTCTGAGGGTGATGATAATGAGACACAACTGGAAGCTGTGCTGGACTCCTGTGGGGAGAGTAGTGGGGACAGTAGTAGAGGCAGATGTAGGGACATATCTGCTCTCCATTCTTAACTACTATCTGTGTGCTCTTCAGCTAATCGTTTTAACTCCAGAGCTGTTCCAGTGAACCAATGTTGTCAGCAGTAAGGGTACAAGGTTGCATTTCATTTCATTTCAAGTTACTGTGTGTAATTCTTAAGTGAATTAATCAAACCAAGTGAACATTATATAATTTTCAATAATTTGTGTTACAGCACATAGTACAGGTAGGTAGACACAGGGACTAGTGGCTGGGCTACTTTCCAGAATCAGAATCAGAAATACTTTATTGATCCCACAGGGGAAACTGTAACGAAAGAGTTTCCCCTCTGGGATCAATAAAGTATTTCTGATTGTGATTCTGATTCTGGAAAGTAGCCCAGCCACTAGTCCCTGTGTCTACCTACCTGTACTATCTGCTTTCCACACAGATGTGTAAACACAGATAAAGATTTCAGGGTACACAAGTGCAAATTTGCCATTTGTGTGAAACACTGAAAGCCACCATGCCAACATCAGATCTTAAGTCATTTGTACAAATTTAACTCTATCCTTCCATATTTCCAAGTTCACTCAGGGGAGACAAGTGAATAAAGTAAAAATAGTTTATATAAACAGATGATGGGAGATGTTAATCTTGATAGAGTGTTTGGCGCTTAGACTCTGCGGGGAGAAAAAAATCCCCCAAAGACGGGGCGCAAGCCCTTACCCCAAACACAGCCTAATATTCCCCCCAAGGAATGCTTACTTACCGAGCAGGAGTGAAACAGCCACAACTGAACAAACAAGATGACATAATCTGCTAAGAGATAAAGCATAATAGAGCATGACATAAAACATTTTGAGGTTAAGAGATTAGAATCAGCGTGAGCTGAGAATAAATGTTGCATTTATGCTTTTTTTTTGCAATTAATACTTTAGCCAGGTATGGCTAGGGGGCGCAATGCCCTGCTTGCAATGAATGCTTTAGCCGGCAATGGCTTGGGGGTGCAATGCCTTGCTTGCGATGTATAGTTTGTTTTGGTCTTTTTTCCTTTAGCCAGCTATGGTTAGGTGGCGCAATGCCCTGCTTGCAATGAATGCTTTAGCCAGCTATGGCTAGGTGGTGCAATGCCCTGCTTGCAATGAATGCTTTAGCCAGCAATGGCTAGAAGGGGCAATACCTTACTTGCGATGTACAGCTTGAGCCAGCAATGGCTAGGGGGCACAATGCCCTGCTTGCAATGTATAGTTTGGCTAGCAATTGCAAATGGATAGCAGTGACCTTGATTAATGATAATAGAAGAAAGAAAACCAGCAATGAATGGATTTGGCCAGAGAGGTCAGCAGTGACCTGATAATTAGTAATTAGGAGTGCAGCAAAATAAAGGTGAGACAACATGAACCACCAACCGGCAGTTATATGCAATAGCTTACCATAGCTGTTAAGGCCTTAGAGATCTTTGAGCTTCGATGATGCAGTGGCCTCAGGGTGCACGTAAGAGGCATAAGCAGAGGATGACCGGTGGCCCAGTTGTTGAAGGGAAGCTGTTGATAGACCTTGCATGGCAGCGGAGGTTGCAGCACCTATTCTAACTAAATGACCTGGATGATGCTTTGTGGGTATGTTACATCTCAGAAGTGTCTGGTCTAAATAATGGCTAAACAAAGATTTGGATTATTGTCAGGGGTTAGAAAGAGAGGGGCACGAGGGTTGGAGACAGGTCTGTTTTTTAAATAGTACACATGGATTTAAAAGTACAGAAATGAGAATCTGTGCGAGCAATGATAACAGCTCAAGCACCTCCAGCTTTAGAGTGTTTGAGGAAAAGACTAAGGAAATCTAGGTGAAAAGTTAAATCTGAAAAGGTAACGTATTTAGCTGGATCGAATGAATTTGAAGAAGTGGTGAATTCCCCCCTCCTTAAAACCCCGTAAAAGGCTAATAGGAAGGAACAATCCAGGAGTGAGTCTACGTAGGGAGAAAAACCAAGTCTCAAGACCGATAGCATTTATGCAAGATAGAGAATGTAATGGGGAGTCTATTATTAGTGTTAGAGGGGGAAACTTATAAATCCTTTTAAATAACAATTTAATGGCTAGATTGGAGAATAGGCTAGGGAAAGATGGATCAAAACATCTAACATTGAACTGGATAGCAGCAACCAGGCCTCTTATACACTGTGGCTTGATAGTGCCGCATATCCATGCAATGGCAAATAAATGCGCAAGCAGTACTGATTGTAACAGGTTTTAGTGGCAAATCAGAGAAACACAGAACAAGGGCAAAGGTTTTCCAAACAAAATCATAGGATTTCAGGGTAGAAGCGGCTAGACCCTTTCGCATGGCAGATTCTAGATGACTGCAGGGAATGCTGATTAAATGCAGGGCTAATGATTCTGGAGGGGGAACTGCTATGGGCGTTAGGCTGGCTTCTGGGCAAAGGCTCTTGAATACCTGGAAGTTAAAATGGGATAAAGAATCAGCAAAGCAGCGATTGTCGCACTGGAGATGACATGCGTTTGCGTTGCCCATTCTACTGCGATAGGATAGATTCATGAGTGCAGAGGAGGCCTCGAGCTTGGTCCTGATTCTATTCAATCCAATGGGATAAGTGAGCGTGAGCACAGATTATGACAGATCTTTCGCCCCATAGTCACCAATGTAAATATGGGACACATTTTTCACAAGCCACATATCTTCCAAACATCTGACACTAAAATGACAGACAGACAGACCAATCAGGAGACAATTTTGCTCGAGACCTTTATCTGTCTCAACCACACTCTCGTGAGATCTGGCAACATCTGATCTCTAGCCGTTGGTCTGGTTTCACTGCAGTGCTGCCAACATCGCATTCCAACTGGATAAACAATCTAAATCTAATCTAAAGGGAATTATATGTGAAACCATGAATTAAAAGTTAAAACTGAAATAAAACTTGTGTTTCTTTGCTTAATAATACTATTATATTTATTATTGTTTAACTGGGGACAGTCGACCATGTCAACTTAGGAGGTGTATCCCATTTCATACCATTGCCGCTGCCTGTAATGCATTATCTTTGTTATAGAATATCTTTGGCTCTCTTTAATGTAATGATGAGATGCAGATTAGGCACAGACAAAACCATGTCCAGTAGTCTGGATATGAACGAGCGACCCTGGGGAACAACGCACATTGTGTATTTTTGATGGCCAAGGAGAGAAAGCATTTGCTGTTTTGTCACTTCTGTTGATGCAGTAAAAGACTGGGTTAATTTTGCAAATGCGCTCCAGTTTCTCAACTGGGAGAGAAGCTTTCATTTCAACAGTGTGACTTGAGGCGGGTAGCCGGACCAGTTTTTTTCGTCAAAGAGGGGGATGCCTAAATGATTGAACAGGTGTTTCAATTTGGACAGAGATGAGCCAGATTTGATCAGTCCGACACGTTTTTGCTGCTCTGTTTGTGGATGTTTGCTCATATTGGCTTTTTTCCCCTTGAATATCCACATGACTGACATGACAGACTGACGACTCCCCCCCTTCCCCGCCTGTAACCTCTGCTGTGTGCCTGACTGCTGACCAGGTGAGAGGACAGCTGATGAAACTCCACTCAAACAAGGCTCCAGGCCCCCATGGCGTTTGCCCCGGGGTGCCCCCCAGCTATGTTGAGTCCTTCAACATGTCTTCAACCTGAGCCTGAGTCTTCAAAGTGTCCCTGTTCTGTGGAAGACATCTTGCCTCGTTCCTGTGCCGAAGACGCCACGTCCCAGTGGCTCCATGAACTGCAGACCGGTGGCACTGATCTCCCACATAATGAAGACCCTGGAGAGACTGGTGCTGGAACAGCTGCGGCCCATGGTCAGACCCCTCCTGGACCCCCTTCAGTTCGCCTACCAGCCCCAGCTGGAAGTTCAGGGCACCATCATCTTCCTGCTGAACCGCATCTACACCCACCTGGACAAGCCGGCAAGCACGGTGAGGATCATGTTTTTTTACTTCTCCGGTGCTTTCAACACAATCTGGCCAGCCCTGCTGGGTGAGAAGCTGGCAGCGATGCAGGTGGATGCCCCCCTCGTGTCCTGGATTGTTGACTACCTGACTGGCAGACCACAGCATGTGCATCTGCAGCACTGTGTGTCGGACAGCGTGGTCAGCAACACTGGGGCCCCTCAGGGGACTGTCCTCTCTCCCTTCCTCTTCACCATCTACACCACAGACTTCAGCTACCACACAAAGTTTTCTGATGACTCTGCAATGGTGGGATGTATCAGCGGTGGTGATGAGACTGAGTACAGGGCTGGGGTGGGTAACTTTGTCTCATGAACACTCAAGTTCTTTACAGGAAGGGCCAGAGCCGCCTCTATTTTCTGAGGAGGCTGAGGTCCTTCAACATCTGCCGGACAATGCTGAGGATGTTTGATGAGTCTGTGGTGGCCAGTGCTATCCTGTATGCTGTTGCATGCTGGGGCAGCAGGTTGAGGGTAGCGGACGCTAACAGACTCAACAAACTGATCCGTAAGGCCAGTGACATTGTGGGGGTGGAGCTGGACTCTCTGTCGATGGTGTCAAAGAGGAGGATGCTGGCCAAACTACATGCCATCTTGGACAGTGTCTCCCACCCACTCCACGTGCTGGCCAAACAAAGGAGTACCTTCAGCGGAAGACTCATCCCCCCCAAAATGTACCACAGAGCGCCACAGGAAGTCATTCCTGCCTGTGGCCATCAAACTCTTTAACTCCTCCCTCTAAGTGTCAGCCTATATGACCCTAAGTCACTAAACTGGATAAAAGATCATTAACATAACTGCAATACTTGAAATATTGTGCAATATTCTCTGTTTAATACTCCTGTGCAATATTCTCTGTTTTCAGTTTAATATTCCCTATTTATTGATATTTATTCATACTTCTATTACTGCTGTGCAATATCCACCATCTAATCATCTGGTTAATCTGCTACACTTAACTTGACAGTATTCATTATTGTACTATTGCTTATTATTTATATTATTACATTGTATTACACTGTACATACTTATCAACCTCTAAATCCACTTTGGTAATTACACTTATTTTAGCTTTTATACTTATATCCATTTTGTATTTAATTTATCTTACCTGTATTATAGTGTATTATGTTTGATTTGCTTAGTACTTCTATTCAGTCTATTCTCAAGTGTGCATTGACGTGATAATCAGCAGCTGTAACGAAAGAGTTTCTCCTCGTGGCTCAATAAAGTATTTCTGATTCTGATTCTGAAGTTGGGTCTTGCATAGTGATCCTGAGACCTTGTAGTCCATTAACCATTTATTCATGCTCCTGGGCTAGTCAATATGTCTCTGTGTCCCCCATCCCCCTGCTGAGAGACTCTGTTTAAAAGAATCCAGCAAAGGGTCTCGGAAACTTGATAAAAAGTGGAAGGACTGCTTTTGCAGCCAAATGTGAGGTGCACAGAATCCTTTATCCTTGTGGATAAATGGTACCAGGGACAGAGAGAGGCTGAATGACCCATGTTGGCGTAAGTAATGCATGACATAGCTTGCGAACCGCCCACTATCATGACTAACAGTTCGGTGTCCAGACAGACCAAGTGCTGCTTGCTGGAGAAACCTTGTGGTATTGGAAAGATAAAGTGTGTTCCCATACCTCAGTTAGGTCACCGATCAGAGCTAAATATGTGTCCAGTCTTATCTGTGCTCTGGGTTGACAGAGCATATCGCATCACAATTATTGCCAAAGCAACTACAAATTCACCTATTGCTATGTCTCTTGACAATCTGGGATCTGTAGAATTTTATCACATCTGTGAGATTTTCTCCGTTGGAATTTTGGGAATGGGAGAATTAGGCTGATAAGGTTAATGTCTTTCCTTGCAAAATTTTGACCTTAAGCAAGGAGAACTGTTAGCTCCAGAAGGAACATACGGATAACCTAGCATTGGAGCAGAGACGGCAGAAGCCAGGGAAGGCTAGGGCACTTGCGATGAAAGTAGATAGCTGAGGTACTGGTGCCGGGGCCGATGCATGAATCAGTGGGATTTGAGAAGCAGTGAGCGTTGCCAAGGAAAATGATGAGGCGTGAGTGTTCACCGGAGATTGGAGGCAAGCATTTATTGCCTGGATAGAATTTACCAGAGACTGAAGGGTTGATGAGAGGGGTATTTCCTGATGGTTGAAAGGCAGCCCGATGATCGGGAAGAGCGGGAAGAGTGCTGGCAATACGCTTGCTTGAGGAGCTGAATGGTGGGTTTTCTTCCCACGTTTGCGACCAGGAGTTGTTGTAGAGCCAGAGGTTGTGGGGGCTCGACTTAGACTGGTGTTTCGCAAGCTCATTGTTAGCCAAAGCTTGAAGCTGCAAGAGCTCCATACCCGGAGCTGGAGTAACACTTGAGCGTTTTATATCTCTATCTCTGAACTTCTTGACGAGAAGCAATCAGAGCGCTGCGCCAAGAAGCCAATGGGGAAGATCAATCAGACATCGTGAGGAAAGGCGACAGCCCGAGGAATAGCAGCAAAGCAAACGTAGATTTGCCATAACTGCAGAACGCGCAACCGCTGCATGAATGTACTGAAGGCAGAGAGAGAATTATATTTAAGGAGAAAGAAGTAGTAGAATGATAGGTTGACAATTAAGGTGTGTCACTATGCTATTGCATAGATGAGACCAGCTGACGGAACAGCTGATTTGACAGCCCCGGATAATGACACCAGGAAATATAAGTGAGCATGCGTGAGAGGAGTGAATGAATGGTATAAGAATTACTACACCTAAGTATGCAGAAGTCAAGTCTTCCTGACTGAACTGTCGCTAGAGCTTCATTACCTAATGCTTTAAACCAAAACATGCAGTTAACATGTTAACAGTGCCATTTTGTCATTTTACCATTGCACAACTTTGGTACTGCAACATAGCGAATATGGACAAACACTACCTGACCTGTCTACATCTAAAAATCAGCCACGAATATTCAGCCCTAAGTTGCTGAATCAACATCTGAATAGCAGCTCACATCCTGTATTAGGCTGAACAGTTCATTCAGGAATCAAGTGAAAATTATTTCTGTTCCTCAACTTAAGTCAAAGTGTTGGGAAATCTGATGCCATATATATGTAGTTGTCTAATAAGTGCTTCAAAAGAAAAAAATAAAGAAAATATTGAATATACTGCCAATAAAATGGCACATTTAATTGTGAATATTTAAGCATACATGACACATTTGTTTTCCTCTAATAAAAATGGTAAAGCTTGATCAGAGCAATTACTTTTTCAGAAATGTAAATCCATTTAGATTGCCTACTGTACTATCAATTCGAGTGCTAACATTTGCATTCATCCTCTCGTAATATTCAGCCTTTGAGTGCAGTGGAAAAATTATTATTCTCTTACTACATCTGCTATTTGTAAATCAAGCTTGCATGAGCAGAAACAATTAAGTTAAACACACAGCTGGCAGGACAAATGAGTTGCCAAACACTTAAAGCTCGTGTGAGGGCGGATTTGGCTTAGTGGTAGAGCTGGTCATCCACCAATCGGAAGGTCGGCGGTTCGATTCAGCTTTCCCCAAGGGCTGTACCTTCGGTGTGTGTGTGTGAATCATTAGTTACTTTGGACTGATGAGCAGTTAGCATGCCATCAGTGTGTGAATGTGATATGTAGTGTATGAACCGCTTTGAGTGGTCGGAAGACTAGAAAGGCACTATACAGGTAGAGTCTATTTACCATGTGGTGAATAGCCAAAACTAATAATAGTTGACAGAGAATCTTTTTAGTAGCCAAAGATGAATTACTACATCTTCTTTGGAATATTTTGGCTACATGTAGTGAAAGTATACTGCTGGCACTACTGGTGATGAAAAATCTAAATGTCAAATACAGAAACACTACTTGATGTTCTGGAAAAGGAAGTCTTCCTCTGAAGTATGTCAGTTTGAGTCACTGAGACCAGTTTTTGTGGTCATTTGTCCTAATGACTTTTCAGTGGGACATTCTTGTAGTTTGTACTTGCTAATGTAGCATGCTAACATACTCACAATGAAAATGCTGATGTTTAGCAGGTTATGTTTTCTGTGTAAGATTAATGAATTAATTAATGACATTTCTAATTTGCAGTAAACAATATAATTAGTTTTGTATGTATTTGTGCAAGGGTGTTAGTTTTTGGATAACAATGGAGCTCTACGGTACAGAGGAATAAGATATATCAGGCTTTGGATATACACATAATACTTGTTAGTGGGATACATTCATTGTTTTTCTCTATATGTGGGATTTGTTGACAAGAAGAAATATTAGTAGCCTTAATTATTGCCTGTGACTGTTTGTTTGACAGATTGATGTTCACTGGTGCATGTACTGCA
Organism: Siniperca chuatsi; assembly: GCF_020085105.1. Classification (NCBI taxonomy): domain Eukaryota; kingdom Metazoa; phylum Chordata; class Actinopteri; order Centrarchiformes; family Sinipercidae; genus Siniperca; species Siniperca chuatsi. Next base: position 35,876,667 of record NC_058042.1, read on the forward strand.
TCATATGTTAGTACAAAATAGTAAAGTACATTGATTTCTTGCATACTAACTGAAAGAAAGGATACTATAACAATTAGTATATAGTACATACTGTATACAATAAGTATGTAGTAAGTAGGACACAACTACATTGTCTGTGGCTGGCTTGACACACTTTATAGTATTTGTTTTATCTTCTAACAGGCTGTGTGGCCTACTGCTTAAAGAAAATGTAATTCAACCAGAGGATCCAGGTTCATGTGAGGATCTACCTTGCTCAAGCCCATTATGATCGGCTTCTGATGTAAAACGTATCATTCACGCCTTAATTTTTTCCCATCTCAAGCTGCCCTGACACGTCTTCAGCTAGTACAAAATGCAGCAGCTAGGCTTTTAACTAGGACTGGTCGTAGATCTTACATCACTCCTATTTCAGCCTCGCTGCATTGGCTGCCAGTGAAGTTCAGGATTGATTTTAAGATTCTTTTAATCACTTATAAGGCACTACATGCCTTAGCTCCTGCCTACATTTCTGAGCTATTAAGCCCATACAATGACACTTCAAACCATCCAACCAAAACCTGTTGGCTATACCGTGTGCCAAACGTAAAACTGAAGGTGTTCTTTTGCTGTCCTGGCACCCAGACTCTGGAACGATCTCCCCCCTCCCATAAGATCTGTTGACTGTTTCAAACAACATTTAAAAATTTACTTCTTCTCTATGTTAGCTTTTCTATAATTTCGATGGTGTGCTCTGGGTGGTGTCTGGTTGCTGTATGCTTTCTGTGGTCGTTTGTGCGTTGCGTTTGTATGTTTGTGTATGTGTATCCCTTTTTCTCTTGTATGTGTTTGTGCTTGATATTGATGTAAAGCACTTAGTGACCTGTGTTAAAAAAAGGTGTTATATAAATAAAGTTTTACTTACTTACTTTCTTACTTAAGTGTCCCTGAGCAAAGACACAACCATCTCCAGGCCTGCTGCTGTGTAGCTGAGCCTGACCTTTGACCTCTCTGACATCATCAGCCTCTGAGCGCTTTCACAGGTACTGTCAGTACTATTCAGTCTTGTTGGAATACTCTTTGCTTTCACCATCAGCTGGTTGTGTAGGCAGACGACAGAAGCTAACCAGATACAATGAGTGGAAATGTGAGTCAGACTGACAACAGGGGAGTGTGTGAGTGCTGTGACTAGAAGCTTCATCCCTGCTTAACCTGTGAACTCCATCCCAGCTTTCTTACACACCCTGACAAACACACTCATATTCCCATCCACATTAGCAATACTTCCTGAGAAAGCTCATGGCAGCTCATGGGCACAATGACTCATTGTCCCTATGACATCACATCTGCTGCCTTTTTATTCCCCATATCAAGCCTCTGTACAGACAGCTAATGTGGGGGCTGAATGAAGAAGAGAGGGGATTCATGTACAATTTAAAGCTGCATGATGCAAGATTATATATGAAATACACCACCTTATCACTTTAATCACCAAAGGCAAAAAATAAACTAAAAAATGGGACCATATGAGCACAAAAATGAAGCACAAATCTCAAATTTTAGCTTTATTGGTTATAATTAAGAACATATTTTGTTTTTTTCCTGTATACAAATGTATACAGAGAGTTCAGTAGTAACTTCTCTATACTTGACTCACAAAGATGATAAACGACATCAGTCGTAAGATAGGAATCAAGCACGCAGTATTTCTCTAAATGGGAAATATGCTTGCAAAAAGCAAAGACAAATGATATCATCCTGCCGATAGGAGCAGCAGATCAGAAAGCGCTTATATGTGTCGTTCTGGAGGGCAATTACAAAGTATTTTGTTTTTTAATTTGGAGGACTTGTTGCACTGCCACCGGTTATCCTCGGGTCTAATCAGATCAATTCTGACTGTCCTCAGGTCCCTTTCAGATTGGGTGTGTCTTTTTTTAATTCAATTCATTTATGTTGCACGTCGAGTTCAGGTAAGTTTTCCTCTGGTCCAATTCAGATCTGCTCCAAAAGTTTGGTCCTGTAAAGACTTATGGGCAGCATACTTAGAGCAACTAATTTAATAGGTATGGTCCACCCCAATGCATCCATTCCATCCATTCTCCATGTACAGTAAGGATCCGGTCCCACCAGCATTTAGAACAGCAAAACTTTGGACCAAAATCAGTTCATTTTAATGGATTCACTTGTGGAAGAGAAGTAAATCTGCAGGGAGTTTTTGTATAGAGTTTGGTGAAGTTTGATATGCAAATTCGAGTCGTTGACCAGTGCTGACCTTTGAGGGAACAGAAACATGGAGGGTCTAAAATGGAAAAAGCTGTCACATATTAGGTGATTTTCAGCAAATTTTATGTAACCCAGCACTGCCGGATATAAAGTGCACCATAACCTAGAATGGCTGCTAAAGGTCTTAGTGGATGCCTATGTGGTATTAAAATAGATCTCAGCTTGGACACATTTAAATCCATGAAGTACTGTTGCTGTCCCTGTGGTTCTGTGGGTTGGCAGTGCTATCAAAAGTATATATGACCACTTGGGCGTATCAGCATCGACAAGAGGACATCAGGGCTTTTGATGGGGAGCTGCTGTGTTCATCTCTGTCCCTGCTTCCATGTGATCTCAGTGAAAACTAAATTAGCAGACACACACTGTAGCAGGCAGCTGGTTAGAGAGCCTTTCACAAAGCAACTCACAAATGGAATAATTTAATCAGTGAGCAGCATAAGCTTTCGCTGGTTAAACTCGGGCATGGGTGTCACAAGAGGGGACAAAGGTTGAGTGACTTAAGCCACATGCACACAAAGGTTAGACCTTCTTGAAAGGTTGGTTCTTGTTCAGTGTCATTTATCTCGGATATAATGCTGTTTAATTACATATGTTTTGTAGAACTAATCCACCCATCCATTATCCACACCTGCTTATCCTGTGCAGGGTTTTGTGGGGGGCTACATCCCGTCCCAGCTGACACGTGGCAAGAGGCTGGGTTGTACAACTAATTATTTGATCAAATTCCAGACAGTTCGCCATATATTACCATCTTCATTAACATCATTACTGATATTACTATGTGTTCAGACATAATGCAAAGTGAATTTTAGAGGCAGTGCGATTTCATACAAAGTCAATGGAGAGACGAATTAGATGCAAATTTCCTGGCATTAGAATTGTCAAATTTAAACACTATAAATTAGAACAAAATGTCAGCTATCAACAGCTTCAATCCAACAATATTACTATTGACCTTTTAAGGTACTCTGTGCAATATCTGGTTTGTTTTCTCTTGTGGGAGAAGGAGCATGCGGCCGATGCAATACACATTCCTGCCAACGACTTCACAGTATTCCATTGACAACTGGGGGCAGTGACACACCAAGAAATGTTGCAATGTGCCAGCGAAGGTAAGGAAGAAGAAGACTGGATGTAAACTGTGCAGGATTCAAACTGTTTGGCCATACAAATTTTTCACGAGGTTTATGAAATGTGTTTTTCAGGCCTTGAGGATACACACAGTGCATTTTGGTGAGAAACAGTGAATGTAAATCTAACTTTGTTCATTTACAAGAAAACTCCACAGGGTAGCTTTAAGCAGAACAATCACAGCGAACACTTGTGGCCGGTATAGTTCACTTTGCATCTCTTCTGCAACTTAATGTTTTTCATGAAGAAATATGTTGATTTAAAAATGGCTATTTCTAAGCCAACTTACAAGGTCGTGTACAGCTGCACTGATCCACATTTGTGGCCATTTTTCGTTTGCTATTTTTCATGGAGCCATTCTTAATCCCACCTACAACGCTCTGATTGGTCAACTGTTTCTCCAGCCTGGGAAAGCAGTAGGTCTGGAAACAGGCAGAAGAGTTTCGCATGTAACAAGGATGAAATGAGTTAGGTGTACATATGGTGTAAGGCTCACAGTCCTTCTGTCACTCATGGATTTCACAGAAAAACACAATGAAAATACATTGTTGATGTCTATTTTTGAATCATCATGTATAAACGCTTCAGTGTCTTTATTGTAGCTGAGCGATACAGCAAGAGAGAGAAACCGTTGCTTCTTTTGCTGGAGAACAATGTATTATGTGTACAGGGTATTCACAGTATATTTAATTAACTCTGCTGTTAGGAAGCTGCTGGATGTACGTTATAATATCATTTTTGTCTCGAAGCCCTCCCTTAGACTGTAATACAGGAAACACAAATAACATTGTATCTATGATAACAGAGGTGGAGGACGCTGACCGGACCACAGATGGGATTTTTATGTTACAAATCAGCCTGACATTTTGGCAAACCCTTTCAGCAGAACAACCCTAGTTTGACACATAATAATACAAGATAAAGATAAAAGTGCACTGTCACGCACAGGCAGCGACGCTCGGCCAGCAGACCAGCTGGAATGTCAGGGACAGCTTCATGTTCGGCTGGTTTATCGATACATAATTAAAGATTTCGAAAAAGATTTTTTGAGGGGGGAAAAAAATCCTAATTTTATGATCATCTCTGCCTCCGCTTGATCTCGAACCCCTGAGGTCATGCAAGCCAGGGTATTTTCAGAGGTAGGAGGTGGGGCTGAGAGGTGCAGGTAGGGGAGCTGACCAACAGGTTCATCTGGAGGCCTTTGCTGCTGTGACACATTGTGACCTCTCCTGGGCTTTGGGCACAGCGAGAGCTCGGAGAGGGGGGAGGAGGGCCGAGGAAGAGGAGAGAGGCAGAGAGGAAAAGAAGAAGAGGGGGTCTGTGCGTGTCTTCATAGTGTTTAGTTGTGATTAGATTGAGCAGCATCTCTGTGGTGGCTGTACATCCATCTGCCGCTCAGGGCTGAGCGGTGTGTTCCTGTTTCCACCCTCATGACCTCAGACCTAAACACACCAATTAACCACCACTGGACTTTCCACTTTTCCTCACACTCTGGTCCAAACAAACACACCACTACATCTAACCCCCCTGCCTCTGTTTATCTTTGATCTGCTGCCTCTCGCTCTGACCTACAACAGAGAACATCGCCCTCTTTTAGCCAAAAGCAGATGCTAGCCAGGAAACACATTCACTTGTACTTGTAAAAACAGTTTTTAAGATACAGAACAAGCAAGAAAAAAGTGGCTGGCAATGTCAGTCGGTCCACCACTTTGGTCCTGACTGAAATATCTCAACAACTACTGGATGGACTGCCGTGGAATTTTGTACAGACATTAACGGTCCCCAGAAGATGAAGCCTACTGACTTCAGTGATTCTCTGACCATGACGTTGCCATTTTTGTTTTTCAGTGAAATCTCTTAAAAACTAAGGAATGGATTGACATTAGATTTGGTACAGGCATTCATGGTTCCAAGAGGATGAATCCTAACTGGTGATCACCTGATTTTTCATCCACCATGAGACTGCCATTTATGGTTCAGAGTAAAATGTCTCAACAACTATTGTTGAATGTTACACACACACACACACACACACACACATTCATGTTCCCCCCAGGATGAATTGTAATAACTTTGGTGATCCTTTGACTTTTCGTCTAGCGCCATCATCAGGTCAAAATGTATATTTGCCCAATACTTTGGTTTATGACCAAATACCTACAAAACTAATGGCAGCCTCAACTGTACTTTGTGTGTAGTCTTAATTAGCAAATGTTAGCATGCTAACACACTATAAACTAATGAACGTGGTAAACATTATACCTGTTAAACATGTGTTAACATTATCATTACGAGCATGTTAGCATGCTGACATTAGCATTTACCTCAGTCACAGCTGTGCCTATGTACAACCTGACAGAGCTGCTAGCATGGCTTACTCTTGGTGTTATTTTCCAAAATTTACCACTACTGTTGGAACAGCTGATGACAGTAAAGACCCACAGTGTGGTTTTGGTGATTTGCAGGTGAAATGGTCAGATCTGTGATTTAGATTATTTTTAGATGTAAAGCCTACATATAACTGTTGTTTCAGTGGCATATTGTTGGCTAGATTTGAACATGTAGTAGATTCTACAGGATCTCCTGGACATAGTTATTGGCCAATACTGTGCAAAAGCATTAAAAGATTAAGTCCTTGACATATTGTACACTGTAGAGTGTTTTTGTGTGGGTTTACAAGTAATATGCCACTATAGTATAGGTGGCATGTTTAATTAAGCCTACTTCACTAGAATAGTCTTTAGGTATATTAGCCATAACTATGCCAGTAAGACCAAGGTTGTAAATCATTTTTCTTAACTGTACTTTTTTGTGGCTTGTGTATGTAGGGTAAAGTTGTGCATAAAAAGCGTGCAATGCGTCATTGCCTTCTATGGAAAGCCCTAGTCTAGCAATGGGTACTGCCAGTTGTGAGATTTCAGCCAATGAGAAGCTCTCAGCCAATGACGGGAGGGTGCTTGTGAACATGAGAATCTGCCAGTGAAACAGCTTGTGGTTTGGAGGGATAGACAGAGTAGAATAAATTTGATTAAATACACACTATTTTCTTTTAATTAAACATCATACATTCACTTTAGAGTTGGTTCAGATACTTTTGATTAAAAACATTGGAGTCAGAGTTGCTGAATTTGCACTTTAAGAGTGTTTTTTTTCTCCTCTCCATAATCCATCTCTTGTCTACCTTTCTGCCGGGGGGATAATGATTCAAGTTAAAGCTGTGTGCATGTGAAAGCACAGAGAGAGAGAGAGAGACAGATCACCTTAGGGCCTGTGTTGTGGCATGGCTGTGTTGGGACTCGTAGCAGCTGAGTCTTGACACCGAGCCCAGCACCACCCGAGGGCCCCTATGCATGCTGTGGTGGCCTGTGTCAGGGCTGGCACAAAGAGCTGACAACACCTTTCGTCACTTCCGTTGCTCTCTTGGGGCTCGTAAAAGATGGCTTGGTACAAAGGTAAGTATTTAATTCAGAATTGAGGTAGGAAAATAAATATTTGCGCTCAGTTTAGCCATTGACATATCCACTTCTGAGATTTTTGCCTCCACCGTAACACAATGGAGTTGAGTGAAGTTTTGTTTGTGCTGCTCAAAGCACTGAAATCCACAAACCATACTGTCAACAGTTTCATAGCGAAAACTTCTTTGGTAGAAAGTAGTTCCAATGAAAACTGTTGACAGTGAGGTCTGTAGATTATTGTATTACTTTAGATGGTTGGTTTGGTTGGCTTTAGAGTGGTCAGAATGGCTCCAATTGTGCCACAATTGTGAGAATAAAACCCAGATTGAAAAATACCAGAATCTTTCTTTAACCAAGTTGTTCTTCTTTTAACCATGTCGGCAAAGGTACCTTAACTTTAACCAAGTAGTTTTTGTTTAGCTAGCTTGGTTAGCCGGCTGCTTTCCCCAATGTAGAGATCTGGTTTCAGATCTCTACATTGGAGGTTACTTTACATGACCTATAGCCAGAACAGCCCAGGCTGAAAAATACTGGTTCAGGAAAGCTCATGGTCACGGTTAAAAGAAACCTAGGAAATGAGAAACAAATACCTTGAATCAAATGACATTTTATTGACCCATCCATCCACAGACAGATAAGTCATTATTAACAGGGCCACTTGTCAGTTAAACATTAACATAGACCATATTTAGAAACAACTGAATTTTCTTGGGAGGACAGTCTCTCACAGACTGATATGACAGCACTGATTCAATTTACTGTTCTCAGCTTTGTTCTCAACAGCCTGGGTCTGCCTGGCTTTCTGGTAACAATCCTGTTGCATACAAAGTGATGCAACTGTGTTTTTTACATTTAGTTTAGTGAGAGCCATGATGGAAGTTTTTTTTTTTTAAGTCAACAAAAACTCCAGCTATACAGCTTTGATTCACAGGTGCTTGTTTTTCTTCCAACCAAGCTTGTCCCAAGATGGCATCAGTGAGGCAATTTGAAATGAATACAGCAAGGTAGAAAACTGAATTGTGGAAGCTGTTTTACAAGTCTGGGCTGATCGATGCCCACATGGCACGTGCACAGAAAATCTTCTCTAAGGCTATCATTTCAACAGAGAGGAGAGGTGCCTCATTAGGAAGGCTGGCGTTGCAGAACTGAAGACTTCAGATAAACTTATCAGTATACAAGACCCATTTCAGGGGGCATTCGCAGGACTCGATGCAGCCAATTTTTACTTTATTTTTTCACTCAAGTCAGTGCAAATGTGTTTCAGGCCCTCTACATGAGCAGAGAGAGAGCCCGTGGTAATCCCAGGACTGTGTGCTGGATTGTTTACTACACGGCCAGTCTCTCGATTTGACACTGACACTCTCTCACAAGGCCCAGAAACCGGGTCGCCTCCGAGACGGCCAAGACAATGAAGAAGAAAGGGCGTCTCTCTGGCACACATGCGCACACGCGCACACACAACGTGGCTTACCCTCTGTCAATCAAGTCTCACCCCTGTGTGTAACACTCAGTGAATCAAAGAGCTGACTTCATTAGTCCTCCAGATGCTTGTCTTATAATGACATTCAGCAGCACATGCACGATGGCAGTTCCATTTTTAAAACAAAGCTAAAATGTCACACACACATTCACACAAACACACACACGCACGCAACAACCTCATGGACCAAAATGTGCCTCCATTTGATCTTTTTTCCCCTTTCTCCTCAATTTCGATGTCGCTCACTCTCTCCCTCTTTTTCTGCTTCTTTAGTGAAATGTGAGACTCCGGGAGCATTCCTTTCTAAATAGCCTCAGAGAGAGTGAGGCTATGAGTGTGAGTGTGTGTGTGTGTGTGTGTGTGTGTGTGTGGGTGTTTGAGAAAGAGAGAGTGCAACAGATAAAGAGAGAGATGCTGTTTAGGGAGAATATAGTAGCAATGAGAGAAGTTTCTTTAGCAAACGTAAAACCCAACACATTTTCTATTATTTTTTCTAGATCTCCATTTAGACACAGTTGGCTACATCGGCCAACAGGCTGACACACACTCAGAGATTACAGCTGCCGCATGGCTCACCAGTTTCTAAACAGTAACACATTTATGTAAAAGCAAAATCTGTACACACATATGTACAGCCTCGGTGAGGCGTGTCAGTGGAGCGACTGATAAGTCCGCTGGGACGGCCGCCGTTAATCAGAGCAAGATGTTTATTTTCATCTCTTTAACGATCAGGATAGACCCGTTCCACACGGACACCGATATGTTTTCCACCAACATACATCTGTTTGTGTCATGATCAATCCACTCTGACACATGCAACTTCTATCAGTCGACCCCCCCCCCGCCACTACCCAGACTAACACACACACACAGCTGGGTTTCCCCAACAGCCGTCAGGCTAAGGGACATAATTACCCAGGCTGCTTGTGACATTCCTGCTTAAGGGTCAGGGGGGAAGCTGCCCCCCCCACCACCTCTTCTTCCCTACTCTTGCATGCATACACAAAAGTAAATAAGCCAGCCATGCATGAAGAAATGTATACACACACACACACACACACACAGACACCTCATCATGCATTGGCTGGCTTATTTACTTTTATGGAAAAATCTTAAAATTCTGGCACACCCTTGAAATGATCTCTACTAAAAAAAGGTAAGAACACTACATTAACGTGAAGGCAAAGTTAACTGATGCTTACACAAGATCATCAATGCATTCAAAATTGCAGTATATTGCAACTTGAATGTTATTTCTGTACATTTGCCCATCATTTCTTTTAGTTGATAACACTGCACTCACCAAAGTCATTTCTGAGATCCGAGAATGCGGCGACATCACTACAACAAAGTCAGATGGGGGAACGACACACAAGTCAGACTCTCAGACAGGTTGTAAACAAACCAAAAGTGTGTTTTAAGAACCTTTTTACTATCAATTGTTCCAACAAACAAACTTTATGTCATCCTCCATCACATATCTTTGAACAGCTTACAAACAGCCGAATGTGGCAAACCCATTCCCTCCAATTTCCCCTCTACTTTTAATTTTATTGTTATGTATATTTTTTTTAAGAAAAAGGGGGGAATCGAGAAATGCCAAATAAATAAATTAACCTACCTTTCACCATTACATTAATGTTTAAGCATGAGCCAGCTCTTCATTCAGATTACCAACACCACAGTGTCTTAAAGCTGCAATAATCAATATTTTAAACAATGGGTCAAATGCTAGGGAGAGTTGTCTTGTAGTGTAGTGTAGTGTCTTTTAGCTCAGTGTTTAGATTTTACACCCCACAAATGTATTGTTCTCATCGCCCCCATCAACTTGTTTCCAGCAGCGGAAGGCAGCTGTTTTCAGTGAAAAAGCTCTGATAAACCCACTGTACACTAGCTGTCCGGCACCAAACAGCAGGCAGACACAGTTAGCAACTAGCTGGTGGACATAGTGGAGCATTTAGCAGCTAACGAGTCAGATATTTCCCTCAGGAGTTGGTGGAGACCAAAACAGAGCTAAAAGGAGAGTGACTATTGGACTTACATTTATCAGGTGGACACAAACACGACTCCAAATGAATGCTAACTTTGCTCTGTGTCTGCTGGATGTGTAAATAGGATGCGCAACTGTTTGCTAATACATTGTGAAAACAACTCTATAAGGTGACAGTATGTGAATATTGTGTTTACAACTTGTTGTGCTGCCCTCAAGTGGCCAAAAAATAAAAAGCAGAAGTGAAATTAATACACGTTCTGAAATATTAAAACCAGATTATCTAAACCAGAAGTAAGCACACCAAAGTCAGTCTGAACTGTGATGGATGCTACAACACACAGTTTGGGTAATAATGTTACCATTCATCTTAGTTTTCTCTTCCAAATAAATCTGACTACCATCTGCTTGTGTTTCTTGCCATGTCAAATTTATTTTTAGTGATGTTGCTGTGTTCCCAGATCTCAGCAATTAACATAGTGAGTACAGTATTATTAGAACCATAATTTTCCCAATTTAAAAGAAATACTAATTCATGCAAAAGTGACCCAGTGGCCTTCTTGTCTGTACAATTTATCAGTGGTGTTGTCCTTTTTGGTCATCGGTCTTGCTAAACCATATCACCTGGAGTGTCGGGGTGGGGGTAATCGGGGCACAGCAGGGGTCAGTGAGTGGCTGGGGGCGGCAGAGGTGGCGGTGGGGGTGATGAAATTGGAAAAGCATGTGGAGATAGATGTGACTGCAAGATGGATCCAGACACTTCCAGATGCCCGGGTGCTGAGGGGCCGAGGACTGCAGCAGAGCCACCCTCCCGGGGGACGTGACTCACCTGGAAGGAGGGCCAAGCGCTGCCAGATGTGGAGGAAGCCGCCTGGGTCCCTCACGCCAAGCCCGTCTAACACTGTCTCGATTGTGCTACAGCATATGCTTCCAGTCAAGGGTGAAAAATGCAGGCACCAGCACATGCCAGAAGTCTTTCAAGCATAGCCCAGCAGTCAGCCTCCAGCCTTACACCCACTCTGATCCACACACACATGCACACACGCAGGGAGCAGATCCTCCCAGTCAGTGTAGTGCAGACATGTCACCACACAGCAAGTCGAGGCTGGTTAAACTGCAAAGCAGCTAGAAGGGACCCAGTCCAGACACCCAACCCTGGGTATAGCACTACACACCACTCAGACAAACACACACACACACACACACACACACACACACAGAACATGGTCCACCTCACATCACCAAAAATGGCAACCCTTGTCCAGGATGAAAGCAGGGAAAATGCAGACAGGCAGAGAGAGGAGGAAAAAGAGAACTAAGGAGTGAGTTTATGTGCTGTGTCTCAGTGTTAGGACACAGAGGCTGAAGTGTCAGCCAGGATCCAAACAAACACAGATGCCACTGAATGAGCTGCCTGAGTCAGACCAGATGACTTCATCCCCGTAGTAACGTCCATGTTGTACTAATGGACCTCGGGATCCACGCAAACCAGCGCAGCCTTAACTGCATCAGACACAAGAGTGACAAGGTTGGAAAAAACCCAGCCAGCCCCACTTAACCCAACGCCCACTCTCACACACACAAGACGCTGATTTTGCAACACTGGAGAATCGTCACTTGGCCTGTCTGTGTGTCTTTATGTAAGTGAGTGTGTGTGTGTTTGTCTGAGCCTTGGAGGTGTTTCTGAGTGTGTGTAGGGACACGCAGCTGGTGAGCACACATCTCTTTCATACAGCAAATCTCATCCAAATCCCCCTCACCTGGAGCACCACACACACACTCGCACACACACACAGATGGCTACCTCCAGCCTGTAAAAGTCCGAGGGCCCTGTGCAGGAATGTTTGGGTTGCACAATGACCTCATTGTGCCGTGATATGGCTTGTCTGAGCCACGCTCTGTGGCAGAGTCACACCTGTTCCACCTATGCCAAAGGGCTGACAAAGCCAGAGATACATCAATCAACATTTAGAGCACATAGAAACACACACTGATGAACACACACAGATTAGAGACGCATGCACACACATGCAGAGACACACACACACACACACACACACACACACACACACACACAATGCTGATGTGGCACTGTCTCTGTCTGCAGCAGGGTGGCTCCCTGAACACTATTATACTAAATGAGCTGGGATACGATATTATGGAAGCGTAGACGGGACAATATTCAAATGCAATAACAAAACAGCGCCACCAGTCTATTGCATCAACATTTACACCACCGCTCAAAAGTTTGGAGTCGCCTGACACAAAAGCTACAGTACAGTCACATGGCTCTATAGTTTTGAATAGTCTTTCATGCTATTAGGTTGTAGAAAGTCCTCTTCACAAACAGATGTTATTTTGTACGAAGGGTTTGCAAAAAAAGTAATGTTTTGTACATGGAGAACACAACGCTGTTCAATGGTTCAATCAGACTGACAAGTGAAAGGGCAGAAAGAGACAAAGGTCCTCTGAGCAACAGTTCAATAAGAATATAAGAAATCAGTCATTGGTCAGATCAATTGGAAGCTTAGCATTAAAATGTGTGCAGATTTAAACAGGAACAGGTTCCTGTTTCAGGGACAAGTGCACAATAATGACTAACAAGCTGGAATTAACAGGCGTGTTGCTTTAGCAAAGCTATTCTTAAAACTTCACAATAGAAGCTTAGTCTAGGGTTAGTACTACTGGAATTGGATCACAGAATATCAGCTGAACATATTATGGACTGATCACAGTTTAAACCTATTCAATCTAACCACTGAGGAGACTGCAGAGGGCCCAAAGAAAAACACCTTCCCAAAGTTTCTAAAGCCCAGTTGCACTGTTGTGGTTCAATAATGATCTAGGGTCCCTTACAGTTTTCTGGACTGGAAAACAAATCGAAGAGTATTTGGGGGAAATGGTTACAACAGTATTCTCTCCTGTCATGCAGCACTGTGGGGACATCGACTAAATTGAAGTTTTACTCATATAATTATTCTAAAACTCTTTCAAATGTAATTAATCCATTTGGTGTATAATTATAATGTTTATCTATGTTGAAATAGCCATTACTGAAGGAAACAAGAAAAACAGGTGACTCCAGACTTTTGAGCGGTAGTGTCACCGTGTTGTCTAAATGAAAATTAAAATGCAATTTTATAATGATTTGAAAATGAAAACATTTCATGGCATTTGACATTTCATTTTCAAAGACTTAACTTGCTGTACAGTGGACAATATTCAAATGCAATTGGCAAAACAGCGCCCCCAGTCTATTGCATATATACATGCCACCACGCTCTTTTGGGATCAACATGAAAATGAAAATGTAATCTGTCAGTGCTCTCATCAAGGCGGGTCTTCAGTTACTTGAACATCAACATCTGCTGCTTTGCTCATGTGTGTAATCGATTGTGGCAGAAAGGCGAGAAGGTGGCCGGGCCTCACTGACTACTGGATTATTGCACAAAAACATAACTTTATAACTATACTCACTGAATTTGGTGAATTTACTGTTTATCAGACCACAAATGAGACAAGAATACGTTTTAAAAAATGATAGACGGCGCAGCATTTCTGGGGGCCGAGCCTCAGAGATTACTGACCGACCGTTTAGTGGTGGAGGGTGTTCAGTATATACATCCTAAATAACCACAATTAAGGGATCCTAAGAAAGGGATCAGAAATGTTATTTTATCTCATGAGTTTTTATTGGAAAATGAAAAGTGGCCAATATATCTTTATCAGATATTGATATCTGCATCAGCCTCAAAAACCTAGTATCAGTCTGTAGAATGAATGGATGATTGAGTAAATGTCCTCACAAATAAGTGAGCAATTTAGTTTTTACTCCATTAGAATCTTACAGTTCATCACTTTAACTTTCTGTGAAACTGAAAGCCAAAAGAACATTAGAAATCATAGTCTCCTGCACTACTTTTTTCCACTGTTACCAACCCAGACTTGTCACAGTCACTTCCTGGTGCCACGACACAGTCATTAAGACAGTTGCCACAGTGTCATTTGATCCACTAGCTCATTGGCCTGACGGGTCCCCAGTGCCGGAAGAGCACTTCCAGGAAGCCTCTGATACTCTTGTGATAAAGGCTTAGCTAGTGGGCCAAAGTGATGTTTCAGTGGGAAATGACTACTGTTTGTCATATTATCACCACCACTCTGAGAAGAATCAATCAATACCCATCTTGTGAAGGTCCATCTGGGAGAGCTGCTGCTGCTGATGATGCAGACTAACACTGATGGGAGCGCTTACTCGGCCCACCTTCTTGTGTCAAAATGAACTAATCAAGGAATAAAAACAGAACAGACATGGTAGATTCATAATTTGTTTCATCAGTCAATAGCTTTTTCTTCCATTTTTAATCTTTTCAGTGGAAAAGCTTCAAGATACCCCCCCCCACACACACACACACACACACACACACATATATGAATACTCTAAATATGTTCATCAACATCCTTCCAAGATTATTAAACAAACAATTACAATCTGTATATTTTAGTGGAGAAATAAAGAAGAGATGAAATTACAAACTTTTCTTCCCCCAAACAATCACATAATTCATGACTTCTCTTCCTGCATGCCTGGGTCATCTTTCAGGTAGCACACCTGCAGTGTAGAGCCAACAGCACATTCTACAACCTCAGGTGGATTTTAACCTCTCAACTGAAATTAGACAAAAAATAAAAAGGAAGAAGTTTACTTAGTATGACTAACACACATGAACTTAGCTGCCACAGTAAGTCTCACAGTAAAGCTATACACCTGTGATAAGATATGCACCCCTTTCTGTTCGGATGTATTTGCTGTCTTGTGTGTGCGTGTGTGTGTGTGTGTGTGTGTGTGTGTGTGTGTGTGTGTGTGTGTGTGTGTGTGTGTGTGTGTGTGTGTGGGTGTGTGACATCCAAAACTATGTAATGCAAACAGTACAAATTATTGCTGCATGTGGGTGGCCTGACAGTGGCATGGAGCAAAACCAAATGTCATCTGACACACATCTGGAAGAGCATGTAAAACTTGGGATGTTCAGTGCCAGAGCAGGAAGTAGTGTTGCCTTTATCTAGCCAGGCGTAAAGTAAGGGTGTGGAGGTCAGGGTGGTGGATGGGCGTATGGCAGGTCCGAATTTCCTGCAAAAGACTGGAGTGTCCCATCACAGACCTGCTATTAACGTTCGCCTTTTTTTGGTTGCACCAGGGGCTGGTATTTCAAAATGATCTCACATGGTTATATTGGTTGGATTAAATTCAAATCTGATCTGAAAATCCTGAACATTTGGATTCAGATTTGGTAATCCAATCCTACCTTTAATTTTGCATTTGGGTATTTCAAAATTTAAGGCAGAGATTGGGATCAATTTAATGCCAAAATTCAGGATCATTTGGATCCTACCTCAGTGGTCAATTTGATTAGATTGAAAAATAGCCTAGGCTTTACTTCTCCCAGATATTGTTACCCAAGATATTCATTACATTTAAAATTTACTCTAAATTGAATGTGCCCTTCAAATGTGAAAGTGTTTTAGTTCTAACAGAACCAAGTAATAGACGAAATGTAAAGCATTGCAAAATATGGTTAGGCCACACTTCTTCTTGAAAACACCTGGAAAAACTGAATACAAGTGTAACAAATACAGACGACACATTTCTCAAAGACTAAATTCACTTATATATTTATACTTTAATACTTGTTTGTACCAAAATATGCAACATACGTGTTTGTTTGTGATCACACTGTAGGCTAGCAGAGACAACAGGAATGTGGGGTCCAAGCTGAAAAATGAAGCCAACGTAGAAGTGCCAAAACCTCCAGTTCCTCGAATGGCTACTGGCTGCAAAAGTGAGTCAATCCCCATAGAGCCCCATGTTAAAAACTTCACAGCAGAAATAAACATGTTTACAGCCTGGTACCAAAAAAAAATAAACGGTTTTGGTCTCTCTAGCTAATTTCCCCCTTCATGACAGCTGTGAGGGGGGTGAATTTTTTTATAACTCACCAATTTAAATTATATTAAGACTTAAAGTGATGCATAATTAAGGATGTGTCCGCTTTGAGTGACAGGTGGATAGCCGCTAGGTGGTTCAGTTCAGCAACCAGGCTTCATTCGGCCGCCCCAGCTCCACCTCTTTGCCCATTTTTGGATTAGCCAGAGTCAGGCACTGCCAAGATGGCGACGGCTGGAGCCGCCCACTTTGAGCTTCAGGGACGGCTGGGACTCTTCAATTGGTTCCCCAACACAGGCAGGCAAAATCCCATGGATTACCTAGAACTCTCCCCTCCAGTGACAGAGGATTGCATCTGAGAACTCATCCCTTTTGAAGGGCTTGTTCCCAGTTTGGGGGTTCCTGGCTTCCTCTTGCTCCCTTGTAGCCTTCTGCTTCAGGTTCTTCCACTGAAGTCAAACCTGTTCAGGAGTTCTAAATTGGCCACTGCCAGTGGCATTGGGCCTCCATGTTGTCTGGAGGATGGTGACCAGTTTACCCTTTTATACCATGCAAACACACTTGAATTCAGGTGTGACAGTAAACCAGGCTAATTGTGAGGAGTTTGAATTGGGTTCTCTAAGCAGGATTTTTTTCTTTTGCAATGGCCTCGGTTGTGCACCGCCTCCAACACAGAAGGAGAAGATACAAGCCAAGACAACATAATGAATGGCCCAATATACTTGAGCATTACTCCAATAATGAGCTTTACGCACAATACAGATTTGGGCGAGAGGACATTGCTGTCATCTGCAATATTCCATGTCCACATAGAACATCTATCATCTCTCATCACTCGGAGAAGCCATGCCTTGAATGTGGAGGAGCAGGTGCTGATTGCACTGCGTTTCTATACATGTGGTTCCTTCTCTGAAGTGATGGGGATGGAATGGCAGTGACTATATCCTCAGTGGCCCATGTGTTGCATTCAGTGAGATCTGCCCTGTCTTCTGGGTCAATTTGTCAAATTCCCTGCAAATGAAGATGAAATAACCTAGACAAAATTATTATTTTTTTCATTGGGCAGGATGCCCAACACCATTGGTGTGATTGATTGCACACATGCATATTCAGGCACCTCATGCAAGAGAATGAGAGTCCGTGAATAGAAAGAGCCACCACAGCATCAGTGTAGAGCCTGTGGGAAATGCTGACCTTATAATTACCGATTGTGTTGTGCGATGGCCCGGGTCCATACATGGTGCCTGTATTTTGAAAGAAAGCAATCAGTACCTCAAGTTCCAGCAGACTGCTCCAGATGGCATTCTCCTCGGCGACAGCGGTTACCCCCTTTTACCCTGGCTGATGACCCCTTTTGCTACCATAACTCATGACTCACAGCAGAGGTACAACAATGTCCATGGCACGACCAGACGGACAATCGAGCGCCTCAATGGTGTACTGAAGCATATATTTGCCTGCTTCAACTATCTCCACATGGAGCCACAGCAATCGTGCTATATAATCTGTGCCTGCATAGTTGCTACACAACATAGAACAAACAAGGTGAGTGCCATTGCATGAAGACCACATTGATGGACCTCCTCCCCGAGCAGAAGGCCCTGACCTGCCGCCACCACCACCGCAGCTTGGCCAGCTGGAAGAGCAATGTGAAATGCCATGGTGAATCTTTATTTTTCCAATTAAATGTATACACTAGGAGATGTGTGCACTTGCATTTTTCCAATGTTACACCCTAATTAATACATGTACATGATGGAGGAGGAAAAGTAACAGCTCAACCATTTTCAGTGGATGGAAGTTGTCCTTATTCAGTGTGTGTGTGTAATGAGTGTAAATCATTTTGACATGGGGCGTTTTAAGTCTACCTCATTGGATATCCATCCATCCATTTTCTACCGCTTGGTCCCCGTTAGGGGGTCGCGGGTGACTGGAGCCTATCCCAGTGACTTCGGGCCTTAGGCAGGGCACACCCTGGACAGTGGCCAACTCGTCGCAGGGCGAACACAGACACAGACAAGGGCAGACAACCATTCACTCACACATTCATTCAATACGGGCAATTTAGAGTTATCAATTAACCTACACATGCATGTCTTTGGACGGTGGGAGGAAGCCGGAGAACCCGGAGAGAACCCACGGTAACACGGGGAGGACATGCAGACTCCACCCAGAGAGATTGTGTGATGTTGGTCCGGTCCGGGAATCGAACCCACGAACCCACGATCTCCTTATTGGGAGGCAGGAGCTGTAGCCGCTCTGCCACCGTGCACCCCTCATTGGATATCAATCCAACAATTATCACCGAAGTATTGGCTGTATGCTTACGAATATCCTTATAGTAAATACAACATTTGGGCACCATTTCTGTGTAGTGTAAGTCAGCAGAAATGTTTATTAAAACAATAAATTCCTTACAGAATGGAAATACCTGTTAAATTTATTTATTGCAATCACACACAAAAAAACACCAACAGTTAAGAAATACATATGCAAAAGAGGAAATGGCCTAGACATCGCCTGGTGGCGAAGGTTGGACAGCCTTAATAAATGGTACTGGAGCTATTTGATAACTAAATTATACATGATAGTCATAGTGGGCATGAAGATGTGTCTCCTAGGACGTGGGAGCAGGCTTCTGTCGACTTGCTGCTGACTGGCCTGTCTGGAAGCATGTGACTGGTGAGAGGTCTCACACCCAGAGGAGTCCATCTAGAGGTGTTTGGGGAGACAAAAACTAATTAGGGTTAAGCCACCTGCCCCTTATAATAAGGGACAATCCCTTTTTAGAGAATAAATTGGCCATTGACTTATAATGGGACATGCATTGTAAACATTCTAAAAAAAAATGGCAATAAAAACACATTTACATGCTCATTTCAGTATAATGTTACCTTGCTGTAGGGGTCTGGTTTACCAGTGATGGTTTGTGTTCTATGGTTGTCCTTATTAGCAGTGGCATTGCTGAGTGGGGACCATGGGAGGGAGTGTACTCTGGAAGTTGAAGATGAGAGGGTATGAGGGTTATCTTTCTCACATTGGCAGTAATCCACAGTAGCCACAGAAATAGAACTGTTTTTATGTATGCAAAAGCATAATATCATCAACAACAACACCGCATAATTTGCATTATGTAACGTCATGTTTCCAAAGTATTCCAGCAGTCTGCACACATGTAGCCTACTTAAAGAAAGTTTGCTGTGTCAGCAGACACATAATAACGTTAGCTAGCTTGACGTTAGCTTCAGTGCAGCTAAATCATAGATTCAAATGCTGTGAACGGGTTGGTGTTTGTGTCAAGAGTCAACGTATGACATAATTCCAATTAATTCCATTTTATAAAGTTGAACCATCGACCGCCACATACATCTACAAAGCCAGCTAGCTCACTTGCTACTTAACACAGAAGTCAACGGAGCCAAGTTAGCTCCTGTTAGCATCAGCTAAGTTAATTAGCGATCGTTACGCCCTTGTGTTAAGTAGGTGACAATTCAAGTAGCTGGCTTGCATGACTGGTTGGCTGCCATTCGTCTTACAAATGCGACATATTAGACAAAAGATACTTACATTTGGACACAAAAGCTGTGCTACCACTGGCTCCTTTCATGAAATGGTCCGCCATGTGTTTTTTTCTATTCAGATCTAGGGGCTGGGACTCAAGATTTGGAAATCCCTATCTGGTCAGGTTACAAGTTTTGAAATACAGGCCCCACTTCATCAGGATTTTTTCACAAAACTTCAGTATTGAATAATATTCATTATTTGGAAACTCAGTAACAGTGATTTTTGCAGTTGGTGGGGCTTAAAATGGTAATGCTTGGTTTGTAAGTCCAATTGTCCAGCCCCAGTGATCCTGAAATTTCTTCAGCAATATTTCCTAGAGGGTCCCTTAAAAAGTAGTTCCAATACAAAAATGTCACAGTAAGGTCTGTGAATTATCCGGAGCAAATTATTTCTGGAAAGACATGTTGCTTTTTTAAATGTCATTTTTCAATGCTTCAAGCACCACAAATGAAATTCCCCAATCAGCTTCTATTGTTGGTGGAGGCCGACATCTAAGAGACAAATATCTCAAATCTTGGACAAACAAAACCAAAACTATCCGCATGGTCAGTATGAGGAAGTGAAAAAATATGTACTGACGCTTTAATTAATAGGATCTGGAAACCAGGAAATTTCAATATGGTGTTGCTGTAACAGACATACTGTATATAGGCTCCATTCCACCAAAATTACTGTACAATTGAGTGTGCTGGAGCACCACTGCAGACACTGACAGCAGCCAGATCCTGGTGTGCTGAAACAGTGATCTGGGTGGGTATGAGAGCATGGTGGGTTAGCGCTGGTGCTGTGGAGGCTGCAGCTGAGAGCTCAGAGCTGTGGGATTGTGGGATTGTGTCAGGCTGAAAGGGGATCCAGCACAGGGTAGAGAAACACAGCAGCTCCCCCTCACTGCTGGAGCACACCACTGACACGCTGCCAAGTTCTCAGGGCTCCGCACACAGCACACACACACACACACACACACACACACACACACACACACACAAAACATGCAAGTGCACACACAAGAGCAAAAAGTACATATTCATACAGGAGGTGCACACACACACAGTCACATGGCATTCACACAAACACAATATTACACACAGATCCATAGTCACACACATTTTGCACACAAAAATACATGAATGTATAGTATCCACAAAAACGCACAGCTGCAACCTCAAATGCACACATACCCACAAATGAGCACATGCACACAAGATAGCATGCACACAAAAGTACATACTCACACTTCAAACTAAAGCTTTGCTGAGTAACAAAAGGCACACATACTGTCCTATAAACATGCTCCTCTGTGACATGTTCTTCTGTTTTTTTCCGAGGACTGTGCATTTCGTTTCTGATTCATCACATCTCTGCAGAGCAGTAATACAATACACAAACAAATTCTTATTTTCAATATCAATAGCAGTATTTAAACAGTAAATCTTTAACTTGATTTTTAATGAAACCAGGTTCCTATACTTATAGAATTCACCACCAATACAGTGAATCCTGCATCCTGAAATCTCTTTGACAGATTTGAGCAATGTTAAGATGAGGTTGGTTGAGTTCTAAGTTATTATTATGTGGTCTGTATTGAAATGATTTGATTTGAAGGGAAAGTTTGAGATTTCAGGAAATATGCTTATTCGCTTTTATTTACTCATCTGAGGTGATAAAGAAATGCAGATTCATTCATCTAGGTCACCTTTAATTTTTACATTTGCTGACATCACAGCAATATTAAGATTGGTCAGGAGCAACAAGTCTGTGTGGGCTTTTGTTGCCCTAGGTTTCACCTTTTCAGGCCACATAGGGGCCACATAAGTGGGCCCTAAGCCTGAGTGGAAGACCTGCCGACACTACTCAGGATTCAACACTATTCACATAGTGTTTAATTTTTTTGTTTGGTTGAAGAAAGCCAGATTTCATTGTGCCCCCTTTTTGATACTAAAACTACACGCTTGGACCTATTGTACTAAACGTAGCTCCCCACACACAGTTTTGCTGTGCAATAAGGGAATGTTACCAGCATTTTGGGTGCACCCGTGTTTATGTCCTGTTTTATCTCCAAAGAACTCCCAAGCAGTTTAGATAATCCAGTAAAATTAATTGGCTTGTTTCCAACCTGTCTGATCTTTACTTTACAACATTATGGCCAAAACTTGAGAAATAAAACCCAATTTGTAATATACCGGAGTTTTCCTTTGAATGCTCTTCTCAGTCACCAATCAGCTTAGAGTAAATACTGATTCTGCTTTCTCTGTGATGCAAATCTTCAACCCTGTCTTCCAAAAATTAGACACATAATACTAATTTGTGAAATTAATTTTGAAAGATTCTTAATGGTTCTGGGATTATGTTTTTCATTAAAATAGGAAAAAAATTTGAATGAACGTATCTGCAAAGCTGATGTTGCAAAATCAGACTGAAACCATTCGTTGTCTCTTCCATAAACTGCGGCGTTATAAAGTGCGCGGCCAAGTTGCGCTTATGCGTAGGAAAACAGAAGTTCTAGGGTTGAGAAAATGTAGTTCCAAAGGATAATGGCTGTGACTGCAAGGTAAAGCGCTGAAAATATTCTAAATATAGCTTACACTTGAACTGATATTGATTTTTTCGGTTTTGCTGCTGACCCCGTCCACAGCAGTACACTGCTTAGCTTCCGTGCCACTACAACTCTCTGCTTCTCCAAACTGGGGACATGCCGACCGCCATCTACTGCAGGTAATACACTGACTATGGATAAGTACCTCATACAGCCCCACCTAAAAGAACCCACACTATATTATAAAGAGCGCGGTCTAGACCTGCTCTGTGCAATGAGATCACTTATGTTATGAATTGGCGCTATATAAATAAATTGAATTGAAATCTCTTTAACCCAAACCGCGATATTTCCCTAATCAAGTTGGTTTTGTGTCTAAACATAACTAATTTCAGTATTTAATAAAAACCACAATCTTTTCCTAACCTTAACCAAAGTGTTTTAGTACTCCAGATGTGAACCCCGGTCTGTTTTCAGTCCTGCGCTTTGTACGCCAGCTATACACTCCGACTACCCACCTATGATTTCTGTGTGGTGCAAGAATGTAGCACTACCAGGACTGGAAAAAACATTGCCAGTGAACACAGTCCATGCACCAATTAAGTTTCCTCCAATACCTTGGATGTGTATTGTAGATACAATACTGGCTCTACCTTTATAAGACAAAAAGAGTAAAACAGGTAGACCAAGTAGAAAAAAAACACATGGTGGGATGTCTGTTTGGGGACGGGTTTAAGCGTGACCTGCTGGGACCCATCAGGGTGAGCCATCAGCCAGCCGTCAAGTCACTCCAGTTCATGTGATGAGTTCCAGACTGGCTTTTGCTCCTTGTCAACCTCCCCCCCCGCACACCTAAAGCCTGCCTCTGGACTCCCTCTCTTTTCTCCCTTGTGTCCCATCGCCGCACATCATCAATACCCCTCAAATCCACCCCCCACACACACACACACACACACACACACACACACCCCTACCGTTCACCCCCTCAGCACCCCTCTGGAACCCCTCACTTCAAAAGCCTGCCAGCTTAACATGTCATTGATTAGAGCAGGAGGGGCCTGCAGCCTACGGGTTGGGGGAGGTTTTTCTACAGCTATCTATCACTACTGGGGAATCACACACACTATCAGACAATCAAAGAAAGCACTCAGATCTCACACACATATCCATTCTGGCCTGCTATGGACTTCAGTCTTTCCTAGTACACAACACTCACGACATCTCGCTTTTATTCAGTTATCAGTCCTAGAAACAGATGGAATGCAAACACTGATAACAGCCAAATTTGCAGCGAGTCATCGTGTTCTGCCAAGCATCATCAATCATCGGATCATTTTCAAATACAATGGAAGCTGTTGCCCTCTTTGCCAGTGTGTGTAGGTGTTAGTAGCATGGAAGCTAAGGTGGTATAAGGGGAGGAGGTGGTCGCAGTGAGTAGCACCCTGGGGTGGTCCACTAAACATTAGAGCCTCCCTGTACACACATAGACATGGTCATGGACAAAGATATGCTCACACATGTCATACACACCCACCAAGACGCACACACATACACATTCCCAGGTTGGACATGTGGCAGGCCACCCAGTGCTCCTTTTCCTTTAAAACACATCTGGTAGCTCCATTAACACTGCACAGGAGAGAGTTACTCCCTCCGTCTCTGCCGAATCCTCACTTACACTTCTCATCTAGCCACACCACCTCAGCGAAGGGGATAATTGGCCAAATGAGATGTTTGCACACAGCCGACTGTGTATGTCAACAACCTATTTAACAGTGATTATGCCTTGAGCAATGATGTTTTAGTGCAGGTTTTTTCTTGGCTGCCATCCTTCCTACCCTACTCACACACACATACAGAAACATTCTTGATCAGTCTTATTGTTTTCAACGTCAACTCTGCAACAGAAATACGGGAATGGAGGTCGTTCCTACCAGGTAGTGCTGTTTTAGTCGTGTAGAGCTCTCTGCAGAGTGTGTATCATGTTCATGAGGCAAGTAACAACTACTTTAACACGCCTACACACAGTCTGTTTATCATGAGACAATAGCAACCAGACAAATCCACAGTGCTTTCCCCCAGTTATCTGGTCTAGTCATTGTCACATTCACATCTATGGAGCACAAACTGTATTAAAATTCAGTTGGCTCATCTTGTGGCAGCCCTAACCTGCTTTATACAGGGAAAGAAATGCTTGAAATGAGTCAAAATACTCTCCTACAAGCTGTTTGATCCTGATGCCATTTAAAGTACGCTGACACTGTCAGTTTTGGGTCATCTCCACTTTTGTTTTATCCCTTTTTTTGCTTTTTCTAAAGATGCAGCGGTGCAGTTTGGAAGCACAAAGGGAAGTAAGGCCAAGCATTGGGCTGGTTGAGAGAACCTTTAGCAGAGGCGGTAACTCCTACATGATTTCATCTGGGTAAGTACACAATCAAAATACCAAGAGGATATTTTGCACCGCAGGGTATGATTGTCTTCAACAGTACCAAATTATACTGAACACAGAGTGATTTCAATATTTCCAAAGGCACTGATGTCCCTTTCCACAGTATGGCCAAGTATTGATTTTAAGTTGCGGAAAAGTTAAATCTCAATGTGTAGTTGGTAGTGAATCTGCTTACAGCCATGATATCATCTGTAAAAGCAGAATACATTTTTATCAAAACAGATAAGAGTGTCATGGAGAGGGAAATGAGAACTTCCAGTCTCTTAAGTAAGAAAGCCTCATTCAAAATCACAGCGGACATTTGCAATTTCGCAAATTGCTAAAAATCCAACCTTACAACATAACTTCTCAACAGCAAGTCATGCAGTTCACTCCATTTGTCTAGACAGTGATCACAAACTTAAAACACGATATTATCTTTCTTTAAAGCAACAGCAGTTTTAATATTTCTGTTATTAGCTGTCTTTAATGAACGCTCTATTCCACAAGCCCAAGATTATTGCAGGTTGACCGTCACCAGCAGTTGAGCGGTGAGCTATGAGAACGTAAGCAGAGGGCCAAACGCTATAGACATGTTTTAGACAGCAGAAATTACAGCTAAATATGTAGAAATATGACAGAAAAGAGTTTAGGCGAACAGCATTGATAAGGGTGAAATGTTACAATGTATAGTTCGTGTGCTGACAAGTTAAAAACATTTTGTGGGGAGTTGTAGTTTATTTTAAATGCTAATATATAAATTGTTTTTACCTTTGTTAAAATCGCAAAGGCTTTGAATCCTAATAGTGTTATCCTAAAAGTGTTATGATAGATATAGTTCACGCTCCACTTTTTCAGAAAGGCCGATTAAAAAACCACCAATGAGAGATTACATTGTTAGCCCAAATGTGACGTCAGGCCTTCAGCTCTATTACCCTGATCAACAGGCACCAAATTTTTAGATCCAAAATATTGACAGCCCCTGATGTCTTTTACTCAAGCATGGCCAAAAGCTATGTATGTTCGGCTGGAAAAAAGTTTCACCCTGTAGGTACTTTTCCAAAAAAAGTTCCAAGGGGTTCTAGTTCACATTCTCAATGTACCTTATTTGCCAGGGAACTTCGGCCAAGTTACCTGATCAGCAGTGTGGAGCTAGACAACTGTATGGGCAAACCATGTCTCTAAGCTAAGCCATCAGAGATGTTCATCTTTCCCTTCAGTGAAAGCGCTCCAGGTCAGTGAAACCAGAGGAGAGTCAAGCTGGCCAGACCCTGAACCACTTTCATCTCTGATTACACAGCATCTCTCTCTGGAGTCTACACTTCTTCACCTCGGCATACTGATGAGGCCGATTCAGCCCTCCATGATCACTACAGCTCACAGACTGACTGACTTGAGCGCCCACCCCACCCCCACCCCCCGCACCCCCCATCTCTATCCTCCATCCCCCAGCCATCTCCTACAGCACCTAGGGTTATCGTCAGAAGTCTATAGCCTCTCCGAAGTCTCAGTAGAAATCAGCAGGGCTGGATCGGTGAGAAGGCCTGGGCCAGAGGAGGCCTGGGAGAGGAGGAGAGGTGTTCTGGCTCTTAAGAGACTCCCCTCCCGGCTTTTTGAAGGGGGAGGGCGAACGGAAGGAAAATCAATAGGCAAGGAGCAGGAGGCCTGTGATGGCATGGCTAATCGGGTTTCTGCATTAATGTTTCAGATGCTGGGAGAACTCGTTGCCTGGCTTGCTGTACTCAGGGCCTCAGTGCAGCCTTGCACAATAAGCAGCAAACACATACACACAAAACACAGCTGTGTAGCTTGTAGCTTCACACACATTCAATCAAAAGAAAGGCCGTAAGGAGCTCCACTTTGTGTTTTCTCACACATGTTGGACAGTCAACCATTTCGGACAGCCAACAAGGTACACATTACCAGGAACACAAAACACACCAATTTAGGGTTGTATCAACAGTCTGGTTTTGCATGATATATACAACCTTTAATTCAAAGAGCAGATCAAGAGCTGATAACACAAGAGGCAGAAAAAGGGAAGGGAGAAGCAAGAAATTGCCCTGAAAAATGCAAGCTGTAGGTCACTGTTGAGATAAGCCCTAAGAACTGGAGAATGTTGCTGTGTGTGTGTGTGTGTGTGTGTGTGTCCGTCCACATGTGTGTATGAGCCGGAGAGAGAGGCAGAAGGCATAGCTGTGTTGGAGGAGCAGTCCTCCCAGACACTGAATCATAATCTCTAAACTCTGCTGGTATTTGGTGTTTATGCCACAGTTTCCACATTGCTTTCCTCTGACATTAACCGTGCATAAATCAGGGTGCGACAGACAGGCAGCTCCCTTCTAGAGGCTGGTACGGGAAGGGGAGCTGCCACGGGCTGCACCCTGGGCCCCCGCCACCACCGCCTCCCTGCCTCACCACCAGATGTGCTCTGCTATCTGCTAGCCCCCCCCCCAAAAAAAAACACACACGCACACACACACACACACACACACACACCTCTTCATCCCACCACTCACACTGACACCACCAATGCCTCCAACCATGCTGAAATATTCACTCTCTGCTCTCCTACGCTGTGCTGGTCTGCAGCTTTGAGTACAACAACAACAGTGACAGTTTAAGGCTAGCAGAAGTGATGTACTCCTTAGCCAACCCAGGATTTGCTAGGGTAGGTAATGTATTTCAGAAGCATTTTTTGTTATATTTCTTTCATCCCGACAGCAATCAATAAATCAAATGCTCTGGAAAAAAAAAAAAAGTCCGGTATCTGTGGCTGTTGCAGGCCTGTAATAAGCCTCTCTCTCGAAAGTCCCCCACCTTTATGGAAGTCTAGTACTAAATTGCTGGAGTACCCCTTTAAGTTTACCAGGTGCATGTCCTTAAATTTATGTTTAATACAATTATCACAAGCTAACCAACACACAGAACCATCTGGGCAAGGGTAGTGTTCCAGCATATAAATGCTGGTTGGTGTCTGGGACTGTAGGCAATATGCACTGGTCGAATATGTGTGTGTGCACACAAAAGTGTTTCTGCTCAAAAGCAATGTTTTAGTGACCAGTATCTCGTAATTAAATTGCTGACTTAATAATAGCCACTGCTCTCTTTATTGGCAATAATGTGTATTATTTGCCATTATTCCTTGACACAATGAACACACACCTGCTAAACACCAACTCCTGGAAACTTGTGCATCACAGACAAAATCCTACTTTTCCACTTTGCTAAACAAGCTGTAGATTGTTCATGAATGCTCAAGTCATGCACCTGATGATATTTTGATCCCACTTCAGGGCAGCTATGGTTCTAGCAGTAAACTTGAGTTGAACGAATGACATTCCCATCAGCTTCAGATGTACTTTGTGTTTTGCTAATTAGCAAATGGTTAAAATCAGCATGTTAGGATTGTCATTGTAAGTAAGTAAGTAAAGTTTATTTAGTATGGCACCTTTCACAGAGCAAGGTCACAAAGTGCTTCACAAGAGTAAAAATAATTAAAAATAAGACTATAAAAGGCACGAGGCGAGACAAAGGCCAGTTTGAATAAATTAGTCAGCTGCTTTTTAAAGACGTCAACAGAGACCGCAGATCATATGTCTATAGGAAGAGCATCCACAGTGTCGGATCCACCACTTCAAAGGCCAGTAAGCCCTGGTCAGGAGACCTAAGTGACCTACTGGTGATATAAGGATGGAGCAGGTCAGAGATGTACACAGGTGCCTGACCATGCAGGGCTCTGTATGTGAAAACAAGAACCTTAAAATGAAACCTGAACTTGCTGGGAAGCCAATGTAAAGACGATAGGATGGGTATGATGTGAGTCGACCTGCTGGACCTGGTCAACAGCCCTGCAGCAGCGTTCTGGACCATTTGTAGACAGTCCAGGGACGACTTCCTGAGGCTGGTGAAAAGGGAATTGCAGTAGTCTAGCAGGGATGATATAAAAGCCTGAATGATCATCTCTTGCTCGGGTTGTGATACAACAGACATGTGTTTAGCAATATTTTTTAAATGGAAAACACGTACAGGTCAATGATTTGATATGTTGATCGAAGTACATATCCTGATCAAGATTTCTAAGATTAGACTGTAGCACTGAGCAACCATGGAAGCTAAGCTATCTGAAGTAATGATAAAGACCTCGCGTTGAGCTGTAAAAAGTCGTTAGCTATCCAGTCCTTAATGGCAGACAACTGTCAATCTCATCAGGATGGTAAATGGACTGTTCTTATATAGCGCCTTTCTAGTCTTTCTGACTACTCAAAGCGCTTGAACTACATATCACATTCACCCCATTCAAACACTGATGACAGGTGCCAACTGCTCATCAATTGAAAGAAACTAATCATTCACACACACACTCACAATTTGCAATTTGGGGTTCAGTGTCTTGCCCAAGACACCTTCCGATTGCTGGACGACCCGCTCTACCACTAAGCAACAGTTGAAATACCTTTAAATTTGCTAATAATATGACCTAAGGGAAGCATATAAAAAAGCAAGGACCCAAGACAGAACCCTGAGGCACACCACAGGACAGAGTAACAGTTTCAGACCTGTAGGGACCAAGCGTCACAGAAAAACTCCTATCCAAGAGATAGGACTTTAGGAGGAGGACCAGTCCAGGGTGCTGACAGAGACACCCACCCACTGTCTAAGCCTCCTTTGAATCAGGATGCTGTGATCTACAGTATCAAAAGCTGCACTAAGATCCAGCAGCACCAAAACAGAGCCATCACCCATTTCAGAAGACATCATTATGTCATTGGAGACTCTAAGAAGAGCTGTTTCAGTGCTTCTGACAGAAACCAGATTGGAATTTCAGTGATCTGTTTGGCAACAACTTTCTCAAGAATTTTTTAGATAAAAGGCAGCTTAGTTTTTTGGGAAGGTCCCAAACCATCTGCCTCTGGCTATTTATATATGGCTATATTATATAGAGCTTTTCAAAATAGATGAAAAAAGTATTTGAATAAATAATTACAACAATTACAAGCAAAAGTTACAAAGCAGGGCAAGGATGCATCAGTAAAATGCCCTTGTGAATAAGTAGATTTTAAAACAATCAAAAGAGTTTGCTGATCTCACTACCATGAAGCAGTGGGGTTAATGGGAAATGTAGGTTTAATGAGAAACACTGGTAATACTTATGACTATTACCAATAGCACTTATGTTTTTACAGCTCTCTGTACATGTTTGAGATCTGTGTCAGTTCAGGCTAAGCCTCAGAGATATATATTTAATGTATCAATGTGTGCTGTAATTTGTTGTTTGTTGTCACTCAGAAATACGGCACTTCACAAACTTAACAAAAGCATACGGTGCATGAGAGATGTGTTAATAGATGGCAAGTGTTCATGCTCGCACATAAAAACACACATAAAACATGCTTGCTTTCTACGTCATACACACACTCAAAAGCGTCCTTTTTCTGAGGTGCTCTTAGATCTTCAAGCAGTGACAGTATTGATTGTTCAGCTGTAGACACTCATTTCTTCTCTGCTTCGACTCCCAAAGCAGTGATTCTGGGAACTTGAGTCCCTTCAACCCCATTCTTTGTACTTGTACTTGAGACTGCTGGTTGCTTATTGCTTTTCTCTGGGGCCTTGCCCTGGACAGAGGCAGACGTGAGGATTGAAATGCTTTATTTATTTGACTTGAATGTATTCTTGCTGGACAGCTCCATACAGACAGAAAATGGTTGTCCTCACACACATACTAGACAGATAAGAAGTATTGACAAAATATATAAAATAGTAGCTGTCCTCTTATTGAACTGCACTCCCATCATGTCCACATCTTCGCTAAAGCTACCTTCATTCATGTAGCAGTAAATAGCCAATAGTAAGCAGGCAGGTGAAATAGCTGGTGATCATTAGCCTGTGGGCAACAAAACATTAAAGCTGCTTTAAATAAATTTCAGGCACTTGGGTGCACAACAAGCTGTGACATTGTCATTATTATTATCACCTTAAAAAGTTGTTAGCAAACAGTTGCTCATTTAGCTACACATCCAGCAGACACAGAGCAGCATTAGCATTCATTTGGAGTGGTGTTTGTGTCCACCTGATCAATTTAAGTCCAATATGCACTCTCCTTTAAGCTCTGGTTTGGTCTTCACCAACTCCGAGACAAATAGCAGACTTTTTGCTTACACTGTGTTCATGCAACGGTTGCGTGTCCCTCCGCCTCCCCATCTCTGCCCAGTCTCCGCAGATCCATCAGCTCATCATTCCATCAACCTGTTCAGCCATCAGCCTCAGCAGAGTCATCAGCCACCACCACCAGTGTCTGGAATCCATGGGGGGATTTATTCTGCCGCTGCTCTGGGCATACGCATCCACCACCAAAATCTCCCTGCAGAGTCTGAGCACCAAAGACTCAGAGATTAACATCTGACATCATCTGTTTAAATAAATACTATCTTTACTTTCTTCACTTGTCTCTCCTGATTTAAATATCTGTAAAACACTTATGTGTCCCGGTTTTCAACATTTACTACCAAATTGTCCCGGTTTTCACCACAATTAAAATAATAAGTATGAGCTCCAGGAGGCTTACTCCTTCCTTTGTAAAGTACCCGGCAACAAAAATGTTGCATTCCAGGCATCCATGGTGTTGAAAGGTGCTAAGCGCTGAAATAATTGTCCCCCATCTAGGGGTGTTGCTATATACCGGTAGCGACAATAATTGTGATAATCAAAAATGAAATATTGATATCATGTTAATAAAACACATACAATAATATCATGTATAGAATCCAGCGCCTCTTAAATCGTTTCCTTTTCTTTCCGTTCTCACTTTGTCATCGTAGGTGGTGGTAATGCACCTTAGCGCTGGTTGCCACCCGCCATAAAACGTAAAAAAGCAGAAGACACTGTAACTAGCTAGCTTTTAGCTAGTTTTTAGTTAGCTAACGTCTTTTCAAATTTTCTATAGATATCGCAATAATATTATTATTGTGAATTCTTTTTGGCCGTGATAATCGTAAACACTGAGGGCTAAAAACGCTCCGTAAAGCTAAGGGGAACTGAGTTGGGTGATAATTCTCTGTGGGTTTGTCACTCTGAACTCAACTGCATGCTAATGTTTCTCTCTGTCTGACTGATGTCTGCGTTGCTGATTGTTTGCTAACATGTCAACCATTATAAGCCAGTAGGTCAGGGCTTGTTTTGGAGTTCTCCTGCCCCCCAGTAATAAAAAATGATTCATGCAGCGTTAGCGAATTTGAAATCGACACTTCATTGTGGGCTCCTCACAGCTGGAAAGTGATGGGTTGAATCTCTGCCTTTGAAAAGCCGTAAGCCACGTAGCTTTCACAGTGCAGACTAATTTAATTTCTTTTTGCCAGTTCAAGTCTTCTCAGACTGTTAAGCACTAACATGTGTTAGCATTTCTTTCCAACTCCATCGACTGCTCCAACAGTTGCTGTTTCTGATTGCTGTGTCCCAGGAAAATTACCGAGCCGAAAGCACTTTGCATTACTATAAATACTAGCTATGGTGTCTTAGCACTGACATAATTGCATATTTAACAGCATTTTTAATATAGTGATTTCAATGTTTATTGATTTTTTTCTTCCATAAATGTTGCATTGTTTTTATGTGGTGAAATGTTATTCAGATGTAAATTTGCAGTAAAAAAAAATCCACTGGCCCCCTAAGGTGCCTTAAGGACAGACCAGGGGTGCTGCGGCTCCTACACTGAGAACTACTTCAGAGACAATTACAGAATGCAAATACGCTGAATGGCAATTGCTGAAACATTAACAAATTAAGAATTCACCTTATGGAGCAAAGTTGACCTTATTGGTATTGGGTACAGGGTCATGGTCGGGTCACAGTGCTGGCACATCCAGCATCCAGAGGAGGGGTGTGTTAATCCTCCTCAGGCCCAGGAATGCCACCACTGGCCCAGCCGCGGTTAGGTCCCGCAGCCGGCAGCGGGGCCTCCAATGCTAATTGGAGGCTCTGAAGCGTTGGGAGGCATGCAAATATCTACGGCTTTACTCAGATACCCTTCTGTTCCACTTCCAGTTCTCTCCAATCCCTTCATTCCACCTGACTGGAGGAGAGGAGACGAACACAGCTGCTGGTTTGTTGCCTCCTTCCCGTGGGTTTCTGGCTGTGTCAAGGAAAGGGGAGGGGTGGGGGGCACTGCGGCCGCTGCTGCCTTGATTAGGGGCTGGGCTTCCAGGCCCATGTCATGTACTGTAGATCAGAGGAGATCAGCAAGCCAGCCTGAAAGTCAGATGACACCAAGCACATGCACAGCGTTCCTAACCTCCCCCATCATCTCTTACTGCCATTTCTCCTCACTATTACCTTGCCCATTCTATTCTCATCCTAGTTTCATCTCACCTGTCTGTCTCACCCCCCTAACACATATAACCCACACTCTCCCGTGGGACTGATCAGAAAAGACAACCTGCAGAATGCTGGTGGTTATCAAGGGAGGATGAGAGAGTCAAAGACATAAAAAAAAAAGACGAGTGCCGTTTTGGTGGGGGCTGTCTGGGATAAAGGACCAGAGCAGAGCAGGCACGAGGAAGATGTTTAGACTTGGGCGGAGAGCTTGTCAAAACCATCAGGCTTTAGGCTTTGATGAAGACCTTTTGGTTCAGGACTTGAGAGTCACTTGACATTCAGAGGGTGTTAGTGGAATAATTGTCAAGAATTCATCTTCATTATTTATCTAGAGCAATATCTTTGGTTTCATGCTGGGCCATCTGGAGAAAGACAAACGACCAGTGTCATGAAATGTTGTAAAATGTGTTCAGTGCCTAATAATGCAAACAATAACCTTTGTGCACTCCAGGTGAAATACATGCATTTCCCTACCATTAAGTATTGTATTGAGCAAAATCAACAGGCTGCAGCTTGTTTTTAGTAACATTTAACATTTGTGTATCTTGTTTGTTTAATCCACACACAAATGTAAAAATGTTAATTTGTGGTTTTAGGGGGAGTTATTAATATTTCTTGACGAACAACATCCACAGTACTTCTGTGCTATAGTGCGGTTTGCCAGATACAGTCAGTCAGAACAGGTTTTATTATAGGTCTCTGTACGACATGATGATAACAA
Source organism: Siniperca chuatsi (assembly GCF_020085105.1). NCBI lineage: Eukaryota > Metazoa > Chordata > Actinopteri > Centrarchiformes > Sinipercidae > Siniperca > Siniperca chuatsi. Next base: position 35,910,542 of record NC_058042.1, read on the forward strand.
ACCTGGCACGTAATTCTCCCTTAGAACACAAATAGTCATTTTTACATTTTTGTTTGAGTACGGATTAAATAAACAGGACACAACATGTTAATTAGTGAGTTTAAGAGGTGTTTGTAGGTGTGTTTTTTTTGGAGGGGTTTTTGTTTTACTGTGGACAGAGTCAGGCTAGCTCTTCCCTCCTTCTCCCAGTCTTTATACTTTACTAATACTACTTTATAAGCTAGGCTAACTGACACCTCCTGGCTCTAGCCTATATGGAGGACCGGAACTGCCAAAATCCAAAATAAATGCACGCTGCCGGAGCAGAGTGTTTTGGGGGACCGGGCCTCACTGATTACTGTAGAAAAGCACACAACTTTTATAACTTTATTCACAGATTTTGGTGAAACTGGATCATATTTTATGCAGCATCTCTAGCTATAGCACAGGTTACCACCATAAACTGTATATAAAGATGGACGAGCTCCCTAAAAGTGAAGCCAAAACATCGTGATCGCCCCCTGGTGGCAGGCTGCAGTATAGGTCATAAACCCCGCCCCCTCCATGTTAGCGGATGGTTGCACAAAGTACACATCAAATGCATTTTTCTCAAAGATGGTTTTTATCGGTTTAGGTAGTTCTAATCATGCTGATGTACGTTCAAGTGTTCGTTTTTCTGAGAAGTTCGGTTTGATGTTATAAAAACAACGTTTCACGTCATGATTGGCAGCTGAGCTCTGCTCGTGATTGAGTCGGCTGGGTGTGTGGGCGGGACCTCGACATCACGGCTCCAACTCCAATCACTACTGCGCAGACTCTGGCTCCAAATAACCTCAAAAGCGCAAGATGGCTGTTCCCGTATCTGGATATTTTGGCTTAATTTCAGTCTATGGGGAGGAAGTGGAGACGCGTCGACCATCTATGTGTGCATCTATGGTTACCACGGGAACTGAACCTGGCAACCTCACTCTGAAGTGGCAGCTGCCAAAAGACACTGTACCTGGCTAAATAGAGCAGGTTGCAGCTTAAAAGAGAGGAAACAGTTAGCAATATGCAAGATTAACATAGCAAGTTTTGCTAATAAAGGTTGTTTATTGGCCCAGGCCGGATAATCAATCTTTAAAGCTGATGTTGCCCCAAAACCTCTTTATTGATCTGTTTCTTCACTGCTGGTGAAGAGGTAAATAATTCAGGGAACTCAGATACCTGAAAAATTACCTCCTGGATCATCTACCTCAGTGTTTCAGTTTCTGTGGTTGCCATAGTCACGTGACAAGTTCCGGATGCATGTTGAAAAACTGTCATGAAATCCGACAGCAGTTGCAAATAGCTGGAGCAGCTGCCCTCTCTGTAGTTGCTGCTGCCACCGACCTCGGCAACACAGCTGGCATTGTGTTTACATCGGAAACAATAGATACGGCTGTCTGAAAGTATCTTTAGATACATGAGGTGATGAAAATGTACATATAATTTACATACAGTAATGAACTCATAGTGGAATATGTTTACATCTTTACATTATTTACGGTCATTTTTTTCATTGTGTGGAGTTCACAATCTTTTATTCAGAGCTGATTCAGATGATAAAACTTGGGGAGTGGATTGAACTTTAATACTGCAAACATATTTGTCACTATTAAAGTTAGAATCCTTAAGACTTTCATGAAATCACACCCCGTTTTTGATACTATTTACTGTATGGTCAGCGTTTTTTTGCAATAGCCATGCATTGTATTTACATTCTGTAACTACCTAATTTTCATTGTTAGTGGCAGAGTCCACCATTCCTTCACGCACACAGAGGGACTGACAGGAAACGATGCAGCATGTAATCCATTGTTACTGTTTGTAATTTGACCTAATTGATATCAGCCTCACTGTTTACTGTTGACTCTTCTACAGCCATATCAGAGCTGGATTATGTTACTGATAATGCTAACTCAATATAACCTGCTGCTGCTGCTGCTGCTGCTTCACATTAAAAGTGTTTAGCTGGCAAAACACAGGATGGCTTTTATTGTGAAGCAGTCACAGGAAACGCAATGCATTTGTCACAGAGGTTAGTGCTGGCCACAATTGTTCATCAAAAGTGTGTCAACAAAACAAGACAACAGTCATTTTGGTCATTTTTGTCAGTGGATCAGTTTTATATCTGTCAGGGAGTAATGAAATGCGTGAGGAGCAGCCACAGTGAGATGTTAGATGAAGAGTTGCAGGCGACAGGCTGCACACCGCCAACTCCTCAGCAGCATCACTAATTCCTTTTACTCTGTCCTGCTATTGTGTGGAAAACTACTGGCTGTGCGTGCAGCATGAAATCAGATGGAGGTTGGAATTATTATAGACTGACGTCCTCATTATTAAAACAACCTGAGTTTGCTTGACTGCACTGTAAACAGATACACCAGCTGCTCTTTTCCTATATTCAAAGTAGCTGCTCATCAAGTCTTCGCTATAGTTTTAACTGCATAAGCAGTTACCATGGTATTCATGGGTGTTGCCAAATCAGCCAGGGCTGAAATTTTACGGATTACCACTTTAAAGGCTGTTCTCTCTCTTTAAAATTTGCCTTGATATGAGAAGCACTTGATTCAGCTGGTTGTTACTGCATGGTGACACACTGAGATTCCCTCTTCATCGCGAACATTTTCCTTAAGAATGTAGTTCTGGTGGAATGGTGATTCAGTGGTGCAGCTGAGAGAAATATGAAATCTGCCCCTTTCCAACCTCTCCCACCTTGTGTTTTTGCCCCCAGCCTCTCCTCAGCTGTGTCCTCTCTGAACTCTGACCGATGCACATGTGACAACCATAAGGGGAATGCGATGAGTCCTCTGCGGCAATTTTTTGGCATACCAGGGCATAAATTAGCCTTCTCTCCTGTGTGTCTCCATCCTCTGCTGAGTTTGTCTCTCTTCTCTCTCAGGTCCCCTTTGAGATCCAGCAGCACATGAACATGGCCACTAAGAGAGACAAGTGCTGAACAGGCCATCCTCATAGAACTACCACACACTACACTTCCTGCCCCACTAATACCTAACCACCACCCCTCTGCACCCCTTTACTCTCAGAGGAAGTCCCCCTTTCCTGAAGCCATCACTCTTGGCACCCTTAGGTCAGGACTAAAATGTGACTTATGGGCTCAGACAGGGATAGGCTCTGCAGCTTGTGTTTGTGTAGCAGCTAAGAGCAACACATATGGTTGAGCAGTGTGAGGTACTGGTTTCTAGGGTATGGAGTTGCGGGCGGAAACCACCATGTTTTCTCTGCCTCCCCTTTGATTGAAAGAATTGTTGTTTTTTTCCACAACTAGACTCAGCCGCTTGACCTCTCTTCGAACTGTCATGTGCTTCTTGGCCTTACACTTTTGGCCTATCTGGACCCACTGGAACTGCTGCTCACTGTCAGTTGCATGAAATTTGATAACACTTTACCAAGTCACAGCTCAAAGGAGTAGTATGGCTTTGATACAGCTTTAATGTGACTCCATGTACAACTGAATGCAACCTATGAACCACAGGCTAGGGGCTTCACATCACTTTTAAATAAAAGCAAGGAAAGCAGTCACTTTGCACATTTTTAACTAACGATGGTAACTGCTGTCCAGTTTTGCACTGCAGTTGTATTTTGCTCAATTTTCCCACTTGTTAGACCTTGTGGCTCAGTTTAGTGAGGATTTACAGTGTACTATTTTTTTATCCTGTTTATCCTTTATGTCCACGGATGTCTTTGCCTGCTAATATTAAAATGAAAGACTTTAATCCAGACTTTAAAGTGTTATCTTCATTTTGTTTAGAAATGCATAATTCAATGATGCGACCCCTACTGACAACCTTTAAAATTGCATTTCAGAATTTAGTAATTTTATGGCACAAAATTTTTGGTAATCGGAACACATTTTGATAATTTGGGAACAGGCCAAAAGAGAGAACCTCATTTCACGTCTTAGTGAACACTCTCTGAACACTCCTATCTGTGCCTAAAAATCAGGGGAATAACCTTTGATAGCAATTTAAATTTTAAAGCACACATTTGGAATGCCACTATAATGGCATTTAACTACTTAAATAACATTGCCAAGGTCAAACTATTTCTCTTGCAGCACAACTGTAAAAAAACACGTGCTCTGGTTTGCTCTTAATAACCTTAATAATAACCTTAATGCACTGTTCACAGGTCTTCAAAAAACCTGATCAAAGATCTACAACTGGTCAAAATACTGCAACGGTGTGTGTTCTTAATGCCAGGTACAGACAATACAATATCAGCTTGATAATATCCCGTCCCGACAGACGTAGGGCATTGGGAATGAAAATGGCCGTTGGGTGCGACAATTGATCATTTTATCCCATGTAGTTTATCATAGTGGATGACAACCAACGCCTCACGAGGTCCCAATATAAATGATTGTTTTGCCTTCTTTTGCCTAGTATGACAAATGGCCATAACATGTTCCAAGACATTGACCAATAGAAGCACAGAGTGGTCTTCTGTGCACATCTGTAAACATGATGTTGTTGGTGCTGCGAGGTAAAACTGTGAGAGAGGAAAGGTCACAGTATTTTCTTTTTTTCTTTCTTTCAGCTTTTCCAAACACAAGACAGCAAGTATCATACACACCCCTTCAGTCGGTCCCTAGCACCTCCTTCCCAATGACATTCCCTTTGGTCGTGAAAGACGGCAAGCTATGATTGGTCAGGAACCAACATGTAGTCTTGTTGTGTCTCTTAGCCAAGTCAGGGCAAAAATGTATGACTCTATAATCCCCTAATCTGACACAATGACCATCTTCACAGACAAAAATATTCTGTACTCCTAACCCGGCATTACAGATCACTGCATTCTGCTGAGCCTCACATTAACTGTTCCTCGGTCCAGGACTAAAGTCTCCGGTTATACTGCATTTACTTTATATGCCCCCAGACTGAAGAAAGAGTAAAACCTAAAACTTAAACTTTCAATTTCAATTCCATTTTATATATATATATATATATATATATATATATATATATATATATATATATATATATAGCGCCAATTCATAAATTATCTAATTGCACTTTTCCTATAGAGCAGGTCTAGACCTTTACATTTACCCAACAATTCCCACCATGAGCAAGCACTTGGCAACAGTGGCAAGGAAAAACTTCCTTTAAGAGGCAGAAACCTCGAGCAGAACCAGACTCCGGGTGGGTGGCTATCTGCCGCTGATGTGTTGGGTTGAGAGAAAGAGAGAGAGAGAAAGTAGCTGCACAAAAGAATACATCTCAAACTTAGACCTAAAAAAGTAGGACATTTTGCAAAATTACCTTCAAATAATCTTCAGAAAGGACTCCAAAGAAGAGTTAATTAATCAACAAGAACAGAAGAGGAAATAATATCTTTGGATATATTTTTTAAATCAAAACAACTGGCTAACAGTCAAGCTAGCTAGCAACTGTTATCAATATTCCAAAGGAGAAACTGCAAAAGAGGTACCTTATAAAGACAAGAAGAAAAATTAAAGCATCCTTGTTGGTAACATTAATATATATAGTAAACTGTACATAGTTCAGTTTTTTGCCAGTGTTCATAGGCTGGAAAAGCTAGCAAAGTAAATAGTTAGTCTTGCTCCCCGTGGAGTAAACAAGTCGCCATGGAAAGTGATCAGAAGGCCGCACATCACAGCTCTCAGAGAAGAGAACAAGGAAATTCAGTACCCTGCTAAATGTAAAAGTGGAACAGCTAGGGAGAAACACAAGGAGAAGACACTCCATGAAAACCCAGAGGTCCTCTTCACCAACAAAAAGAATGAAGGAAGAAGAACAACCTCATATTCTATACTGATTACATCTACATCTGGAAAGATACTCTGTGCAGCAATTATGCATATGTATCCAGCGAGGGCATCGGCGCAGGAGAAAGATTAAAGATCTGTAAAGCTGAACACCTTGACAAGGATGACCCTCTGCTTACCATCACATACTACACCAAAGGAAAGGTCATGGTCCAAGGAAATGAAGCGCATCTGGAGTCATTTCAAGAGCCATTTCCCCTGTTGAAAGCTGAGGTGGACACCAAGAGGATCAAGGTCCCCTCTGACAGTGAAGATGATGAGAGCCCATTAGGGAACCCCACCACTTTGTCAATCTCTGCTTCTCCCACACCTGCCAGTGCCACCAACTAGCTGAAGGAGAGTATGGTCCTGCTGGAGCTGGACTTTGCTGAATTCAAAGAGCTGACCCAAGCCAGGCTGTCTGATCACCCAAACAACACTCTGCAGCAACTTAAAGAGGAGCTCCAGTAGCTAAAGAGAGACAACCAGGCCTTGGCATCTGACCTCAGAGAAAGTCTAGAGGTGCTCAAACAAGAGAACAGTGTACTCCATGTTAGCCACAGGGAAGGAGGATGCTGAGAATAGAGAAAGGAGCTTCACCAGGCAAGTCCAACACCTGACAGACCAACTCTCATCAGTCCCCACAATGACAAGTACTGAGACACAGACTCTCCCTGCCAGTGTCCTAAACCCCTGCCATGTCTCTGTCCCACCTTCTCTGCTCTGCACTCAGCCCAACAACACCCTGGACCTGATTCCACAGGAGAGGAACAGGATATGCCTGATTTTTTCAATGCTATGTAGGTCCTTGAAGTTTGTTTCATGTGGCAGTTAAAGGACATGTCCTAAACGAAGATAAATCCAAGGTTCCTTACGGTGGTGCTGGAGGCCAGGGAAATGCCATCTAGAGTAATAATATCTTTAGATAATGAGTTTCAGAGGTGTTAGGGCCATGTACAATAACTTCAGTTTTTCAACATCAGAAAATTGCAGGTCATCCAGGTTTTTATGTCCTTAACACTAGAACGGCCACAAGGGTCATTTTGACCGTTTTGAACTTTATATGTGCAATAATTTTGTAAAATAAAAAAATACAGTCTTGCTGGTACCTGACTTTTCCTAAAACTGTCTGTATTTTTATTTACAATTGGTTTTATATAAATTATACAAAAGGCAAAGAAAATCTGATAATTTTTACCTATTTCAGCCATACACTGTCATATTGGCCGCAGTGAATTTTGCACTATTCTATTGTTCTATTGTGCAGGCCCCACAGCACAACATCGGAGATGCGCTCACAGCCTTCTTGTGTGTGTTTGACGATGGCATGCTGAAACACATCAGGTGTTACAACATAGACAGGCAGGGGACACAGAGATGGACCAGAATGTTCTTTATTGAATGACAGCCCGTGATACGGAGTATGAAGCGAGATCACTTGAGGCAGGGAGATCACCGGAGGCAGACAGGAGAAGCACTGGATGCCGTCAGGAGTAACGCTGGAGAAAGACAGGAGTAACGCTGGAGACAAGGGAAACACTGGAGACAGGAGACATAAGGAATATGCCGAGTGACATAGAGAGTCCTTGATTCAAACAAGGTCGGACACTTACTGAGGTGAGTGCAGGTCTTTTATGCAGACTGTGATTGGAACTGATGGGGAGCAGGATTGTGATTAGGAGCAGGTGTGGGTGATTGGTGGCTGGTGAAGCCTGGTGAATCTGTGACAGTACCCCCCTCTCCACGGCCAGCTCCCGAGGGCCGAAAAAAACCCCAGCCCGTTCCCCATAGTGGTCGTCATCCACCACAGGGAGCGGGCTGATCCGGGTGACCGGCCGGATCCTGGGCAGGTGTGGGGCTGGAAGGCCTCTGGTGGACGACCAGGAGCTTGGATCTGTGTGGATCGGGGAGTCTCGGGCTGACGTCATGAAGCCGAACCAGGGTGGAGCAGAGGACTTCCGGCGGACGACCCGGAGCTTGGCCTGGGGACTTAATAGGGTAGGAGCTGCAATCCTGTGCCTTGCGATTAAGTTCAACCCCCTCTGGGGGAGATCACCAGAGGCCAGCGGCAAAGACCAAGGCTGGGACCCTCTGGAGATCTGCGCCCTAGACCAAGGCTGGGACCCTCTGGAGGTCTGTGCCCTAGACCAAGGGTGGGAACCCCTGGAGGCTTGCCATCAGGGCTTGAAACAGGCTTCTGGGCCACGGGACTGGAAACTGGCGTCTGGGCCTCGGGACTGGAAGCGGGGAGCAGCTGCCATCCAGTAGGGACTGGAGAAGGCTGCTGCCATCCAGCAGGAACTGGAGGGCTTGTTGACCAATTGGTGACTGGCGGGCCAAACTCCCTCCTGAGGAGTGTTACGCACCGGCCCAGAGAGTTGAGGACTGCCTCGTCTTGCACCCATAGGGATCCCGCCCAGCTCAGTGCCGGGCCGACTAGCCGGAGAACCACGAAGGCTACCTTGGACCGTTCAGTCGGAAACTGGGATGGATACAGGTGGAAGACCAGGCAACACCTCACCAAAAACTCCTCGCACTCCCCCACTGAGCCTGAGAAGGTCCCTGGCTGCGCCATCTTGCTAGCCGCCAGAAATGGTGAAGGATGGTTGAGGAGGTACCTCTGGACCAGACTCTCCAGGTCCAGGAAGGGGCCATCGGGACTATGGGCTGTCATCCTTGCAGTATTGGTCCGACCTTCTGTTACAACACAGACAGGCAGGGGACACCGAGATGGACCAGAATGTTCTTTATTGAATGACAGCCCGAGATACAGAGTATGGAGAGAGATCACTGGAGGCATGGAGATCACTGGAGGCAGACGGGGAGGACACCGGAGGCAGACAGGAGAAGCACTGGATGCCGACAGGAGTAACGCTGGAGGCAGACAGTAACACTAGAGGGAGACAGGAGTAATGCTGGAGGGAGACAGGAGTAACGCTGGAGACAAGGGAAACAGTGGAGACAGGAGACATAAGGAATATGCCGAGTGACATAGAGAGTCCTTGATTCAAACGAGGTCGGACACTTACTGAGGTGAGTGCAGGTCTTTTATGCAGGCTGTGATTGGAACTGATGGGGAGCAGGAGTGTAATTGGGAGCAGGTGTGGGTGATTGGTGGCTGGTGAAGCCTGGTGTATCTGTGACATCAGGGACTGCACTGTGGCTGAGGCACATCAGCACCGTGGTGACAGCTCATGGGACCCAACACTGGCTAAACTGAAAGCCTTCATAGCCCTGTTATATATCCGTGGAGCACAGGGTGCAAAAAACATGTAGTTGGACAGCCTTTGGTCGGAAAAATGGGGCTTTGCGTTTTTCAAGGAAACCATGGCCAGAAATCGCTTCAGGGAGATAATGAGATGTGGTTCGATAAAAAAGAGACCCGACATGTGCATCTGCAGGATGACAAGTTTGCCCTGGTATCGGCCTCTTGGAACAAGTTCGTTCAGAACAGCATAGCCTGCTGCAAGCCTGGTGGAGCAGAGGTCAGGTCGTGGGAGAGAGTGTGGTGCTGAAACTGGGGGAGCGATTCCTGGGGAAGGGAAGAAATATTATTTCAGATCATTTCTTCACTTCTCTCAAACTGGCCGCTGCCTTACAGGCCAAGAAGACCAGCCATGTTGGTAACCGGGGAAAACTAAGTTGAAAACTGAGTTGCCCCCCTCTTGCAAAAGAGCAAGCGGAGCTGTTCAGCACAAAGGTGCTAAAATGTGCAGATGCGACGCTCACCATATACCAGGGAAAGCCGAGGAAGAATGTGTACATTCTGAGCTCCATCCACACAAGGGTGGGCATCACCGATGGGCTAAAGGCAAAGCCAGAGTCAGTGACACTGCTGTGAATATAGCATATGCAATAATTACGGTTTACTAGTTCAATTTATTTATATAGCACCAATTCATAATAGAAGTTATCTCATTGCACTTTTCCTATAGAGCAGGTCTAGACCGCACTCTTTATAATACTAATTACAGAGACCCAACAAATCCCACCATGAGCAAGCATTTGGCGACAGTGGCAAGAAAAAACTTCCTTTAAGAGGCAGAAAACTTGGACAGAACCAGACTCAATGGTGGGCGGCCATTCGTATCCCATATCCGTATCATGTGCAAACCTGTTAGGTTTTCAGAGAGAGAGAGAGGTTTTGGGGGAGGGAAGGTGGGTGAGAGGGAGGCACAATGCAAATACCACGTAGAATTATTATTTTTTTAAATAGTAGAATTGTAATTGTAGTGTTAATATTAATAAATTAGTAATAATAGGAATGACAGCTATAGGAAAAATAATATCAGTATTAGTAACAGATCCAATAACAACAACTGTAGTAGCAGTTGTCGAGCAGGAACACGGCGGCAGCAGGTGGCCCACAACCACAGATCCAGACTCTGCAGCTCCGGAGGCAGAAATACCTGCTTAAAAGCAACAGAAGGAGAGAGGAGAGAAACGAGAAAGCACAAAACTATGGGAGAGAGAAGATGTTGAGTTAGTAACATGCAGTAATGGGATAAAAATGCATACAGATGGAGGGGGAGAGAAGGAGAGAGGAAAGAGGTGCATCATGGGAAGTCTCCCAGCAGTCTAAGCCTATAGCAGCATAACTAAGGGATGGTTCAGGACTCACCCAAGCCAGCCCTAACTATAAGCTTTATTAAAGAGGAAAGTCTTAAGCCTACTCTTAAATGTGGAGATGGTGTCTGCCTCACAAACCCAAACTGGGATCTGATTCCACAAGAGAGAAGCTTGATAACTAAAGGCTGCTACTATATGAGATGATATAAATATTGATAAATGTATAATTTAACTTTTGTATATTTTGGTGTTATTTTTTTTTTTAAAGATATCCAAATGCAAAAAATGCATTAATCTCCCATTTGGGTAATTTATCATTAGAGATTAGAGAGTTTGGAATCTAGCGGTCAAAATGACCTAGTGTTAAGGTACGCTTGAAGCTAACTGATTAGTTTCATCTGGCTTGATCGAGTAACTGAGATCAATATGATAAATAGGATTTAAACCAGCTTTGTACTGTTCTGTTAATGCCAATTAAATGTTCCAGTCTCTGTAATAGGATGTGATGGTCAATGGTGTCGAATGCAGCACTCAGATCTAACAAGACAAGCATAGAGGCAAGTCCATTGCCTGATGCAATTAAAAGGTCATTTGTAATTTTCACCAGTGCTGTCTCTGTGCTGTGATGCATTCTAAGTCCTGACTGAAAATCCTCATATAAACTATTGTTATTTAGAAAGTCACACAACTGATTGGCAACTGCTTTCTCAAGAATCTTAGAGAGAAAGGGAAGGTCAGATATAGGTCTATAGTTGGCTAAAACCCCTGGATCAAGAGTGGGCTTTTTTAAGAAAAGCTACTTTAAAGGACTGTGGTACAAAACCTGCTAATAAAGACAGATCGATCATATGCAAACTAAGGGTAAAAGCAGCCTAGTTGGGATGGGGTCCAAGAGACAAGATGAGGCTCAGATTGTTAGTTGGAAAAGGTCGATGGGAGAAAAGCACTCATTTTTATTATACATCATGCAAACAAAAATAGAAAAGGAAATGTCAATTTCATTTTAATATTGGCATCCACAGACTTTTTATGGTAGTATTACAGTATGTGTGGTTTTGCTTGATTTATATATCACTGCACTGTCCTGTCCTGTCCTGTCATCCACAAATATCAATAGATGCAAATCCTGACACAATCATGTACAAAACAACTTAATGACTTTGGACAGATAGTCAGGTTGCTCACCCTCCTAAGTAAAGTCAGTCAAATAAGTCAATCTACCACCTGTAGACAGCCCAGTCAATACATAGACTTCCCACAGCAAACCTCCTCTCACTCCACCTGCCAGTTTGCAATCACCAAGGCATGGTGTTACAGGTGGTGTGGATGTTTAAATGTCACAGAGGAGGAGCAGAGCAACGTATTATACAAGACTAAAATATTTCATCCTAATGTTGATATTTATAGCCTAACAGCTTTTCATCTATAAAGCAGCTCATTTACACAAAGATGTATTGTTGAAACTAATCCATGTTATATTTGAATCAGTTGTTACAGCTCTTATCAGCTCTCTATCAGCAATGTACCTTGCCATTTATTTTGTTTTATGGATTTTGTTCATTGTGGACTGGTCATACTGTACATGATGTAATGTTCCAGCAGACTTACCGATGTATAGAGATATATATATGACTTAACACTGCATGAACTTCTCCACAAACAGCAGCCTCAATAGACCAAAATCCATAGGCAGAACTCACATTTTCTTGACTCTCCTTCTCGGTGATGTGTTGGGCAGTTTTCATCACCCTTTGCAGTGCTTTCTGGTCTGAGACAGACCAGACCTTTGATGCAGTTGGTAAGGAGGCTCTTGATGGTACAGCGGTAGAAGTTCACCAGAATCTGAGGAGACAGATGGACTTTCTTCAGTCTCCTCAAGAAGAAAAGACGCTGGTGTGCTTTCTTGACCATGGTCAAAGTGTTGAGGGTCCAAGAGAGAATTTAAATTTGAAAAAATGCAGATGAGCTTAACACATTTTCTGCTCACTTTGATCTCCTCAACAAAGAGGCAGCTGCCAAGTCTACCCTGCCTCCAGAGGACCAGCCACTGTCAGTATCCACATCGAATATGAAAAGAATCCTGCTGAGTGAATATGAGTAGTGCCCTCCACTCAGTCTTCACAAAAATAACAACACCTACAACAGAATGCTGTTTGTTGATTTCAGCTTAGCGTTCAACACAATCACCCCCATGCAACTGATTGGCAAACTTAGCACTCTGGGCTTGAGTACTACATTCTGCAACTGGATATTGAACTTCCTCACAAACAGACCCCAGACAGTTCAGATTGGCTGTCACCCCTTCTCCACTCTAGTGCTCAACACATCAACGTCAACAAAACCAAGGAGCCGATCGGTGATTTTAGAAAAAGGGAGAAGGAGACACACACCCCTGTCTACATCAGTGGAGCTGAGGTGGAGGATGAAGGGTCTACAGCTTGCATTTCGTTGTACGACCTTGTTGATATGGATGGGGGGGGGCCTTTGGTCTTTCTGAAGTGCACAGTAAGCTCTTTGGTCTTTGAGGTGTTGAGGGCCAGGTTGTTGTCGGTGCACCACACCGCCAGGTGGTGGACCATATCTCTCTGGGCTCTCATCATTGTTGTTGATGAAGCCAACCACCGTTGTATTGTCTGCAAACTTGATAATAGTATTGGAACCATGTACAGGCGTGCAGTCATAGGTGAAGAGGGAATAGTGGAAAGAACTCAGCACACAGCCCTGTGGGATTCCGGTGTTCAGGGTGAGGGTTGAGGAGGTGTGGTTGTCTAACCTAATATACTGGGGTCTGTTAAGAAGTCCAGTGTCCAGTTGCAGAGGGAGGTGCTGATGCCAAGGTCACAGAGTTTGGTGATTAGTTGGGAGGGGATGATAGTGTTGAATGCTGAACTGAAGTCAATGTACAGTATTCTCACATAGGTGTTGGAGAGGGCGGAGTGTAACGCTGTGGAGATGGCTTCCTCCATACACCTGTTCTGGCAGTAGGCGAATTGGAGGGGGTCCAGTGTGGGTGGTAGGCAGGTTATGAGATGAGCCAGGACCAGACTCTCAAAGCACTTCATGATTGGCACCAGCACGATGGAGGTGGCTTTGAAGCACATGGGGACAGCTGCTTGTGCCAGTGACAGGTTGAAGATGTCAGTGAAGATGTCAGTCAAGACCTCAGTCAGCTGCCCAACACAGGCCTTGAGCATGTGTCCAGGTCAGCAACCTTACTTGCATTAATCCTGCTCAGTGCAGCACACACGTTAGTGAGGGAGAGTGCGAGGGGCTGGTGGTCTGCACGGAGCACAGCCTTGATGGGTGCCTCCTGGTTGTCCCTGTCAACCAGGTTAACCCTAGATGAACTGTAGGCCTGCATGTCACCTGATCTGAAAGCAGTGTGTGCCTTCAGCAGTAGGTGAGCCTCTCATTTCATCCATGGCTTCTGATTTGTGAACATTGTAATCCATTTGATGGTGTTGACACTATTGATGTTAGTGTTGATATAGTCCAAAAGGCAGGAGGCATAGGAATCAATTTGAGTGTGGGAGTAGAGGGTGGCCTGACTATCAAACGTACTCCAGTCTGTGTGTTCAAACCAGTGCAGTAATATAGAGTCTGCCCCCTCTGGCCACACTTTAATTGTTCTAACTGAAGGGTTTTACATTTGATAATGTGTATTTTGGGAGTTGGAACAGAGAGAAGTGGTCTGACTGTCCTATGTGGGTGAGGGGAATTGCTTTGTATGCCTCAGCCATGTTAAACATGTTCCAAGGTCTTGTCTCCTCTAGTGGGGCAGGAGATATGTTTTCACGAAATTTGGGGAGTACAGTCTTCAGGTTGGAGTGGTTGAAGTCACCCGCAATAATAAAGGCTGCCTCTGGGTGTATAGTGTGTTGTTTGCTAATGGTAGCATGCATTTCTTGCAAGCTTAGCATTAGCATCCGGGATGATATATGCTGCAGTCACAACAGGAGATGTCAATTCTCTGGGCAGATAGAAAGATCTACACTTAACCATGCGATATTCTACGTTAGCAGGGCAGTGACTCTCAATTACAGCAGTGTCTCCGATACCAAGCTTTGTTTACATTAATGCACAGTCCCCCACCTCTGTTTCCGTTTCCTTAAACGTGTTGCACTCCATAATCCTTTTACGAGTGGTGATCCGCTGTCGCAGCTCATCCATTTTGTTCGCCAGATACCATATATTGGCGTGGAAAATGCTGGGTAAAGATAGCCAATGAGGAATTAGCTTTAGCTTAGCCCTTCTCTCTTACACAGCCTTTGTTTATGGTTTCAACACCACCTGCAAGCACTTCCAGCAGGCGGAGCCAAGTTGAGTCTTGGTGGCTGTATGATATGTATGCAAAACTGTTCTGAGTGAACACACTAAAAAACAAATTGGCAAATAACTACCAATTTGCAGAATCTGGAGAGACGCTGAGCCTCGTGTTGTGCACACAACGACATCTTGGGTCTCAAATTATTTTCATGTTGGGACAGAGTTAGTTGATAAGCATGTCTATAAGCGTCAGGAAAGGAACACAATCTCTACATTCTTGACATGACAAAAGCAGTGCAGTCAGTGAATTTGTTGAAGTTGCCAAAATTAAAGCCACAAGACGGGCGACAAGCTTATGAGGGTTCTCATCATAAAGCTTTGGGTTAGGGTAGGGTTTTGGTTTATTTTTAGTATGCACATATCTTTGAAAAGTATGTATAAAAGTTGATTAAAATACTGTAAACAAAGTAAAGTAAATATGCCGAACTACTGTGTAAAAATGATTTCCATCAGAATCCCACATTGTGTTTGTTTTCTTGATAAACAACTTGACGCAGATAAAATCTCCAGTGCAACTTTGACAAATTCAGAGACAGTGAGTGGAAAGCCTTGAGCTATTGTAAGTGTTGCGATTAGAAAGTGGAGGAAGCCACAGAGCTCCATTGTACTCATGTTTCTTCTGTCAAAGCAGACTGGCCGTCCAAGGCCAGTTTCTCCAGGCGCAGGAAGGAAAGACAGTCAAGAATCAGAGGAGTGAATCGGGCAGAGGAGGGATTGGCTGATAAGGACGAGAGCTGGAGGAAGGAAGAGGAGATGGAGGAGTATAAACAGAGAGGTGGTGCTTGTCTGCTGTGGTAACCGGTGGTAATGGCTGTGCCCTCTTTCATGTTGCATCGTCGGGAGAGGGGGCTTTAGGGAGAATTATTTGGACGTCATTATCAGAGGAGTGGGACCTGCAGGACATGGCCTGACAGGATGACCCCTGACCTCTCCTCTTGCCAGAGCTGCTTGGGGTCCCATGAAATACCCAAGGGGCCCGGAGACTAGCCAGTGTGTGTCAGGGCCTTCAGCGGTGTCAGATAGCTTAGGGCATTTTTCAAATGTATTTTTCAAAAGGGGGGAAATCAATAAGTTGGGTCAGAGAGAGGAGACTGCAGAAACATGAGCCTGTGATATTTACTTTGCTGTAAGGCACAGCATGTTCAGAGCACTTGTCAAAGATGTGCCTCCGAGAGCATGTTTGGTTGTGAGACAAAAATAAGTCGATAAATGGACCTGAAGTCACTCTTTTTTGTGGTACACAGTTTGTACATTTAATAGCTTATATTTAATATTTTGCCTGTACTATTCTTGGTAACTGATTTTTAATGGAACTAAAATATATAGTGTATCATGCATCAAGAGTGTAAAGATGGAATCATGCTTTTCTATCAAGGTGATTGGGTGGTTCCATCTTATATGCAGACAGTGAAGAAACTACTTTTAGCCCTCAACCCTTTGTAGCACTTCTGCAACACTAGGTAGATGTGTTGCATATTAAAGGATAAGGATGTCGTCATCCTGTATTCTTCTTATTGTCAACAAATCACATGAAATGATCCAAACCAACAATGTACTTTAGTACTTTCTAACTTCCTTACCTTCCTCTGTCACACTAAGCCCATCGATTCCTATATTGGTCCCACTGATTCCTGGGCACTGTAGTTTTTTATCAATTCATCTTTTTTACAATATGTGCCAGTGTTTTTGGAGAATGTTTTTAATGCCTTCCGAAAGTTGGGTATATTTGGTACTGAACAAAACTGGTTAAGCATCCCCACTTGGTTTCCTCTGAAACAGTTCCTCCTTTTGTTTTCTATCAATTTTTCTTATTGTTTCCTCAATACATTTGTCTGTATAGCCTCTGCTCCTGAACTTGTTTTGAGTTCAGGTGGCGCTCAAATCAGAGAGTCTCTTGTAAATCCTTTTAAGCCAACAGAATTGGCCGTATGGGAGTGAATTTTTTAGGTGTAGGGGGTGGCAACTGTCTGCTCTGAGGAGTGAGTATCTGTCTGTGGGTTTGACAGAGGTCAAAATATAAGTTGTCCTTTTCTTTAATTACCCAAAGGTACAAAAACTTAATCCTTTCAGAACTGTAATCCATTGTGAAGGAAAAATTGTCAATCTTTTCATTAAGGAGCTGATGGAATTCCCACAGTTGCAGTTCAGTACCCTTAAAGATCACGAATATGTCATCCAAAAAACGTTTCCACATTAGAGGAAAAGGATTCTCCTCTGAGTTCATAATGAGCAATTTTTATTAAAGAATTGTGTATGTAGCGAGCAAAAAGTTGAAAAGTAAAACTGTACATACACACTGATAAAAGCAGTGTATCAAGAACAAAAGTGGTCAGAAATTTTAGCCAGACTAACATGATCAGAATAAAATAACCTCTCTATGTATTCACACAGAAGATAGAAAACAGTTTAGGATGGGTTGTGAAATTGCAATGACAGCAGTGTTATTCTTCCTCACCCAGGGTTTCCCCACCATGCATCTTGGATTGCACTCTGGCCAGAGACAAAGCGGGTAATTGGATTCACATTGTGTCTGTGAGGGGAAGCAGGGAACAAACCCCACCTCTCCCCAGGCTGGCCCATGGCGGCCAGTGTGATGGTGATATTGTACTGACCCTGCCTATCAGGGGTCACGATGGGGAATTATAGTGTCAGTTGTCAAGCTGAGACCCATATTCTGCCCAGAGGAAAGGCACATTCACAGCTCCAGAGGACTAAACCAGGCTCACTGACACACGCACACACAGAAACACATGCACACTATGTCTCTCTCATTTTTGAGCACTCATTCTCTCTCACTGCACAACCCTGCTCTCATTGGGTTCATGGGCCTATTGTTGCCATCCAGGGGTGAGAGAGGGGAGAGAAACTGCCAGTTACAGCAGAGCTTAGAGTCAGAGTGACAGATAGACACGGTGATGGCTGCTTCAGTTCATACACTGGTAAAAGGCAAAGAATGGCCCTCAAAACGACAGTGGTAAATACTGTTAGTGGAAAACAGATCATTGTTTTTTGTCCAAGCCACAACAACATTAGTGGTATCTTGAGTCCACATTTAAGGAATTATCATGAACTGAAGATCAGATGCCAGTGTAAAATCTGGTCAAACTAACCTGCTTAACTTAGTACAATTTCCCCAAGAAACTTGCTTAGCAAAGGTGGTAAGCCACCCAGATCCTGACGAATCTTGTCTTGTGATCACTTTAGTTAGTAGATAACAGCCTAAACAAGAAATATCTATCATTTGCTGTGTGAAAGAGCGCCTCAGGGACGTTTCTATGATGGTTGTTTTATTTCATAAACCAGTATTAACTTTTGTCATGTTAGCAAATGTTGTCTTTGTTTCAGGGTGAGCTGGCCTGCTTACGCTAGAAAACACTGCAGGTAACCCTGCGAGGGGTGCGAACCAGAGGGGCGAAAGTGACATCTGACAAATTTTACAGGAGAGCCAAAACAAAAAATAACCATACTTTGTCCTGATTCTGTTTATTAAATTCAATCTTTAATATTAAAATTTCCAAAACATGTGGATGACAACATAAATAATGAAAAATATAACATTTATTGAAAAAAATATTTTTCAATCGCCCTTTGCCCTTTTGGCCCCAAATACTTCAGTGTGTTCAGTTTTAGGTCTTTTGGGTTTTGATTAATAACTCTGGATTGGTTTAGAATTCATGTGCCCTATTGGCAGTAGAAGGAGCTCATCAAGAGCTTTCATTTGATAATATAACCATAAAAATATGGTTTCTTCCGACCCTTAAATCAGTCTAGAAATCCAACACTGAAATAAATCCTTGAATATTTAGGGTCTAATAATGAAATGTCAGTTTGTTGGGATTTAGGTGGACGGCACCCAAGAGGGTTAGTTAGTTAAAGAGTTAACTAACTGCTTTTCTGCCTATATAGTTTGTTTTATTCTCAGGGATTAATTGAAGCCATTGCCATGCACAGACATATTTACATTTCAAATAAGTCTTTCATATCAGTAAAACATGTATTAGCCATTTAACATTGCAGTCGTCAGTCGTTGGACTTTACATCCAGTATACATGGTGATAATAGGAGCGGTGCATGATTATCTGACTACTGTCTTACTGTACCCAGTTTGTAGTTGTTCCAAAGTCAGTCAAATATACCTGCTAAATATTGCCTTCTGTTATGTAGTAATATTCATTGTATATTTATTAGTATTAGTATATATTTGTAAATAATATTTTTTTTTCTTTTGAAATATTGGGAATGAAATTGCGTTGCTCTTATTTAGACCTTTAAGTACATAGAGTGTCTCTTCAGTGCATACACAAACATCCATACTCACACACACACTGCTATGGGGTAGCTGACCTCTCCTAGCACCCAGCCATGTGCTTAAGAAGAACTTGTCTCCTGTCCAGTTTTTTCTATCAGCTCTCCCATCACACGCTGACACCACAGCAGCACTTCAAAGAGGCCTGCTTTTGATGCTAACCATCAATATGCATTTCATCCTGCACCACTTTCTCCTCAGCATTCCTCCTCTCTGTCTTCTCTGCGCAGTAATTGCCTTCAAAGCCAATTAGTGCAAATTATTTGCGACCGCGCTGGTGGTAAAAATCCAGTGCTCTTCAGCGGAGGTGTCCTGGAGGTCAGATGTATTAGCTCAGTGGTTCTCATTTTCTGTAAGCTCTTTCCGGTCTCTACTAGTACAAATATGCTATCAGCATAACCCGTGTCAACCTTCCTACATTAATCTCCAAATGCGGTGCAGGGGAGGTTTCTGTTAATGCATTATTAGAAGAGCAGCAGCTCACAATTTTTCAAGGCTCACGGGGCATGCTGCCCTAAACATGTGAGACTGGTAAGTATGTTTAGTTAATTTGTTGGGTTGTGTGTTGGTGGTTTGCATCCACAGCCTAAGCCAATGTTTGGCTAATGCTGCCTGGGCCATTTCACTGCGGTGCCTGCCTGCATTCCCCCTCGGAAAATACATGTTTTACTCTGTAAGCCAGATCAAAGCGTAGACGCCAGGATCAAAGACCAGCATCACGCCGCTTTGGTCACATCTGTGTTGTTTACATGAATGCTAAAGGCACTTATATCAAATATTACCAACTTTGAAAGATATATGTGTTGAATCATAGTATTTTGATGTCACTTTTGAAGTACATCAGTGCGTTTGGGGATAATTTTGAAAATCTCCCCGCAATTTCACAACAATTTTGTAAGCCTTAAACAAGATGGGAGGACTGAGCGCGGCCCCCTGTAGGTATGTCTCTGAAGAGCTTAGCCGGGCTCCCACCAGGACTTAACTCCACAGGATCAAACACTACCCATCAGTCCTTTACCATATAAGATGTAAAAAATAATGAAACAAAGTGGGGTGGGGGGTGGATACTGTACCTCTCTCAGACTGTTGTTTATCTGTTGACCTCAGATATTCTCTACTTGGTATTCTTCCCAGACGGAAGGCAGAGGAGGAGTGGTGGGTGGAGAGGGGGGACTAAAAAGCAAGGAGGGAGGAGGAGGAGAAGAAGGGGGTTCAATGACCTGTGAGCTGGCCTGCTGTTGGGCTAGGGGCTAAACACCCACCCGACCGTCGACACCCCCTTTACTTCTAACTGGATTATAGGCCTTGCCATTCCCCTTGCAAAGCAGCAGGCCAGGTCTCATCTCTGAAACAGCACTCATCCCTCCTTCTGTTGGAGGTCTCTTCACTCTTTCTCCGAGCTCCCCTCCGTCCCCTCCAGGTAGAGTGAGGGGGCACAGGGGTTTGAAAGTACACAACGCACCTACTCCCCTACACCCTCACCCCCAACCCTCCCTCTCTGCCAGCAGCTGACCCCTGACAGAGTGGTATGTGTTGGAGATAAGTTTTTCAGGACTCAGGAGGAATGTAAGGTTCAGTGGTTTGGGGTGATCTGCTGCATCTGGCTCTGTTTCACCACCGGGACTCACTGGTGGACCAAGACAGCTACCTATCTAGATATATACATGAGTGCACACACACACACATTCCTTACCACCTCTTGATTCCACAGCAACAAGAAACAGTGTCCTTGTTTAGTTTGTCAAGTCCCTCATTTAAAACGGCTAAACATTTCAGTGTAGTCGGAGAGCAGACAGCTTGTATAACATCCATATAACAGTCAGACATTGTGAAACAAAAAATCACATTACTGAGACAAAATTATACAAAGATGTAGAAAGTGTCATGTACATTACATGTGGCAAAATGTCCAATATATCATCATATTATTGGTATAACTCGCTTCCTATTCACCTACAAAAAATAACGTACTGTCAACAGAAACCGGTAAAAATTGCATTGTTGCAATAAAAAATGACCTCATGTTGAATTTGATTGTCATGTTGTTATTTTTGAATACAAGTGTAATATTAGTATATTAGCAAACAACGAATTTATCCATCCACCCAGTACTTCTATTCAGTGGGCTGTAGCAGGTAGCCAGTCTTTGTACAGGCATGATGGTACCAAAGCTGGCAGCCTCACTGTGATGACAAGGCTCCATAAAGCTGCACACAGTCACAGCATACGACTGTTTGCCAAAAAATAGTTCCAGCATGTAACTTCGCCTAAAACCACATATTGTCATTTTTACATTTTTGTTTGTGTACAGATTATTATTAAATGAGATACATTGTTAATCAGTGAGTTTTAGAGGTGTAGGTAGGTATATTTTTGAACTTTGGACAGAGTCAGGCTAGTGTTTCCCCCTGCTTCCA
This sequence comes from Siniperca chuatsi, assembly GCF_020085105.1. Classification (NCBI taxonomy): domain Eukaryota; kingdom Metazoa; phylum Chordata; class Actinopteri; order Centrarchiformes; family Sinipercidae; genus Siniperca; species Siniperca chuatsi. The sequence continues at coordinate 35,931,951 of NC_058042.1, forward strand.
ATCTTTATGCTAAGCTAGGCTAACCATGTCTTGACTACAGCTCTGTAATTGACACACAGGCATGAGATTGAAATAGATCTTCATATCTGATTCCTGGAAAGAACTATTGAACTATTCTTTTCACCAAAGGATGAGGTGAGTAATTGATAAAAAGGGGCAGCCATTGTTAGTACCTGTGCTACACTTGTAGCATATGACATGAAGCATAGCACCATAAAAATAATAAAGGGGTTAAAATATCCACAAGTGTATCAAGCCATTTAGAAAAGTTCTCAGTATTATCATCAATATTATCATGCACAACATGTTCAAAATCACCAGAATTTAAAGAATTTACATTTTAAGAAACACACTGTTTTGACACTTTAACAAATAAGAGGATTATTGGAGTCACTTAAATGTTATATTGAACCACTAGCTTAACATAAGAACCCTTCAGGTACCTTCCTTTACCAAAAGAATCAGTTTGCCCAAATTACACCTAAAATCCATTGTTTCTCCCTTACCTCTAGTATCTAGCCATGCAGATGAGTTTGGTTTTACTTGCCCAGGTTTTGAGATGTGATGAATTTTCATATGGACTTTGGCGAAAAGAAGTTAGAATGAAAACTGTTCACAGTGTGTTCTGTGGATTATCCAGACAAAACAAATCCTTTCACCTCCATTGTACTGGGGCGGAGGCAGAAATCTCAGAGACAGATATCTCAAAACATGGACAAATAAAACCATGAATAGATCCAGGTGAGAGGGGGTTTTTTTGTAAATCAGGACTAAAAACAAAGACAAACAACTGCAGTACGAACTTTTGCTGCGTTGCCTCCTCCCCGAGAAACTACGAGGAGAAATAAAACTGCATTCCCAAATGCAGAGAGAGGAAGGATAAAAGACACATAGACTGTACATCATATACTCTTACTCCCACTCCCAGCGCAGAAGAGGTGTGCAGCACAGCTCAGTTCATCAAGCAGGTCAGCGCTTCAAGGTCCTACACTGGCTGACTGACAGTTTGTTCTCACAGGGCTGAGTGGCCTGAGCATTTCATGTGTAAACCAGCACTGGTCTGGCTAGTTTCAGATGTCATGAAGAGGACCTGGCAGGCGGAGAGCAGCCACAGCAGATGCAGTCCGACACTCCCAGGCCCCGAAGCAAACGCACCAACACAAATGCCTGCTCAGGCAACCGGAAGAGGTGACAAAACACATCAGGTAACTTTGCTTTTCCGGATGGTTCCCACCCTCTCCTGTCACAGATGCGAGATGCCTTCACGTCAGATGTTAATGGTCATTGAAAGTGACAGGCACCTTTCCGAGGTAGGACATGAGCAGTGGGTGCATTTAACTGGTCTCAACTGGTGCAGCAGATGTCAACTGGTAGCTACCAGCCAGAGAAAAAAGAGCTGTAAATATTGATATTGTCTCATCCTCAGAGGTCATTAAAGCAATTAGGTGTTCATGTGTAAGAAGGACATATGTCAGGGGGAAAGGAGAGCATAATTAAGAAAGCAAAGCTCATTAGTGGCCCTGTTGATGTTGAATAACAGCTCAGGGTTTGATCGCTTCTCATTCTATTTAGTTGCATGCATTGGAAGGCAATTACAAAGTAGTAATGACTCTTATCAGGGCTAGCTGAGAAGACCAAAAATCAATATCACAATTAATCATTACATTTACCTCTGTAATATTAAATTAAACAATATATCTTATAATACACCTGTGGACAAGATTCTCTATCCTCCTACTGCAGCTCGTATTAAAGGAAAACTATATTCTATGATTCTATTCAATTCAATTTGATTTTATTTATATAGCGCCAATTCATAACAGAAGTTGCACTTTTCCTATAAAGCAGGTCTAGACTGTACTCTTTATAATATTACTTATAGAGACCCAACAAATCCCACCATGAGCAAGCACTTGGCGACAGTGGCAAGGAAAACTTCCTTCAAGAGGCAGAAACCTCGAGCAGAACCAGACTCAGGGTGGGCGGCCATCTGCCGAGTATACAGTAGCACAGCGCAAATTCCACATAGAATTTTAAAATAATAATAGTGTAATGGTAGTGGTAATATTAATATTAATAAAATAATAATAGGAATAATAATGATAGGTATAATAATGATAATAATAATAAGAGTAATAACAACAACTGTAGTAGCAGTTGTCGAGCAGGAACATGGGGGCAGCAGGTGGCCCACAACCACAGATCCAGACTCTGCAGCTCTGGAGGCAGAAATACCTGCTGAAAGCGACAGAAGGAGAGAGGAGAGAAACGAGAAATTATACGCTCATTTCTCCGCTCTGGTCAACAAGCGATCCTGCTCTTCTGCTCTTTTCTAATCCCAATAAAGAGCTGATCTTTATAATAACCTCATGAATTTAGAACTTAAAGATTTGCATGTGTTGCTGCGGCGCGTCACTTCTTCTGCAACAATGAAGCCAAAAGGATCGCCTTGTGTGATGACCTGAGGGGAGGGGCACACACACACACACACACACACCTCATCTCTCCCGCTCTCTCTTTAGAGAACTGACAAGTATGTGGAATAAATAGGCCTACATATTTAAAATATACAATCACAAACAGCAGTAATACTATTTCTACATTACGTTAGAAGTTATTACTATCAAGCAAATATGAAGTAAATAGTCTGTTACGCAACATCAGGTCAATATTTCAGTGCATTACAATTGTTTTGAACAAAATATCAAGTAAATAGCCTAAAAAAAAACTAAAACATATAAGGTCAAGAATGCTCAAAATACCAAACAAGCTGAGGTTATCATGGCTCATATTGTGAATGTGATGCCTCACGAGGCTCCATCATTAAAACATTGCATCTCCAATAACCTCAGTGCTAACAGTGTGAATTCAACTTTTTCGTTTGCATTATTTCATTTTCCTACACACCTGTCTACAAGGTTAATTAAGGTCTTAATTTGACCCATGACATACGCTGACTGACAGTGATTACAGTTACAGTTTGTACTTGAGACTGTACATGCGATTCATAATGTCAGTTTTGGCAAATTTTTGGTTTATTGACCAGCCCCATCTCATAGCAGAACTGACAAAAAGCTAGACCAGTAAAATACACATACATATATTCATAACTGCAGTGAAATTCAAGAGAGGGCTTAATTTTCTAAATCAATTCAGTCATCTGTCATTTTAGATCACATAATCAAATCTCCAAACAGCAGTGAGCATGTACAGCATAAAATAAAGAAATGGGGGATATTAGATGATAATTAGCCACAATTTTGCTCTCTCAGCAGATGTCCTTGAGTTTTCTACAGGGGGATTACATGCTGGAGCAGCGTGAGGGGATGGCAGGGTGGCATACCAAGACCAGTCATTAATCCTGTAGGGTTCTTGAAATTTCACATCACAGCCAGGGCCACGGCCGTCAGCGAATCCCCTCTGCTGTTGCAATTGGTGACATTACACTGAAATATTAAACTCTTGTACGCATCATGCTTTTTATGCACTGAAGCATATTTTGTGTAGTGCTTAGGAATATTAAAGCATAATTTATATTTCAGGAGTTTGACACCTTGACATTTTGGCACCTCTGTTTTGAATTTCAGCATGCGGTTTGACATGTTTGTATTAATAACATTGTGATCTCGGAGGGCCATGGCCTCAGGCTACTTGAACAAGACTACTAAAGAAAGGGATTTCAAAAGGAATTGTAGAGCAGCCTAGGGACTCGTCAAAATCAGCCCTGATACTGTTGCCCTGATAAAAATCCATTACCCACAAACGTGAGGGGGGATGGTGGTTTGTGTTTTTTGTGTGTGTGTGTGTGTGTGTGTGTGCGTATGTGAGAGAGAGACTGAGGCCTGTGATTTTTCTCAGGCAGTGCAGTATGTTAGAAAGACATTCAGTGTTTTATTGGGCCTTACTGGACTGTTTGTGGTGAATCGTGGCCTCGTGTGGTCTCCCCGCTGCATCATGATCACGCCTGATCTCCTAAACCAAATATCTATTTTTTTAATCCATGCTCTCTCTGCTCCATTCTAGACACATCTTCTGTATTGTTTTTCACACACTATTGTCATGAAGAAATCATGCTGCCACCTGCCCATTTGCACTATTGTGTATTGTATATGGTATGGTTTTAATGGCGTGCTGTGTTATGTGCATTGTATGTATCTTTGCTGAACCTTGGCAGAAGCCAAAGTCAAATTTCCACTGAGGTGGACCGTAAAGTCAATCTAATCTAATCAAATTTTCTGCAATAATAATAATAATAATAACAATACACATCACTTCTGGTGTTGGTTCATTTTCCTCTCTTCACCCATTCTCTCTATAGTCTGTCTGCGTCAGCTTCAATTTTGGCCTATTTCATCTTTGAGCAAAAATGATTTAATGTTTGGCTAAAACTCTAGTTGGGCAGCATAGTGAATAAGGTTTCACGCCTTCCTATGTAACAATATTGTAATGTCAATTTGTTAATTTGTTGTATATTATGTATCAGTCATCTTCCTTAGGCTGATGTTGCAGAATGTCTGAGATGGTCGAAGCTTTGAATCATAGTTTTCTTAAAGAAAATGACAAGTTGGGTTTCATAGCTCTGATCATTTGTTATGGTGTCATGTCGGTTATGATAACTTTGTTCTCACCAAAGTTATTATTGAGATCTTTGAACTCTCTTTGTCTTGCCTTGTTGGACCTATTTTTAAAGTCAGATCAGGTTGTAAACAAACAAACAGTTTAGCAGATTATCTACACCTATTTATTGTTAAGAGAACACACCTGTAATGTCGCAAATAATCTCTCATTTCACAGAAAAGTTGTGAGTGTGCACAACTACAATTACAAAAGAATGATAGGTCAAAGTTGATCCAGGAAGTCAGTCTGTGATTGTGGTAGTTTAAGGTTTTTCATTTCCTGTTTTATTTTGTAGTATTCTCCATCCTTTGTGTCTTGTGTTTTTACTTCCTGTCTTTGTTTTCCCTCCAGTTTTGATTGTTGGCCCTTCCTTGATTGTTTGCACCTGTGTCTCATTGTCTCACCTCCCCTAGGGTATTTAGTCCAGGTCTCTGTCTTTGTTCAGTGTTGGATCATTGTTGTTTCATATAGTGCTGTTCCTGCTGAGTGATTCTGGCCTAGAGTTTTTGTTCCTGTCTTGTGAGTGTTCCTGACCTTTGTGTTTGGTGCACTTTTTGTTGTACCTGGTTCCAGTGCCCAGTTCCCTGGCAGTTTTACTGTGAGTTCTGTTTTTTGGATTTTTTGTCTCCCTTGGACCTTGGCTGGATCCAGAATTTTGTAACTTGCCTGCTCCCTATTTGAACTGTTTTACCACCTTAGACTCACTTCCCTGCTTCCACCACTACCAGCCAGTAACCGATCTGCCTGTTTACCTGTCTACTTACCGGTCTGCCTGTACCTGCCTGTCACCCTTGTTCTGTCTTTCAAATAAGTTTGACTAACCTTGGGGGTTGTTTACTGTCTGATCATCTGACTACTCACATTTTAGCAACATTGCCTGGTTTCAGCAATTAACTTGATAAGCACAATATTATGAGCGACAGAACCACTGGCCAAAACTCAAGTAGTAACAAACTGTAGTTTTCCTGTAATTTTTTTTTTGTGCAATAACCCTTTCCATTTTCAGAGTTTCAAATGTGTCACCGTTTTCCCCCAGTGTATTACCAGTGTATCACCAACACTGGAGCCCTTCAGGGGACTGTCCTCTCTCCCTTCCTCTTCACCATCTACACCACGGACTTCAGCTACCATACAGAGTCCTGCCACCTTCAGAAGTTTTTTGATGACTCTGCTGTGGTGGGATTATTAACGGTGGTGAGGAGTCTGAGTACAGGGCTGTGGTGGGTAACTTTCTCATGGTGTGAGCAGAACCATCTGCAGCTCAATGCGACAAAGTCTAAGGAGCTGGTTGTGGATCTACGGAGGGCCAAGGCACCAGTGACCCCGGTTTCCATCCAGGGGGTCAGTGTGGACATTGTGGAGGACTACAAGAACCTGGGAGTACACTTGGATAATAAACTGGACTGGACCAAGAACACACAAGCTCTGTACAGGAAGGGCCAGAGCCGCCTCTATTTTCTGAGGAGGCTGAGGTCCTTCAACATCTGCCGGACAATGCTGACGATGTTTTATGAATCTGTGGTGGCCAGTGCTATCTTGTTGCATGCTGGGGCAGCAGGCTGAAGGTAGCGGACACTAACAGACTCAACAAACTGATCCGTAAGGCCAGTGACATTGTGGGGGTGGAGCTGGACTCTCTGGCGGTGGTGTCAGAGAGGAGGATGCTGGCCAAACTACTCGCCATCTTGGACAGTGTCTCCCACCCACTCCATGACGTGCTGGTCAAACAAAGGAGCACCTTCAGCGGAAGACTCATCCCACCAAAAAGCACCACAGAGCGCCACAGGAAGTCATTCCTGCCTGTGGCCATCAAACTCTTTAACTCCTCCCTCTAAGGGTTAGTCTGTATGACCCTAGGTCACTAAACTGGACATGAATAATTGTGCAATATTCTGTGTATTACTTTGTGCAATTTTTCCTATTTATGGATATTGATATTATTATATACCTCCATTACTGCTGTGCAATATCTTAATAATCTCTAAGCTACACTTAACTTGACAGTACTTGCATTCATCACAAATTTCATAGTAATCAATACAATAGTTTTTGAGCTATTTCAGTCTGGACCTAAGTGGTAGATCGACTGATACTGCCATGCCAAGAGCCACACTGCTAGTCTGGCTAAAAATGGGGGGTATCAAAAATGGGCTATGAGAGTCTACACCCCCAATTCCCCCTATACAGATATGAACACCCATAAAGATGAAAGTCAGCTCTTTAAGATCATTGTTGCATTTCAGATCGAATGCATTGAAGTACAAAAACAACACAATGAAAAACATATCCCTGTCCTAATACTTTCTAAATGTACAGGTTAGTTAACATTTGGGATATAGGGTGTGGCTCATCAGCGTTTTACTCAACCAGACAGATTGTTTCTGCCTTAGACAAATGTAAAACCTGTCTTCATTCAGTTATTAACTCAGATATTCTTTTACTTTACCATTATCTGGTTTAAGGCTGTCACAATATCAGATTTCCACTACACGATTATCATGGCCAAAAGAATTCACGAGTTAGCTAGCCAGTTACTGCGTTTTCTGCTTTTTTACATTTTATGGCGGGTGGCAACCAGCGCTACGGTGCATTACCGCCACCTACGATGACAAAGTGAGAACGGAAAGAAAAGAAAATGATTTAAGAGGCGCTGGATTCTATACATGATATTATAATATGTGCATTATTAACATGATATCAATATTTCATTTTTCACACAATTATCGTCAATACCGGTATATCGCAACACCCCTAATCTGCTTATTATCCAGTTACTGGCAGTGGGTATGTAGGCAGCACAGGTTCTGTAAAACAATTCGATCTGAAAGGTGAAACATAAGAATTAATATGCAGTTAGTACTAGACAGAGTGTAACACAACACACAGGAGCAGAGGGGAGTGCCAGTCAAACATTATTAGGTTATCGCCCTGCAGTTGTGGAGACATGCACTCTATACGTCAATTAAATATTACCAAATATGCCTCTGCCAGACACCTCTGGGGTGACATTTATCACCCAGACATGTGATACTTCCTCAGTCCAGCATTGCACATCTGTCTACTGTGTGTGTAAAGTAGACTGTACAATTAAAACAAGTGAAGCTTTTCCTGAAGAAAATGTGTGTTGATATAATTTTTGGGTGACTTTATAATCATAGGAACACTCATTGACCATATAGTTATACAATGGGAGTGAAAGTGGGCTAAAGCAATTCAGCATTAGGTTTTAATCCATATGTAACTCAAAAACTGAACATTTAATCAGTTAACAACAGTTAGTCAGTGTGAAATACTAACCATTTTCAAATTTGAAAGGTTGTATTGTATACAAGTGACTGAATGGGCCTCCATAGACTATGTGCATATCCACAGTATGCCATTATAATGAGCTTATTTCTGCTGCATGCAGGTGTTGTGTTATAAATACAATGGGACTGAATGGGCATCCATAGACTTGAATGCACTATATAACTCAAAATAACTTAAACTGTAAATGTCATCATAATGAGCTTATGTGCAGTTGATCAGTGTGTCATACTGGCACAGTAAACTGGACAGAATTTTTTGTGTTCAAGTAGGAACCCAAAACTTACTGTAAAAAACTGAATGAGAAAATACATTTCAGGGCCTTTTTTAACATTTTTAAATATTGGGGGGGCACATTTGTCTCAGTTTTGTCTGAGGGGGGCCCCACAGTGTCACAATGCTCACCTGCCCATATGTACATTTAAAGGGATATGCTGAATGCAACGAGATATCGTTCTAAAGCCATTTTAAGGTAATGGGGGAAAACGGCCACAGTCCTCGTTCTGTGCAAAAATGTATTTTGTATCTATTATTCTTATTGTCATTTTGATCATGTGTACTGCTGTCCTTCCAGACGTCTCCTTTCCCCTGCTGACTACCCTCTGAATGTGAAACCACAGCGGTCTCAGATAGTCATGACCATCTGCACTGTTCTCCATCGCTGCACAAAGTGGCCAGTTCCACCTGATTGTCTCGTGGTTATCTCGGTGTCAGCGCAGCACCAAATTGTTCATGCTTTACAAATCTCCCACATGAGACAATAAATGGTTTGACTGCGTAAAACATATATCAACTAACCAAACTATTCACCCACACGGTGAGTCACAGTGCTGGCCCTTAGGTCACTACTATTTGAAGTGCTGAACAAGATGATAAGATGTTCTAATGAAGTGCAGCTTTACATCTGACTCACAATAACATATTAACTCCCAATAAACCAAAAGTTTTTCCTCTGGAAAAGATTTACTTCCTCTCTTCTTGAGGCAGCACCTTTTAGCCACCTTTGACCCAGTCAGGCTGCTGCAGACGTCAAAATCCAGCCTTACGGTCAGGACACAGGCTCTGAATATTGAGAACATAGATTGGTTTAATTGAATTTCCAGTGTCCTCCAGTCCGAGTCACCAGAGTAGAGATAATTCCCTTATCCACATCAGTGCAGGCCCTCTGCTGGGCTCAGTGAAAGGGGCCGTGGACCTGCTGTTTGCTGGCAGGATCTGCCACAATCAATTACACAAGCCTTGTTAAATACCCCCGCGATTTCCTGACTCCACTCTACCCACTCTGACGGTGAACTAAGTTAAAGGAACCAAACTACAGCCACTGAGACAAATAACCCCAGATTATTGTCCGGCTACAGTGCAATTTGGTGTCTTAAGCTGGCTGAAGTAATGCCACGAGATGCTGGACTTGTGCTCGTTGATGTGGGCTATCCTGCAGCTAGCCGGGGGTCTGATGAGGAGGGCTGAGCATTGCCCCCACAGTAACCACCACATAGCTGTGTTGCCTCACCAGCTGGCTCTTGGGCTCCTTTCATCCTGCCCGCTCACCCAAGCATCCATTCTTGGCTCACATACTCACACACATAAATAGAGGCTTACACATGCAAGACATTATTGGAATACAGTCAAAATAACGGTAGTTTAATATTTCCTACCTTTGTTTTCCTCTCTTCTCCATTTAGTAATCTCTCCATTGAGTACACAAACCACTTGTTTGCCCCTCTGAATTCAGCTGACAATCACAAATGCAAAAAACACAGTTTTAAACAAACAAAATGTCAATATGTTCAGCTTTTCAACTACCAAATGTGTTTACTGCATCTGTTTATCGTAATGTTGTTGTTGCATTTTCATATTAGACCACTTAAGTGTAACGTTGGCGTTTTTAAAATGTTTTCCTTATTGCCAACAAATCCCCTTAATAGACCAAAACCAACTTAATAGTCCATCTCTCAATACTTTCTGACTTCCCTACCCCGTCTGTGGCACGTTCAAGCCCATCCTGCCAAAGATGTAAATCTTTAAAAACTTAAGACAAATTCAGCAAAGAAATGCAGTGCAAATACAAAAACACTAGCAAATACAGAAATTCAAGTCATTCAGAACAAAACAGAACTGAACTGCTGCATCAAAAAAGTTTCCATGGGAGATTAAATACTGATGAACATGCTAGTAATTATGAAAGTAACTTTCACAATGTTAAAACTCAAATAAATGTTGGCTCATGTTCCAACACAAAGCTGTGTCCTATTTCCATACTATATACTTTTTGTATACAGTATATACTATTCACTTATATTCATAGTACACTGTTTTTGCAGTTAGTATACAAAAATCATATTACATAAACATATTTAACTGTTTTATACTAACAGGAAATTATACAGTATTTCAAACTGCAACTTTAGAAGTTTTTCCAAAGATTTAAGTTATTTTTTGTTTTCAAAAGTGCTCCTGGAGTTATGATTTTTCCCAGATGTGGACAGCTCCTTTTCCTTTGTGCTGTGCCTTCTGGGGCAATAGTGTCCATCAGCACAGCACACTCAAAAACTGTTGTTGTTTTCTGACTGTTTTGATATAGTTCATTTTGTCACTCTTTCAGCATGAACACATAATTAAATGTGCTTAGCATTAGCATGCAATATGGATTTGGAACAGGGCTAAAATCCCATGGCTGCATGTTCATTAGTTTGTAGTGTCCCCTGAAGCTTCTGTATCAGTTAAGTGTTGTGTTGCGTACGACTTGCAATGTTTTCAATTCAATTTGATTTATATAGTACCAAATCCACTTTTCCTATAGAGCAGGTCTAGACCGTACTCTATATAACATCATTTACAGAGACCCAATAATTCCCACCATGAGCAAGCACTTGGCAACAGTGGCAAGGAAAAACGTCCTTTTAACAGGCAGAAACCTCGAGCTGAACGATGCTCTGGATGGGCGGCCATCCGCCTCGATTGGTTGGGTTGAGAGAGAGAGAGAGAGAGAGAGAGAGAGAGAGAGAGAGAGAGAGAGAGAGAGCAGGAGGAAACAGAACATGGAGTAGCACAATTCAAATTTCACATGCGATGTGAGGTAACAGTAATGGTAATGGTGTGGGAACATCAATATTAATCAAAATAATAATAGTGATAATACTGATATAAATAATAATAATAATAGTAATAATAATAAGACTAATAATAATATTTGTAGTAGCGCTTGTCGAGCAGGGGGGCAGTAGGTGGGTTGCAATCAATGATCCAGACAAACTGGTGGTGTTTCTTAATTTTGTATTTTATTTATTTGCTTGTTTTGTCCATTTGTATGTGTTTTCTTAAATTGTGGCGCATTACGCTCTCTCAAGCATTGTACAGTAGTGAGTATTTCTGGCAGCAGGACGGTGTATGCGGGACTGACTCAAACTACAGTGATGGTAATGAAGGAACATGTTACCTGTATTTAATTTTAAGTTTTAATGGCGCTCCATGGCTGAGAGGATTAAGATTAAACAATACTTGTTAGTAGGATCAGATTATTATTGGTTTTGGTCTTTTCATGGGATTTGTTTGACAATAAAGGATTCGAATTAAAAGGATTTTAAAGAATTAAAATATTTTAGATAATTTTAGAATAATTTCCACCATGTACTTTATTTTCAAGTTGTCTATAATAACTTGATTGAAAATCCATTTTACTCTGACTATTAGGAACTGATAACTTTTGAATTCCTTGGTATTTAGGTTTATAAGACAGTTTGTGGTTTTCTACACTTTGATTCAAGCCGCCTTTGATTTTAACTTGTCCTTAAATAGAGCTCTTAGAGTAAAACCTACCTAACAAAAAGAAATGGCAGTAATCGAATTCTTTGAGCTGTGGCTGTCAAATTATAAATGAAAGTTTTTTACATTTTCTAAGAGTTCACTGTTGAAAGCCAACTGTTCTGTGGTTATTTTACTGTATGTCAGTCAGTTCTTTCATGCAGACCAATAGAGGCTGTGTCCAAGATTTTAAAAGTGTCATCTCTTACAAAGTTTCTATGAAGCAGCGGCTCTCATTGGATATTCTATCGTCTCTGATGTGTAAGATGATTTTTCTCTTTTGTTGGCTGCTGTATAGAGACAGGTTTAAGTGCCTTGGTGGAACGCCAATTCACCCCCATGTTCAGCACTCTCCCATGGCCTCTTCTCCATTTCCAGTGCCCAGAAAAAAACATGTCATTGTGAACCCTGACCCCACCCTGATCCACATACACTCTCCATCAGGAAGCCAAACACATGCCTGAACAATTAACTCCTGCACTGCCATCAATTTAGCCCAGAGGAAGAAAAGATTGAGTCACCCAGGTTCAGGCAAAAAAGAAATGGTTAAAAACACGAGGATAAAAGGGTTTTCTTGAGAAAGAGAGAGAAAAAACATGTTTTTCAGTCCCTGCAAAGTAACTGTCACTGGAGTGACAAGGAGAAACTATTGAGAGCCTCCGTTCATTCAGCTGGTTTGTCTGAACTGTTCAACAATCAATTACAGGGAGTCATGAGGGTTGTGTTTATCTTGAGACCAGGCCGGCGATGAGCTGCCTTAAAAGCCATGGTGAATTTAAGAGGCAAGTATATCTGCTTCATGAACTTGTGATGTTGGGTCTCAGTATTGATTCCTGTTCACCGCAGATGTTGATGGTCAGCAGGAGGCTGATGACTTGTTTGTTCAAGTTACACTGAAGCAACTCCTGCTCTCTACTTGGATTAGAATGAAACATTCAGCTCATATTGGCCTTGTATTAAAACTAAGATATCAGCCAGTCATAGCCATCCATCTTGTGTGAAAGATATATATATATATATATATATATATATATATATATATATATATATATAGATATGTATTGATGCACCATCCCTGCTGTTGGCTGTAGGCCTGATCCCCATCAGCCAGATCATCACAAAGAGTGGCTACGGATAACGGTTCCAAAGTGGAGTCACCTCCTCTACATGGATGACATCAAGCTGTATGCTTGGAATGAGCGAAACTTCGACTCACTGATCCACACTACCAGGATCTACAGCAACGACATCGGAATGTCAATCAGACTGGACAAGTACGGTCGGATGGTATCAAAAAGAGGGAAAATTATCAGAACTGAGGGGGTTGAAGTACCAGAAGGCAACATTGCAGATGTTCAGGACAGCTACAAATACCTTGGGATCCCGCAGGCAAACGGAAACCATGAGGAGGCAGCAAGGAAGTCAGCCACAGAGTAAGGCAGGTCCTGAAAAGTCAGCTGAATGGGAAGAACAAGATCCGAGCCATCGACACATACGCCCTGCCAGTCATCAGATATAATAAACTGGCCAAAGGAGGAGATAGAGGCCACTGATATCAAGACAAGGAAGCTCCTCACAATGCATGGAGGGTTTCACCCCAAATCCAGCACCCTGAGACTGTACACTAAGCGGAAGCAGGGAGGCCGAGGACTAGTGAGTGTCAGAACCACTGTCCAGGATGAAACAACAAAGATCCAAGACTACATCAGAAAGATGGCCCCCAATGAAGAACGGCTAAGTGAATACCTCAGGCAGCAGAAACCCGAGGATGATGAGTAGGAGGAGGATTAACCTTCATGGGGAGACAAGCCCCTGCATGGCATGTACCACCTACAGATAGAAGAAGTGTATGATATCAAGAAATCCAATACCAGTGGCTGGAAAAGGCTGGACTAAAGGACAGCACAGAACACTAATCATGGCAGCACAAGAACAGGCACTCAGTAAATGACGAATAGAGGCTGGGGTCTGCCACACCAGACAGGACCCCAGGTTCAGACTGTGCAAAGATGCCCCTGAGACAGTTCAGCACATAACAGCAGGTGTAAGATGCAGGCAGGAACAGCGAACATGGAACGCCATCTCCAAGTGGCTGGTAGAGTGTACAGGAACATCTGCCATGAGTAGTTGGATCCTGTGGGACTTCCAGATCCAGACTGACAAACTGGTGATGGCTAACCAACCAGGCATCGTGTTGATCAACAAACAGCAGAAGGAGGCAGTGGTGATAGATGTAGCAATCCCAAGCAACAGCAACATCAAGAAGAAGGAACATGAGAAGCTTGAAAAATACCAAGGACTGAAAGAGGAGTTAGAAAAGATGTGGAGAGTAAAAGCAACAGTGGTGCCAGTGGTAACTGGGGGGGGGGGCACTGGGGGCTGTGACCTCCAAACCGGGAGAGTGGCTCCAGCAGATTCCAGGTACAACATCTGAAGTCTCTGTCCAGAAGAGTGCAGTCCTAGGAACAGCTAAGATACTGCACAGAACCCTCAAACTCCCAGGCCTCTGGTAGAGGACTCGAGCTTGAGGATGACACATACCACCCCACAGGGGCTGAGAGAGGGATTTTTTTTATATATATATAATGCATGATGTACATAATACAAGGTAATTGATCTCATTTTTATTGTGGAACTGATCAGTACTCAACACCCAGAGAAGGCATTGGAGGTTTAAGCTTATCCCCAAGGTTCAACCTTCTCTCATGGTGCCAGATCAACCAGTAGGAGTAACTAGTGAAGCAATAAAGATGAGACCCCTCACCGGCCTCCTACCCACAAACATGACTGTGTTTGTTGGAACCAGTGCTTGACTTGGGCTGATACTCACCATTATAAGAGGTACCCATACTTTTTATTGTGTACCTCTAATCCTAGTGAACAAAGGTACGTGCTAAAAACGTATCCAAGCCAAAACATAAACAGTGCTAAATATGTCCTTGTTGAAATTAATTCAGAGTGCCAAACGAAAACAGAAAAATCTGACTCCAGGACAACTCCACCAACTGATGAAAGATCTTCATTGAATTCAGCTGCTGCACCTTCCCTGCTGCCAGCTTCACTTGCTAATTACAGTACTAGTGGTGGTAATATGACCATTTTTGAATTTATGCTTTGAATCTAATTATTTAGATTTTTTTTATGTGTTTGATACAAGGCAGTCATTGGTCTCTGACTGTGTATGTATCGTACAGTATGAACAACAACATGGTACCACTGAAGAATAAGCTGCAGATAATTCAAATGTGATTTAGATTACAGGGAACATCATGTCTGGATACATTTCAATAATATTCAATTAATCAATATTACATTAATGGCAGAACTGGCACTAATCATTTGACTCACGTATACATCATATGATTTATGCTCGCCATGGTGAGGCATAGTATGTATGAATAGTATTTTATTAAGCTAATCATATAGTGCTAACAGCCTAAGTGACATTGTCAGTAGTTTTGCTGCAATGCATGCATGCAAGAACACATGCACTCCTAAACAAAGTTAAATTCTACTAAATTTAAGACATTTCTGTGCATTATAATAACATCATGGGCTGGATGGTGGCAATATTTCCAACAGAGTAATAAGTCATATGGGTACAGGGAAATTAGCATAAAGCTGAGACCCTCCCATTGACATCCAGCAAAAATTGAGTAGGTCTGCATATTTGAAAGAGCCCATAGCGTCACTAGTGTAGCCATAGACTTTTATTTTTGTATGGCTAATAGTGATACTAACCATATTGGTCCTGCTGATACAGGCTGTACGTACAGCCCACAGCTTCTCCACCTCCTCTGTTTGTCTCTCTTTCACATGCTTTTTGTTTCTTCTCCCCCCACACCTGTCAATTAATGCCAACCAGGCCAACGGTGGGCTGATGTGGTGGGAGGGTTTGGGACTGGGACCACCTGGCTACCGCTCACAGCTGGCCTCTTCTCCCTACCTGTCAGGAGCAGGCCTCTCACAACACCCTGTGTTGTACACCACAGAGGAGCTAAAAGGCTACACTGGCAAACCTGTGTCCCCTATGGTTTATTAATGCCGGCACACACTTTCACTTTTTATTCTGTCCTGCAAACCACTTTTATTGGAGGACGTTTTTGAGACGTGCCAGATCATCAGGGCCAGTTATCTTTTCAAAGGTGATTGATTTAAGTTGGGACTTGAAGGTTAGTGTTAGTTACAATTAGGTGTAGTTGTTTGTCAAGGTTAATTAACGACTGCAGTGTCTGTTTTTAATTTAGTAACTTTCCAAATTTCCACTCAGTAAACACGTCATAATTAGGCCGAGCTCGAAATTATGATCAGTTAGTGCAGCCAGCTCCAGGACCCCAGGAATTTCATTCCACACAGACAAGCAAGACAGCATCAGGATGACAATCTGAACATCTTAACAGTAGATGTGTGGGTTATTTGTCTGCAATTTAATGCACGGAGACATGCTCTGTAATATGTACAGTAATCAGTAATCTTGTGGGGCCACTGCAGATGGGTGGCTACAACTGCTGACAAATGTACACCCACAGGCTTTCATTCCATGGCCCAGCCCTAACTTCCTCAAGTCTGTGCACTTTTAACGTCAGGACTGACAAAATAAATGAAGAAAAACATTGCTTTCAAGCAAAGTGAGACATTTATTAATAATAGTAAATGTCACTCAGTTTAGTTCAGTTCAAAATGAGTTCATCAGATTTACTGTAGCTGTATTGCTGCAGCTACTAGAGGTCACATACTGTATGGCCGCCAGTAGCCCATTACTGAATTTCACCATCAGTTCAATGATGTCTGCCAGAGCTAAAGTGTGTTCTGCCTTTCTTTTCCCTTGAAGGAATTAACACACGTCCAAAAACGTAACAGCCATCTGCAAATATCTGCAAATCTATCTATCTCTATCTCAAACTTGGTTTACCATATTGATTTAAGCCAAAGCCCACTGTGGTTGTCCACAGATGTAAATACATACCTCTGTATTATAGGATGATTACATAAGACTAGCTAATCCAGGATAACAATCACTGATCCACTCCCTTAAAATCAACATTCAGACATTTTCTGTCTTATTCTGTCTGGATAGGTCTTTGTTACCCAACAAAGCTAGATTTGCCAAAACATAATCTTTACATTTATATATTTATGTAGTTCCTGGTGCAAGACAGAGCGCATGTGCACAAATCAAACACTATTTACAGAATGCATTTTCTTTAAAGGATAAATCTGGTGATAGTCTGGTGATATTTTATGTTCCTTCATGACCATGAATACATACACTGTAGTTTACTTTGAATCAATAGCAAGGTTTCCATCCAAATGTAGCACAAATTTTAATACATTTCCAGGAAATCGGCATCTACTACCGTGTTTCCATCTACTACCGTTATGAAAAACCATGTGGAAAATATAGAATAGAAATATGGAATTTATGTTTGTTTCACGCGTTGATTTGAGGAACGTTACAGTCTCGTCATCACTTCACACAGATCTGATGTTTCTTCTGCTGCTATTTTTTTCAGTGGAGCGGAAGATTCATTGAACATTTAAGTCACATGCTATGCATGTCATGATTTATTCGCTAAGTCTGTTTCCATTGCACTTTGTCGCATTTTGCTTTCATTGATGTACTAACCTTTTCACCTCAGCCAAGTGTAAAAACCTTTTTGTGGTATTTTTTGTTTTTCACATTTTTGGCGTTTGCACGTGCGCAAATTGAAAATGTGTATAAAAGGCTAGTACATGAATACCAGAGGGAGGCACAATACAAATACCATCTAGAATTTTTTTTAAATTAGGTGGTAAGAGACGGACTGTCACCTTGTTGGTTTTAGTCATAAGATTTCTTGATAAGAAGAAAAATACAGAATAATGGCAGCTTTATAACAGCAATAAAGCATTTTTAATGCCAGAATGGTGTAATAATATGCAGTATCACAAAGTACAATCACATCCTGACCACAGGTATCCAAGTTAATGGGCAGACAGAAGGACAGTTTAAAGGTTAAAATTAGGCACATAGTGGTCAGGATCACAGTTAGGGTTCGGAGTTTGAACATAGTCAGTGGAAGGTTTTCTTGAGGATAGAAGTGTGTGGTATGTACATGTATGTGTGTGTATGTATGTGTAAGGGAGAAAGAGAGAAACAGAAGCAGTCCTGTCACAGTGCCTCACAGCCGCCTCACCATCACCCAGGAGTCTTATCTGCAACCGTCCATTTTAGAACTCAAGATCCTTCTAGAAATTGCGCCTGATCTCTGTGTTAAATAATGCATCACCAATTTTTTTGTAATGTAAAAAAGCTGGCTTTTAGCAGTGTTAGTGGGACAGTAATGCCACCTGACAATTGCTCCCCTACGTCTTGACTGTGGCCTGCAGGAAAAGAGTCAGACTCCTTGTGATTGACAAGGACAAAAAGAGTAGTCCCACTTCTGTTTTTGAATTGTCAACAGTAGCCATGGGATTTGAGAGTGGAGGATGAAACCGTGACTTTGACTACAAGAAGTAAAGGACTTGAGCATGACAAGTGTGATTACAATATCCGGGAAAGTCATTTAGGGCGCCTAGGTAAGAGACAGTCTCAACAGGACATTCAATTATTTATAACATTTGGGAGAGTGGGTACTTTCAAGGCCAAACAGCTTACAGCCGCTTCTAGGAAGGTGTATTCTCAGATACTTCAGTATCACCAACTCCACTATTTACATTTACAATAAAACTATTTCATGTAAATGGTATGCCAACCAACTCCAGCTATTTGAAGTTGGCCTGTCATGACACTGACAGACCACCGTGTTGATGAAGCTTTTGTCGTAGAGGTAATTAATCAATAAAAATTAAGCCGTGATACAGGCTTAATAGGAAACCTGTGTCAGCTGATCAGTAGCAGGTAGAGTTACTATATTTTTGTTTTATGTTAGCTTTGAAATCCATCACATTGGGGGTTTAATGCGATAGCTGCTGGGGAGGGGAATACGTAACCTGCTGCTTCAGTCCCCTTCCCCAGTCCTACGCCCCTGCCCACACACGCATACATACTGTAAGTAAATGTTTTTATTATTAAATGGCATTGTAAAAGCATACATATGAGCATGCATATTTTAGTTTTCCACATAATGTCAAAGAAATAGCAGGAAAGGCAGAACAGTAGTCTCACTTAAGAAACTAGAAGTGTGAGCTCCATATAAACTGAAAGTCCTGAAGAAAAAGAAAATAGATTCTGTCTAATTATAGATGGTGTGTCATGCCTTAATGCCTCCAGATAGTCTGTTTTTGCTTTGAATTTTGCCTACCTTATGTCTGCCGAGAGGTGCAGCATGTAGATAATTTGCTCTGACACCCATAGGAATCAAAAACACACCAAGCCTTCCTCCCTGGATTTTCACAATGTGTTAGCCCATACTGTACTGTAGATCAGGTCTGTACCAGAGAACAGCAAAAACCCAGAAATCATAGTCCAACCATGGAGAAGAAGAGTCTGTGTTTCATTACCATACAAAAGGTAGTTTATGGGCACATTTTTTAGCGTGGCTCTTGGTTGGTCAGTCTACCTTTTTGGTCCAGAGGAGTGAAATATCTCAGAACTATTGTGTAGTTTGCCAAGAAATTCTGTACAGACATTTAAGGTCTCCAGATTACTGACTGTTACCATTCCAGTGAAATATCTCAGGATCTACAATACAGAGCGCCACAAAAGTTTGCACATGGATTCGAGAAGATGTAACGTAATAACTTTAGTAACTTCCTCTGACTTTTCATGAGGTCAAAGTTTAATTTGCTTCAGTCTATGACCAAGTACCTGCAAAATTATTCCCATTCCCATAAGCCTCAGCTGTACTTTGAGGTACTTTTACTTTAATTATTAATGCTACTTTATACTACCAGATACTTTTATGTTATATGAAGCATTATTATAACAAGTCTTCCAAATTAAACAACAAAATTGTCGTCATCTGTCCATGCTCTCTAGAACAGAAATAGAAGCATTGTGACTCTTGTGACGTTGTTATAGAGCCAACAAAATGTTGATGAGAGCCCAGAAGGGAACCCCACCACCTTACCCATCTCTGCTCCTTCCACACCTGCCAGAGGAGTGTGGCCCTGCTGGAGCTGGACTTGGCTGAATTCAAAGAGCTGACCCAGGCCAGGCTGTCTGACCCCCAGACAACACTCTGCAGCAGCTTAAAGAGGAGCTCCAGCAGCTCAAGAGAGCCAACCAGGCCTTGGCATCTGACCTCAGAGGAAGTCTAGAGGCGCTCAAACAAGAGAACAGTGTACTCAGCTCAGTTAGCCAAAGTGAGTGCTGAGAATAGAGAAAGGAGCTTCACCAGGCAAGTCCAACACCTGACAGACCAACTTTTATCAGTCCCCACAATGGCAAGCACAGAGACACAGACTCTCCCTGCCAGTGTCTCAAACCCCCGCCTTGTCTCTGTCCCACCCTCTCTACTCTGCCTAACAACACCCTGGCACCAGCTGCCAACACCCAGTTCTGCCCATCCCAGCTTCTCTCCTCTCAGCCTGAAGAGGAAGCCCCACAAGTAGTCCTGCTGGCTGACTCTAAGGGAGCAGAGATATGCAGCAGCACCTGCCCCTTGCCCCCTTCCCCACCAACTACACCAGAGCCATACTGCAGAAGCTCCCAGCTTCTGTTAAGATAAGAAACATACTCAGAACACCTTCTCACTTCAGAAACAGAACAATAGCAATAGTAGTAGTTAATACAATGATAATATTAGTGAAAATAGTACATGCCTCCATGTAATCCATGAAAAATTATTATTCAGTACTGTAAATGTATAAATAGCCAGTAGCCGGTGCTGACCGACCAGAGGTAGCTCCTGTTAGCTGTCCCCCGGCTGCTTGGGAGCTGCAGGGAGGCTGGGTGACTGTCCGAAGGAAGCATAGCCCTAAGCAGAAGCCCACGGTTCACCAATTCAATTCAGTTTCATTTATATAGCACCAATTCATAGCAGAAGTTATCTCATTGCACTTTTCCTATAGAGCAGGTCTAGACCGAACTCAAACATTGGCATTAATTGGCATTAAAGGAACCACACTAAGCTGGTTTAAATCCTATCTATTAGATCGATCTCAGTGTGTATATGTGAACAGTGAGTCCTCCATGCACGCCAAAGTTAGTCACAGAGATCCACAAGGTTCTATGCAATTCTATTCACCTTATATATGCTTCCTTTCATTGTTATGCGGATGACACCCTATTATATCTATCGATCAAACCATTTTTCCAATATTAGCTTCTCTGTACTGGCTCCCTGTAAAATCCAGAATAGAATTTAAAATCCTTCTCCTCACCTATAAAGCTCTTAATGGTCAGGCACCATCATATCTTAAAGAACTCATAATACCTTATTACCCCACTAGAACACTGTGCTCCCAGAATGCAGGCTTACTTGTGGTTCCTAGAGTCTCCAAAAGTAGAATAGGTGCCAGAGCCAGAACCTCTCTCGCTCTCTCAACCCAACACGGCAGCGGTGGATGCCACCCACCATTGAGTCTGGTTTGCCCCAGGTTTTTGTTTTTCCTTGCCACTGTCGCCAAGTGCTTGCTCATGGTGAGAATTGTTGGGTCTCTGTAAATAATATTATAAAGAGTACGGTCTAGACCTGCTCTTTAGGAAAAGTGCAATGAGATAACTTCTGTTATGAATTGGCGCTATATAAATAAAAATTAATTGAATTGAATAAGTGTACGTGTTTTTATATTTTATATTTATTTCACTATGCAGGTTAATTTTGATTGTTTTAATGCGTTCAGTTCATATAAGCTGCTGGAATATTCAGGGTCTCCACTCCTCAACCTTTGAGCTGAACTATGGAAAACCTGAAATCATGAAATGAATCATTAAAGATGTTGATGTAATTGTGTTAACAGAAACATGGTGTCAAAAACTGTTCACTCACTGTCCTCCAGGATATGATGAAGTCATGGTGCCCTCTATAAAAAAAAGGAGACCTTTGCCGTCAGATCTCACCAGTTAAACAGGGTAAATCACACATTTGGTCGAGATTAGATCAAAGCCTGGGCATAACTGATAGAGACCTATATCTCTCTGCTATTTATATATCCCCAGTAGATTCTCCTTATTTTGAAGAAGACATTTTTGAAACTCTCCACTCAGAAATCCCCTATTTCCAGACCCATGAAACATGCTACTAACTGGAGATCTGAACTGGACGAACAGGAATTGAACCTGATGTCATCGACCCACAGGGCAACAACAAATGTGTTTGGTCAGTTTCCCCTGTTTACCACACCAACCATCACCCATCAGAACAACCTTGACTCTGAAATAAATCAAAGTGGCAGGGAGGTAGTGCATCTCTGACGGGCCTATACATAGTTAACAGTAGGTTCAAACTTTTTTGGGAGATTCACATACTCTTCAGCTCTTGGGTCTAGTGTAGTAGACTATGCAATTACTGACATGGACCCCTCCACTATCAGTGCATTCACTGTCAGCAATCCCCCCTTTCAGACCACAACCAAACAAATGTGTTCTTTAAACTCGCAGGTCAAATGAGTGACACAAAAAGGGAACCCAGTAAGCTGTATAAATTAAATCCGACATACAGATGGGCCACAGACAGTGGAGACAAATTCATCATGGCCTTGAACTCACCTGATCTGATGAATGACATATCAGTATACGACCAAAATCAATATGTATCAATATTAGGAACAAAAAACTAAATTATACCCTCATGAAACTTGAAGATATTGAGAACTCCAATAATCAGAATCAATTCTGGAATATGTGGAACAACATCAACACAAAGCAACCACAAACACTACTCTTCCAAAATCGTGACATCTGGAGAGCACATTTTGAAAATCTGTACAAATACATACCAATAAATCAAACTAATTCAGATCAATGTATTATAAAAAATAAAAACTCCAAACATAAGAAACAAATAATATGCAGGGTGCAGTGTTGAAGCTGTTCAAAATTGTATTTCAGTCAGGATGTTTTCCTGACATCTGGTGCAACCTGCTAATTTCCCCCATTCATAAGAGTGGGGAAAAATGAGACCCTAGTAACTTTGGCATCTGGGTAAGCATGTTACAGACAGATCAACCGGAGACAACGGTGAAGAGACTGAGAGAGTTTATTGACACACAAAGGTAATATGAATGGATGAGAGGGGTTAGTGATACCGTCCCTTATTTAGATGATGGCAGAAGAGTTCTGGAGTTGAACAGAGGAACACGGGAACGGGAACCAGAGCGACACACACGGGAGACTGGAGACACACAGGAGCCAGAGCTGGAGCGACACACTCGGGGAACTGGAGATTACTGGAATCGGGACGAAGAGTCGTGGGTGAGTCCGTGGAGTATTGGAGGCAGAGGTAGAAGTACTGTCCTTCATACTAACGTGACCGGACACAGACTGTGGTGAGGAGTAGAGTGGCTGATTACGTTCAGGTGTGTGATGGGTGACAGGTGCAAGGAATCAGTGCTCAGGTGGAGGAATGCGGTGTGTGTGGTGTGGTGGAGCCTGGCGTGTCTGTGACAAAGCAGTTGTCTGGGTAAATTATTCTGCAGTATTCTAAATAAAAGAATACTAGATTTCCGTGACCAACACTCCATCTTGAGTAAAAACCAAATTGGCTTCCTCCCAAAACGCCGCACCACCAACCATATATATACCCTTCTCACTTTAACTAACAAACATGTACACCAAACAAAAAATGGTAAGATATTCACTTGTTTTATTGATTTCAAAAAAGCTTTCAACTCTATTTGGCATGAAGGGCTCAATTACAGACTTCTATATTGTGGTATAGGGGGCAAAATGTATGATCTGGTTAAGTCAATGTATACGGAAAATAGGTGTGCCATTAAAATTGGAGACAAACAAACTGAATTCTTCACCCAAAGAAGAGGTGTTCGTCAGAGCTGCAGTTTCTGACTTATTTAATGTGTATATAAATGAACTTGCTGTACAGTTGGATCAGTGTGCTGCTCCTGGCCTCTCCCTCCCAGATAGAGAGGTGAAGTCTCTGTTTTACGCTGATGACCTTGTTCTACTGTCTCCTACTGAACAAGGACTACAGCAACAGCTGGACATAGTAGAAAAGTACTGATACCCCAGATGTCAGGAGAACAAATACCAGTTTACCATAAATAATCATATCATTGAATACAGTATGAGTTGCTCATTGAGTCCACTCAGTCATCAGAGCTATACCTGTTGGGACAAACATCCAACAGAATCTTTACATGCACAATTCTGCAGATACATTTTATATGTACACAGAAAAACACCAACAAAAAGAGAGCGCTCACATTTTTTAATCACCTTAAATCCAGCCCCCTAGACACCCTCCATCCCAAAGCCCTCCAAACCCAAGAACTGAGCCCAGAAAAGAGTCCCCTATGTCAGTTGGTGCTGAGACTAACTCAGACACACTCTGATCAGTCTCACAACAACACTGCTTTCCAAACACCAATCAGAGGAAACCAAATTATAACGCAAAGAAACCTATTTGGAACATTGGAAAGAAGAAGCTAAAAGCCAGAGCAGATCAGAATGTTATCTGGCCCTAAAAAGAGATGATGAATCAGCAGAATATCTCTCTGCTGTCAGAGACAGAAAGCAGAGACAGATCCTGACCAAGTACAGCCTCAGTGACCACAAACTGGCATCGAAACAGGAAGACACAAACAATCCTGGCAGCCGAAAGAAAACAGAATATGTGCTCACTGTTGGACAGGTGAGCTGAGACAGAGATGCACTTCCTCCTACAATGTACAACATTCAATGAATTAAGGAACGTTTACTTTAACAAGTTCTACTCTGTAATCTCAGATTTCAAAGAGCTAAATGAGCTCTCAAAATTAAAAATACTCCGAGGAGAAGGAGGCAGGGCAGATCCTGCTGCCCAGTATGTATCAACATGCCACAACCTGAGGGACAGTGAGTGACCTACACACACACACACTTACATTATTTATTTTTTATGTTGCAGTGTTTATATAGTTATCACTTATTTGTATTTGTATTTTTAACTGCAAGTCTACATGTGTTATTATTTTATTACTATCTTATTTTACTTATCTGTATATATATAGCACAATTCTTCTGTTTATGTATATGTTTTTATTTCACACTTACTTTAGCAATGCACATTTCTGTTTCCCATGCCAATAAAGCCCCATCGAATTGAACTGAATTGAAACAAGGTAGTTAATTTAATCCAAACCATAGCCTTTCCCTGACCCTAACCAAGTCGTTTTTAACCATAGCACTGTCAGAACAGAAAACAAATTTATTTTTGGACAGTGATTTGTAACGGTTTTGGAAGGCACTGACAAACGATGTCATCCTGCTGATATTGACATCAGCTAATACCGGTATGTGTCATTCTGAAGGGGAATTACAAACAATGTATTTTGTCACTGAAGTTGGATGACTTGTGCGTAACATGTATGAAAGCAGCCCAGTTTCGGGTATTTAGCAGGACTTTTTGAAAATCCGATTGGTGGAATACTTAATTTCTGGAGATGCCTTTAATATGAGATAAGACAAGGCATCCGGTGGCCTAGTGGTTAAGATGCATACTATATGACCGCTATGTCCCTGGCTTTGATTCAAATAAAGGCTATAAATGCAAACAATGTATGATCATACTTACCAATATTTATCCTAATGTATTTCTCTTATTTGTATGAGACGGGTCTTGTGTAACTGCTGCAAAACACAAATGCTCATTAGGACAACACAGATCAAGCTCATGTAGGACTCACCATGATGAGACTCTCAGTGCCTCCACGGACACATGCAGGCCTGGACTGGCCATCAGGAGCACTGGGAGAATTCCTGGTGGCTCGGTCGGCTGATTGGCTCGGAGTGTCAGGCCAGTGTTAAAAATGCAAAATATAATGTGTAAACAAAAGCAAAAACAACACGGGGCAGAGGCGGCATGGAGATAATATTTTTTTAAAAATTAGACCTGTGTATTCTTTTCTACGGAGCCCCTGAAAGGTCACGGTGGGATTTTTTTTTCTGAAATTCTTTTACGTTACCTCGCAATACATTTTGCATTCCCTCTGATCCACAGAGAAAAGCTGATGATATGGTATTGTGTATTATGTAGTAGACCGTC
The DNA here is from genome assembly GCF_020085105.1 of Siniperca chuatsi. Classification (NCBI taxonomy): domain Eukaryota; kingdom Metazoa; phylum Chordata; class Actinopteri; order Centrarchiformes; family Sinipercidae; genus Siniperca; species Siniperca chuatsi. Next base: position 35,957,801 of record NC_058042.1, read on the forward strand.
GCTGGTTGAGTGGACGCACCCTCAGCTGTGGCTGCTGAGGCCCAAGTTTGTATGATGGCAGCTAGATGGATAGCTAGTGGAGCTAGTTCAGCCAGCTCTCTCAGCGCCCGCTGCAGAGACTGACTGAGACAGACTGTAGCTGTGATTATGACTGTAGCCACGGCTGTGGTTTGGTTGTTATGATTCTGGCTGTGACACATTAGTTTATAATGGCTGTATCACTAACTACATGCAGGGGTTGTGTGTGTGCAGTGAATTGACGTGGTTGTGTTGGCTGAGTGTTGCAGGGAAGCTACTATATTCATGAACTCCTGTGGTTTATTGGTAACACATCTGTCATATCTCATAGAAGCACCACGGGTTCAAATGGTATGTAGTTTAACGATGCTTTCTTGGCTTATGTTAATAGGTGTAGTACAGTACAGCCACAGCTTCAACCAGCACAGCCAGGCAGAGCAGCTGCCTGTTGGAGCTCGGCCTTCTGAAAGGATTAATAAGCAATAAATTCATCATGTAAAGTGACACATAATCACCTTTCTGTAGTATCTGCAGTGCGTTTCCCTAAGCTGACGGTTTATTGGATAACTGGACAGACACACTAACTGTTCCGGTGGATCGGGGGGAACGCAAAACTTAATGCAAGGTCATGCAAAAGTAGTTCCGAAAAACATTCAGATGAGTCTTCTGTACTTTTCTGTCAGGTGGAAGTACCTGCAGTTACTCAGAGCTGCACGATGATCAGCATAAGTCCAGTCAAGCTCCGAGGAAATGCCGGTGCAAAACACACACCCCAAAAGTGTACGAAAATTCTATATATGAATTTATTGCTGTAGTCTGTATGGAAGAGCAATTGACTAACTCTTGAAACTGAAGATAATTGGCTGTTTGAAGTAGTTCGAGGTGTGTAGTAATAAGACTAAAAGATGTGCTACTGGCAATGAAAAAAATCTTTCAACAAAACAGTTACAGTATACATGGTCTGTTGTGAATGTGTGGAAATTGGTCTGGGCTGACCAATTTCCCAGCCTGAATTATTATCCCAGTCTGGCCTCGGACACATGACTCTTCTGTCCCTCGCGCACACACACACACACACACACACACACACACTGTATGCTCAGTGGGCTGTAAATCCAGTGCGAGCGGATGTGAACAGTATGACTGGTGCAGTCACACACTTTTGCAACGAGCAGCATCGTGGACAGACATCCATGCCAGATGCCGTGTGTGCCCTGGGCTCAGAGGCGTCACTACGAGGAGGGAAAGCCAGTACGGGGAAATAAGCACCTGTCATGTGCCAACTGAAGTGTTAAGTGCACAAATTGTGGAGGCGAGGGTGATGTTTCCGCAGGGGTGACAGCTCGGGGTCTGGGTGCCATGTCAGGCCCTGGCATATCATGCGGAGCCCCCCCTCCCCTCCAGCCCACCCCCGGCCCAACCACTTGCCGAGGGGCACAATGGCAACTATTATTTACTAGATGTCTGCCTCATTTCCTCATATTCATCCTGGCTGGCCATCACAAGGCCACAGGGGGTGTGTTGCCCCCCCTTGTGTCATCGCTGAGGGGCGGCAGTGGCAAAACAATCTCTGGCGAGCATTTAGATCGTTTATTCAGAGCGCCGGGTATCAGCCGCAAACCAAATTGTCCACATTTGTGAGCCGGGGTCCTCTCCTCGCGCCTCTCCCTTCAGGTTGGGCATGAATGCGAGCCGTGGAAGGTGCATCAGGCTGGGTGTCAGAGGGCCTCTTCACAAACTAACACTAATGCCACACGAAGGTCTTTCTGTGAACAGTGTGAAAGTGCGAAATGTATGATAAATTGAGCGCGCCAGGGGGGCTTTATGGCTGTGAATTGCAGTGGCTGGTCGTAGGCATTGTTATGACTATGGCTATTTAGGATCATGGGAGTTGACAGTGCACTACTGGCAGCCATAGAAGCCAGATTTATCAGGGTTTTGTGCACCAATGAACAGCAGTCACAGTGAGAGAGAAGAACACAAAGTTTTAAAACATTTCTGAATTTAACAACTTCAAGGACATGATAAACACCAGTGACCCAGGCTAATGCTATTAGCGAAAAAGCTTCATCCAACAAGATGACAGCACCTTAGAAATGCCTCTTTTCATCTGACCACCTGTTGTCAAGGTGTTAGCAGCTGAGAGGTGTGAATAAAGGAATAAGTGGGTGTATTCAGAGACAAATAGCTGGAGAGATAGATAGAAGGCAGGTAATCGTTTTGGGCTAATGGTTTCCTAATGTTAAAACAGACACTGTACTGTACATGACACTGGCTCAGCAGTCCACAAACATCTGCAGGAGACAGATGAGAACCATGTGAGCCAGTGCAGGACAGCAGTATGTCCTTGTCTTTGCTGCCACCCACAGTACAATCTCCACCCGGGCTCAGAGCTGCTGCAGCACACACACAGCACGATGTGAAATGTAATCATGCCTGGTCGCTATAAAGACATGACATAGAATGTTTTTTAGTATTTAGTGCTTCTTCATACATGATACTCAAATTACACATTGCTTAAGCGTAGCATAAATGATACTTTACATCTTTCTTCTTGCTACACGTGTGAGGTAGATGGCTGTTTCTTGCTGCCATCTGCTGGAAGACTTTATGAAACACGGTCCTCTCACATCCGAAGAACAGCTGTAGCCGTGATTTCCCAAATACTGAGGTCAAATAAAAATACTGAGAAATGAATCAATAACCACAAATGAATTGATAAAAATAAAACAAAATTGATTAACTAATTAATACAATAAAAATAAAATAAAATAAATAAAACAAAATTAAATTAATAAAATTAATACAATACAAATATATAACTCCCAGAATGACTGAGAGATATTTTAATACATTGGCTAACACCACATAGTGCGTGTTTCAATGATTGTTTATGCTGTTAAAGGGTTGTTTATACCAGTCATTTCTGTACACACAGCTCAGACCACCATTTCTGTTCAGAGGGGTTTTCTTTTAGTAACACAGAGAAGAGTTCCCGGTCCATTTTTCAAAAGAAAACCCCTCTTTGAACAGAAATGGTGGTCTGAGATTCAATCTGCCCAAAGTTTACCACAGTGTATTGGCACCTTGGTCACGCCAATCACATGCTAATCAGGTACTTAACAGTGATGAGGGAGGTGCAGCCAGAAAACAATAGGCCTGATTACTGATTACTGGGCCATCATGGAAACTATTAGGTCAGTTTCAGGTGAAACTAGCTAATCAACAGATACTCAGGAAGACTCCTTCCTGAGGGCGGGGCTGAAGTAACACGGAGTAGCTTAAATTTCTGAGTTCCCGGCCCATTTTTCACAATTGAGAATGCCTTCCGGATGGGAGCCGAAACGTCTTGATTCTGAAAACAGTCTCCAGATGACTGAAACCGTTTCTACGACACCTTCCTCAGTGTAGCCACTGAACCAGAAGAGGACAAAACTCAGACAATTAAACAAAAAAGACCTAAGCTACATACACTGTAAGAACCTGCCACTTGAACAGCAGAAAAAAACATCACCAAGGCAGACGGCACGGAGATGTAAACAATATAAACTCCACAACATGTCAAACATGCTTACTCTGCAAAACCTTTTCTGATCAAGGCAAATGGAAACAGTGTCAGGATGGTGTTGTGGAGTAAAATATAAGGCCAATGAAGTGTAGTGGAGTAAATATGTAGCGCATTACCTGAAAGACCTGAGTTAAGCAGGAGCTATACTTGCTTTTAACTACGTGTTCGCGTGCGCATGATGGCTGCCTCGCCTATCCTGCGTCCGTTTGGAGCGTTGGTCGTGCACATCCTCAGAAATTGACGTTACGCATCCGCAAGATGCGAAACGCACATGAACAGTAGGGGCAGTATGGGGATGTGACGGGGTCAGGAGACAGTAGGCACGTCAGCAGCAACAACAATGGCGGAAAGTTTTGAAGACAAGCTAATACACCAAATCCGCAATTACCCGCATCTGTACGATGTGTCTTTGCCACTACACAACAAAAATGACAAATATGCTTGTCAAAATAGCTGCTGACAGATTGTCTTCTGAGTTCTCTGGTGCGCCCTCTAGTGGAATCCTCCAGAAACACGCTAAGTACATAGGCAAGTACGTGAACAATTCCCTTCTGATGCAGCCGGTTGTCCACGCGAACGCATGGTTAAAAAGCAAGTTTATCTCCAGCCTTAAGTGAAGATATTTCACAGTTGTTGCTTTGTGGGAAAAATGCATCATTTACATTATATACAGTTTACATACAGTTCTCTGAAACAAAAAACAATTACATACAGTTCTGTTAGAAAGTTCTCAGAATCATTGTTCCTAGAAAATGATGTCATAATGTTATAATTCTATAAACTGTACCAATCTGACCAAGTGGCATTTCACAACCAATCTAGATCAGGTTCTGGAGAGAATTCAGTAACTCAACTTCCTGTGGTCATCATTACATTCATGATGAATAATAAAAGGTTCCTGGAGAGCCGTGGTTATACATTTAAGAGCAACCTGGGAGAGGGCATGTATGGCAAAGTTGTGAGTGCATACTCAACCCGACTGAAGAGAAGGGTTGCCATAAAGGTTATAGACCAAAAAAAGGTCAATTCTAGTTACTTGGAAAAGTTTCTATCTCGGGAAATGGAGATCATCAGGTCTTTGAACCACCCCAACATTGTCAAGACTCTTGACATCTTTGAATCTCACACAAGCAAGGTAATACATATTTTTAATATATTTTCTTTTAGTTATAGTAGTTGTACATTGCCAGTGTGTGACTTTCTGTACCAAAGATGGTCGAGGTTGTTCATCTACATACTATTCATTCCCTTACTTAAATATTAACAATAATTGATTTTTTAAGGCTCCTTTCTATTTTCCAAAACGTTAAATTATTCACAAAAAAGCAAAACAAATTGAAACTTCTTCTCAGAGTCATAACTTAGTCCAGTTGACATCACTCTACAGTGGTGGATCCATCATGGCCAGATGTCCATAAATCTGTTTAAAAATCATATGAAAAGCTGTTCCTTATAACTTCAGATCTTGTCTCGTGATCATCAGATTCAGACAACTTTCTCTCGAGAATCGAAGTACTCCAGGTGACTGTTGTCTGTACAGCGTGAACAGGACCTGCAAGTAGCCAATACAGCAGGACTTTTCATAATGCAGATTTAGGAAAGTTTAAGTCCAATACTACATTTAGCGAGGTTCATCCTCAGTGACTTTTCATCCGTTTGTTACCATTAGCTGTGGAGTGTTAGCAGTGTTGGGCTAGCTACTTGGAAAGTGTAGCGAGCTAAGCTACCAGTTACTCTACGTTAAATGAAGCTTCACTGCACTGAAGCTACCACCCAGAGAATGTAGCAAGCTAAGCAACATGGCAAAAGTAGCTTACTACATCGAAGCTATTTTTTTATATATTGAACCAACTTCATTCCAAGTCAGTGCTATCTCAGTGATCCATAAATCTGTCAATAAGCTGTGCTCTCTGCTCTCACTGCTCCAAAACCAACCGCGCTTACTTTTATTCACTTTCTGCCAACAGCAAGTGAAGAAATTGTAGCTAGCTCGTGGTTAGCTATTGACACTTGCTGGCTGCTCTGACTTGTAATGGTTGTGAACACAAGCTCGCGTCTGTATTCCGCTGCAGGAGAGACGTTACCAAGGATTGGTACGTGATGTCACCGTCATACGGAAGTGCTTCTGTCGGCTACACGTATGCTGCGTTCCAGACAATGTCGGAGGTCGAAATTTCCCAGTTGCAATTTCCGATTCCGACTTCAAAGCGTTCCAGGCGCACGACGTCAAACGTAAACACAAAACATGGCTGACCTGACAAACTGATGTTTCTTTGGCAAGTGTACACACAATTGAACACTCAGCAATGCAGCCTCCTTGCAAACGAAACAGAGGAGGAAACGACGCATGAACAGACGCCATTATACATATTATTTTACAGCACATTTATACTCGGAAACGTATCTTCATATTCCATTTACTAGCCTAATACAATACTGTAGTCTACAAATACATCCTACCCCCCTCCCTATTGATTGAAATGTAGCCTAATGTGGGTTCCATGGGAACTCCGACTTTAAGTGACGTTCCACTGTACTTTTTCTAGTAGGAGGTCAGAAATCTTCGAGTTCCGAGTTGTCCGGAAGGCAGCAATACACGTCCGTGTGTGACAGTGGCGTCACGTACTGATCCTTAGCGGGTTTAGTTCAGACCGCAGCAGAAAGCTGCGCTGCGCTTCAGCTTCACTTCAGAGCAGTTTGGGGAAACGTAACGTGAGCGTAGTGTGGGCGCTACCGCACTGCCTGACCAGTGAAAGAGCTAAGCTACTGAAAAGCTATTTGATTCAGGTTAAACTAGTAACGCCGCTACTGCCCAACGCTGCGTGCAAGCTCAAACCTGACTGATGTGCTACAGCTGTTATTTTTACCTCGTGATGTCATATTGAAGCCTGCATGGCACCTGACTTGCAAACAGCAAACTCATGAGCTGACGTTAGGGACCATCTCAAAAGTGCATGCAAAATGGCCAAGAGAGCTTTTCAGATTTTTTATTTTATTTTTATTTATTTTCTTCTTCTTCTTCTTCTTCTTCTTCTTCTTCTTCTTCTTCTTCTTCTGCTGTTGAGTTTTATGGCGGTTGGCATCAATAATTGAGCATTACCGCCACCTACTGGATTGTAACAGCTTCACAGTGTAAACTATTTACATCCAAAGTGATCCCATGACTGTTCTACAACCCCGACCCAGTCGTCTGAGTTGGTCCTTCCTTCAGTGTAACATCTGGATCCTCTCCAGATGTGTCCACAACATTCAAGAATCTTCTTGCAGCGTCCAGCACCATCTTAATCCTTTCTGACTTCCCCTTTATTTCAGCCGCACAGTTTATAACCGTGGCAATAAATGCCAGAGATCGCTTCTTGTCCACACTGATGCTCTGATCAGCTCCGTTTCCTTTCTGCTCCTTTTCCTTTTGCACTGCCCCCATTTCACCGTTTCTCTCCATTCTCTTGCAGCTTCAGCGTGTGACGATCCCTTTTCTGCTCTGATCTTATTCATTTTTACTTCCTTAATTCTTTTTGGACACTGTGCTGATCCCGTATGGTGGTTTCCCTCGCAGTGCAGGCACTTTACACTTCTCCACATTACAGTCGTCCTTCCCACATCTCCCACATCTTCTGCCTCCTCTTCATCCTGCAGCAACACGTCCATATTCCTGACAGCAGAAACACCTGAGAGGAGCTCTCTCACATGGCCTCGCCCTGTAACACACATAATCTACACACACTCTTTCCGACAACTCCCCCTCAAACGCCAAACACACCAAGTTACTGTCCTCCTCCTCCCCTTTTCTGAATCTTGTCAGCCTTCTTGCCTCACACACACCTTCAACCTCCCGAAAGGACTCGGCCTCCGCCGTCAGTGGCACACCGCTTACTGCTCTCTTCTTCTTCACTTCTGCTCCGAGCAGGAAGCAGTTCACACCGCTGTGATCTCCAAACGCACGCCTCTTCAGGGCTCCGTCTCTGACGCTGTGACACGCAGTCAGTGACGACCATCCCACTTCCTGTTATCCTGACCTCCTACATCTCCGAGCCTTCCTCCTACAAACTCTCCGACCATGTGGATCCTTGACAATGCCGTCTGTTTGCGTCACAGCGACCATCGCGACAAGACACTTCTCCTCTTTCTTCACCGTCTGACTGGATTCACTTGAACTGCTCTTCTTCCTTTCCTTTTTATTTCCAAATCCTCTCGAGTCCTCGTTTCCAATTTCGCACTAGATATGAATATATACGGACTAGATGTTGATTAAAACTCCAGATTTTTGTCAATAGCTTTCTGATTTTTTATCATAGACACTTCAGACCAAGTTTACATTAATCTGGGTCTCCTCCCATTATATACATAACCTCATTTTTTAAAGAATACTCATTCAATATGGTCTAATACAACTTCTTCCACTACCCTGTTTTCCCACCCGGCCCATTCATTTCCACCTGCAGCACCAACAGTTACACAGCTTTACACTCAGTTTAGAATAACGTTTTTCTTCTTTAGAATGTGGAGTTCAAATACAAACCATGTTTTATTATTTGATAAATTCAGGTACACAGTTCAAATATAATGTTATTTTGAATATTTTGTGGGACATATACAGACTGTATGATGTGTATAAATGGTGGAAGAAAACCATTTAACACAGAAAATAAAGCAGTCGCTACAATTTCTACCAATTCCCGTGTGAGACCCAGAGCAGATACTTTAGTGAAATAAGCAGATGGACACAGCAGCTTTGCTTTATACCCATAAACCCAACAGCAACTGCTGTTTTTGCTGATAAAATAAAAACACAAAAGCTGGATATTAATCAAGACAACATTACGGACAGTTTCTTTACTTTCTTTACGTCAGTGTAATGTCTCTTTGTTGGAGCTTTCCAGTTAACTCGCATCAGTAGCCATATAGATTTGGATGGCTGCTGCTGATAAAAGATCAAATATCTGTATCTATCACAGAGATGGCTACATGTGCTACTGTAAGAAATAATACATGAAAAATATGAATACGTGGTAAGGGCCAGTTGCATTTGAAATGGCTCATATAAAAATAGGCTACTGATAATTTTAAGGAGTCCAGAGAAGGAGGAGGTCGGAGTGGATGGATGGGTCTACAAACCATCAGACCTAAACACGGCAGATAGTGGCGTTAGATCAGAAAACGCTTAAATTTCTCATTCCATAGGGCATGGTCCAACAACATATTTTGTAATTATTAATTCAATTAGTTATTTAATTTGGATGACTTGTTTTTTGTTTTGGTATTTGTGGTAGCAACGGTAGAATGACATCAGACTGCTGTCTACAGCCCTGACAGCAGCTCTGAGAGGCTGCCAGTGTCCGTCAGGCACATCGGCGATTTGAGCTAAATGCTAACATCAGCACACTAACATGCTCACGATGACAACGCTTTTGTCAAGTTTTTTATGTTAAGCGTATGTCTAATATTTACCACGCTCACCATCTTAGTTTTAACGTGTTAGCATTCTAACATGATGCAAATGTCTTTAGTTTTGCAGGTATTTAGTCATAAACCAAACTCTGGGCATAATTGAAATGTTGATGCTAGATGAAAAGTCAGGGGATCAACAAAGGCATTACTATTCATCCTGAGGGGAATGTGAATGTCTTTAGCAAATGTCATGGCAATCCATCCAATAGTTGTTGGGATCTTTCTTTAAAAGCCAAGAATGTCAACCTGGTGGTGGAGCTGGAGAGAAAGTCAGGGGATCGCCAAAATCAGTGGGATTCCTCCTCTGGGGACCACAAGGGTCTGCGCACAGTTTCATGGCAATCCAGCTTATAGAGGAGCTGTTTCAGTCTTGACCAAAGTGGTGGACTGACCGACAGACACACCACTAGAGTGGCTGAAAGTGCTACACTTTGAGGTTTTTTTTACATCCATTGCACATTGTGTTGCATATATTTCACCGTGCGCTTTTGTATCTTTAGGTCTATGTGGTGATGGAGCTCTGTGTGAAAGGAGACCTCTTGAAGCTTATCAATGTCAAGGGGGGCTTACCTGAACATTCAAGCTGCAGGCTTTTCACACAGCTGTGCGAGGCGGTCCAGTATCTTCACAACAGTGACGTGGCCCACAGAGACCTTAAATGTGAAAACCTGCTGCTGGACACACATCACAACCTCAAAGTGTGTGACTTTGGGTTCAGCAAGAGACTCACTTACGCAGACGGGCGGATTGTGCTGAGTGAAACCTACTGTGGCACCTCGTCCTACGCAGCACCTGAGATTTTGAGAAGTTTTCCATACAACCCCAAAGTGTCTGATGTGTGGAGTATGGGAGTTGTGCTGTATATGATGCTCTATGCATCAATGCCCTATGATGCCACCACCATTAGGAGGATGGTGGGAATTCAAATGCAGCATAATATCAACTTCCCAAGCATTCCGTCTGTTTCGTCTGAGGCAAAAGACCTTATCCGAAGTATTCTGCACCCTGTTGTGGAGCAGCGGATTACAATCAGCAACATATTACAGAGTTCCTGGATGTTGCAGGTAGGGAGAATGAAGGACAGTGATGAGGCTGCCACATCAAACGCTGGCCCTGGGCAGGAAGGACCTCCAGATGAAAAGGCCAAAGTGAATGAGAAACTTTCAAAAGACGATTCAGATCCAGTGGAAGGACCATCAACTGCTGCCCCAAGACAGTGACATCACATTGAAAATTAGAAGCTGACAAAACTTGAAATAAATACATTCATTAACACTCTTTTTAAAAAGCAACCAGCTGCAAAGTGTTTGAGTTTTCTCAATTGTCTGTGTGACGGCTCTCCCACTGTCTCGGAGGCTGCCAACCTCAGCACACCCCTGGTTGACAGCGGAGGGGCCTTGCTGATTAAGCTCACCTGAGCTAATGGTGTAAAACCAGTGCTTTTCGTCTAGTCTTGATGGTGTGATGTAGTGCTAAATTGCCTTGAACATGGTATGCCCCAAGCTCCTCAGGTACATGGTAGAATTTGCTTTTGTAGGTGAAGAACTAAAAAAAATTGCATTGTGCAGTTGTCGCTGTTTTTAAATGTTGTGTTTTGTGTCTGTAATGTGGCAGCTTGGCCTAGCGGTTTTGGCAGTAAGCGCTACAGCTAATGCTCTGGTTGGTTTTGTTTGTGTGAGCTTTGTTGTGCCATGGTATCCTTTGTGTTATTTACTTAAGTAAAAATACTAATACCACACTGTAAAAATACTGCATTGAAAATGTTACTTAAGTGAAAGTATGTAAGTAGAATCAGGAAAATGTACTTGGCAATATGTAAGATTTGGCCAGATTTTTAGTTTAAAACATTCAAATGGACTAACATTATCAACAGAATGTGGAAAAGTAACAGTTATGACATCATGTCAAAGACATCTATGTATTGTGTTGCAGAGATATCTACTGAATTTAGCATGCTAAGCAGCTAGCCCTGGACTCGTTCCGGCGATATTCCAATAGTACAGCTCAGGTAGTTCCAGCTGGGAGATGTGTGCTAGGGGCGAGTTCGCTACTTTACACAAGCTCTCTTAGCTTTTTTAGTCTAATAAACAAAATAAACTCACAAAATGTCAAGAATGTAAGGATAGTTCCTTACACCTATTTTCCTTATCAAACAGAATAAAACAACCGTACACCTTCTGAATTCACGGTTCTCTCTTTCACCGAACTACTACATCGTAAAACACACTTCATTCATACTCCGACAGAAACAAAATAAAACTCACCAAAACCATCTTGGTTAGCCTTTAAACTGTTCGAACAATCACTAACTCTGGTTTGGTCGAAATAAATCCTTAATCCACCGCGTTAGATGTGAAAAATGTTCTGCCTCTCCACGCTGTCGCTGCCTCTGATGCCGGACCTTCCCCTCGCTCCTCTGCCGCTTGACACCTCTCCTGTCCGGTCTCGGAGGCTGCGTTCGCTCCCGGTCTGGCTGTGTTCGCTGGGAGGCCGCTCTTCCTGGTTCTGTTGCCCGCTTGCCCAGCTCCAGTTCTGGTGCTCAGTCAGCTAGTAGGACTCAGCTAAGTAAGCTGCATGGCTAACTGAGTTAACTAGCTGATGGCACTTAGCAGCAGTTATGACCTGATATGTGACATGCTGCACAACAAAACAAACAAAGAACAAAGACCATATACAAACAACACAATTGCACAACACAAAATCCGTACGCCAGAGGTTACAGACACAAAGTTATAAATATAATATACTTGCTTAGGAAATCAATGCATCATCAATCCTTCTTGACAAGACTTACAAGGTTTCTATATATTATAAAGACTTTATATCTTGAACAGTCAAAACACTAAATGTCTCTTATTTATGGTCTTAAAGTGTCTATGGTCCATCTAAGCCAGTATCTCTATAGTGCCCCTGCAGGGCTGCGGCTGCACTTTCCATCATTATCAGTTCTAAAAAGTCCTTGTCATTAATTCAAACAAAAACATTTTGATTTCCATACTTTCCAGTTCTTTAAGAATGATCCTTTTCACAGAAAGGAATGCCGATGTTATCAGCCATTGTGTTACTGCAGGTTTCAATCCATCCACTTTAACTCCACTTCAGGGCATAGTGATACATCCACATTTAATGTTAAACATAACATATTTTGGACTGCTTCCCAAAATGTTCTTATTTCTGGGCAGTGCCATAACATATGTATCTCTCTCCACAGCCATGCCATATGTCTGACATATTAGGGTTCATTTTATTCATCTTCTGTGGAGTTAAATATGTTCAATACAAGATCTTCATCTGTATAAGTTTATATCTAACGCATTTTGATAAGCAATTTGTATGTTGCATTATAGTGTCCCATTGCTCTAGTGGTAGGTGTTTTCCAAGATCACGTTCCCATTGTAGTTTAACTTCATCCATGCCACTACAGGAGGAGAGAGATATAAGTTTGGAAAGTTTGGAAACTGTGCTTCTATTTGTTAGTCTCTTTCAATTTATTATCCGTGTCTTTATCTAAGGCCAGTATAGTGCCTTGAGGTATGAGTTTCTGCAATATAGATTTCAGCTGTAAAAAACAAACAAAAAGAAAACATGAATCATTAAGATCAAAATTAGCTTTAAGCTTGTTAAATCTCATTCTCTCCGGCTATACAATTTGGTCTATGTCCCTAACATTGTGTCTTTTCCGCTCCTTATTAGTTAGAGTCTTCCCTCCAGCGGAGAATGGATTCTCGCATAATGGACATGATGGCAGCACTAATCCATTAATTGCATATTTCTTTTGGATTATCTTTGGTATTTCACATGAAAAACTAATAATTGGATTCTTAGTGTTTGTATTGACCTTTATATAATACCATAAAGAAGAAAGGGATATTTGTTTTTTTCTGTTCCAGCCATATCTAGCTGCCGACCTCATACTGTTATACATACTGTGATAGGTCCAGAGCATGGGGTATTTGCCATTAAAGGCCAAATAATATGTATATCTTTCCGGTATCCCTAACCCCCTTTTATTTCTATGCTTTGTAAGTTTATTAAGACTGATTCTTGTTTTTTTATTCTCCCAAAGAAACATTATAAAAAGCTTTTTAAATGTCTTTGAACTAGAACATTCATTTAAATTATCTCTACTTTGCCCCATAAAGATAACAAAGTGTTCTCCATCTGATAAGAGCTTCTCTAATCGTTATGACCATTTATCTCGAATATCTTCTCAATGGGAGAAATAATATTATATTATATAATACCAAGTCCCTCTTTGTTCCAAACTGGGTTGTGGCAAGGTGTGCTGGAAAAGTCATGCAGTTGAGATGCTTCAGTCTTGTTACAATTTACTTTATATCCCGAAAGGTTGCTAAACTAATTTATTAGCTTAAATAAGGGTGGCGCTGAGATTGCTGGATTTGAAAGAGTTAATAATATATCATCATCATACCCATATATATTTATACCATTTATTTGTTGGTTAGTTCTGATAGCACATGCCAAGGGTTCCAGTTAGACACAATTCCATTTGTTGTAATACAGGCAAGTGGTTTGTAATAAAGTGCCTTTATCCATTGCATACATATAGGTCCAAAGCCATATCTTCCTAGTATGAAATAAATACAGCCATTTGATCCTGTCAAATGCTTTTTCAGCATCAAGCGATAACATGACCACTGGATGCTGAGCCTTCTCATGTTATTTGAGGCATAACGGCCTTTTACATATCCTACTTGGTCAAAATGGACCAATGAGGGAACCACTCTTTCAAGACGCATTGCCAGTATTTTAGCAAATAACTTGTAGTCTGTCATGCCCTCTGCTTCCTCCTAGCCAGGAGAGAGTCTCTCTCTCTCTCTCTCTCTCTCTCTCTCTCTCTCTCTCTCTCTCTCTCTCTCAATGTTGTAGACCACCTAAACCGAGACCAAGGCAGTGCAAGATCGAGTTAAGACCAAGAAAAAATTTAACTTAGGAACAACAATTTGTGACACAAAAAGGGAACCCAGTAAGCTGTATAAATTAAACTCTACTTACAGATGGGCCCAAGACAGCGGAGACAAATTCATCATGGACTTGAACTCACCTGATCTGATGAATGACATATCAGTATATAACCAAAATCAATATGTCCTGACCAGAGATGGTGTTAAGAATGCAAGACCACCAGAAAAGACTTGAGAAAAATAGCAAATGAAAAACATTGCCAACCAAACAACCCAGCCATATGCATCAGGTACAATGACATTTTAAACAAATATAAACGTACAATTAGAAACAAAAATCAAAATTATATCCACAAGAAAACGCCATTAATCAAAATCAATTCTGGGATATGTGGAACAACATCAACACAAAGCAACCACAAGCACTACCCATCCAAAATGGTGACATCTGGAGAGCACATTTTGAAAATCTGTTGGTATTTACAAATACATACCAATAAATCTAATTAATTCAGATCAATGTATTACAAAAGAAAAACTAAAAACCAAAACCCCCATGTGTTCTGTGTGTGAACACACAGAAATAATCTCTCTGGCCAAGGAAAGCTTGTGGTCCAGACAGCATAAAAACAAAATGCTCAAATGCAGGACCCCAGAGATGCAGGGTGCAGTGTTGAAGCTGTTCAATATTGTATTTTAGTCAGGATGTTTTCCTGACATATGGTGCAACGTGCTAATTTCCCACATTCATAAGAGTGGGAACAAATGAGACCCTAGTAACTTTGGCATCTGTGTCAGCAGTTGTCTGTGTTACGGACAGACAGGCAGGAGACACCGATATGGAGACAGAGGGTTCTTTATTAGGTTTTAGAAGGTGAAGACAGGTGTGCTGGTATGGAGATGGGGAAGTCCGCTGGAGCGAAGATTTGCTGGCGTGGAGATCGCTGGAGAGGGAGATCCCTGGAGAAGGGACGTAGGGTGCAGTGTCGCATGGGGAGTCCTTGTACCAAACGAGGTCAGACAACTGGCTGAGGTGAATGCTGGGCTTTTTATGCTGGCTGTGATTAGGAGCTGATGGGGAGCAGGAGTGTGATAGAGAGCAGGTGTGCTTCATTAGCAGATTGTGGAGCCTGGCGTATCCATGACAGTACCCCACGGCCAGCTCCTGAGGGCTGAAAAACCCAGCCAATGTGGTGGTCGTCCTCCACCACGGGGAGCAGGGCATGTGCGGAGCTGGGAACTTCGGGTGGACGACCCATAGTCTGGGCAGGTGTGGAGCTGGGAGCCTCGGACGGATGACCTGGGGCCTGGACCTGGGTGTTGCGAAGGACCTCAGGTGGACGACACAGGGACTGGCCTCACATGGAGCGGAGGACCTCAGGTGGACGACCCGGGGACTGGCCTGGTGCAGAGCTGAGGTCCTTGGGCGGACAACCTGAGGGCTGGCTTTGTGCGGATCTCACCGCATGAGGTCTGTGACAAAGAGCAACGTCATCTAGAGGCCAGATGGAAAGTCGGTGGTGAAGGCTGGGACCCCTTGGAGGCCTGAGGCAAAGGCGATGACAGGGACCCTCTGAAGGCCGGTGGCGAAGGCGGGGACTCTCTAGAGTCCGGGAACGGAGAGCTGCTGCGATCCAGCAGGGAGTGATGTCTGCTGCGATCCAGCAGGGAGCGATGGCTGCTGCGATCCAGCAGGGAGCGATGGCTGCTGCGATCCAACAGGGAGCGATGGCTGCTGCGATCCAACAGGGAGCGATGGCTGCTGCGATCCAACAGGGAGCGATGGCTGCTGCGATCCAACAGAGAGTGATGATTTGGAACTGGAGGCTGCCACAGCACTGAGACTGGAGACGGCAGTGGAGCTGGCGGGTCGCTGGCTATCCACCACCGAATCAAAGAAGGGCGCCGGTCTGGCCATTGGCATGGCATAATGGGAGGTGACGAAGTGACTGAGGGAGTGCAGAGTGGAAAATAGGTGTGCTGTAAAAATTGGAGTTCGTCAGAGCTGCAGTTTAAGCCCGACTTTATTTAATGTGTATAGAAATGAACTTGCTGTTTTACACTGATGACCTTGTTCTTCTGTCTCCTACTGAACAAGGATTACAGCAACAGCTGAACATAGTGGAAAAGTACTACCAGAACTGGGCCCTGGCAGTAAATATGAAGAAAACTAATGTCAAGATTTTTCAAAAACGCCCCAGATGCCAGGAGAACAAATACCAGTTTACCATTAATAATCATATCATTGAACACAGTATGAGTTATACCTACCTTGGTATAACCATAACAGCATCAGGGAGTTTCAACATGGCAGTGAATGCAGTAAAAGAAAAAGCTTGAAGAGCTCTAAATGCAATTAAGAGAACATTTTATAATTTTTAAATTCCAATTAAAATCTGTCTTAAAATATTTGATAGTGTCATCCAGCCCATTGCGCTGTATGGTAGTGAAGTATGGGGTCCACTCAGTCATCATAGCTGTACCCGCTGGGACAAACATCCAACAGAATCTTTACATGCAGAATTCTGCAGATACATTTTATATGTACACAGAAAAACACCAACAAATGCATGTAGAGCTTTATTAAATTGCATAGAAAAAAATTTCACAGTATAACTATAATTTAAATTATATATATATATGAAGATAATAATAATATATGATACTATATATATAGATATAATAATATAATAGATATAATAATATAATATAATAGGAATAACAGTTGCACAATATAAAATCTATTATTAATTGCACAGGATAATAAATATGGTTATAATTTATTTTCACCCATTTAACAATTATATATTTAAAATCTGATCTACACAAATGTGTTTACCATCCCGTTAAATTCCCCAGTGTACTCTCAATTCAGTATTTACAACTTCCAATCCTTCCCAAAAAAACACTATTTCCTAAAAACTACAATTCCCTAAAGGCCCACCATGCAGCTTGATACAAATCAGCACCACAGTTGTAGTTCTTCCAGTTCTCAGAGCAGTGTTGTAAATAGGGTTGTAAAAAGATATATCTACTAAATATATCAAAGATCTAGTACAGCCAAACTTGTAATTACACTGCATGTAGATAATCTATGTTAAAGTGTGGTAAAAAGAAGAAGGTAAAAAGTAAAAATGTTGGTTTATTCAAGATATTTTAGCCAAAACAGGAATCGAACACCCCGTGGTTTACAGCTTCTGCATGACGTCACCGACTGACACCGAAAACAGCCAATGGGAATGATGTATACAGAGCCCCGGAGTGGCCATAGATAGAAAAACCAGGTAACACTTTATTTGAAGAGGTGTGCATAAGACTGATATGACACTATCATAACCATGACATGACACCTGTCATGAACATGAAGGAGCCTTTATGAAGGTTTATGACTTCTGTCATTTAGTGTCATTCGTTCAATTATGTCACTTTTAATGCAGAGTTGACATTGTTTGAGATGTCTTTGTTATGACTAGTTGACATTAACCAAGAAAACATAAACATGCCATAACCTAATTATCAAACTTAAAGAAATGATTTAGCATTATGTGTTAAAATTACATTATACTGTCATGTGGTTGGTTTTGACTTTGGCTGTCAAGAGCCCATTATATTTGTGTCATTAATAATTCCCTTGACTTCAAGTAAAGTGGAACCATTTGGACTTGTCATAAAGATGTCAGTAATGTTATAAGGCCAGTTTGATGACAGAGTACAGTACCGAGGTGATTTATGGAGTTTCCTGATGGACAGATAGCTTTACTTGTTGCTAAAGTAATGTTAGCTAACCTAACCACATTGGTGGTGGTTGAGGTGAGTTTCCCCCCTTCACTGTGAAGCACTTTGAGTATCGAGATAAAGCGCTAATGTTATATAAATGTAACTAATCCATTATTATTAATAATATAACCACTAACTGCTGCCGTTTCTCTCTCCCTGTATCTGTCTGCTCTGCTGACTTTCTTTGTCAGCACTATGTTTTATAAAGTTGCCCAAAAAACACAACTCGCGCATTGTGTGTTCACGGCAGGAGGCGAGCTGGAGGTGGAGGAGGCTTGTTGTTAATGACGTAGCCTATAAGGCTACTTAGGAGTAGGACCAGGAACAGGGAGACAGGTGGAACGGTTACCTCCCCCACAGATGTTGAGTCTGGGCTGGGCCTCTGAGGTGGAACGGGCACTGCAGCATTTTATCAACACTTCTCTTTATTTTGAATTATGTTTTAAGACTGTGATGTTGCTCACGATTTCTCTTGTTTGCATGCAAGGAATGTGGGAGGAGTACAGGGCGCAGCGTCTTTATCTGTATCATCTCAAATGTAAACACAAATGCAATTGCAATTTTATTAGAAAATGTATTTTGTCAGATGGAGGGGTGCAACATGGCATAGGATTGGGTATGGGGGGGATCTCTTCACAGGCAGTAAGAACAGGAGGAATGATTACAGCAAGCAAACATGGAGTCAGTGTATATATAGTACCTTTATTGTGTAAAGACAGAGTTGAAAAGTTGTGAGCCTGTCCTTTAAGGCCTAAACTCACCTGTCACTCCGTCTAGGTAGCGATAACTAAACCATCATGGGATGCTGCTCTGAACTTAACCTAACTCTTAACTTGTTTCTAACATTAATAATAGTGTGTAAGTAACCAGATGAGGTAACCAGTCGGATTGGTATCAACTGCTACTTATCAGCGGCAGGGCTCAACAAAGGATCAGGGGCCGCAGCGTGCTTCCACCCAGTGGCTGCTAACTGGCATTAAGCTTAAAGTGGAGCGACGTGTCTGATTAAGAGTGGGAATGTGCAGTCGCTGGAAGATGGCTCATTTGAACATTGCCCATAATATGTGATATTTCACTTTGGTGGTAATATTCTGGCAACTTTTACCGTGTGTTATTGACTGTAAACTCATGGTGGGTTACATCACACTTACATTTTCCCTTTTTGCAAGGTATTTTAATGGAGCTGAGACAGCACTGGCTCATCTTTTCATCCTTGGATTAAAGAACAAGCTCAAAGTCTATTTAGACTAATACGAATAAAATAAATATGAAACGCATGTGCGTCAGCACTGCTTTTATTTCGAAGCCCGGAAGTTTGATCTTTCCTATTCTGATAGACTTTGCGTTTCTTACAGGTACCCTACGCCAATTTAGGCCATTCTCGATCACGTTTACACCCGTATCTGTGCGTAAGAGGATAGCCCTCTTCCAGGCCCCGGTTTCCGCGTTTTTTAATTATTTATTTCCGTGTAAACTGCAGTCTTGATATAAAAACATTGATGGTCGATAATTTAGCACTGCGTTGAGGGCCCCGGGGAGAACTGCAAAGGATTCTAAAGTCGTCTCAGACCTCTGTTTATCCAGCGACATGGCTCGACCACGGCCGCGGGAATACACGGCAGGAGATTTGGTTTTCGCTAAGATGAAGGGATACCCGCACTGGCCGGCGAGGGTGAGTCTGGGATGCGGCCGGGCAGGGAGCACAGGGAGGCGGGGTTGATTTGCACAATACAGCCGCTGCTTCGCAGGGGGAGCAGGAGGGATGCTACGGAGCCCCGAGCTCGGCGGAGGCTGACTCCAGAGCCGCGTTTGGTTACTGCCGGCCAAAACGTCTGTTAAAAGCCTTTGTTTCCCCAGGTTGAGCAGACTGTAAACATTTGATAATGAGGACAAAACGTAACATTTATTGGACTCTATTTTCTTAATGTTTCCTGCTCCATTCAACTCTTGCCTGAGTTGTAACGCAATTTTTCACGTTGCTATTTTCCACTAATTAGTTCAACGTACGTTTTTCATTGATTGTTTGCCTTTAGCTGTCATCCATGCCATAAATGAGCCAGCAGTTGACCTCAGATAACCCGCAGCGCCTCTGTTTCAACACTATTAATACACCCGACTCATCTGCAGTAAATGATGATACGCGTTACACTGTAGCCACCACAGAGCACACAGTATGCGCTATCATGTCGGTCCCTGTGGGTCTCCACAGAGCAGCGGGCTGTCAGGCTCCATTGGTAACCTCTTACAACAAGTTCCAGCCAGCAGCAGACCGTTATACAGTAGGCTAGGTGTGACGGACTCTTTACTGTATGTGTATGACACATAAGCCCATAGTAGCCTACATCATTTAAGATAATATAGTGGACATTAACAGATGCATCGGAAGCTATGAGGAGCAGAATAAATATTCAGTAACCCTTTCTCTCTCCCGTCCTTCAGATTGATGAGCTTCCAGAAGGAGCTGTCAAACCGCCTGCCAGCAAGTACCCCATCTTCTTCTTTGGGACCCATGAAACGTAGGCACCTTTTTTCCAGGATGTGCCTTATTCCACTTACCCTTATGCTATTTAAGAGGAAAGCACCTGCCACACTCATATTAATATGAATGGAATGGAGTTGTGATAACAGGTGCACCATGATGGGACTCTTAATAGTTTATGACATTGTTGCCACATGACATTTTTCATGTATATGTAGGGCTGGGTGCTGTTTGAAATGTTTGATATCCCTGCCAATGCAATACCTTACAGTGCTTTTTTTCACTACCTTAGTTTACAAAACATCAACATGTTTCAAGCTTGAGCATGAAAGGTCATCCTTGCCCTTGGTAGAGCTGATGACTTGATGTTTCAGTGCCATGTTGGCAGTGGTGAAAGGGAGGGTAGGTACGTCATCGGGGCCATCGGGGTCATCAGGTGGCCCCCTCCTTCTCTGATGTTTCATTGATAAGCCCATGACATCTCTAGAGGGCTCAACGGGGATACCTGGCGTCCCAGGTCCACCCCCCTCACTTCCATACCCTCCTGTCTTCATCTTACAGCCCAGTTGTTGTCTTTCCTTTTAATCCAAAGCCAGTTGCTGCTTTTTCCTGCTGCATTTGACAAGGACTTGAGTGCTTGATGGAGGGAGCGAGCCCACACCCCCTTTTTCTTCAACAGACTGCATCCCACTTCTACAGGGAAAATCTTGGTCTTCCAGCCGTCCTGGGCAGAGAACTTGGTCTTTTTCCTCTCATTGGAAATATTAGTTTGACGAAATTATTTTAACTCAAGGTTCACTAGCATTTTCTGGAGCGATCGGCCATCATCACGTGACCTAAGTATGGGACTTTGGTCATGTGATTACGATCATATACCACCACCTGTTATCATGTAACCTAGTTAACAGGTTTTAACCTTTTTTTTAATTTAACAAAATGTGATAAATTGCTAAATGCATCAGTGTTAAATAAGATATAGCCTTAAGTTAAAAGGTTTCCTGATTTAAATCAGCAAATATATGATCTAATAATAAGTGAGGCTACAGACGCATTTCTGTCAGTACTCAACAAGTATTGAGGTTTGATATCCAGGCCTATGTATAAGCAAACTCATTTTAAAATAATAATTAATAATAATAATAATTCTATAGGTTACTACAGTTTAAAACTCACAGAAGTTACCCAGCTGCTCATATTTTCTGCATAATTTTATAGAATAAAATTTGAAAACTCCTGAAACATCATGTGGTTTTCCAGACTGTTTTAGTAATAGTAGTAGGAGTAAATGTCTCTTCCCCCCTTCTTTAGTGCCTTCTTGGGCCCGAAGGATCTTCTGCCCTACAAGGAGTATAAAGACAAATTTGGCAAATCCAACAAGAGGAAAGGCTTCAACGAGGGCCTGTGGGAAATTGAGAACAACCCCGGAGTCAAGTTCACAGGCTATCAGGTCAGTCGGCAGTCTGCTATGTCTGTGGTTCAGAGAGAAGACAGAGGGAGAAAACTTGGGGGGACAGAGATGCCAGACAGGCTTGATGCTCAACAAAGCCACATTGTTGGCTCGCCAAAACTGTAAGACACAAATGAAAGGACTGTTAAAAGCAGATAGCGTATGAGTAAGAAAGATTGATTCATTTGTCATAACTTGCCGTCTCACATTTATAAATGTGAGGTGTCAGCTACTGGAACTGGAATTTCTGCTTTTAGTTTTGCAAAAAAAAAAAAAAAAAAAAAAAAAAATGGTGGGCATCTTTCGTACACAGGCCATCCAGCAACAGAGTTCATCAGAAACAGAAGAGGGGGGAAACACTGCTGATGGCAGCAGTGAGGGCGAGGAGGGCGACTCTGTTGAGGAGGAAGATGACAAGGAGAAGCTGAAGGGAGACAAGACCGGATCCAAACGGAAAAGGACAGCCACCTCCAAGGTACTTTACCTCAGCCGGTGAACACACTAACACAGGAGCGAGGACAGTTTGGGTATAACAGGAGCACTGAAGATGTTGTGACAGTGGCAGTCAGCCTGAAGATGATACGATCAGTTTAGAGGCTCGATTCTCTCAATTTAGATCATCAGCCGTGTATCATTTGTGGTACTGAAAAACAAAATCTATCTTCAGGTACTCTTATTACATATCATCGATCTGTGAAGTTGAAGGCATTGTATCTTGGCACATTTTGCAGCACATTTTTAACGAGCCTGCATAAACTCACTGCTTGACACTGAAGTCTCTCAGGGTCGGGGTACAACTTGTTGTTTAACAGTGTCTAAAGGCGAACGTGTTTAAACCTGTTCCAAATGGCCACACTTGAATGCGGGATTAAAAACCTGTTGTCATAGCCCCCCCAGGACCTGCAATAGATTTTGACAAGTCGGTTTTATTAGTGGTTATTTGAATCTGACATATCTTATTCCTCTCTAGAGCTCCAGTTGTCCAAAACTATTAAACATCAATCAGCCACACTGTTGCACTGGGTGACGTGTTCCTTCATTACCATGAACACACACTGCAGTTTGTTGAGACTCAGTCCCTCTGGAAGTACTCACTAGAGCAGCAACTGTGGATCAATTAAAATGGTCCCCATTAAATGCATTTCCTCCTGTTTGAGTAACGTTTGTTAAAAGTAAAGTAGCCAGTGAAGGATTCTTTTTAAAGTAGGGCAACCTGGCTGATAGCTTCAGTTTTTTCTGCTTAAAATTAGACTGTAGCTTCACTGTGTGACGTTTCTCCACATTCCATTCATCCAAACATGTTTCTGTAGCGGCCGCTGTTCCTGATGATCTTACTGTTCATTCTCTTCTCTTCGACCTTGCCTTTATTTTGAAAAAAGCTTCTGCCACAGTGTGTTACTGTATTAGTGCATAAGCCATTGCTGCTGTAAATGGAAACAGGTTGAAAAAGTCACACGCATCCTGCTCCTCACTTAGCAACCACTGTTGCCTAGCAACTGGGCTCCATTACGCACAGCACATGTGGTGCATCCGAAGGAATGTGGTGCTGTTGGGGAGCAGTTTGCTGATGTGTGTGTCCCCCGTCACATCATTGAAACACTGGGTGTGTGTGTGTGTGTGTGTGTGTGTGTACAAGAGGAACACGAGGGAACTGGAATCTCCTCAGCTGAGAAAAGATTAAATGTGTGTTTATGGGGCGGTGAGAGGGGGGAACAATCATTTGTTCAACTACCTTCCCTCACTCCCCCTTTCAACCCCCCCCCTCACACACACACACACACACACACACACACACACACACACACACACACACACACACACGCATACTGACAAATGGTGAAATGGTTTTAAAATGGAGCTCTTGAAGCATTTAGGCTTTTAGAAGCAGAACGATGACTGATGCTTGTATCTTTTGGCTGGACTGCAGCGAAGCGGGGGCCCAGCCCTATAGACGCCAAAGTCTGTCCGTGATGAAGTTACGCCATTGGCCGGTCGAGTGTTGGAGTTTCCACATTGGCCTTTGCTCTTTCAGAATGAATAGTCGCGAACAGTCGTGAATTACGTCCTCGGGAGGTAACGCTCGACGTGCGACGAGAGGAGAAGAGGTGCGATGATGTCACTTTTGGCGCGCACACCCTCGCGATACTGCGTCGAGCATAAACAAAGCTACAGCGAGGCGCAGACAGTCCTCACTTACAGCCTCAGGGGGGCGTTGCCACTCATTCCAAATCTGTCGCACACTAAGAACGGAATATTCTGTTGGTCTCGGATGCTACTCTCTGAGGACTAAAGACTTCTGAATTCATTGACCAGACCATTTTGTCTATCTCTCCACGGTAAGTGAAATGCTTCACTAGTAGACAGAATATTAAAACCAGTAGAAGGCAAGCAACGTTATGAGGAGAAGGTGTGAGTAATTGTTTTTATTTAGTCAGTAGCGTGATTTGTGTTTGCTCGGTGCTGGTGACTCACATTTGAGATCCTTTGCGGATGGCAACGTTGCCATGCCAGAGGGCCGGTTCAGCTTTGGATTCATGTCTATACCTGGAGGAGACGCTGAGGCTTTGCGAAGGGGAAATATACCATGCTGATGACCCTCCTCTCACTCCTGATGTAGTAACTTGAAGCCAGCTGCACCATTGAGATGGCCGCAAAAGATTTTACGTCTCTTCTACAAGCTTACTAGCTTTGCATCGCTGGCCCCAGGTAGGCTTTCTACTCCAATGTGTGATAATCGTATACACCCCCACATTCTGAGAGTGCACACCCTTCTGTCTACTGGGATGTAACACTTCCTTTTTCTTTATAGCTTTTTGAGTTGGATTTTCCCGTTCATCATGGAGACATTGCTCTAGAGTGCCCACTTCATCTTAAAGAAGAATACCAGTGAGTGGCTGCTCAGCTTAATGTCCACTGCTGTCACTGACAGACGCTTTCTTTACATTATGTGACAGGTATGCAAAATGTTGTAATTCATGTTGCTTCGTGTATTATTATTGCATCATAGCAAAACAAGTGTCATGTTGTCTATGTGGATCTGTACTGGAATTAATATTTCTTACATATACTTGCACAACTTTTGTCTTTAATACAGGCTACTGTGGTGTCAGGATGGTGTCACGCTAGTGATGACTACGGGATGGACATGCTAGCAAATTTGATATGGCAGACGTCATACTCGTATTACACGTGCCTGTCACGTGTGTGTCCTGCGCACCAACAACGTCTCGGGAAAAAAATGCTGCACACCAAAGCATCAGGGGTGCAATGGCTCACTAAACTCAACGGTTTGGATCGTATCACGGTTTTGAGTCACAGATCGGATCATCTTTCGGGGTTAGGGTTAAATTCATTTTAAAATGCGCTACTTTGGCTCTGATGTAGCCGCCTCTCTCTGTCTGTAGTCACCACTCTATAGTCTCGCTTAATGTCGCACCCACAGCAGTATCTGATTGGTTACACGTCACAAGTACTAACCTGTCAACACTGAAGGCTACTGTCCCACAGACAGGCAGAGACACTGGAGCTGTTCTGTTCTATTTCTATGATGACAAGCGCGCCCAGTTTCCCAGTTACACCACTGAAAAAGTCATAGCCTACGAGATTACACTCAGTGGAGGCGAAGGTGACAGCTTTTAAATCAGCCGCTCTTCCCTAACTCAGCACACATCTGTCTTGTGTCTCTTTTCACTGCAACTCTGCATCAAGATTTAGGGAAGTATAGTGGCAGTAAAACGATTTCACAGTATGATGGTAAAATTTTAATCCACGGTTGACATGTGTGCCGAACCTGGGGGGGGGGGGCACACCGTACAGATCACAGATCAACTAGGTTCCGTTCCACCACTACAAAGCGCTACAGCCCTCAGCCAGAGGTGAGTGATTACTGTTGCGACTGTTTAAGGTTATTTGTTATTACCCTGTACCGCTCATTTACTTTGATCACTGCTATTATACAAAAAGCAAGAACTCTGTTTCCATTTTCTTACCAATTCTGCATGTTCCTAGATACAAGAAAGAGATGTCGGGATCGACGGCGATGGTTACCAGCACATATGACTAAAAAGATGTTCATTGATATTTGCCAGGTAAATTTCTTGCAAAGACACAAATTCTGATTTTTTTATGTTTACACAAATTCTGCACCAATAAGTAATCATCTAACATTGTTCAATTCTGCTTACAGGGTGAAGTTATTCCTATGTACTACCCATTATCTTTCACGGCCGTGGAGGAGCCTGCATTTCGGGCAACATTACCCGACCCAGAAGACCGAATCAATCCCGTTCCAGTCAGAGTGCATCCTGTTCAGGCACTCAAACGTCCAACACAACACCACAAAACCATGCACCACAGTCCTCACCCTCCAATCTGCAATCCTTCCACATCTGCTTTTCCAGCTCCAGGTGACTACTGTTGTGATCATTATAACTTAATCAGTAATACTATACGAACATGCAAGTACTCAGTATTTCCATTTTCTTCCCGATGTTGCTTGTTTCTAGATGCA
The DNA here is from genome assembly GCF_020085105.1 of Siniperca chuatsi. Classification (NCBI taxonomy): domain Eukaryota; kingdom Metazoa; phylum Chordata; class Actinopteri; order Centrarchiformes; family Sinipercidae; genus Siniperca; species Siniperca chuatsi. The sequence continues at coordinate 35,983,973 of NC_058042.1, forward strand.
AGAATGGCGCATCGGATCAACGTCCTTGTTTGCCAGCACAAACGGCTGAAGAGATGCTCACTGACATTTGTCAGGTACATTTCTTTCAAGGACACACATTCTGAATGTTTGCAAATTCATGGGGTTTAACACCTTGCCAGGTACTTTTCCCTCCTACTTTAAATTATGCTACACTATATAACACTTATTTGGAATTAAATCACTTAACACTGTTAAATTATCTTGACAGAGAGTTGTCGTTCCTAGGGCTGTCACAGTTATCACTTTTATTACTTTAATTATTATCGCCTGCTCATGAGGATTTGAGCTGACCGCGATCATTTTGTATGGTTAGAATCCTTTCCATTCACCTGTATAAAAACAGCTGGATGAAACTAACAGAAATGTCATATTGCCATTACTATTTCCACGTTGTTTTCCACCGCAGTGTTCCCCACACATAGACGTTACTTGGTATATTAACAGCAGCCAAAGTATATTTGGCGACCCATTTTTCATTTTTATTTTTTTTATCCGTCGCTCTAACCTTCCCGTGTGGGCTACTGACAATTGCACATGCCATGCAGAGAAACACACAGAGAGTCTCCTGTTTACAGTGGGCCTACTTATGCCGTAGTTTTGTAAAAGCTTGTAAGTGCACCTGTTGGTGCCGATGTCATTCGGTACCACGTTGGTTTCAGTCGCTTTGATGGGCCACATTGTTAACATTGTGTGTGTGTGGGGGGGTGAGCAGATTAAAGTAGTAAACACTAAAATAAGGTGGAGAATTCAGTAGAATTAAAATGGTGAAATAAGAAAAAACCTTCTAGAAATAAGGTAATGTATTAATGTATTCTTTCAAATATTATGTATATAATATTTTCAATAGACAAATATACCACCCCTCCAATGTACACGTTCCAATTTTCAATGCCAATAAATGGCTTTTCTTCTTCTTGGTATGTTTATACGTGTATTATTAAACTATTATTAGGCTTATACTATAATAGTGGCATAAAATGAACAGAAAAAGACAATTAAATTGTTAATTGCAATTATTTGTATGACAATTCATCGTCAACAACATTTCATGATCATGACAGCCCTACTCGTTCCTGTGTGTCATCCACCGCCATTCAAGACGTTTCATGAGCCTTCACCTCACACAGAGTGACAACACACTACATGTCCAAGAAGTAAGTTCTGTTGATCCCGAGTGTGGGGTTGGCAGGCTTTTGGATGTAGTGGAGGGCCTGTCAAACAGAATGTTAGACTGCTAACACACACACACGGGAACCACCAGCATCAATTATACACAACAAAGTAGCGGTAAGGATAAAAACAAGAGCAAAGGCGGGAGGTGCTGGAAAGGACAGTTCTGTATTTTGCTTTGCTATTTCTGTAGGTGCAAAACATAATATCCAGCTTAAAAGTGGCAATCCCAATAAGGCTGATGGTAACTGCCTATATGAATCAAATCGAATTGATAATATAAATTCAAGAAATTGCTTAATTGAAAACTTTACAGAATCAGCAGCACATTTCAGAATGGTGTGGAATACTGTGGGAGAAGATAAAGTGAAATCAACTTCATACTACCCTGCTAAATATTCAGAACAGCAATGGAAAGATGCATTTCACATCCTCAAAACAAGAAACCAATATGACTTTGAATATTTTGGTGATTTGGCTATGAGTGTACTCAAGAAAAGAAAGAAGGACCACACAACAAATAGTCTATTCTAGATAGATAGATCATTATGCTGAAGGCATGCAGAATGTGTGCAAGATCTGTCAAAAGCAGATTAGAAATTTGCTAATACACTTGCAGAAATCTAAAACATGGATTCTTTATTCGTTAAAGTGCTTTGAGTAGTCAGAAAGACTAGAAAGGCACTATATAAGTACAGTCCATTTACCATTTACCATTTACAAAAACAAGCCAGGGCAAAACAAAAGTCAAAACATTCTGAAGCTCAGGCTATTTACAGGCAAAGGCAATTACAGCAAGATCCAATTGCATTCAGGCGAAAGCATGCTATGGAGCAGGCAGCTACCAAGCATATAAATCTAGAAAAAGATCCCATAAGAAGTCGAGCCAAACATGCTAGGTTGAAAGCAGCTACAAGACAAAAAATGCTAGAAAAAGATCCTGTTCAGTATAGATTAATTACAGCAAAACAGAAAGCAGCACAAAAAAGGAAGAGATTTGACTAATGAAACACAACTTGATAGAATAAAACAGTTCCGAACAGATGGGAGAGAAGGACCAATATATGCTTGTGTCAGTTGTAGACAAATTTGTTTTTACAACCAAGTGAAAAGGTTTAATGACATGTTCAAAAAGCCACACATCACATATATGGAGTGCTATTGGTGAGATTCCTGAAGACCTGAAAGTGAAGGATGATTTTTGGATATGCCATGACTGCTGCAAAAATGAAAACAAATGAACCCTGAAAAATCTAATTCCTACTATGAGTCATTTCAATAACCTTGGACTGGCAAATATCATAGACTATGAAGAACTCCAACTGTCCAACTTAGAAAATGCTCTCATTGCTAGAAACATTCTATTTCAAATGATTTACCAGCTTCCAAAGTCGAGGTGCAACTAAAAAGCAAATAGTTAACATCCCCATATTTGAACAAGATATTGTTAATACAATAGAAACATTACCTCGAACACCAGATGCAGCTAGAATGACAAAGTCTCAACTAAAAAGAAAGAAGTCCATGAAAAACACTTACATTGACCAGTATATTGATGTTTTCAAAGTCAGGCAAGCCCTACAAACATCAAGAAACCTGGGGAATCCTTACCACCAATTCATTGCTGACATTGACAAATTTCAAATACGACGTCTGGAGGACGAGCCTATTGGTTACAACTCCTTATTTAAAATTAACAATATAGATAATTTTGCTAAAAATATTGACCAAAACGTGCAGCAACAAACTGATGGTAGCCTTCCCAGTTCTAACGATAATATTGAAAACGCTAATCTCTCAGATACAGGACCAATGACCCCGTTCAAAAGCCAAATATAACCTAATCAAATAAAGACTCTGGCATCAATTGCTCAAACTCAAATGAACCCATACACTTAGCACCTGGCGAGGATAAAATACCAACCAATATCTTTCAAGAGCAAGACTGGGATGTCAAGTCATTCCCATGTCTTCATCTAGATGACAAATATGGCTTACATGGCTTATTAGTATGCAACAATATTTTCAACAAAGACTACTAAATGTTGATAGGAGATTTGCTAACACGCTCAGCTATGTCTTTGCTGCCTTTGCCTGTAATGAAAAACATCAGCTTGAAAGAAATATAAATATATCTTTCTTAAAAAGGCAAATAAAATGCAAGCAACTACTGGATGCCTGAATGACCCATACAGTGTACATAAAAATCACAAGAAAACTCCACGGTACTCTCTTTTTAACAATTAAAACGCCTTTATTGTCACAGCACAGTCATGTTAGGCCTTAAAACAAACTCGTGCTTCGGCATCAAGCCAAATTGTTGTTTAATATTTAAGATTTTTTAAGCAAATCTCAGAAAACATTAGACAGGACTTTAAAGAAGTTATTGAAGTTGAAGGAAAAGGCGGAAAATATTACATTGAGAAATAATCTATTTTGGAAAAATACACAAGAAGAGCTACAGAAGTTAATAACTTAGAACCCCTGCAGCTCTGCACCAGAGAGCTGAACAATTAATTTCAAACAATTGGTGATGATCGTGATGGTAATAAGGAACAGGAAGATGAGGAAGCAATGAAACAAGGAGCCCAAAAACACCCAGATATGGCTGTCAGGGATCCTTCTGGCCTGTTCAGTGATGACCATGATTCTACATCTGGAGATCAAACATTTAGAAGAACTGACCTTCAACATGACAATGAACTTTACTCCAAAATCAAAACATTGGCCATAGACCAAAGAGCTGTTCTAGACAAAGGCCTTCATTTAGCTAGGCAATACCAAAGAGCAAGAAAACAAGGAAACCCTTGGCCTCCTCCTCTGTTGATTGATCATGGAGGCGCAGGTAAAAGCCATATCACTGATGTCCTCTCACAAATGTTGGAAAAAATATTCAGAAACATTGGAGATGATCCAAATCACTCCTATATCTTAAAGTTGGTGTTGACAGGCAGCGCTGCATCAATTATCAAAGGCCAGACCATTCATTCAGCTTTCCAATTGCCTTTCAACAATGACCTAATATCAGTGGGTGACAAAATTAGAAATAAAAGAAAGAAACAACTACAAAACTTACTGCTAATCATTAGAGACGAAATCAGCCGTGCTCTACCAGCTCCATTTTAGACTTTCCAAAGACATCTTTCAAAACACTTTATCATTTTGAGGCATTGCATGTATTGTATATCCTTCAAATAAAACCTCCTCTTGGTGTTTTGATATTCAATACACTCAAAAATGAGAAATACAAAATGGTACATGCAATTGATCCCCTATGGAAAAAAAACTGAAGTTATATCTTTAAAAACAAACCACAGACAGGATGAGGATCGATAATATGCTGATTTACTAAATAGAATTAGAATAGGCAAACACAGACATGGATATAACACTTTTGAAAAGCAGAATACATGCCAGAAACACTCCTGATTTGCCAGAAAATGCTCTCTCTTAATTACAGGAACCAGCAAAATAGTCAGTACAGTCAATACTGCTAAATGAAACCATCTTCCAGGTGAATTGATAGAATTACATGCTACAGTGACTAGCAGAACGAGAGCAGGAATGGTGAAGAACCAATTTTGCACACAACTCATAATTGGCACTAAAGTAATGCTAACGTACAGTATAGATGTGATAGACAACCTAACTAATGGAACCTTAGGATAAGTCATTGGATTCCAAATATATTCACTGAACAAAGTAAAATATGTTATGGTGAAAATTCATAATAAAGACTTTAAAATTTAAATTTAAATTGAGAGAAGGAAGCACCTCAACTGCCACAGCGATACATTTCCCCCTAACACTGGCATGGGCTACACCTGCTCACAAAATTCAAGGTCACACAGTTAAAAAGCCAGATCAACTGATCCTTGACTTAGACTGTTGGCTTCAGCCTGCAACGCTATATGTAATGCTCTCACGAGTACAATGCTTGTCACAACTCTTCTTACTAGAAACTCTTCCTACAAACAAAATCAAGCCATGGCCAGATGCAATTGAGTAACTGGCTAGAATAGAACACATTGACATCAGCAAAACACAACAAATTTCACCTTCAGTTATCGAAATAATCTCCTTATACATCCAATCACTAGCAGGCCACATTATACACCATATTAAAGCTCATTATGAATAGATGTCTGCACAGCTCAATCTGTTACAGGAAGCCTGGGTCCCAAACACTGTAAAACAACAAACAGCAACACTTCATTGTGGTGCAGGCCGTGCAAAAGAACTAGTAGAAAACCATCACTTCCATCCAGTAATAGTCCCTCCTGCATCCTGGACGCTAGATGTATGGATCACATCTACATAAGATTGACTCCACAAGTTGAGTACAAAAACATATCAGTGAAAACTTGCTACTACTTGGATCATGAACCAATTTCCATTACACTTGAGATAAAAGAACAAATACGCTGTACATATTTGATCAACATCTTGTCTTTGTTTACCTAAATTGGATTACATGTGTCTTGCTGGTACTCGTTTGCTTTTTTCTTCCTCCTTTACAGCTCAGAAGTGGATTACCGTACTACAGGACCCTCTGAAACAATTACATAACATATTGACATAGACTTTGAAAAGAATTCCAACTAACTTCATGTTCTACGTGATCTTCACCCCTTTCCCAACAACCCAACTATATCATCTTTAATCTCTGTCATTAATCTACATCATTATTAATCATTCTACTATGCATGTATATATTGTTACACACCAATTATATTATGTATTCTTTCAATACACATGCTCCAATAAAAAAATAGACAAATACTTTCAACTTTACATACTGTATGTCATGCTTATACCTCTCACCTTGTATAAACTGTATAATATACTGAATAATTAATAACCTGTACCATTTACTATTACTGAGTGTGATTTGCTTCATTATACATTTTCTTTCAAATCAAACATCTTAAGATATGAGTGGAAAGTTTTGTTCTTGCAACTGCATTTATAACATTTTTTGACTCAAACGTAGCTTAACCATGCCATGTGATATTCTACTTAAGTACAAGAACAAATATTACTGGGACCACTACAGAAAATTGCTGATGAACATTTAATATCCAGGACTTCACATTATAGACACTACCATTGACTGGTGTAACAATTTGGCCACAACTTAGCACATTGACCCAGTCCAGCCATATATTAGGTTTCGACCTAGTCTTGTTTATGGTTTTATGGGATGGCTTGTGCCTCTGCTACTACTGATGCAACTACTGCTACTGTTATTACTACTACCAGCATTACTACTACTACTACTTTAAAATGGGTTGATGAAATTATTAATGAATTAGTACGACAATTTGCCTGCTAGTTAGTTAATAGTTAAAGGCCCAGTCAGTAGTTTTTGTGACCATAGAAATTGAAGGTATCGTCCCACACATAAAAGACAGTTGAAGTTACAGATTAAATGTGAAGACAAAATCTTAACTCACTGGCCCAGCTTTTTTCCAGAGCTTTCAACCGTATTTCACAGTCTTCATCAGCAGAGTTTACCTATAAAAAAATTGTCAAAATCAATTACAATTGAGCGTTCACTAAACTCCTACTCCTACTCAGTTCCTTAAGAATTTGGAATGTCTTATATGTTTTAGCCTTTTCAACACCAAAACTACAGCAGAATTGAATGGATTAAACAGTGAGTTTGTCTACTCTAACGTAAGCTGCTAACAACTTACTTAGTGCCTACAGGAGTAACCTACTGTTACTACCAAAGCCAAGAAACATATCATTCGCCAGTGATATTATTTGTGGGCTTACATCTTATGTTAGAAAAAGGCCCATTCAGGATTGGAACATTGTGGGTGCCGGTCCTGGATGCGACTATATCGAGTGTAGGGTAACATTAGTGCCTCTGTTCAGCTATTTATCTGGATTGGGGAAGTTTACACTCCAGCAACTCCAGCCAAACCTGTGAGGTTGAATAGCGCTACATTTTCCCAAGCTTAAAAAAAAAAAAATCGTACTTTTTATTTCAAATGTATTTTTATCTTTAATACTGTGTTATAATACTAGTGCTAACTAGCTCTCTCCTGTAATATAAGAACAATGCTGTTTCTTTATTTCCATGTCTTCATCAGCTGGTGAGGATGTCTCAGGATGACATTTTGCCTGGGCCTGTTAGCTTTAGCCTTAGTCTTTTGGCATGATATCATGTATGTAGCCATCAAGTGCATATTTGACACCTTTACATGGTTCTTGTTTTAAAACGAGTCAGCTTGGAACGTCAGAAATCAATTGTCATCGGCTAGAAATGAGAAGCTACATTTAGTTTACTTCCAATCCAATCCAAAACCCATTGTTTACTAAGAATTTCAATGGAAATATGCCAAAGCTTGACAGTAGCAACAGTAACTAAGAGGGTCGGGCTTAGCAATCGGTCAATTTTAAGGTGACATCTTTCAGTTTCTTGTTTTGTCTGAAAAACAGTCCGAAACCCCAAGATACTCAATTTACTTGACTAAAACAGACAAAGGCCGCAATTACTTACGTTTGAGACACGGGAACTAATGAATCTTTGTCATCTTTACTTATTCATACTTCTTTTACTGCTGTGCAATATCCACCGCCTCATAATCATCTTAATAAGCTACACTTAACTTGACAGTACTCATTATTGCACTATTACTTATTACTTATATTATTACATTGTATTACACCGTACATACTTATCAACCTCTAAATCCACTTTGGTACTTTAAACTTATTTTAGCTTTTATACTTTATGTCCACTTTGTACTTAATTTATCTCACCTGTATTATAGTGTATTGTATTTTGATTTGCTTAGTACTTCTATTCCACCTCTTCCTGTGTGCACTGACGTGATCCAATCAGCAGCTGTAATGAAAGAGTTTCCCCTCGGGGATCAATAAAGTATTTCTGATTCTGATTGATAGATAGTTAAATATAAACATATATTACACATCTACGTCTGTTTACAGGTGCTGGGGCTGTGTCCGAAATTACTCCCTTTTTACCATATAGTGCACTACATTTGCAATCTGCCATTTTATTTGAGTGTCCAAATTCTGAGTATGTAAATTAATCTACTATTACATTGAAAAAGACTCCATGGCATGTACATGGCTTTCTGCTAACAATCCCACAATGCAATGCTCCCAGATAAGAAAATTACCATTGCGCGACTCAACAGCTCTCAGTGATGACACAAAATGATGATGATTAGTAAATCTGCAAAATCTCAATTTTCTGCTCACCATAAACCATTGAGTGTCCATTATATAGGGAGCAGTGAATGAGTGAACAGGGGAGTGATTTCGGACACAGCCTACAAGTTTGAAAATGAAAAAAATCTGAGGGTGTGAGTTTACCAGACATCTGAAGCCCACTCTTCATCTCTGCTGCAGGCTAGAGGCTCCAGGCTACATTACATAACACACCCAAATCTCTGACTAAAAACTGACCAACGGTCAGTGGTTGAGGTGCATTGTGAGTAATGTAGACGCTAGGTTTTGACAAGTAAGGAGAATGTGTGGAATAACAAACATGATATCTCGGGTTCTGCTGCATTAATTTTGATCTTTTTTTTTAAACTGTCCATCATGAGTCCATCAGTGTTATAGGAGTGCAATGCTAAAACTGTGGAATACTCATTTAAGTAAACTGTTAATCAATTTAGAAGTGACAAAAGGTAGGACACTTTTTACATTTGCATCATGAATTGTGCCTTCAAATTATGCTACAACTTTATATATAACATATCACAGCACAATATTTATTATTTTGTTCTGACCTGATATATTACTTCAGTGAAACAATTAATTTTTTTTACACCCAGTAATACAGCATATTTGCCAGTTAATCATGTATCAAATTATGAGAAAAACGTTGCTTGCCACACTGTGGGGCACTGTGTGCAGTGAAGTCATCTGAGACTACTTTGCAGTGTGAATGGTTATTGTCCTCTTCTACCTGTGTTGGTTTATCCCATGCAAAGCATGATGTGCTGCTACTGACATTTCTTGTCTGTTAGAAATGAAAATTCTGACACTCAGCAAGTGTTCCCGCATCCTGATCTGTGTATCTGTGGCAGAAATCCTCCAAGCTGTCAAGGATCTCATCTGGAGAGGATGACCTGGGGAAGGATGGGAAAGATGACGACCAGAAGAGTGGCTCAGAGGGAGGAGACCCCGAAAGCGGCATCATCCAAAATACCACCGACAGTAAGGTGGGATTCCTAAACGCCTACATAATTAGCACTCTAATCATTCATTAGGGCTCACTCTACACAGGTGCACAGGGACAGGCCACCATTTAAAGCTCGATGTTCCACATGCCCTTGCTTCAAATCTCACAGTTTTTGAGTGTCTTTCTAATTTTTCTGACCTGAAAGGATTTAATATTCTGTACCTTTTGTAAAAATTGCAAAACTGTTTTGTGAGGCTTAATTTGCAGTAAAGCGGAAGGGACTGCTGAAAGTTGGTAGTCAAATAAGACAGCTGCAATAGCTGTTTGATGAGAAAGGGATTTTCCTTACTGTAAACCACATAGTAACTAGATGAGATGATGGTAGACGATTAGTGACCATATGACTATTTAGGACAACATGTGATTTATTTTATGCCTGCATGCCTTATTGCTTAGCTTCAAATTTCAGTCGTGTGTGTATCGGCACTGTAGATTGAAGTTCAGCCAAATTCTGGCGATCCAACTGATCCCTAATCGTCACCTAGTGTATTTATACGGATATTCATGTCTGATCTGTGCCACGCCTCTTCTGAAAATGCTGTCATTCTCAATGTAGCCACAGCCCATAAGAATTTTATTATCATTATTATTAGTAGTATTTGTTTGAACCATTAGTTTTTTTAAACCGACATGGAGTCAGATCAGATTACAGTAAACCCAACCACCCCATATCAGGCTCATTAGATTTCTGATGACAGTGAGCCTCATTCATACATTTTTCCATTATAAGTTTTAGTAAAGAAGAAATAAGAAAACCCTACATCTGGTTCAGAAAATCTCTAGAAATAGAAGTTAACACAAAGCTAACACGGCCACTATGATTTTATCATTTGCCAACAAATTGAATGTGATTTTCGTCATTCAGCGTCAAAGCATTTTGATAATAAAATTAAGATAATACCAAATAAGACGGTGTAGTCCCTCATTCGTCCAGGAGTGTTCTATCGTAGAAAAGGTTTCAGTCGTAGTCGTCTGGACACTGTTTTCTGAATGGCTTCCGGGTGGGAGCCGAAACGTCTTGATTATGAAAACAGTGTCCAGATGACTACCACTGAAACCTTTTCTACGATATAATACCAAATACTGCTCTCTGTCTCCATCTGGTATTTCCCTTGCATGCTCAAATAATCTCTTATGCTCACGATTCTGTCCTCCCTCGTGCACAAATCTAATTCTGCTCTTACAAATCCTGTGTGTTCTCAAAGGTTGGCTTGCAGACTGAGTAGCACTCAAATTAGTTTTGTGCTCCCTCAAATCTTTGTCAATATACTTCCATAAAAACAGTGCAACAGTGGATGTTTTTCCACCACTGGCCACAAGAGGCAGTAATTAGACCATTCTAACTATCCCATCCATCCATTTTCTACCGCTTGGTCCCCGTTAGGGGGTCGCGGGTGACTGGAGCCTATCCCAGTGACTTCGGGCCTTAGGCAGGGCACACCCTGGACAGTGGCCAACTCGTCGCAGGGCGAACACAGACACAGACAAGGACAGACAACCATTCACTCACACATTCATTCAATACGGGCAATTTAGAGTTATCAATTAACCTACACATGCATGTCTTTGGACGGTGGGAGGAAGCCGGAGAACCCGGAGAGAACCCACGGTAACACGGGAGGACATGCAGACTCCACCCAGAGAGATTGTGTGATGTTGGTCCGGTCCGGGAATCGAACCCACGAACCCACGATCTCCTTATTGGGAGGCAGGAGCTGTAGCCGCTCTGCCACCGTGCACCCCCCATTCTAACTAGTAGAGCACATATTGCTGTCACCAATATTGTCGAGCTATAGACTAATCCACCTTGTAGGCAAAAGTAAACAAGCTGCCTGTAGTGGCATCTCCCCGTGTATAACACCAAAATGTATGTAAAGGATTTTACTTTATTACCACTTCTGGTAATCTGTCCAGGAAATCCTGTAGAACCTGTTACATGTTGGAAATGTAATCATTTTTTCAAAGGAGATATTCACACATCCAACTATCTCAGATGCAGGTGTGTTGGAAAGTATCCCTTCAGTCTTGAGAAAAGAAGATCCCGCACACTGCTCAGCATCACAATTTATTGATCATACTAAAGTTTCGGCCCCTCTGGACCTTTGTCAATCTGTCACATTATATTCCACATATAAGAAAAAGAACAGAAAGACAGGAACGATGTGAGACACATGACGACACATAATAAAGTATTTCGTCAATGTTATCACCTCTCTCTGGCAGAGTCACCTCTTCAATGCCCTGGAACCTAAAGGATGGGATGTCATGTTTGAAGTCACTGAAACGTACTGCTGTTGGGAGCTCTTGTGTTCACTTCTCTCCTTTATGAGCGTAATGTTTTACCAACATATGATAACCCACATGGACATTTGATCATGTAAATTACATAAGAAGTGGAACATGTGATGGCATCAATGATCAAATACTTTTCCTTTGACCATATTATTACATTGAGCACATCCTCTGCATTTGTAGCACCCATTAGGAATTGGAGGTTTTAACACAGACTTTTTCTAACTGATTTTACATTAGCATGTACATGGCTGTCTCTGAGATTACGTCCTCTTCGATAGACTATTACTGGTGGTTCTTTCAAATCCATGGATATTGCTGGGTCTGATGATAATATGTGCCAATGTTTTTTGATAATCGAACCCAGTCTATGGCAGTTGGGGGTATAGGTTGTACTAAACATGATGGAGTATTTCTTTTTCTGTGGGGGATTCTTTTGTAACAATTCATTTCTTGTTGCCTGTAAGGCCATATGATAGGCTTCCTCCACACAATCACTTGGATAACCCGATCTATAAACCCTTGTTTCATATCTACCCATTTGTCTATAAAATCCTCTGTGGTGTGACAAATTAGTCTGAAAACTGACTTCCTTGGCAGACCTCGTTTTAGGGGTGTGGGGTGATAGCTATTTGCAAGCAGTAAGGTGTTTCGATCTGCTTCTTTTCTGTATAAAGTAGTGCATAGTGTACCAGACTTCTCAACCCACATGTCCAGGAAGTGAACTCGATCAAAAGCATATTCTATAATAAACTATAGTGATCTTTTTCATTGAGAAGTCTTGTAATTCATCCGTGTCCCCTTCAAACAGACAAAAGATGGCATTCAATGTACCGATACCATTTGAATATCTTCTCAACAAACGGATTCTCTGTGGGATTATATATGAATTTTTCTTCGAAAAGACCAAAATTAGATTGGCATTGCTCAGAGCTACGGTACTGCCCTTTGAACAACCATTCGCCTGGAAATAATAGTCCCCCTCAAATTTGAAATCTTATCACAAATTCTGCCAAGTTTTAAATAAATTCAATATGTGGTCTGTCAGTAGTTTAAAGTGTAATTTTTTCCAAATAGTGTACAAATGATGATAACCCCCCCTGGTGGGGAATGCTTGTATATAGACTCTCTACATCAAGAGTTACCAAAATACAGTTTTCACTCACATTCTTTATCTCTGAGATCTTATTAATGAAGTCTATAGAGTGTGTTATATAAGATGGTAATGATTGCACATATGGCTTGACAAAATAATCTACAAAGTGTGAAGGTGGTTCTAGTAGTGAGCCAATCCCAGCCACCATTGGTCTACCTGGATAGTTGTTCTGATGAGTTTTAGGCTTATGCACTTTGGGCAGAGTGTATAGGACAGGGCATATGGGATATATACACTTCAGGTACTTTCTAATTCTTGCTTAGAAATTATTTTATTCTGATGGACATTTTCAAGATACACAAAAATCTCATTCTGAAAACTTGCACATTGATTAACAGAAGAGGAGTTATACATAAAGACCTAAACAAAATTACCACCGCTGAAATAGCACAACAAAATAGGAGAATTAAATGTGGACGCTTAAACATCAGATCTCAGTCATCTAAAGCTGCACTAGCGAACGATTTAATATCAGAGTATCATGACTTATTCTGTCTTACTGAAACCTGGCTGGGTCATGAAGAATATGTTAGCCTAAAGGAATCCACTCCGCCCAGTCATATTAATACTCACATTCCCCAAGGAGGTGGAGTTGCAGCCATCTTTGACTCAAGCCTATTAATCAACCCTAAACCTAAACTAAATTATAACTCATTCAAAAGACTTGTTCTTAGTCTTTCATACCCAACCTGGAAAACACAACAGCCAATTCTATTTGTTATAGTGTACCTCTTGGTACACTCTATTCAGAATTTTTATCTGAATTCTCAGATTTTTTATCAAGTTTAGTCCTTAAAACAGATAAAGTAATTATTGTAGGTGATTTTAATATTCATGTGGACGTTGATAATGATAGCCTAAGTACTGCATTTATCTCATTATTAGATTTGATTGGCTTCTTTCAGAGTGTACATGAACCCACTCACTGTTTTAACCACACCCTCGACCTTGTTCTGGTATATGGCATTGAAATTGAACATTTAATAGTCTTTCCACAGAATCCTTCTTTATCAGACCATTATTTAATAACTTTTGAACACTATATGTCTATCTGATAGTGCTGTAGCTAAATTTAAGGAAGCAATTCCATCTGCATTTATTTCAATGCTATGTCTCGATATAACAGAGGACTCCTATGCTAATTTCAGCCACTCCCAAATTGACCATCTTGTTCATAGTGCTGCAGACTCACTGCGAATGACACTCGATTCTATCGCCCCTCTAAAAAAGAAGATAATAAAACAAAGAAGGTTAGTTCCATGGTATAACCCCCAAACCCGTAAATTAAAGCAAATGTCGCGAAAACTTGAAAGGAAATGGTGTTCCACCAATCTGGAAGAATCTCGTTTAGTCTGGAAATATAATCTTAAAACATATAGGAAAGCCCTCTGTAATGCCAGAGCAGCCTACTACTCATCATTAATAGAGGAAAATAAGAACAATCCCAGGTTTCTTTTCAGCACTGTAGCCAGGCTGACAGAGAGTCACAGCTCCATTGAGCCATGTGTTCCTAGAGCCCTCAGTAGTAACAACTTCTTGAGCTTCTTTAATGATAACAATTTAAATATTAGAGACAAAATTCATCACGTCCTGCCCTTAACCGATATTGATTTATCTTCAAACACAGGAACCTTAGAAACAGTTGTAAAACCTGGTATATATTTAGACTGCTTTTCTCCCATCGACCTTCACCAACTAACTTGAATGATTTCTTCATCTTCAACCTGTCTCTTAGACCCCATCCCAACTAGGCTGCTTAAAGACGTTTTACCCTTAGTTAGCACTTCTTTACTAGATATGATCAATCTGTCTTTATTAACAGGCTATGTACCACAGTCTTTTAAAGTAGCTGTAATTAAACCTCTTCTTAAAAAGCCCATTCTTCATCCAGGGGTTTTAGCCAACTATAGACCTATATCTAACCTTTCCTTTCTCTCTAAGATCCTTGAGAAAACAGTCACCAATCAGTTGTGTGACTTTCTAAATAACAATAGTTTATTTGAGGATTTTCAGTCAGGATTTAGAGGGGATAGAGATAGCACAGAGACAGCACTGGTGAAAATTACAAATGACCTTCTAATTGCATCAGACAATGGACTTGTCTCTGTACTTGTCTCGTTAGATCTTAGTGCTGCATTCGACACCATTGACCACCACATCCTATTACAGAGACTGGAACATGTAATTGGCATTAAAGGAACTGCACTAAGCTGGTTTAAATCCTATCTATCAGATCGATCTCAGTTTGCACATGTTAACGATGAGCAAGCACACTAAAGTTAGTCACGGAGTTCCGCAAGGTTCTGTGCTTGGACCAATTCTTTTCACTTTATATTCTTCCTTTAGGCAATATTTTTAAACACTCCATAAACTTTCATTATGTGGATGATACCCAGTTATATCTATCGATCAAGCCAGATGAAACTAATCAGTTAGCTAAACTTCAAGCATGCCTTAAGGACATAAAAACCTGGATGACCTGCAATTTTCTGATGTTAAACTCCAAACACCTCCGAGACACATTATCTAAAGATATAGTTGCTCTAGATGGCATTGCCCTGGCCTCCAGCAGCACCGTAAGGAACCTTGGAGTTATCTTTGATCAGGATTTATCCTTTAACTCCCACATGAAACAAACTTCAAGGACTGCCTTCTTTCACCTACATAACATTACAAAAATCAGGCACATCCTGTCTCAAAATGACACAGAAAAACTAGTCCAAGTATTTGTTACTTCTAGGCTGGATTATTGCAATTCCTTATTATCAGACTGCCCCAATAAGTCCCTTAAGACTCTTCAGTTGATCCAGAATGCTGTGGCACGTGTACTGACAAGAACTAGAAAAAGAGATCATATTTCTCCAATATTAGCTTCTCTGCACTGGCTCCCTTTAAAATCCAGAATAGAATTTAAAATCCTTCTCCTCACCTTCAAGGCCCTTAATGGTCAGGCACCATCGTATCTTAAAGATCTCATAGTACCCTATTACCCCACTAGAACACTGCGCTCCCAGAATGCAGGGTTACTTGTGGTTCCTAGAGTCTCCAAAATTAGAATGGGAGCCAGAGCCTTCAGTTATCAAGCTCCTCTCCAGTGAAATCAGATCCCAGTTTGGGTTCGGGTAGCAGACACCATCTCCACATTTAAGAGTAGGCTTAAGATTTTCCTCTTTGATAAAGCTTATAGTTAGGGCTGGCTCAGGAGAGTCCTGAATCATCCCTTAGTTATGCTGCTATAGGCCTAGACTGCCGGGAACCTTCCCATGATGCACCTCTCTCCTCCTCTCCCTCTCCATCTGAATGCTCTTATCCCAATGATGCATGTTACTAACTTTACATCTTGTCTCTCCTGTAGTTTTGTGCTTTCTTGTCTCTCTCCTCTCTCCTTCTGTCGCTTTCAGCAGGTATTTCTGCCTCCGGAGCTACAGAGTCTGGATCTTTCATTGTGGGCCACCTACTGCTCCCATGTTCCAGCTCGGCAACCGCTACTACAATTATTATTAGTCTTATTACTACTATTATCATTATTATTCCTATCATTATTGTTACTATTATTTTATTAATATTAATATTACCACTTCCATTACATTATTATTAACTAAAAATTCTATGTGGAATTTGCATTGTGCTACTGTATGCTCTCTTACCTCCTGCTCTCTCTCTCTCTCTCTCTCTCTCTCAACCCAACTGGCAGCAGCAGATGGCTGCCCACCCTGAGTCTGGTTCTGCTTGAGGTTTCTGCCTCTTAAAAGGAAGTTTTTCCTTGCCACTGTCGCCAAATGCTTGCTCATGGATAGAACTGTTGGGTCTCTGTAAATAATATTATAAAGAGCATGGTCTAGACCTGCTCTAAAGGACAAGTGCAATGAGATAACTTCTGTTATGAATTGGCGCTACATAAATAAAAGTGAATTGAATTGAATTGAATAAATTTAATGCCATCTTTTGTCTGTTTGAAGGGGACACGGATGAATTACAAGACTTCTCAATGAAAAAGATCACTATAGTTTATTATAGAATATGCTTTTGATCGAGTTCACTTCCTGGACATGTGGGTTGAGAAGTCTGGTACACTATGCACTACTTTATACAGAAAAGAAGCAGATCGAAACACCTTACTGCTTGCAAATAGCTATCACCCCACACCCCTAAAACGAGGTCTGCCAAGGAAGTCAGTTTTTCAGACTAATTTGTCACACCACAGAGGATTTTATAGACAAATGGGTAGATATGAAACAAGGGTTTATAGATCGGGTTATCCAAGTGATTGTGTGGAGGAAGCCTATCATATGGCCTTACAGGCAACAAGAAATGAATTGTTACAAAAGAATCCCCCACAGAAAAAGAAATACTCCATCATGTTTAGTACAACCTATACCCCCAACTGCCATAGACTGGGTTCGATTATCAAAAAACATTGGCACATATTATCATCAGACCCAGCAATATCCATGGATTTGAAAGAACCACCAGTAATAGTCTATCGAAGAGGACGTAATCTCAGAGACAGCCATGTACATGCTAATGTAAAATCAGTTAGAAAACGTCTGTGTTAAAACCTCCAATTCCTAATGGGTGCTACAAATGCAGAGGATGTGCTCAATGTAATAATATGGTCAAAGGAAAAGTATTTGATCATTGATGCCATCACATGTTCCACTTCTTATGTAATTTACATGATCAAATGTCCATGTGGGTTATCATATGTTGGTAAAACATTACGCTCATAAAGGAGAGAAGTGAACACAAGAGCTCCCAACAGCAGTACGTTTCAGTGACTTCAAACATGACATCCCATCCTTTAGGTTCCAGGGCATTGAAGAGGTGACTCTGCCAGAGAGAGGTGATAACATTGACGAAATACTTTATTATGTGTCGTCATGTGTCTCACATCGTTCCTGTCTTTCTGTTCTTTTTCTTATATGTGGAATATAATGTGACAGATTGACAAAGGTCCAGAGGGGCCGAAACTTTAGTATGATCAATAAATTGTGATGCTGAGCAGTGTGCGGGATCTTCTTTTCTCAAGACGGAAATGTAATCATTAAAATGCCATAAAATAAAAGCTTGTAGATTTTGTATATTTTATGTAGAAGGATAGATGTCTTTTCATGTGCAAATCACGAAAACCACACTGACTGTTTTGTGCTAAACTTTGGAACAAAAAAAAATCAAAGCTAAATCCACAAGGCTCTGACCAGGGACAGCTAAAGAGCGAGCTGCCTGTCCCCTGGTGACCATCTATAGTCGCTGCGGTTTGAACTACAACATTTTGTTACATTTTGTATGGTTTACTATTGGTCTATCACTGTAGTTACTACTATCATTACTGTGATTTCTACTAATAACACAGTTAGTTATTTACCTATTAATTATTGTTTTAAGTATTTAATTGTATTTTAAATTTCTTTGCAGAGCACTTTAGTCAACATTTGACTTGACTTAATATGACTAACACTACTTCCAACAATGCTAATAATAACTGTGTTGCCTTATTATTTTGTCCCCCAGAACCAGCTGCTCATAGAAGAACATTAAGTGAAGAAAGCATGAAAGGGAAATCATTCTTTGTAGCTGTGATGTTGGAAAGGTGAATCTACAACATGATTTCTCATCAGCACTATCTACTGGCTGCCATCGTCACCTCCACTTCTGTGTTGGACTTCCAATATGTGTTTGTATGAAAGATGCACCCATACTGATACTGGTATCAGTCATCATGTGGATGCCAGGGTATAACTGGGCATTATGTCACACAGTTTTTTCAGCGCTTCATGCCAAGGGCCGTGTCAGAAATCAAAGCGAAGAGTCATCTTGAACTCTCTAGGATAGACAGATTAAGATTTTTAATCACTTTTATTCAGTGACTCTGAATGCTTGTAAGTTTATATTGTTAAATAAACATAAGTATAGGATATTTAAAGGGGCATTAAGTACTTGAAGAAGTGTATCATGCTCTATTGCCAACCATTAGGAGTTGTGATAACATTAGCTGTGTTTATATGGAGCCTTTTTTCTACTAGGCTCAGACTAATAGCCCAATCAGAATTTATTTATTTTTTGTTTTTTTATTGTAAGGTATACCCCTTTCATAACCTGTTTATTTATTCATTAAGCGTTTGGTGGGTGGCTCCCTTTCCCTCTTTAATAACTGCAAGAGTAGAATTAAATCTGTTGCTTCACTAGAAAACATAACAGTAAAATGTCCCATCTTTTTCAAAAGTTTGCCTGTTTTGGTTGTACATGTCAGAACACTTATTTCTGGAGCACATAATTACACTCAATAAAACAATAATTTAAAGCCTTGACAAAATAATCTTTACTCAAGGTCTTCTTACTAGCTTTTTACAGAACTATCAGCTGCATCTCAGTCTTTATCAGCAACTGGAGTTGTTGGCTCAGTTGTCAAATAGGAATGGACAGAAACATATTGATAGTAGGGGTGTTGCGATATACCAGTAGAAAAATCAAATATTCAAAAATGAAATATTGATATCATGTTAATAATGCACATATGATAATAGAGTGTAAAGAATCCAACGCCTCTGAAATCATTTCTGTTTTTCTCAGTTCTCACTTTGTCATAGTAATGCACCTAAACGCTGGTTGCCACCCGCCATAAAATGGCAAAAAAGAAGAATTTGACTGACAGCATACATTTTTTATTTTTTCAAACGTTCTATAGATTGCGATAATATCGTTATTGTGAATTATTTTGGCCACAATAATCGTGTAGTGAAAATCTGATATCGTGACAGCCCTAATTGACAGGAATCGTTAATTGGATAATTTCGTACAGAAGGGAAAAAAATACGTACCTGCAGCCAAGTCACAATGCAAAGTCACAATTTGACAATAGCAAGAGGTAAGCTAGCTAGAGCTAAAGTCCAGTGAAGAAGTAATATTTCAGCATGCTAAATACTACCATAAATGTGTTTTGTTTTGGCTTGAGAACGAAGCTGTTAAGTTACAGAAATGTATTTTCTGTTGGTAACCAGCTGAATATGCCAGTCGGTACTGAGCTGACAGAGAGATCCGTGAATTCCGTTTTTAGTACGGCAGCCCAGAGGCTAGCTCTACCTTAGCTAGCTGGCCAAAACCCTGCTACACTGTAACTCCAGTGTGTTTTTTAAATGTCATTTTGGATTTGTACTAAAGAATTAAGAGTTTAAAACAGGCCCATCTTGAGTTAATCTTCACAAAACAATTTTTGGCAAGTTTAAAAGGATGAATGTTAATGTATATTAGCAAAAACCTGATGCCAGGCTAACCTGTGTAAAACCAAAACAAACAAGCAAGAGGATGAATTTCTCCAATGTCAGTAACACAGCGTCTTCAGGTTTAGGCTAATTCTATGTTAGTTAATTTAAAAATCTATTTTAAAAAAACTACCTTATTAACAAAGAAAATGACATATAAATAACTGAAAATGTCATGGAAAACAGCAAGAGCACCAGAGTGTAAAGGCTTTAAGTTAACATAATAACTTATGGATAACTTAAATTTATAAGACAATAATTAGCCACTTACTTTTTTAGGGCTAATATAAGCTCCAAAATTCACAAACAGGATGTGAAATGGTTGGCTTATCTCTCAGAGGGAAATGTGAGACTGTCTTAATCACAGGCCTGTTTCAGGCATTTTACCCTAACTGTCTTCTAAAATTCGAATCACTTTTTCAGCTTAAAGGTCGCTGGTATTTATCCACAACCTACATATGTTTTACACGTATCTGCTATGGAGCAGTAAAAAAGCTTACTGCCTCTTTAGTAGTTTGTGAAATCTGTGTCACAATAAAAATACAGTATTGGTGCATCTCTGCTCGGTATGTGACAAGATATAACACCATCATGTCGGGTGGCTCGTGTTCTTCATAATCACACATAGTGTAGATATTCATCAGTATTTATACTGGCCCGTGCATACCTGTCTGTATTGTATCACTGATGATCACCTGTCACTGTGTACAAATGCATTTGATAAGAGCTCCATATATATATACTCTCCTGCCATCTATGATATATGTTGGGTATTGCAGTGTACCGATCACTCTAGTTGTAGCTTGACATTGCTTTTTTATAAGGATAATTGTGGGAGGGACTTATGGAATATTCAGTAACTGTCAAACATTATTCATCACCTTATATGTTACTCTTTTATGTAACCAGAAAAAGATGAATGGAAATACATGGATAAATGTATGAAGTGTTGTGCACAACTGGGTTACACATTGTAACTCGATATTAACTGTATCTGTATATTTTACTTTTGTTGTAGAATATAGGACCACTATTCTACTTGGACTGCTTTAGGTAACAGCTCATCTTTTTATGGAAAGTGATACGTCTGTTCTTCTGTGTATCTGTGAAATAGATCACTGTATATTTCAAAGCTTTTTATAGTGGCATGCTCTACTGTTGTACTCCAGATCATTCTTATATGAAAGTGTCCGTTGGTTCTTAGTTTAAAATCAGATATTTGGTGGTATGTGTTGGACTTGGAGGAAAAAGAATACACCATCCACTTTTTTCTGTTTCCTTGTTTCAACGTCTGAACCTGACAGTAAACTGAACCACATTACATTTTAAGGAAGCTGAGAGCTGTGAAGATGGTTTTCAGCTGAAACATTGTGCTGAAACATAGTGGTAATGCATTTTGAAATTGCCAAACCTATCATTGTCCCTGCTAGTTTACTTTAGATTGATTAAAGATGACACCAGACTGCTCTGTCATTTAACTCTGTGCCAATTGCCTTTACTTTGCTTCCACTATTGTTGTCATGAGATACAGACCTATTTATTTTTTGATGATAGCTGATTAAGACACCGTCTGTATGTAAACTCATGCTTTTTTATTTCCTTCAAATCTTTGTTATGCTCGTATTTGGAACATGTTTTGCATTTTCAAGGTTTGTAATTTACTGTAAACTGTTTTTGCTGTTTATGGATGAGACTTTTACAAAATAAACTAATTGGACTGCATAGTGAGGCTGTAATGCTCATTACACACCACAAAACAAGCGATGCATGGGTGAAAAACAGAGACACTTTTCCATTCTTAGATCCTTACCCCTAGTGGGACAAATATATCACATTTTTCCTGACTGTGGTGCCACAGGAAAGGCTATGTTGTTGCCTTAATCAAATCGGCTGTAGCCTTCTTTGTTAGCCTCAGATGCACTTGGGCTCATCTGCGCTTTGAGCTAATACTTAACATTACCATGCTAACATGCTACCAGCTAAATGCTAACATTAGCATGCTAGCCAATGTCTTTCTGGACTTCTAACCACATAACAGTACTATTTTCCTGAACAAAGCATTACTATTACATTAGTAACGGTCTATTAGTCATCAGAGCAGTATTTATACACTGTGATACACATACCTAGCATCTGTTTCAATGTGCACATTTCTCACATTTGCATTGTGAATTCTACCTGTGTAATTTGTCATATTTTTGTCTAAAGCCAAGGTGTATGTGCATGACCAGTATTATATTTGACGAGGTAGCAAAAAATGTTGGTATTTTTTTGTCTCCAACTGTCTGGCAAGTGCGTTTTTCGAGCTGCTGGAATCCGACCGGGAAGGCTGAGCTCAGTATTGGAGCGGTCCCTTCTCCTCCTGGGTTGCCCCTCCGTATGCGCCCCGTGACGCATGCGCAGTAGGTATCGAGTAATTCGGCGCTGAAAAGGAAGGAGTAGCAGAGATACAACCTAAGCAGTACTAGCTAGGGGAACAGGAGTATATACGGCGGCTACCTAGTTGCTTTGCTTTCGAGCATCGTGACACAGCGCAGAGTTTGGAACATGGCTGATAAAGAGGGTAGGTTTACTAGAAGTACCTAGCGTGTACGGCGGTGGCCCGTTTTCCTCGTGTGCGGCTTTGTGTGCGCTCCACAGCCATTCAACTCTGTCATGGGTGCTAGCATCACATGCTAGCTTAGTAAAGTACTATCAGGAGGCTTATTTGTTTCAGCCAGGGTGTGTGCTGTTCTCGGTTGTAAGTTTTTAAAAGAGCACCATGTCAAACCGCTACTATTAAAGTTCAGTATACATCCAATGCACCAAACAGCACTTATTTCAACTTAAGAAATAGTTTGCTTGTTGTTATGCTGCCACAACCTCCATCACCAAAATACGCCGTAGTGCGTGGTAGCGGCCAATACACCAGTTCTGACTGCACGGAACATGGTCAATAAAACAGAATACCCTGCCATTTTTGAAGTTTGTTGTCAATCTTCTATCACAGAGCGTCGTTAATGTAACCTTGTAGCAAGCTAGCATTAAGCTGTTGTTTTAAATTGACTTTGATTTAACGTTAACGCACGTAAGGCTGTCTTGTCTGTTAAGGATTCCTTGAGCAAGGGACTAGCGTTAGTGCAGCTGGCCAGCTGTGTCAGACTGGTTATACTTACTTACTTATACATAATCGAACTTGTGTGTGCTTAAGCTACTTTCCTCCAGTACAGAGGTAAACGCATTGAGGAATGTACACAGTAGATTCCTTTATTTGCCGTTATACCTGTAACTTACACCATGTTGTTCTGCTAAAGTGTATGATGATGCAGTGGAAGAAAGGGTCATCAATGAGGAGTACAAGATTTGGAAGAAAAACACACCTTTCCTGTACGACCTGGTGATGACTCATGCACTGGAGTGGCCCAGCCTTACTGTCCAGTGGCTTCCAGATGTCAGCAGGTATTTACATTGTCTCCATCTTACTGCTCATAAAACATGGTTTACACCCCAGCAACAGTGTCAACAAGTGTCTGTCAAGTGACTTATTACGGCCGACGTCCACCAGATCTGGCCGTGTTGCGGCTCCTAGAGACAAACTGCTGCCATTCTAGCCATGTGCCAACCTATTGCTCTGCTGAGTGTCAGCCCATTAAATGTCTGTTCACTTGCCTCCTGCTCTCTGATAACCTATACCTTGTTTTAATACAGCCAAACTCACAATTTAGTTTTTCTCGTTTATGTATTTTTCTGTTGTCAGACAACAGATCAAGTGTGTAATAGTGATTTTGTCACACCTCATATACTACCAGGCAATCATTCCCAAGCTGCTGCGCTGCCGTGCTGATCACGACATCGTCTGACAAAATAAATATAAGAACAGGTTAATGCGGCTGCTGTGTGACTGGCTACATTGACATTTAATTGACATTGAGTGATCACAAGGTGACAGAAAGTTGTCTTCATCATAGTGTTGTCACTACCAAAAGTTTGACTTTGATAACAAATACCAAGTTTAGTATCGTGATACTCCATGCCGAAATGATACTTGAAATGATAATGATTTGATACTCGATACCTAATAGATCACAAACTGAAAGTCCACAAGGGTTGATCTGGGGTCAAATGTTAATATATTATGTATTATAGACTTGCCCTGTACAATGCCCATGTATTATTCTATGAGTAGTTCCAAAATGACAAACCATGGTTCGAACAACTGGCCATTTCCCCTTAAATGTTACTCCAGCAGCCTAATCACCCTAATTTTTATTTATTTATTTTTTTGCCTGGGGCATTATGTTCACTATGGGCAGTGTAATGTTCGCTAAATTTACAGTGGAAGTGTGCCTTTTTTACTGCCCGTTCTGTCTGGCATTATAGAGCCACCGTAGTGTAGAAGTGACATGTAGCTGCTATTTAACCGTTTTTAAAAGCACCCAAATGAGACCCCCAAATAACTGTGGCTTAATACATTTGTCGTTTTGGAACTCTCATTTTCTAATATGCTTGTCATGCTATTTACGGTACAGGGTATGCTTGACATTGATACGCTACTGATTTACTATTTATCTCATAAGTTAGCAGCTTATCACCGTCCTACCAGCTGGCTAGCCATCTAGCTTATTCGCTATCCTGTCGTGTTTAGTACTCATTAGAGAGGTCTTGGTGTCTGTCACTGAGGTGCTTGGCGAGGTTTGAACTGTTTCCTCCCTTGCACGACACTTTTATAGCACCGTCTGTATACAAGCTTCAGACAAATTATACACTTCATCCTCACGATCACTTACAGCGGAGACAGATTTGACCTACAACAAGTACTCTTGTAATACCGAACTGTTTTTAACAAAAAGTTAGTTTTTTTTTAAATTTCGGTATACCACGCTACATTACGTCACCGTGCCACACAGCCCCCTACCCTCACTGGGAAGGCAGGGTCCAAAATGATCTGCCAATGGCAGGTAAACTGAGAGAATTTACTGGCCAAAAATATTTTTTACCGGTCATAAAACTGCATCATGCGTTATTTGACTAAAAATAATTACCTAAATTATTTATTATGCAAACTCATCTTTAGCATCATTTTAAAGAGACAATTACGAATATATAACAGATTCACAACTTTATATGAACCTTTTTAAATGAAAAACACACAAATGTATGTTGGGCATTGTTGAGACAGTTGGATAATAATGAATGGGAAGCCGGGATCAAAACAATCAATGGGAGCCCAACTGTATGAGAGTCAAACACTGGCTAAACACTGGCTGAGGGTACTTTTTTTACTTTGCTGACATTGTCTCTTCAAACGCAGTGCTGCATTGTTAAGGAGAAATGGACCATGACATGAAATGTTTAACTTTTGTAGCAGTAGCTCACAGTGGGTGTGATTAGCCTCGTTAAAGACGGCAACTAATATTACTAGGGGCTAAAATATGGTGTGATAAACTGATAAGAGTCAGTGGCAGTTAATAATCCTAGCAAACTCGACTAACTTTGAGTCCTATATTTAGGAATGTAAAGTTCAGTCTAGATTTGTCAGTAGGCAAAATTGTAGGCTACTATTTGTTATTGGTGTTCAGGTAGCAATAGTTAATATAATTCATAAGAAAAAAGGGATTGAGGTGATAAATGGATAATAATGATAGCAGATGATAGAATTTTATTTACATAGCACTTGCCAAGCACAAAGGGCTTTCCAAAAGAAACAAAATAAAGTATGACAGAATACTATAAAAATAAAAATATAATATTAAAACAGCGCATTTAAAAAAAAGGCAAGACAAAAAACAACATTAAGAGGAGAGAGTAGTAAAAGTAGTGACATTTAAACATCTAAAGGTTTTGCCCATATACTGAAATGTTTCTATAGCACTTGTCCTCTAGCCATAGACTGCACGTCTTTTAAATCAGACTTCCGCAGAGTGGAGCACATTAGTGTATGGTGCGATCGCTGTCTGTCACACTAGCTAGATCATCACTGAAAAAGTCCTGGAAAATGAGCTCTAGAATAGAGTGGGAACCCTGGTAGTGTGTGACGCGGGAGGTAAGCAGACACCCAACCAGAGTGACTTACCGACAGTGTGACAGACTGACCACCGCTCAGTGTAGCAAGAAGAGCCACGTAGAGCTGGTAGTCAGAGCTAACCAGCCATGAGCAGCTGCTGTCCGAGTCTGCGCTGGAAACACAGAGTGCTGTTTATCATGTTGATGTTACAGGCTACAGTTAGCCGGTGTTTTGATATTTCTACTCGAGTCACGATTTGATGACGTGATTCCAAATAATTTACCCATGATCCCAATTTATTTTTCCGCCAAACCCAAAATTGACCCGCATTTGGTGCTTGATGGGTGTTAATTTTGGACCCTGTGGGAAGTCTTTAATAATTTTGCAAAAGTTCCATTTTGGGGTGGAAGGGCAGTTAACGTCACAGGGTCTGCCATTTCAAAATACAGTCTGTTTCAAGCCTTGACACTGTGTAACCAGAGAGAGAGAGAGAGAAAAGTATGGTGGCTGAGAGAGCTCAACACATACCAACTTGAGAAAACACAAGCAAAAGTCAGAAACACATGAGTGTGTTGAGCGCTCTCAGCCACCGCAGAAAAGTGACTGAGCATAAAAAACTGAACTAAACAGAAACTTGATTTGTGTTTCATTGTGGTCACTTACTAAATTAAAAACAGAACAAATATTATTTACCTTATTTTTGGACAGTTTTGTGGTGAGCCCGACCGGTTTGTCGGTATCGGCGTATGCAGAATCGGAACAAAGCTGGAATCTCAGAGCTTGACAGAGGAGAGAATATGTGGTTTAGTAGAGAGCAGTGGTGGAATGTAACAAAGTACATTTAGTACTGTACTTTAATACAGTTTAGAGGTACTTGCACTATACTTGACTGATACTGAACAGTGCTGATGTTTATTTAGCTATTTATTTTTATTTATTTATTCTTTATTTTCTCCATGTTCATTTCTAGAATTGGTTGACAATGTATATTTCACATGTTAAAGAATATTTAACTTAAATGTTCTTTTAATAAAGTTATTTGTTTAAGAAAGCAGCCTTCTGAGTACCTTTTTGAATAGGCATATCGGCGCACAATGCACCCCAGGGCTGCAGCTCTCGATTATTTTAGTAATCTACTACCGATTATTCGAGTTATCGGATAAGAAATACTTTTGCTTTATTAAAGAGCATAGTAAGTATTGATTTACGTTGTTAACTAGCCATTACATACAGCCATAATTAACGAAGATTTGTTCTTTCCTAGCCTTCATACACCTTGTGTCGGGTCCGCTCTGTGGCCTGGAGGCAGAGATGTGGTGCTGCTGTGGTCGGCGGGTTCAGTTTTACAACAGAAACACTGTGCAGAGTTTTCGTGGACACTTTCTCTGGCCTGTCTCCCCTCTGCGCCCCTCGCTATTTTCTCTCTTCCTCCTTTTTTAATCCTGCTGTCAAATCACACCAAAGACGCTCTGAGCCGTCTCTGATCACACAGCGTCAGCGCATTGTGTGACAGTAATAATCATCCGTGCGAAACACAGTGCGCTGTATAGAGTTATATGGATTCAACAAAGCTTCGATGAATAATGAATTATTCTAATAATATCAATAATTAGCATCGACAGAGATTCTGTCTCGTGGCCTGGGAGCAGCGGGTTGCTGACCTCAGCACAGAGGCGAAGCGCTGCCAGATGTGTATTCTGACTGACTGTAGCGCGCTGGGACTGGCATAAGCATGAAGCGTTTGTAAATGAGGGCGCAGACTGTCTCTGTACATTCATGGAGTCATTCATCTTGAAAATAAATTTCAAAAATCAGTCAAGGTGGATGATTTTCAACTTGAGTCGCCGTATCTTCACCATGTGTAGCACCTAAAGCGAGTCGAAATCTGTTTGCATTCATGCTGCCTCCAAATATCACTTTACAATGTAAGATGTAACGAAATTCTCCACATTTGCTTTGGAAATTGGGGTTTGTGACCAGCTAAGGTGTCTGAAGAAAGTTAGTATGTAGTTTATACATTTGTTTTGTTAGATATTCTCATTCATTTTGTATTTTTTATTCTTCAGTGTAGTATTATGGAGATAATATAATAATAGTGTATATATAATAAAATAGTGTATTATTTGCATTATGCATTAAAATCTGCAAGAAGAAACTGTTAAAAAATAAAAGGTTAAATAGAAAACAGTTTTTGCACATTTTATTCGTACAAAGCATTAAATAAATAAAAACACACACGACCAATACACTTGAGTTATTAAGCATCATCAGCCAAGCCTGCAAAGACTTATTTCTGTGTCAGAATCACTAAAGCAGAAGTACATTTGGAAGTTGCCAGCATTAGAGACAGCTATAACTAATAAAATTGAAGAACATTCAAAAGGACATCCCTGTCTGTTGTCTTTATCACAAGTATGACAGGTATTACCAAATCAGCAGACCCCAGCCCAGCGTTTCCACACCTCTCCTGGAGTACCCCTTGTCCTGCACGCTTTAGATCTCTCCCTGCTGACAGGGCACAGCTGATTCAAATGATCAGTTTGTTTTCAAGCAGCTTCAGGAGTTCATAAGAGGTGATCATTTGAATCAGCTGTGTTGGCGCAGGGAGAGATCTAAAGCATGAGATTCATTAAAGCATGTTTTACACCATGGAAGTCTTTCCTGTATAAAAGCTTATTGTGTTACTCCTTTCCTGTTACTATCAGCAGTCTTTGACAGTTTTGGAATGTTTGATAAAGACTGAAGAATCACATTTGTCTTTTCCATACCAAAAGCCCTGCTCTAATGTGAAACTGAAAGACAAAGCTATTTTTGCTACCGGGTATAGATTAAAATCGTGTCCATGTTGTGGACTCTGCAGGCCAGAGGGGAAGGACTACACCATTCACAGGCTGGTTTTGGGGACCCATACTTCAGATGAGCAGAATCACCTTGTGATTGCCAGCGTCCAGGTACCAAATGACGATGCCCAGTTTGACGCCTCACACTATGACAGCGAGAAAGGAGGTAAATTCACCCGGAGTACTGCAGTAGAATACTTTTGACATACGTCGGAATATTTGCTTGTTACCGCTATAAAGAATGTCTGTGTGGTTAGGGGAGTAGGTGTACACTTAGCATACCAAAGAGCAGACAATGTAATATTTCTATAATTCTTTTGTTTGTTTTTTACATTAATTAATTCTCACCAAAATACACAGTGTGTGTCTGTAAGACCTAACGTGTTTCCTACCTCATAAAACATTTACAGAAGCTTTTCGTAGTGTTTAGAAACCTGCATTGTTTATCAGCTTGCAGTCTTCATTTTATGGCCCATTGCCAACAACAACTGTCAGCATCTGTCAGTGCTGTCTGTTAGCAGAAGCATAACTCTTGCAAACACGTAGTAGGGGTCGGCGATACGGCCAAAATCTTCTGTCACGGTAATGCTATATATCACGATAACCACACCGTACTTCATCACTTTTATTTGGGACTTCCATACAAACAAAAACAACTCCTCCCGCTGTGTATTTAAAATTTCACTCTGCGGCGGTTGGCAAACCAGCTTAGAGGTGCGTCACCGCCACCAACCGTCGCTCTCACGCCACGTGAGAACGTGGTAAGCAGTCCTGCTGCCCAGATCACAATACCTTGTGAGGCAGCTGGATTTGTGATATCACGCGAGACTGCAGGCCTGATTTGCTACACAGCCTGCCCCGAATACATAGCAGAGATACTGTCCCACTGTGGAATCAGTACTGCCAAATCTCTACCGGTGGACACGTTTATACCGTCACACAGTAAATCCAGTCATATCGCCCAACCCTACCGCATAGCATACATGTGTGCTTGTCCACATGCTGGTAGAACATGATACAAACAAATACAGTCATCAAGACATTACTTTGCCACCAGTGGTCAACAGAGTACCTTCAGACTGGTTTTACACAAGCTCGAGCCTAAATAAAGGCTGAAATTTGCAGCAGCAAATTATGAGGCACTGTTGTGCTTCAATACAATGATGTAGGTTTTCTAACTTCTCATTTTGTTTAACATAGCTTAAAACTGACAAAATCCAACCACACACTAAGACACCCAATTATTGAAATCTTGAAAGTGACTAAAGTAGCTTGCCATGTGAGTTTTGATAGACACTGTGTTTGTCAGAAACTGGTTTAAACATTGATTAGCTCAGACATTTTATATGGTGAGGGAATGAATTAATGAGTCAGGACTAGAGTCATGTTCCATTCAGTCTTAATGCTGAAACTGTGTTATTCTGTCTTCCAGCAGGTATGTTGATGGGTGCCCAGCTGTGTGTAGGTGTGCTACAGACTCACTGCTCCTTTGGTGTGTTGCTAGAGGTAGTATTATTATGTTAGTGTGGCCACTGAACAGTTTTAAGGTACAGTCCAAGTCTAAACCTCAATACACACAAAGCCAAGCTAGCATACATATCAGAATAGGGCAGAAGGGGTAAAGTAAGAGTTTACTACATATTGGTTCATGAGTTATCGCCTTTTGAACATTTTGACGAAGTCCTGCTCTTAAATTGTGCGTGAGCACAGCTGCTGTAACCCTCGCTCAGAAATCAACTTTCAAAACTGGTTACCAGCTTTAGTACATTCACACATAATGGCTTTCTTTAATCAGCAAATACAGAGGTCGCCAAGCATATTGTTATTGTAGTACAGTGGATGTGTATGTCCACTGGCCTCAGTAGCTGTTAAATACAACAGTTTCCAACAGTAACTCTGCCAATATGAGACATAAAATATAGAGATGCACCGTTATGGAATTTCAGGGCCGATAACTATAACCGATAATTATCTTCGTCAAGTTTATTTTTGTAACTCAACACAAATGTTTAGAGAGCTGTCATCGTCCCTACAATAACAAAGATATTATTATAAATTATTGTTTGTAACAAACCTAGTTTTTTTTTTTTTATATGTAGACTAATTAATAAAAGGACTGTCTCCTTATTGACGAGCATGTGGCTGCATTAGAATCATTTTACGTACTCTTGGACTAGTTAAGTGTTTCCTAAAGCCCTTGGACTGGCACCATTCATCCTCTCCTCTGTCCGAGACTCTGAGGACAGCTCCTGCTGGTTGCTCTCAGCCTCACAAACTACAAGAGTTCAACACATTTTCAGATACGTAGCTAACGAGGCTCAACTGTTACATACAGTTAGTGTCAGTTTGTGTTTAGCTTGTTGACGACATTTCGCTGTTAGTGTAATGATTCCCCTCCGTCTCTTATGTCAACACAAGCCGAGGAACGCCAGTCCCCATCTTGGTATCTTCCTTTTTGTAGCCGTAATGTTTGTTTTGGACTGTCCGCTTCCCTTTTCAGAGCCCTGTTTCCTCACCCGCTCTGATTGGATACTGCTCTCCTCCAATCTCCAACTCGTCTCCAAGGTGCCCCAACTATAAGCGCATCTTGTTTTTGACTACAATAAAATCAAACATGTTTGAAAACTGACGTAGCGTCTGGGACAGCTCACGACTTGGTCAGGGCCCTTCTCAGAACCACGTGAACTAGAGGACCCGCAAATCGTGGAAAAATCTTGTAGTCTGCACTGGCCCCAAGTTAATGTTCTGCTTGTTCAGCGTGTGTTTGATAAATTTCTCGTATCGTCTCCCTTACCAGTGGATTGTGTTGCACTTATGGACAACGAGCATTGTTCTCGTTAAGTAAAATATAGGCAGGCACCGGCACAGAGAGCAGAGGAGAGAAAGGCAATGAAAATCCACATTGAGAACCCGATTGACCTTCCTGGTCTGCAGACAAGGCTCCGCATTATTGGACACAATAATCGGCTGAAATTCCATTATCGGAACAGTAACAATAATTTCTCATTTATCGGCCAATAAAATGTCAGCCACTGATATATTGTGCATCCCTAGTAAAATAGACCAAAACTGACCAGTCACAAGCAAGGGTTAACCTACAGTTGTCAAGCGTCTGGTGGATGGACTGCAGTCTGATTGTATTCTCATTTCAGAGTTTGGTGGATTTGGTTCAGTAAGTGGAAAAATAGAGATCGAGATCAAAATCAATCACGAGGGAGAGGTGAATCGAGCCCGCTACATGCCCCAGAATCACTGCATCATTGCCACCAAGACCCCCACCTCTGACGTTCTGGTCTTCGACTACAATAAGCACCCGTCTAAGCCAGGTTGGATCACTGTTGTGCTTATATACTTATGACTACATGCATCAGAATGGTCACACTCCAGTGAATCACACATCATGAAGGTGAATGCAGTGTGTATTTGTGTGTTTCAGATCCCAGTGGGGAGTGTAGTCCTGACTTGAGGCTGAAAGGCCACCAGAAAGAAGGGTATGGTCTTTCCTGGAATCCCAACCTCAGTGGCAACCTACTCAGTGCCTCCGATGACCATGTAAGTGACTAGAACTAAAAGCTAACACGGCCTCATTCACTGGTTATCCAGTGCAGATAGGAGAATGTGCCAGAAAGAAGGGTCCAAAGGTTTGTTGAGACTGAAAGCAGTGAATTTTAAAGACTGTGTGATTACATACACAGTCAATGGACAGACGCGAGTGTATGCGATAAACACTGATTCCTTTTAGACAGTACAAATGTAGGCAAAGACGCTGCTGCAGTTGAAAATGCTGTAGGGCTCCACTCTGGAGCAGGACAGGTATACTGGCAGAAGGAATCCATGTTCTCTGTAGGGCCCGTTCATCACCAATCACTACATGATATACATTGATTACTCGGGCACAAACTTGTCACCTTTCAGCAAAAACCAACATTTTGAATCTAAAATAGGTCATTTGTGTAGAATTGGGGGGGGGGACTACTCGTTTAACGTTACCATTTTGCAGACAATTGCAACAAAAGTTGAGCTCCTCGGCCAAAGTGCCGACTTAATGTTAGCGTTAGCCCCTGAGGGATCCATTTTCTTTATGCTAAGATAATATTAGCAAGGATAATACTGTCATAACCACAACGTAATTAAACAATTTGCTTAACCTCACAATTGTACCTAAGTACACTACTGAAGTAAATGTACTTTGTTACTTTACCTCCACTGTGCTGTGTTGTTTTGGTCTTTCCTACATTCCAGGCACCTGTTGATTCCATTTGTTTCACTGCATGAGAATCTTCAAAGACTGGATTCTTGCTTGAGTTAGAAACTCAGTCACAGTGAAAAGTAGTCTGCCTGTATTTTGAATTGGCAGTGATCATTGTGTGTTAATGCAGTTGCATGTGCAGACACTTGAAAAGTGGCCCCTTAACAACAGAAATCGAAGCAATACGCAATTTTGTGTCACAGCAGGACTAAACATCTAAAACACTACAGTATGCATTGGTGAATTGCTGGCACAAAGCTCAGCTAATTTAAAAAAAAAAAAAATTTAATTATAACGATTTGGTTAAAAAAATATATATTTAGGTTTAGAAGGAAAACAAACACAAATAGTGTTACAAATTAGTGTGAAAGTGCAGTCGCACCAGATTTCTGGAGGGGCCGTAGGGACACTTCTTTGCTGTTGTGAGTGACAGAGATCAATAAAAGTAAAGTGTTGTATCATTTACATCTTTGTGGAATGCTGTTGTTAGCCTGCTAGCAGGTGAAATCTGGTCTGACCGCACCGTGAGGCGAATCTAGAGTGTTTTTAATGTCACAGTAACCTGGAAAAGTACCAGCTTTGATAGGCTGGGTGGACAGGACATGTCTCCCACCAACCAGAATCAGTTGTAACTGCTTAACATTTCACGCTACAATTGAGAGCACATGAAAACCAGTTAGGAAGCAAACAGAGAAGTTGACATAGATCACTTAGTGTGAGGGGGAAATGGTTGGGATGTGCAGTTTTTGCCAGTCCCTGTGGTAAAACTGTTTGTTTGGTAAGTGCAGTTCAGTTGTGCGACAGACAACAATACCTGCCGCTAATTCAGATTTTCTCTCTCGCTTATGTGTAATGACTTTTAAACAATCTGTATCAATTTATTGATACAGATTGTTTGCGATACAGATTGTAAGTGCGCATGCGCCAGTCTGCATGCTGCCTGTTGCCGTAGCTCCGTCTCGTCGTCTTACTTTTTCTAACGTAAAGGTGAGCTGCTGTAATCCCATCAGGGATCAATAAAGTATTTCTGATCTGATCTGATCTGAAATTGATAGAAGAGCCCCACCTGCAGTAGGAGGTCGACAGAATGGAGCAAGTGGGCCAGACCAGTTCCACCTGCTGGCCAGCTCTCGCTGTTCTTCAGGACAGGTTGGCTGTCGGTCCAGCTCTCCGCTCCGGACCGTCGACCAGCCCGCCGCTCCATTCTCTCCTCAGCCAGAAAACGAGACGACGCTGAAGAATCTGCTGGAGAACAGACGGCAGGATTCTTGAGGAGAAAATAAAATATAGTGATGTCGCTGTTTGGTCACACAGCCATAATATTCTGAATCAGAATATCACATTTCATGTATACTGAAACACACTTCCTTACAGTGATTATCGAAACACATGTCCTGCTTTATTAATCGCCGTGATGCAAACCAGCTGTAGCTTTCCTTCCCTTCAAGTATCTGGAACTTGGATTTAGTACAACCTCCTGAGGAGCTGAAATTGTGGTTCAGGAACTCGCCCCTGAAGCACGGGGAGTACAGTGGAAACAAGCAGAACCAGAGACGAGGGCTACACCTTAAATGAATTATTGTTAAGTTCCCGTAGTGGAAAAGGCCCACATGAAGGGGTACTTAAGCTCATCTGATCAGACAAAAAAGGAACCACTGGTGTACAGTTTCATCGTCTGCTGACTGTTCATTGCTGCAGCCTCAAACCAGTGAGGACATTCTTGGAAAGAAGTTGTGATGACAAATTGTTGGTATGCCCAGTGATGCAGCGCTTTCCCAGCTTATAAACTGATCATTGTAGCAAGGGGAAAAAAACATTGTGCTCCCCCTTTCATTTCTTTCCAGACCATCTGTCTATGGGACATCGGGGCCGGCCCAAAGGAAGGGAAGATTGTGGATGCCAAGACCATCTTCACCGGCCACACAGCGGTGGTGGAAGATGTTTCCTGGCATTTGCTCCACGAATCCCTGTTTGGCTCAGTGGCTGATGACCAGAAACTCATGATGTAAGTGGTTGATACAAACAGGTAGTCTGTTGTCTGGTTTTGTGATTGGGGAACAGATTCATCAAGTTAAAACTGCTCTGTCTTTTTTTAAATTTGTAACCAAATTAATGATGTCCCTGCTGCCCCTGACCCTGCGTAATCCTCCACCAGATGGGACACTCGGTCCAACAACACATCCAAAGCCAGCCACTCAGTAGACGCTCACACTGCTGAGGTTAACTGTCTGAGCTTCAACCCCTACAGCGAGTTCATTCTTGCCACTGGTTCTGCTGATAAGGTAGAGAAGAGGCAAAACACACTCTGACCTCTAAAATTGAATAAATTGGAGTAAATACTTAATGCACAGCTTGTCTTGTTTCTCTCAGACTGTTGCACTGTGGGATCTAAGGAACCTCAAACTGAAGCTCCACTCCTTTGAGTCCCACAAAGATGAAATTTTCCAGGTAAGAACTTAAAATTGCTTCCAAGTGTTATGTATTTGTTAGTCTAATACAGCTTTGTATGAATGTCAGTCTGCAGTTAAAAAAATGTCTGTAATATAGAGACATCCAACTTGGTTCCTAATAACAGTAATAATAAAGCTGTTGTGAACATGAAATTTAGTAATACTGTATATGTAATCACTTAGCAGATCAACTTGTAGT
The DNA here is from genome assembly GCF_020085105.1 of Siniperca chuatsi. Classification (NCBI taxonomy): domain Eukaryota; kingdom Metazoa; phylum Chordata; class Actinopteri; order Centrarchiformes; family Sinipercidae; genus Siniperca; species Siniperca chuatsi. The sequence continues at coordinate 36,019,822 of NC_058042.1, forward strand.
AGTCAAAGTTAGACTGTGATTGGAAACACTTCGTAGTGTACGTCAATGGCCTCTGCCATAAAGCCCAGATCGGTGGAGTGTTGCAGTGATGGTTGTCCTTCTGGAAGTTTCTCCCATCTCCACACAGGATCTCTGGAGCTCAGCCAGAGTGACCATCAGGTTCTCGCTCACCTCTCTTACCAAGGCCCTTCTCAAATGCTCAGTTGGGCCGGGCAGCCAGCTCTAGGAAGAGTCCTGGTTGTTTCAAACTCCTTCTTCCATTTAAGAATTATGGAGGCCACTGTGCTCTTAGGGACCTTTTTAATGCAGCAGAAATATTTTTGTAGCCATCCCCCGATCTGTGCCTCGACACACGCCTGTCTCTGAGCTCTGCGGGCAGTTCCTTCGACCTCATGGCTTGGTTTTTCTCTGATATGCATTGTCAGCTGTGGGACCTTATATAGACCAGTGTGTGCCTTTCCAGATCATGTCCAATCAGTTGAATTTACCACAGGTGGACTCCAGTCAAGGTATAGCAACATCTCAAAGACCATCAAGAGAAATGGGAGGCACCTGAGCTAAAGTTCAAGTGTCATAGCAAAGGGCCTGAATACTCTCAGCACTGTGATATTTCAGTTTTTTCTTTTTAATATATTTGCAAAAAAAATCAAAAATCTTGTTTTCGCTTTGTCATTATGAGGTATTGAGTGTAGATTGATGAGGGAAAAAAAGAATTAAAATGATTTTAGCATAAGGCTGCAACATAAAATGTGAAAACAGTGAAAGGGTCTGAATACTTTCTGAATGTACTGTATGTGGCAGGCGAACAGAAATGGTGCACTACTGACATTTTTTGAACTAGGGCAACAGCAGTATTTTCACTCAAACATTAATGAAGCAGACCACTTTTTATTGTGTGTGGATAACCTATCAATTAAATCACGAGTCTCAAGTGTAACGTGGAACTGTCTTGTTTCTTGCCAAATGTATTAATATGAGCTGAAACTGTCTTCTAAGGTGCTACCAAGCCTAAGGAGATAAGTTTTTTTTTTTTTTTTTTTACAAAAACGTCCATGCTGCTATACTACTGTCACTACATTGACCTGCTAGTGACCAACTGTCAAATTCATTAGGTACAATGGTCTCCTCACAATGAGACGATCCTGGCCTCCAGCGGCACCGACCGACGTCTCAATGTCTGGGATCTCAGGTAAAAACTGCCCATCATACCTCTTAATCCATACCTTTTATATGAAACAGTAAGTTTTTAGCAAAATATGTTCAAGTGATAATTGTATAGCAGAAACACTCGGAATAATGCCATGATATAAACATATAAACTAAACTAATACTAAAATGAAACTGTGTCAAATATGAATCCATCTCAGTTGGCACTTGGCTCTCAGAGCTCAAAAAGGAATAATTTACGGCAGTCGTCTCCAAAGAGCTCGGCCAACATTAAATCTCACTTGTTTGGTAGATAAGAATTGCGAACATGCCTACGAAGTGTGATACAAGAACTGTTCATCTATGAGCAAAACAAAAGTTGTGCTCTAATCATGTATTTTACAGTATATGGTGTGAATATTTGCCCACGAGCCCTGTCACAATGTGCGTGATCTGAGTGGCTCAAAATGGAACGATTGTGACGTGTGACTGCTGAGAAAGGGCTGTAGGCAGATAGTGATGTCATATACTGTACAGGATGTTAATAAAGCACATACAAGCAGCCTTAGAAAATTTGGTTCTGCTCTTAGAAGGTGAATAAGTTTTTGTTATACTGCAGTTTGTAGACATGATCTGATAATGTTACACCATTCTTATCAATAAGAAATGTCTGTGGATAGTAGCATCAAGTCCCATTTGGCTAATCCCTTCAACACCTATGAAATGTAATGTCTCTGTGTTGGGGGGTGATTGGTAAATTTAATTCACATGTAAGTTCAAGAACACTTCTCAAAGGCTATCTTCCTGGATGAGTAGCTCAAAGAGTTTACACACAGATCTGTATGGAATTGGTAATAGCCATCTGTCTCCAGACCCCGATGACAAAAGTGAGTGAAAGCTTACTTCCACACTGAGCAATACTGGATTTTTGAGACTAATATTGATATTTGAGAGTTTACAGTAATCTGATAATGATTGGCTGGTTTGGCTGAGATTTGTTACATAAACACATAACAAACATTTTTGTCATACCTTAAACCTGCATTAATTGATTTAATTTTTTTGGCTACTTTGGCAGCAGAAACAAGTTGTGAAAACAACACTGAGAGATCACCTTTTAAGTTGATATGATGAACTTGTTAGCAAACAGCTGCTTATTTCCACATCCAGCAGTTGCGGAGCAACATGATCCTTCATTAGGAGTGGTGTTTGTCTAGTTGGTGAATCTCTCGCAGCTCTGTGTTTGGTCTCCAGCAGCTCCTGAGGGAAATATCTGGCTCTTTAGCTGCTAAATGCTCCACTCTGTTCACCAGTCTGTCTGCTGTTTGCTGCCGAGCAACTCGTGTACAGCGGGTTTTTACAGCTTTTTCTCTGGAAACGACGCTATGAGAGCGCTGAGAGTGAACCACAACAGTAAAGTTGTGGCTGGACAGATAAACAATGAGCTGAAACTCACTATAAAGCTCTGTAAAGCCGAGTGGAGCCGCAGATTCAGCTGATAGTCCTTTGTAGGTTCATTACTACCAGAGACACCTTTCACATTGTCATCACTCTTATAAAAATACCAAATATAGCCGTTTAAAAAAAAAAAAAATGTTTTAAACATTTTTGATCACGATGAGTACTGAGTAGACATTTTACGTTGTAAATATAAATTTGTCTTTTCTTTGTAATAGAGACACTTTATAAATAACCTCAAACATATCTTGGGCATTTCTGTATTGCAATTACCAATGTCAATATTTGTATCGATAGGAGTTGGCGGTCTTCTCAGGTGTATTTCATGTTGATGCTTTGGAAATACGTGTTGTTGTTTTTTTTAAACAGCTTTTAGTAATGGTTAGCCAACACTGCTTATAGTGGAAGCAACACACTTGACATACGGTACATTGAAGAGTAACTACACCAAATAGACTTTTTGTTGGATTTTGTTTTTCTAGTAAAATCGGGGAGGAGCAGTCAGCAGAAGATGCTGAGGATGGCCCACCGGAGCTGCTGGTAAGTGATATCCTAAAATCAAGGTTACTCCGTGATTTTATTCAAAGTCACCTTTAGATCTTTCAGTCATCATGGGATCCTTAGTTATGTCAGTAGCCATTACATTGCATGTAATATGATCAATACTCAAGTGTTGATCTGGTTTGTCTGGCTGCACCTGTCCAGTTGACAATGCCAGTTTTTGTCTTTCACTTTCACTTAAGTTAATACATCACATCAACTGGTTGGTCAATGGAGTAACTGCATAAAAATAGAACAAGATTAAACAGCGTCTCAATGTTACCAGTCAATTTCAAAGCACTGACCATTCACGCTTGTAGGGTTTGAACATGTCAATGATTCCAAAATCCTCATGCATGCCTGTTTACCTCTGCCTCTAATTTCCACCTCTTCTCCATCAGTTCATCCACGGTGGCCACACAGCCAAGATCTCTGACTTCTCCTGGAACCCCAATGAACCCTGGGTCATCTGCTCAGTGTCCGAGGACAACATCATGCAAGTCTGGCAGATGGTGAATACAGCCACACCCACACACAGTTTTTCTTTTTGGGATTGTCAGATTGTGATAGCTCCAGTTCCTCCCTATGCACCAGTTTCAAACCTGGTAGTCTATCACACCTCAGTCATCGTTAACCTTCTTTTGATTCTCTGAAGAGGGATGTTCCAGTTGACAAGCTACTTACTGGTTAAATGTTGATGTCCATATTGTGAGATCTATGGCATAACAGAGATACACCTACACCTAAAAAGCATATTTCCTTATTCTCTAATTAATTAAATGAATAATTGGTAAGGAGGGCATAGCAAGTGAGATAGCTGGCCAGGTAGCTGCTTGCAGCATGTTTCGCTCCAGGCAACAAAGTGGGGTCAGGCACCATGGGGAAGCTCTTAATAAGGCCAGCTGCATTAGGCCAGCTGGGTTAGTAGTGTTAATAGTGTTGTTGTTGTTACCACAACATGATCACTGTGACTACAGTCACCAGAACCTCTGCCACCATTTTTTCCAACACTCCCATTCTATTATAGTATAGTGCAGTGGTAGAAAGTAACTAAGTACATTTACTCAAGTACAATTTTGAGGTACTTGTATTTTCGTTTTCTGCTACTTTCTACTTCTACTCCACTACAGAGGAATTTCAGAGGCAAATATTGTACTTTTTACTGCACTACATTTATTTTAATTCAATTTTATTTATAATGTGCCAATTCATAACAAGTTATCTCTATTATTGTTATTGCACTTTTCCTACAGAGCAGGTCTAGACCGAATATTATTTACAGAGACCCAACAAATCCCACCATGAGCAAGCATTTGGCAACAGTGGCAAGGAAAAACTTCCTTTAAGAGGGCAGAAACCTTGGACAGAACCAGACTCGTGTTAGGTTAAGAGAAAGAGAGAGAGGTTTTGGGGGAGAGGGTGGTGAGAGGGAGGCACAATGCAAATACAACCTTGAATTTTTAAAATAGTAGAAATGTAATTGTAGTGTTAATATTAATAAATTAATAATAATAGGAATGACAGCTATAGGAAAAATAGTGTCAGTATTAGTAACAGAGCCAATAACTGTAGAAGCAGTTGTTGAGCAGCGGGCAGCAAATGGCCCACAACCACAGATCCAGTCTCTGCAGCTCCGGAGGCAGAAATACCTGCTGAAAGTGACAGAAAGAGAGAAACAAGAAAGCACAGAACTACGGGAGAGAGAAGATGTCGAGTTAGTAACATGCAGTAATGGGATAAAAATGCATACAGATGGAGAGGGAGAGGAGGAGAGAGGAATTATTTTATTTTATACTATTAATTTATTTTCTGACCTGTATTATAGAGTATTGTATTATATTTTTTGCTAGTACTTTGTTCTGTGCACTGACGTAAAGGTGAGCCGCTGTAACAAAGAGTTTCCCTTCGGGGATCATTAAAGTGATTCTGATTCTGAAAGAGGTGCATCATGGGAAGTCTCCTGGCAGTCTGGGCCTATAGCAGCATAACTAAGGGATGGTTCAAGCTCACCCAAGCCTAACTATAAGCTTTATCAAAGAGGAAAGTCTTAAGCCTACTCTTAAATGTGGAGATGGTGTCTGACCCCCGAACCGAAGCTGGGACCTGATTCCACAGGAGAGGAGCTTGATAACCGAAAGCTCTGGCTCCCATTCTACTTTTGGAGACTCTAGGAACCACAAGTAACCCTGCATTCTGGGATCGCAGTATTCTAGTCGGGAAATAAGGTATTATGAGATCTGTAAGATATGATGGTGCCTGACCATTAAGAGCTTTGTTGGTGAGGAGAGATTTCAAATTCTATTCTGGATTTTACAGGGAGCCAGTGCAGAGAAACTAATATTGGAGAAATATGATATCTTTTCCTAGTTCTTGTCAGTACACATGCTGCAGCATTCTGGATCAACTGGAGACTCTTAAGGGACTTATTTGGGCAGCTTGATAATAAGGAATTGCAATAATCCAGCCTAGAAGTAACAAATACTTTTTGGCATCATTTTGAGACAGGATGTGCTTGATTTTTGCAACATTGCGTAGGTGAACGAAGGCAGTCCTTGAAGTTTTTCATGTGGGAGTTAAAGGATAAATCCTGATCAAAGATAACTCCGAGGTTCCTTACAGTGGTGCTGGAGGCCAGGGCAATGCCATCTAGAGTAACTAGATCTTTAGATAATGTGTCTCGGAGGTGTTTGGAGCCAAGTACAATAACTTCAGTTTTGTCAGCTGTTTTAACAACTGTATTTACTAGTTACTTTTCAGAGTATGATTTTACATAAAAACATGATAACATGATAATCTTATAAAATACAATGCATCATTAAAGATTAAACCCATGGTTCCCAACCTTTTCATCTTGTGAACCCTACCAAAAAGCAGTGTCTGGTTCGGGCCCCTTGTCACATTTCAGATGTATATTTATTGTTGGTAGTTCCACCTAAGAGACATTTCCCCTTTGGACTTCTGGTGGTTTCAGAAAAAATGTTCAAGGCCCAAAGATGTTTCTAATTTTGTAAAAATGATATATAGAGCAAAATAATAATACAAATTAATCATCTCATGACCCATCAGATTTATCTTGTGACCCTTTTGGAGGGGGCCCAACCCCTAGGTTGGACTGAACTACCGGACTGTATATAAAGTAGTTAAAACTAGCTCCACCTCGAGCAGCTACAACAGTAAAAGGCTGCTCTAACATTGATGCATCAGTACAATCTAATGACATATATATCAGTCACAGGGGACATTTTACTGCAGAGCGAGTACTTCTACTTTTGATACTATAAGTACGTTAAGGTTTTTTTTTTCACTTACCTGGATGGGCAAGTGGGTCCGAAATCAACTTGCCCAAAGTAAATTTTTACTTGCCCCTAAACAAACTATTTTATTTATTAGCGGTTATCAAATAACAACAAAAACTAAAGTTAATTGTCATGTTTAAAGTAAATTAAATCAGAACAGTGTGTTATAGATGCAAAGCAACAAACATTCTTGAATATCGACCCTCATTTACTCATTTACTGTGAGTGAGTGATAAATTATCTAAATTAACTTTGTCTTTACCCGCTGCACTTTTCTCGAGTAGGGATGGGTATCTTTAGGATTTTATTGATAATACTATTCTTATTGATGCTCTTATCGGTTCTTTTTCATTACTAAATTGCTTTTTTAAAAATATGTTATTTAAGAAAAGAATAAATTCAGAACAAGATTAGAAATGAATATTTTAAATATAACTAAATGTTTCTAGAGCAGCAACAGTGTTTACAACAGCCAAGTCACTATAAACTCAATATCTCACTGGAAACAAATCTAAAATGTTGATGCATAAAATAAATCCTATTCCTGACATCAAAATACTGACTGATGTCTGTGTTCTTCATTCTTTCTAAACATAAGTCAGTTTCAGTCCCTCCTGTCCTCCTCCCACTGCTGCCAATGTGATTCATCAAAACAGAAAACAGGTAGAGCGTATTTCATTGTTATAATAAAACCACTCCATTTGGAGACAGAATGGTACAATTTAGTAGTTTTTTCTTGATTTTATACTGTGCACAATGGTAGAATTTGATGGTGCACAGAGTAAATGTCATGACCAAAGGCTGCGTTGTGTGCACATAGCCTCCTGTGGTGGAAATCAGAATTTTGTAGCCAGATTCCCTATCAAGAGGTAAAAAACCCATTTGGCACACTTTCAGGTACTTTGGATGTCCAAGTGGCCAAATGGAGTGTCCGCCTGGTCCTATCCTTAATATAACCCTTGTAGAATCAATGTGCTTTGAGGTATTTCTATCTCCTTTTGCACAGTTGTAGTCAAGGAGTTGCTAAATTAATTCAGTGGCATGGTATCATTGCTATCATGGTGTAAAAATGTACATTTTCTCCTGATTTTTTTTTTTTTTTTGCATGTTTGTCACACTTAAATGTTTAAATCATCAAACTAATTTAAATATTAGTCAAAGATAACCCAAGTAAACACAAAATGCAGTTTTTAAATGAAGGTTGTTATTATTAAGGGAAAACAAAATCCAAACCTACATGGCCCTGTATGAAATAGTTATTGTCCCCTAAACCTAATAACTGGTTGGGCCACCCTTAGCAGCAACAACTGCAATCAAGCGTTTGCGATAACTTGCAATGAGTCTTTTACAGCTCTGTGGAGGAATTTTGGCCACTCAACATTGGAGGCTTTTCGAGCATGAACTGCCTTTTTAAGGTCATGCCACAGCATCTCAATAGGATTTAGGTCAGGACTTTGACTAGGCCACTCCAAAGTCTTGATTTTGTTGTTCTTCAGATTTTTTGGCAAACTAAGATAAACCATTAGACTCCATACAGACCGCTTTGTTTTAGCTTGTTTGTAACAATTTGCTATTAGCCGAGCTAGCTTGCTGTGCTTGTGTAAAACATGAGAGACTGCAGACAGAGCAGACTAAAATATCATTTTCTACATGTTCACGTTTATGCTTGTTGAACAGGAGTATTGCTTTTTACTCGCGGAGGTTTTATTGCACTTACTTACAGTAGCGAGCGTAGTTGTTGTCAACTCGAGTAATCTCCACCGCGGCCTGTCTGACCTGCCAACCACTGCGCTCCGTGTGTGGAGGAGCTCAGCCCGACACAGACAGCAGGAGAGGCTGCAGCGAGCGTGATAATACTACAGTCTTTAATGATTTAGCCCCGGGGCCTGTTTAATACCGGGTTTCTGTACCCATCCCTACTCGCAACTGCCCGATCAGTTTGTGCAACTCTCAGCAGAGATCGCTACTTCCATCATCAGCTCTGGAAAAATACATGTTTAATTCTTTTTTACCACTTGCCAAATCAGGCAAGTGAGTTGCTAGATTTATTTGCCTGACGTGGCATTTTACTTGCACCGGGCAATCAGGCAATCCTTATTGTTGAGCTCTGTTTAGCTAATAATACTTCTGTACTTTTACCTAAGTGGGGGGCTGAATTGAGTATTTTTACATTGTTGTTCTGGTACTTAAACAAAATAATTTGAATACTTCTTCCACGCTGGTATAATGTCTGGGACTGGAAGAAGTACTCACTTGAGCTTGTGATTAATGGAAGGTGTAAGGAGACCCAGCCCTCCTTCCCCGTGCTGCCCACATCAAGCAGGTCCATCAGAGTGCCCAAGCTGGTCAAATCTGCAAACAGCACTTGCTGTTCCAGCTGGTGAAAGCGACAGAACTCTGTTACTGAATGTTTTGTACATTGCTTTGTGCTAATAAAAAAAGCTCAGTGAAGCTGCATAGTTCACCAACTTACACACTTGCCAGAATTGTTGCATTTGAGGCAGCTACATGTGGCAGCGATTTTAATTAGAATAATAACATTGAGCATCAAAGTTCATAGTAATAGTAATTACTGAATCTTTTGTACATTTTTCTTTTGCTAAAAGAAAGGATTAAATAAAAGCCATTTACCATTTTAAAAGGCAACAGAGTAAACCCAACGTTTTGATGAAGACTCTGAGATCTGTTTGAAAGCTCCAGTTAGTAAGTGGATAAGTGGACTTAAGATTAGCGTAAATTCTCATATAAAAGCCGGTATTTAAATAATGGCCGAGCAGGAATGAATAACAGCCAGTCACTCAATACGTTGAGGGGGATGAAATTACCAGTAGCCTGTAACAAGAGCTCACATGGTAAATTCTGCATAATGTCCATTTCCACAGCACTAATTCCATCAGTGCAACAGTCATGTCACTCAACACTCTGCTGCTCTGACTTTCTATTTTTTTTAACAAATGTTTTCATACTCTCATTTCAGTTGTTTCCTCTTTGCTGTACTCCTGATCAATGTTAAGCTACCGTCAACAAAACCCTGCAAAACCCTTCCTGATGTTTGTTCACATTAACAGCATACTCATGAAAAGACAGAATAAACACTTTTAATGTGAAAATTCTGGAGGACGTTTAGGGAAAAAGGCAAAGTGAACGCCTTGATGCATTGATGGAATTTGTGTTGTGGAAAAGTACATTATACTGAATTTATCAAGACAACAGGTAGGAGGAGGAAGTTTGGATTAACTGGAAAATGGGAAATGACACAGGCCTGTCTCTAATGTAAGCTTAATAAAGCCCTAGTTCTCTCTGCCACTGAGGTTACTCTTTGACAGTTTACGGTATTTTGTTAAACATTAATATTGTCATGGCAACGGTATGCTTCCTGTCAAGCCAGTTTCTAATACAGTCAAATGTGAGCTGTATGCATGTTGAGACAGAAACCTATCTGCAAGTCAGCGTTGTTACAGAACTGCCTGCTGTGCTGCCTCTCACACCTGTGAGCCAGCAAGAAAGTGAGGATGTACATTAATGCTCGCGCTTTGTGTCCTCTTGCTCCCTGTTCTTCACCAGGCGGAGAATATCTACAATGATGAGGAGCCAGACAACACCCCTGCATCAGAGCTGGAGGCTCAGGGATCATAACCCCGCTGGGCCCGACTTCCTGTCCAGGCACGACCCCTGCTCCACTCCCTGAGCTCCAGACCCAGCCCGGCCTGTCGTTTCCCTCTCTGGCTTATCTCGAGTGCAAAATGAAACGTCTGCTCTCCACACGAATGAACAATGTGGAGAGTTAGAGACGGCGTTGACTCCACCCTTGCTAACAGACAGTTGGATTCAGTCTCATCCTGCTTACACTTCACCATGGCCCAGGTACCCAAAAGCACGTAAGCACTTGGAATAGGATAAGAGTTGAAATTTTCTACCTGCTCAGGTGGTAATATCTCCAGTGTTGGGGGAATGGGATTTTGTGGTGAAGGGGCTTTGAAGACTCTTAAGAGCAGAAGACCTTTATGTGCACAAAATCTCTAAGTTATTGTTGAGACCAGTTCATTTCAAAGAAGAATTAATTACCTTAATAATCCCCCCTAGGGGGAATTCATCTTTCAAAGGGCTCATGCAAGGAAAACACAAGTGTTATTTTACATTTTGACTTTTGAGTAGCTAGAAAACCACTAGATAGTAGACAAAAGTATGTAAGGAAACCCGGACAGTAGAAGATTATCTGAGCACTGAAATGCTTTTGGGAAACCTGATCTTCATCCGTCCAAACCGTGTGATTGGTTAAAAGCTGACCGTGATGGTCATGTCAGGGAAGCGTTCTTCAATACCTGTTAAGCACTCGTGGCTATTTTTGTCTCATGTCATGGCTGTCCTTTGAAGAAACATTCCCTGCTGTGTTTGCCTCCTGTTCATAAGGTACAGAAACTCTTCAGTATTTGGCTTGAGTGAAAGGTGTGGGACTAAATTAGTGCACTTCAGGAAAACGCACATCTTTCTTTTTCCTCTCCTCTTTGTGTTCTTACGTAATGTGAAATTGCCGCGTTTTGTTTCCTGCGCCAAAAATTGCAATAAAACTTTTATAACTTTTCAAAACTAAGTTTCTCATTCATGTAAATGTTCCATTTCTTCAAACAACCTTGAATGTTTCCTCAGACTGAGCACTGGCTGAATTTGAATTGCGAGACATGCTGCACATACAAATGACACCTTCGACCCACTTTACTCTTATGCTCAGAGGAAATGACACGAGACCCAATAATTACTTCGAGGAAATAAATCCATAGTTATTGCAAATTCTACAAAATGTTTATTGAAAAGCAAGACAGGATTAAGAACATTGTACAATCAAAGAGGGGGTGTGGGCTCATCTTTTCTTTTAGTAAAAATAAAGCTGTCCAAAGCTACGGTGACTCGTGCTTCTTCTTTCACAGTTAGTCTCACATGCAGAGGTAGATCCTGACGTTACCTGAGAGTCAATCTGGGGAAACGGCAAACAAAAGAGGAAATAGATGCTGAAAAGTCTTCCCTCTGCTTGGGGCACGACCGAAAAAACTCACGCGCACCCACCACCTGACCCTGTACATGTTCACATCACTTCTGTTTTTAAATCCACACAAAGTGGCGTTAAATGAGGAGAAATTTAGGAAGTCCAGGAGAAGTCACAGGTAAAAGCAACACCTTAGAGGACAACATACCCGGTCACACACAGCTTCTCCAGCAGGCAGTCTGTTCGTGCACATTTGTTAAATTATTTATTTTAGTGAAAATTAAGTCAGTACGACCCCCGTGATTCTCACTGACTTTACAATATACTGAGTTCAAAGAGTACAGCCCCTTGAAGCGCTGAGTAACAGGTTAAACAGTGCTGTGGGAATCTGGCCCTTCACTACGCGCTGAGTTAAGAAGCACTTCTCTTGCCCACTGCGTACAATCTCAGACAAAAAAAGTTGCCAAAGGGTGCTGATCTTGGATCAGTCTTGTATTTGTATCCCCAAATAAACACTCCGATTCTAAATAAGGAAGCAGATGAAGCATTATAGGGGGTTAGATCACTGCAGCGGGAATTCCGTGCTGTGTTCAAGATATTGGCCTGTTGCAGAACGGTAGCTGCATTATGAGCTGCTGCCTGGGTTAAAGATTTGACAAAGGTGCCCCAAAAGAAAACTGTTCAATGAGAACAAAATATGCAGAGGATGCAAGTGTGTCAATGGAATTTGATTTGAGGGGATTCCATTCTTTCCACGCACTGATGAGTTTCCTTAAATACAATAACTGCAGCTGCTGTGATAGCTCTAATGGATACACATCACTGATGGAAATAAAGATATTTTTATTCAAACGCATTAGAAAAGCAAATCAGCGTTTTCTTCCAGTATAAAGTTTCAAAGATAACAAGGTCCATTATTCTGATGTACTAAAATGTTTGTCATTTTTCAAACTAAATTATTTGCAGCGGAGGAAGGCGCTTCAGAACTCCGGACTTGGCTCTTCTGTGTAAACCCTGCTGAGCTGACCGTATGGAAATCAAATTACACGGTTCATTAAAAGAAAGAGACTGCCGCGATGCAGATTTAAATCAAGGGGCACGTTTTGCACATTCGCTGAGCTTTCAGCTCTCTACATAATTTTAGTTGTCCCTCAAACGAATATAATACATTTGTATATAATATAATAAAAATCTTGATCGGTATTCATTTTATGTTTCAATGTCCCATATTTTAGTGATGGGGGATTATTCCAAAACTAGACTGAACCATTTCCTAGGAGGGACACGAAACTAAAGTTCTAATCCTTGTGATTTCCTTGTTGATTTGGTGACACGTGTGGTAACCAGAGGGAGTTTTAAATAATACATATCCCAGGGTTCAAAATGATGCGTAGACCGACCACTGAGCGCAGCAAACCCCGAGTGTGAACTACAACAGAAGAGCGACTTGTGTATCCGTAGTAACGGTGTGCCGAGAGGCTTCATCACATCACGCCGTTTTATTAAAGAAGGCTGCCAACACTGTCGGCCGATACGGTACTGCTAAACTCACGAGCACATTACATGAAACGCACCCTTGCACTGGGGTTTGTCTTCTGCTTCACGTCCAGACCGAGCGCAGGTGGACAGTTTTACAGCGGCGTATTAGGGTCACTGTTAGGAAACCAAAATTAGAAGACTTTGAGAAAAAGGTCATAATATTTTTAGAGTAAAGTCATAATATTGCAAGAACATGTCATCTAATTTAACAAATCTAATCATAATATACCACATTTCATTATCAAAATATAACTTCTAAATATATAATAAATAACGTTTTTCTTGTAATATGGCTATTCTCATATTACTTTTCCCCATGAAATTAAACTTCATTATTGAAACATGACTTTTATTTCCTCCAAAATTCCAACTTTATTCTCAAAACATAATGTTCCCCTTGCAGACTGTCTGTTTAACAGGCAGACGGAGGGAAATCTAAAGACCTGTCTTGTGCTGAAGTGGTAGAGCTATTTATTGTTTTAGTTACCGACCAAACACTGCTGTATTGGCATTGGTGGAACAGAGGGCAGATGAGCTTTTATAAAGCAAAACTTTTCTTTAGAGTTCAGCTTTGATGAACTTTCACTGACAGTGTCGACCTTTGAGGGAACAGAGAACCAGAGTCCAAAATAGAGAAATCATAATCATATTAGCTGTGTCGCAACAAACCATTTTTATATAACCCTGTTCTGCCGGCGATGAACTGCTCCACAACAGCAGGAGTTGATGGTATAAATATCTTTGAGTAAACTGTTAACGTTTCATCCAATTAGCAACCAAGCTAGCGAGTAGGGCTGTCGCTATTTCCAAAAATCAAATTCAAGCAAATTCAAATTAATCACATCATTTGTTAAATTAATTTCAGTCAAACCCACATAGACTAATCCAAACTACGTTGCAGAATTAATGTGGTTCATTTGACAAATTCAGTCTCACTTTTATCCAAAATGCTTCCACACACGTTGCTTCTCAGATGGTTTGGTGTCATGATTATCTTTTCAGCACGGCTTGCTAGTTCTCTCTAATTTGCATTAGCAAAGCGAACAATAGCCTAACGTTAGTTTACTGACAGAGCATGCGTGTGTCAGAGTGACAGAGCATTTTAGGAACGTCTGTGCTAATGCACTTGAGAATTTTTTATTCAAAACAGATTACAGATCAAATATTACATTTTTTTTTTCCAGATAAAAAAGTGACAGCCCTGCTAGCTAGCTGGCATTTAGCAAACTGGCCAGCTTGGTGGGCCATTGTGACTGGCTAACGTTAGCGTGTTCCCAGCTAATTAGCATGTTGTGGGTTAGCTCGACAGCTACAGTAGCTAACGAACTGTCCCACAAGTAACATTAGTCACTACATTACCAAGCTTCAAACCAGCACCACATATTTCACAACATCATGCAGATTCATTTCTGCTCTAATCGAGAAAGTAAAAACGAAATTTTTTGATCACATATCATAACGTGGATAAGTTTAATACCCTGTGGCCAATGCAGATGTCAAATAAGCCCAACTCTGACTTTGCATTTGTTCTACACTACGTCCCATTTCTGACTGTAAGGCCACATTCATGAAAAGTGAGTAAAAAGTATAAAGTGACCTATGACAATATGCATGTGATATAACCACTTCTGAATTTAATCAAACTAGAATTTCCAATGAGACATATGACACTACAGGGAGAGACCATGTGAAGAGAGAAATTAAAGGTCAATTTGACTTTGAACAGCTTCAATTTGACTGCATGGAAATTCCATATGAAAATACAGTTATGGTAGAAAACAGGGAGTACCAAGTGCTCGCCACAAAGCCAATTATTACAACCAATGTAAACGTGGGCAAAGTTTTAGAATACAATCCTTGATACAATCATTTTATTCTTAAAACTATCGCACAAAAAAGATATGGGTTCAGTTTCAATGTAGAGACCTGGAGAGGCAAGTCAGAATTTAAAAAAAGAAATCTCTATCTCCATTATAAGATACTTTTTTCTGGCTAGTTATAGAACTAGGCTGGAGGTGTGTGGAGCCCTATCACACCCTTCTCACCTACACACACAGGCCGTGTAGGCTCGGTCAGTCTTGCTGTGTGGTTGGAGTTTCTGCAGGCTGGCTGGTTGTCGTCGTAGCAGTAGTGGTTTTGTCAGTAGCAGCCGGTGTGGGGTCCATTTCAGGTGGTCTGGGAGCTTGGTGGATGCCCTCTGTCTCCAGCCCGTCGCACCGTGCCAAGCTCTCCTCCTCCTCCTCCTCCCCATCCCCCTCCTCCTGCCCCTCCTCCTCCCCATCCGAGGGCTCCCGTGGCTGGGCTTCAGCAGGTGCTATGGTCCCGTTGTCTCCCTGCTCCTGGAGGTGGCTGAGACGGTTGTTGAGGTCGTTCCTCTCCTTCTGCAGGGCTCTGCACAGCCTCTCCAGCAGCTCCAGCTTCCCCTGCAGGGCCTTGAAGTGTCCGTCACGCAGAGTTTTCTACAACACAACGCAATGTTTCATGAGCGTCAAAGTTCATTTTTCACCTTGGAAATAGTTTGAAAGAAGTAGTAAATGGACATTAAGACAACATTTGTCAGAGCTTTCAATCACATCTCTCAATGTTGAGACTGACCGTGACAGACTGAAAACCATGGAAAAAGCCAGTAAGTGGACCTTGAGTGAAGCTTATCTCGTCAAATTGTTTCATGGTTTTGTTAGCATAAAGGAAATCAAAGGAAACCGAACAGAACTGAATTCCCTTTTCTGGACAAAAAGGGAACGTTGACAGACAGTATAACAGAGACAGATTCATTAACATCAGGACTGACAGTGTTACTGTGTTTAACAGCAACAAAATCCTCCTCAGAATCAGCGTCAGAGGAATCAACAGCAGGAACTGTTCAGACAGAACGCAAAGCAAACTTCAGAGGTGGTGCAATTGCATACAATGTCAATGGAGACGCGATTTGACACAAATTTGCTTGGGGTGGTGCAAACTGTGCAAGGTGAAAAATGTTCAAATTGAGCAAAACATTTGCATTTATCTCAGGACTTTATGAATCTGCTTAATAAACGTACAGAGACGAGGAAATGAGCCGAGTCTCCGCTGAACACAAACACACGTGATCGGTGCATCCGTTGCTAGCTAGCTTACAGCTGAGGTCTGGACTGTAGGTACAGTCGCTGCTCGGGCCAGTTAAGGACAGACTGCACACTCGGCCCAGCGTTCATATCTGCGCATCCGCTTTCTGACCGTAAGAGTCTACAGCAAAGCCAACAGCTCTGTGAGCAACAGCTTTTGAGCTAAATGTTAACATTAGATGTTTAAAGAGTAACTTAACACCAGGCTGAAAAGCAGTGTTGCACTGGCTGCAACATCGCAGTGTACTGACACTCCTACATCGCTGCAGTAAGGTGAGCAGTCAAACCACTGGAGGTCAGCAAAAACAAGCTTTTCACTGCGTTAAGAGTGTTAAGTTACTCTTTAACAGATAATGTGTAGCATGTTAGCATGCTAACATTTACTAATTAGCACAAAGCAGAGCTGCAGGTATTTTGTAAGTATTGAGCAAACTGAAATGTCGACCTGATGGTGGCGCTAGATGAAAAGTCAGAGGATCACCAAAGTTATTACAGTTCATCCTGAGGGGAACATTGATGTCTGAAGCAAATTTCATGACAATCCCTTTAAAACTTCAAGATATTTCACTCAAAACCAAAAACGTCAACCTCATGGTGGAGCTAGAAGAAAAGTCAGTAGAGGATTAACTCTGGGGATCTGGAATGTCACAGTTGTCTAGATACTTCAGTCTGGACCAATATGTTGGACCGACTGATGGACACCGCCGTCACTAGAGCCACACCGCTAGTGTGGCTAAAAATGAAAGTCTGCCACGAAGCCACGAAGCATTTTGCTATGACAGCAAGCTTCTGCATCTTGGAACGAGTCTTCAGATCCTTTAATTCAGTGGCTAAAGTAGCAATAGCACAACGTAAAAACACGCCATTACAGTAGTTATAGCAGAATTAGCAAAATGTACTAATCAAAGCATCAAAAGTAAAAGCACTCGTTATGCAGCACAGTCTATATTATTATAGTATTGAAGCATTATTACTCAAGCCTTACTGTGTAAACAGCATCTTAAAATCAAGGTATATGCAGGAATCCTTTTAAGACCTTTTTAAGACCCTTTCCATACATTAAGACCTCATCGCCACTTTGGCTTCAGTGAACTGAGTGATTAACCCAATGCAAGGTTTATTAGAAAGAGTAATATCAGAAATACACGAGAGCTAGAACACACTATCTTGTTCCCTGTAACGTCACATACATTTGAACTCTGTTATTAGGTTATTATGTATCAATTCTTTATGCTATTGTCTTTTATATGTATGTTATGGCACAATTAAAGGAAGTGGAGGTCAGGAATTTCCCTACATGTACTAGCAGAGCCAGTACCTGACCAACAAACTTTGATAAAAGGTTGTAAATGAAACTGTGCTGAGCTTCAGAGGGGTGATGTCATGTAGGCGCTCCCTCTTAAATAACCCATCATGGCATCTGTTGAAGTTCTGTAGCAGGAAGTACACTTTGTGCTATGAAGAAAGACCTTTGTGACATTGATTTAAAAAAAAAAAAAAAAAAATCAAATTAAATCCAGATTACAAAAAAAAACATGAGAACCGAAAATAAATGTGTAAATATGACTAACATTTTTTGTATTAAAGGAATTGTTTAATATTTTGGGAAATATGCTTATTTGCTTCATTTTACATTTGTGTGTGTACGATTAAACAAAAGAGATGTTAATTAATGAGCTTTAGAGGTAGCAGAGGGAACCTGCTTCCAGTCTATATGCTAAGCTAGGCTAACCATGTCCAGACTCCGGCTCTGCACTTAACACACAAAGATGATATCTATAATCTTTCTTATTCTACCAACGTAACCAAAAGCAAAGAGAAGAGTGTAGGTCATAGAAGTCACCTCCTCGGCCATCTGCAGCAGGGCCTGGTTGTTACTCTCCCACTTGGTCCTCCACTGGGTCGTTTCCCTCTCCAGCTTCTTGATCTTCTTGGTCATCTGGAGGTAAATCCAGACAGTTAACAGCGAGCAGGGAAACCAGTGAGACTCAAACAGATGAAACTATCCAACAGGAAGTCCGTCAGTCACGAGCTGTTTCCTGCCCTCACCTTCTCCATCTCTTGTCTGAAAGTGGTGAAGACCTCGTTGCTTTTAGCCAGAGTGCTCTGAAACTCCTCAAACTTGTCCATGTACAGGGAGAGCTAAGAGAAGAGCAGTGAGAAGTCACACCTTTGGCTGGGTCGATGCACACAAAAGGTCAACACAAAGCTTCTACAGTGTATTCCCACTAAGGAACTACAGTGTTTTTGTCTGCATTCCCTAAAAACGTGTTTGTGATCCACCAAAGAACTGTGTGTGTGTGTGTGTGTGTGCGCTTACCTGTTGTTTGAGCTGTGTTTCTTGCTCCTTCATCAGCTCACACTTACGTCTGGACTCTGTGGCGTCCTTCAGCAGCTGAAGCATCACAGTACAGTCAGTTCTACAGGTCTCACAGGTACAGCGGACACTTTCAGTACCAACGTGATCCTGAACACGGTTTAATGCCTAAGATTTTATTTCTGCTCAACTACTGCTATTTACTACTGCTATTTGATGGTGCAATGAGAACCAGAACAGGCTCTTTGTGTACTCACAAAGTCTCTCTCTCTCTGCTGCTTCTCCTCGACTTCTTTCATCATCTCGGTGATTCTTTGCAGCTTGGCGTCCATCAGCTGCTGCTGCAGCTCCTTGTGCTTGAACACCTTGTCTATGTGCTGCCAGAGGGACACATCAGATTGCCATTAGGCTGGACGCCGTGTTGTGCCCTGCTGTGAGCGACTGGGATCATAACTGATAAACCTTTCATCTGAAGCTCTGTTATCTTCCCTTGCAATGTTTTAAACTGGCATCTTAAACAAAACCATAGAGTTTGAGCTTTGTTACTAACTTCAGTGACTACGTCGACCCTTCCAGTGTTTTAACAGTAAAACAGCAGCTTAACATGCCTTTTTAGCCACTCAAACGGACACACACACCAGCCCTAATGTTTAAGAATATTAGTGCTTATTGCTACTCTTTGCCAGTACTGCAATTTGTCCTTGTCCTCTGATTTACTAAAATGGCCCACGTGTAAAGCATCTTTTCCATTCTGTTTGCAGTGGAGGCTATAAAGGGGCTCACACGACGTCACTGCTTTCAGTAGCTATCTGCAGCTTTAAACGCACCTACTCAACTGAGCATCGTTTGAATCTGCTGGGAAATGTTTGGTTCATATTTTTTCTGTAGCAGCAGTGACACAACTACCCAGGTTTTGTACCCGTACCCAATACCAAAACTACACTTCGTGTTTCTAAAAAGTGTTCCATAGGTTTGTATTTAGCCAGTACTAGCCACGACAGCACAGGCTACTGTTAACTCAACTTACCTCCTCTCGGAGCTCGTACTGCTCGATGAGCTTTTTGAGCTTCTCGGCCAGCTCCATGTTCTCCTGCCTCAGCTTGGTGTTGTGGGAGCTATGCTGTTCCATCTGCACCTCGATATCACTCAAGGTCATCTGGAAGTGCAGCATGGCCTCCTTCCGCTGCTCCTCGTACTCCCTGGACCGCTGGGCGTTTTCCTCCTGTCAGGTGACAGGAGTGTAAGAGAGGAGAGGGAATCTGCACTGCACCTTGGACTGCGCTATTGTCAACTTCAACAAAAAGGTCCTTCAGTATCAGAAGGAGGCAAATTCATCCAAGAAGAACCAAATGAAAAAGTTGACAGTGACAAGAATTAAAGGAGCGTCCGTGTTTTTGAAGCAAACACCACATCACTCCAGTGGTTCATCTATCATGATAGAAGTAAACTACTATTTGGATGCGTGCTAGATAAAGACAGCCTTCCTGACACTTAAAAAACTGTACTGGTCATGAATTTATGTTCTGATACTTATTTTGTGGGTGTTTGCCTTCTGACAGTGCAGGAGCTGCTGGTTACTGTCAGAAGACAGAAGATGGAAATAACACTGATGAATCCAGCTGCAGTATGCAGAGGTGTACCTTCAGTGTCTTGTTGTGTCTCTGCAGCTCCCTACAGAGGCTCTCCAGCTTGCTGCGGGCCAGGATGGCCTTGCTGTGCTCCCCCTGCAGGTGGATCTTCTCCTTTACAATCTGAGACTGCTTCTTCTGCAGGGCTTTTAGTCGCTTCTGCATGCAGCGGCTCTCCTCCAACTGAACACACAACACACACAGTCAACATAAAAAAGATCACATTATGGTTCAACGTGGTACCTTTCGTGGATAAATAAAAGTTTGTTTGTTAAAGACAGACATATATGACTTTCCATTTGTTCTTTTTGTTCATTCTTGCCCTGACCTCAGGACAGACAAAGATAATCATTCAGTTCAATTCAGTTTATTTATATATCTCATTGCACTTTTCCTATAGAGCAGGTCTAGACCGTAGATCTAGACCATAGTTAGTTGCAGTCTTAGTTCATGTACAGTACCTATAAAATATACCCAAAAAACCTTGTAGAGCGCTTTAGATCAAAGCAGCCATTTACCGTTCAAAAAAAAGGAAAATGTACGTTAAATACACTTTTATCCTAGCCAGATAATCAAATCATAATCATAATCTGACTGAACTGCCATTTTGTTTTCACGTATTATTCAGTCTGACATTGTGTTCATGTTAGCCGTTTCCTGTTTTGTGGGCCTAACCAATCAGCAGTGAGTGAGCTATCTGTCTGTCGTTTTCAGCTGCTGGTTGGTCAGTCAATGTTTGAGGCCTCAGAACCCAAGTCTGGCTGTTCAAATGAAGATTTTCACATATTCAGCTTACCAGGTCTGCATATTTCTTGCACAAAGCAGCCAGTTTCTCCTCAGGAGTGGCTAGGGAGTTCAGGGCCTGCATCAAAAGAACAACCTCCTTCCCTGGAACATAAACAAAATGACAAAAACTGAATGTTCAGGGATGCTTTCACTGTACAGCACTGGTAGACATTACATTCAACTATCTGGGTTTTCTCTTTCCCTACTAAACCAAAGTATCTCTGTGCAAAGCACTATTATTTATGGAATGGTAATCGCAAAGAAAGTCATTTTGAGGCTCTGAAAGTCAGATGCTGTGCCTCAGTTTAAGACCTGGTTAACTGAGCTTACTGATATATTTTATATGGAGAAAAATCTCTCATTGAGTGTTGGTGCTAAGACATGTTGTGCTAGTGATGCAGCAGTGTAATTCATTATTTTCTTTAAATATGTTTGTTTTTTGTACTGTTTTCTGAAAAAAAAAAATTAATATATATATATATATATATATATATATATACACACACACACACACATTAAAAATTACGATTTTGTTATTCTGAATTGCTAAATGATAGTACTGATTTAACACTCTGCTAGCACATTTAGATGGGGTATGCGATTCTGAAGAAATCCAATACCATGACACAGAGCAAACAACGACACAGCAAATAATAACTAACATTAGCTAGGTTGTGGGTTAGCAAACTGTCCCTACAGCTGCTGCTGCAAAGCTAACAGCAGCTGTAGGACAACAGAGAGGACGAGACGTTTCCCAGAGCCAGCACAGCAGCTCCAGACAGCGATACACACAACTCTCCTGCTGCTATAGCTAACATTGCACCAACAGCATATCTTGGCAAACTAGAAAGTAAGCTGAATGTCCGTGGGCAAGTCATTTAACGGTACCTGACACACAAATCATGGCTGGAATGGCTGGAACCGTGTTGTGCGTCCGAGCCACTTTGTACTTCCCATTTACAGAGCCTGGGCTGTGTAAAAACTGTTTTTTTCAGTGCACACACTGAACGGGCAGCTAGTGGACCATGAGGAGATATTTGCTGAATTTAACAAAAAGACGTGTATTGGATTAGAATCGCATACCCCATCTTTAAGCTATTCCACACCTGATGTGGGTTGGACATTATCTAAACTAATTTTCATTCTGACAGAAAGTGATACACTTTACATTTCCTTCAAACTAACGTCAAACTAGGAGTATTGTTTGAACCAGAAACCAACATTTCTGGCTAACTTGGATGTTGATGGTTATAGAGGAACTGCCAAAATAAAAAAATAAGTAAAGAATTTAAATGACTCAATAAATAAATTAATATGCCATTAATTGCACCAAAAATATAAAGATTCATGTAGGCATTAAATAATTTATCTGACACAAATATATATTTCTGTTTTAATTTGCTTCTGTATTTATTTACATCTGTATTAATTCCTCTATTTACTTTCCCATTTAATTTTCCATTTAATTCATTCATTAATTTTTTTATGTATTTATGTATGTATTATTTTCCCTTTGCATTTTTCCCCAAATTTATTTATTTTTGTCTTTTCTTTTTACATTTCTGCTTCATTATGCACATGAGGGGGGCTGGGTGTCATTGGGTAAAATTTTCCCCTATTAGTTGATCGACATCAGAGTGCATAGGTCGACACACCGGTGGCTTCTGGCCACAGAGGGACAGTCGGCTCACAACCAGTGTCGCCAACTCTTTTCCAATGAAAGTAGCTAGCAGTAGCTCCAAAAGGTCGCTAAAAGCCGACAGATGACATTATGCGTTCATTTGCATGTTGATGGCATCATCACGCATTAATTTGCATAAAGCTTGGTGCAGTAGGGGGGCAATCACCTTAGTTTAAGCCATATAAAAAGTAGGTAGAGAAATCTTTGGCCAAATAATCACAAGCTCACTACAGTAACATTGTATAGTAAAAAAATAAAACATCTACATAAGGAGGGAGAAAATAAACTATTATTATTATTATTATTATTATTATTGGGAGTGTGGGGAGGTATGCAAAATGGCGACAGCCACAACAATCGCTCAGCTGTTTCGATATAAAAGGGACAAGCATGGTGGTGCATGCATGCTGTTTGAAGTTTTGTTTTCTGTAGAACTTGTGTTTTATCGGCATGTTTTTCATCAAATCTGATAGTTTACTTTTTATGTCATGTAAGTGATTGTTACTATTATCGCGTTGCCTGAAAACCTGTACAACCTGGCGTGGCACGCACAGAAATATCCCCAAGCATCTACAGTGGTTCATCATGTAAACAGCTAGTCAACTGGTTGTGTAATTTGCCTAAGGGACTGTGTTTTCATTATTTCTGCTGTGTAATTCCATCATATAAAACTATTTTTACATATTTGCTCAAGATTTTGGATAAACATATTATTGTGAATTGGACAAATTTTATAACAAAAATCTGTTTTTTAGTCAGTGGAATGATTCTCACTGTCTCCGATTTCATAGCCAAGAAGATGACGACGGGGATGAGGCCCCAGGTCTGTCTGGCATCAGTGGCACTGCAACCATGATTCACACAATCATCAAACACACAAATGAAAAAGCAGAAAGAAGAAAAGCATCAGGGATGCAGTACAAATTGTCTCCCATCTCAGTTGAGGACATACATATTTTTGGCCATAATAATCTTTTCTGGGATGGTCCAAGTACATACGAGGGCAGACATGTGGAGAAGAGATTCTTATGCGGATGATAACCAATTATATCTATCGATCAAGCCAGATGAAACAAACCAGTTAGCTAAACTTCAAGCATGCCTTAAGGAGCTTCTCTGCACTGGCTCCTTGTAAAGTCCAGAATAGAATTTAAAATCCTTCTCCTCACCTACAAAGCTCTTAATGGTCAGGCATCATCGTATCTTAAAAAACTCATAATACCTTATTACCCGACTAGAACACTGCGATCCCAGGATGCAAGGTTACTTGTGGTTCCTAGAGTCTCCAAAAGTAGAATGGGAGCCAGAGCCTTCAGTTATCAAGCTCCTCTCCTGTGGAATCAGGGCTCAGTTTGGGTTTGGGAGGCAGACACCATCTCCACATTTAAGAGTAGGCTTAAGACTTTCCTCTTTGACAAAGTTATAGTTAGCTTATAGTTGGCTTGGGTGAGCCCTGAACCATCCCTTAGTTATGCTGCTATAGGCCTAGACTGCCAGGAGACTTCCCATGATGCACCTCTTTCCTCTCTCCTTCTCTCCCTCTCCATCTGTATGCATTTTTATCCCATTACTGCATGTTACTAACTCGACATCTGCAGAGACTGGATCTGTGGTTGTGGGCCACAGATCTTTTGTGAAGTGGCTGTTTAGTCTCACCTATGTACCGTTCTTTGCCGTTTTCCTCACTGCATTGAATTGAATAAACTACAATGCTCTGTTTTTGTGTGGGCATCTTGTCCTTAGGATGAACAAGTTTCTGTCTTAAAGTGTTGCCTGGTTTAAAGAAAACAGGAACATCGTGCTGTCTAAAGATCTTTTGTAGTTTTTCAGTCTAGATACATAAGGGATTGAGACACCGTTCCTTCTTGGTTCTGTTTCCCTTTTGTCCTGTTTTTTGGCTCTTTTAACTTTGTTGAGAGCCCAAGTAGGATAACCACAAGCTGAGCATTCTGGACATGCCTTTCTACAGACACCGTGTACAATATGTAATGTATTATTCAATTCAGTGCAGTGAGGAAAACGGCAAAGAACGGTACATAGGTGAGACTAAACAACCACTTCACAAAAGACTTTATCAGCACAGACGACACGCTAACTCGGGATTGCAGAGCGCCGTGCATTTGCATCTAAAAGCTACAAACCACACATTTGAAGACAGTGAGGTGAAGATTCTAAGTAGAGAGAAGAGGTGGTTTGAAAGAGGAGTCAAAGAAGCCATTTTTGTGAAAAAAGAAAACTCCTCTTTAAACCGAAATGGTGGTCTGAGATTCAACTTGCCAACCGTTTACCACAGTGTATTAACACCATGGTCAAGCCAATCATATGCTAATCAGGTACTTAACAGTGATGAGGGAGGTGCAGCCAGAAAACAATAGGCCTGATTACTGGGCCATCATAGAAACAAAAGAAGGTCAGTTTCAGATGAAACTAGGCAGGGTAAACAGCAGACACTCAGGAAGACTCTTAGGCCCTGAGGGTAGGGCCTAAGCAACACAGAGTAGCTTAAATTTCTGAGTTCTCAAAACATTTTCACTATTGACAATGACTTCCGGATGGGAGCCGAAATGTCTTGATTCTGAAAACAGTGTCCAGATGACTACGACTGAAACCTTTTCTACGATTGTCCCCTAAACCTAATAACTGGTTGGGCCACCCTAATCAGCAACAACTGCAATCAAGCGTTTGCGATAACTTGCAATGAGTCTTTTACAGCGCTGTGGAGGAATTTTGGCCACTCAACATTGGAGGGTTTTCAGGCATGAACTGCCTTTTTAAGGTAATGCCACAGTATCTCAATAGGATTCAGGTCACTTTGACTAGGCCACTCCAAAGTCTTCATTTTTTTTGTTCTTCAGATTTTAGGCAAACTAAGATAAACAGTTAGATTACATACAGACCGCTTTGTTTTAGCTTGTTTGTAACAATTCGCTATTAGCCGAGCTAGCTTGCTGTGCTTGTGTAAAACATGAGAGACTGCAGACAGAGCAGACTAAAATATCACTTTCTACATGTTCACATGTTTATGCTTGTTGAACAGGAGTATTGCTTTTTACTCGCGGAGCACTTACAGTAACGAATGTAGTTGTCGTCAACTCGAGTAATCTCCACCGCGGCCTGTCTGACCTGCTAACCGCTGCGCTCCGTGTGTGGAGGAGCTCAGCCCGACACAGACAGCAGGGGGCATGAGCGTGATAATACTACGGTCTTTAATGATTTATGAGCCCCGGGGCCTGTTTAATACCGGGTTTCTGTACCCATCCCTACTTGCAACTGCCCGATCAGTATGTGCAACTCTCAACAGAGATCGCTACTTCCATCACCAGCTCTGGAAAAATACATGTTTTTAATTATTTTTGTACAATAGTACACAACTTTTATAACTTTATTCATTGAATTTGGTGAAATCAAATCAATCATATTTTATGGAGGAATATTTTCTGGACTTCCCTCTGATGTCCTCCAGCTGCTCTGCTTAACCTTTCGGTGATTTACGGAGTTTGCTGATGGACAGATGGCTTTAACTACTTGTTGTTTGAGGTTAGCTACTTTAGTTGTGCTGCTAGCTTTTCCATTAGCTGACTGCCCGGACTGGGAGCTTGGACCCGGGAGCACCAGGGGAGTGTCAGTGTTTACTCCTGTAGTACAGGTGCTTTGGACCGCCGTTCAATCAGACCGTAGCTGCACAGCTAACTAGTTGAGCGCAGCTAACGTTACAGTTAGCAGCAGTTAATGGTTATCTACTTTAGCAACAAGAGAAGCTATCTGTTCATCAGTAAACTCCATAAATTACCAAGAGTTGAGGCAGAGCAGCGGGAGGACATCAGAGGGAAGACCAGAAAATATTTCCTCATAAAATATGATCCAGATTAGAGTCCTGGTCAGAGCCAGCTGTAAATCTCCTCAGTATGATAGTTGTGAGCCAGATGTTCCTCAGTGGCCAGAAGAATACGTGAAAAGTTGATCACATGATACACATATTGCTCCACACTTACAGCAACAGGCATCCTACCAAAACCTATTTCAGCATTGAAGGTTACTTTAAGTTGTTGTATGCAAAGAACAGAGGACGCTGTGCAGTAACTTGCGTTGATATGCATTCCTGGCATATCTCTGCAAGTGGTTCAGTGCTGTCTGCTCTTTCTGTGACAGAACCAAAGACTGTTTGCAGCATTTCAGTCGCTTTCTTGTTCGATGCTTATTTTGACTCATACAAATGCAGCACATTAGCTTTTTGAAGTAGATTCAACTGCACATCTGTAATTCCACCTCTGGAGACGTCTCCTCTTCCTCAGTGAACCCCCTCTGGGCTACAGTCCAGATACAGTAACTGTTCACGAATTAAACCGACAGCATCCTGCAGATTCCCGTACTGCTTTCTTCTAGAGAGAACTCCTGATCTAAGAATTTGTTTAATTTTACTTTCACTAATTACATAACCATGCCTGCCTATTGAGTACTAACAATATATCAGCATACTTAATGCCCAGCTCAAAGTAAAATTCAATGAGCTGATATACTGTTGCGTTGTGCAGTAGTCCTCAAAAAAAATTCTCAACGTGACCTTTAGGGGGCTCCGAAGAAAATAATACATACATTAATAAATGAATAAAAAATGTTTTTTATTTTTTTAAATGATCAAATTAATAAATAAAATAAATAATGGGTAAGTAAATAAATAGGGGAATTAATACAAATACAAATAAATACAGAAGCAAATTAAAACAGAAATATCAATTTGTGTCACATTTTATAACTTACTTAATGCCTTCATTAATTTTACTATTATTTTTGGTGCATTTAATGGCATATTAACTTATTTATTGAGTCATTTATTTATTTTTGATTTTGGCAGTTCCAGTCCTCCATAGTGGCACACTATAATAGTGACATCAATGTTCACTCTGTGTTGTGGGCCAAGCCTGTAGTTGGTTTTTGTGAATGGAAAGTTTTTAGCGCTCTGCATCAGTGTTAATTTAAGCAGCTATTTTAGATTTAGTCTTTAGATGAAAATGCTTTAGAGTTTGTCACATTTTAGTCGCCGAAAAGTCATTACATTTTAGTCAACTTTTAGTCAAAGTGTTTTCTCTCTTTAAACTAATTCATTACCATTAAAATCACACTAGTGCTGAAACAATTAGTTGATTAATATGTCTACCTGGCCTTGAGCTAATAAATCATACACAAATATCTTCCAAATAAATTGCTGTGTAATCTTAGAAACTACAGTTTGACTAGATAGTAACTGCAATGCATGTTCAGGGCTTGCCATTAAGCTATTTCTGGACTGGACTGGACTAAGGACAAGTTAGCGAAAACAGATTGAGCATAATTACAAGTTGACTGTCCAAATACATAAATAAATAAACTTGCAGGCTATAAACATTACAGCAGCAACACGTGATTTAGGCACATTGGAGAAAAGGTCTGAAAAGCCAACACGGTCGTTCCCCATTTGTTTCACTTGAATGATAGTACAACATATGATAAAGCATTTCACTTGTCCGACCAAAAGGTTTAGTTATAATGTTAACTGTCAAACCCTGCGCGACGAAGACACCGCGCGTTCAGGAGAGTCGTCAAGCTGAGAGGAGCGAGAGGGATGTCAGGCAGAGAGGCAGCACCAGCCTGTAGACCCCGAATATATTTTTCACATCTAACGCGGTGGATTAAAAGGACCAAACCAGAGTTAGTGATTGTTCGCACAGTTTAAAGGCTAACCAAGATGATTTTGTTGAGTTTTATTTTGTTTCTGTCGGAGTATGAATGAAGTGTGTTTTACGATGTAGTAGTTCAGTGAAAGAGAGAAATGTGAATTCAGAAGGTGTATTGTTGTTTTATTCTGTTTGATAAGGAAAATAGGTGTAAGGAACTATCCTTACATTCTTGACATTTTGTGAGTTTATTTTGTTTATTAGACTAAAAAAAGCTAAGAGAGCTTGTGTAAAGTAGCGAACTCGCCCCTAGCACACA
This sequence comes from Siniperca chuatsi, assembly GCF_020085105.1. NCBI lineage: Eukaryota > Metazoa > Chordata > Actinopteri > Centrarchiformes > Sinipercidae > Siniperca > Siniperca chuatsi. The sequence continues at coordinate 36,048,268 of NC_058042.1, forward strand.
TCTCCCAGCTGGAACTACCTGAGCTGTACTATTGGAATATCGCCGGAACGAGTCCAGGGCTAGCTGCTTAGCATGCTAAATTCAGTAGATATCTCTGCAACACAATACATAGATGTCTTTGACATGATGTCATAACTGTTACTTTTCCACATTCTGTTGATAATGTTAGTTAATTTTTTTTAATGCTTCTTGCTAAAATTCTGGCCAGATCTTACATATTTGCCCTTTAACATTAGGGCTTCCAGTAAGATTGACGTTGAGCACTAATGAAGACATGAGACCGTCATGTAAAATTACCATCACATTTATGTAATGAGGAGCATGTCTCTAAGTGCTTGTAAGATACATTGTAGCGTTCCTACCAAAACCCTTGTCCTCTCCAGTCTTGGGGTCTCCTCCAGGGTCGAGCTCTGCCTCCCCCAGGTCGCTGGGACTGTCCTCTCTGCCTGGAGTTTCCCCCCTTTCCTCCTCAGCGCAGCACAACCCCAAACCAAACTCTGCAACCTCCTCCTGATAACACATACACACATCCAAATGACTACAAAGCAGCTATAACATCTCATTGAACAGCTCTTTCAACCAGGCCGTTTTTACTGAGCAGCTCCACTCAAGAAGCTGGGGGTTCAATGCCTTGCTTAATGGGACTTAATGTGGCTGCTGCTGGAGGGAAATGTTACTCACTACACACCTTTACTCTATTTTCCCCACCCTCAATTTTCCAACTGGTCTGAGGTTTCAAACAGATGACTTTTGTCACCTACAGTGGTGTGACTGATTTCTTATTTTTTCGCTTTTGATGATCTGAAACATTTAAGTGTGACAAACAAGCAAAAAAATAAGAAATCAGGAAGGGGGCAAACACTTTTGCACACCACTGTATATGCTACCCTAGGGCTGGGTATCGAACCTCAATACTTTTTTGGTACTGACAAAAATGTAGCACAGAGTCTGGTCAGATTCTTGTTTAATGTAGTCTTGTTTACATTTTCTGGTCAGTTCCTGATGTCAACAAACATTTTGCCAGTTTTAGACAATTTCATATAGGCAAAAGTCTTACATCCTCGTGTTCAGACATTCATTTAAGGCTTCCTTTTTTTCATAGAAAAGTATTGTTTTGGCATTACTACAAAACAATGAATAGTTAGCTACTTTTAGAGAAACAGTAGCAGCTTATACATTGCCACTTGCAACTTACTGAACATTAAAAAGGGGACACTTGACAGTAACATTAATAAAATAAACGAAACGAATAAACAAATAAAAGAACATCCACAAAACACCACACACAGAAAGCCCTGTTGATAGTGTTTACCTGACACGGGCTGTCCAGGTCGGGTGGCGAATCACTGCCTCCCACTATTCTTCTGGTAGCCACATCAATCTCACAAACTTCCGTTGTCTCCATTAGTCCTGATCACAAGCTAGAAATTCATATTAAAACAGAACTGTTATTGAAAATATAAATGAGATTGTTGCATGACCAAATACTTGTATTTGAATCACAGACTGCATATAGTGTAAGGTGTGGATGTGCTACTTCAGGTACTAGTGAGGCGATGACTTATAATGCAGAAATTCAGTTTGAATAAAACATCCATAAGGCTTATCAGACACCAAAACACCGCACAGCGGCCTATAAGACAGGATTTTACAATTCTGGAAAGTTATCACCACAATCATTTTATCCCATCTGGCTTAGTCAGCTTCAGGTTCGGTTATTGTCAAATCAAATTTATGTAGAAGTTTCTCTCTCTCCCTGACTACGCCAATCCTCTCCGTTTGTGTGTTCCAAGTAGACCTGCAACGCCCGGTGGAAAGAGCGAGAGACAGTGTTGCATTAGCCTGGCAAGCTACCGTCAGTAATGGATAAAATAGGGCAAAAATGTAGCTTCAGATGTCAGATCAGGTTTGGGGCTCAAATTTTGCAATACCAGCTGGATTCAGTCTGGTCAGGAGTCAGTAATATAAGATTAGGACTTTGTAAATCAAAAATATGCCTTGATAAATACAAATTATGGAATAGTAAGTCCAATTACGAGAGTACATAAGAGTATCGTGCTTAGGGTGTTAAGATTATCCTGATACGTATTGGAAAACCGAAGCAAGAGTAAGAGACTCCTATGGACTATGCATCCCTGCCCATGTATTTTCTTGGGTATTTCTGATTCAGTATTTGAAATGACACTTGAGGAAATAATTGATTTATTTTAGTTAAATTTTTTTGAGGACTACTTTTGTATTCCCTCACAATGTTTTGCGTTACTTTTCTTCTTCCATTCCTTCAGAGTCATATCTATTTCCTCTCAGCTGCTCCGAGCACACCGCTCATTGAATTTTACGTTGAACTTTCTCCAGAGGTGGAATTACAGATGTGCAGCTGAATCTACTTCAAAAAGCTAATGTGCTGCATTTGTATGAGTCAAGAGAAGCATGGAACGAGAAGGCGACTGAAATGCTGCCAACAGTCTGTGGTTCTGTCACAGAGAGTGGACCGCTCTGAACCGCCTGCAGCACCAACGCAGGTTTCTGCACAGGCTCCTCTGATCTTCACACACAACGGCTTAAAGTAGCCTTCAGTGCTGGAACAGGGTTAGGTAGGAGGCCTGGTGCTGTAAGCGTGGAGCAATAACTGATGTTCATTATTCATACAGCTGCGACCCAGAAGGCTGATAATGTTTTATCTGATAACTTCTTCTTTGCAGTGGACATCATATAAGGTGAGGTGTCCATAAACAACGCTTAATGCATTAACTTGAGATTAATGCATTAACTTGAGAATCCCCAAATAGACAGATGGCTCAGAAGGAATGGAAGAAGAAAAGTATTGCGGGGGAATGCAAAAGTAGTCCTCAAAGAAATTCTCACCATGACTTTTAGGGGCCTCTGTAAATTCCTAATTGCAGCTGAATCAAATCGTATTGAATCAGCTTCAAATTGGAGGGTTTTATATGAATTACAAATGTATCTGTCATTCTGTATCGGACTGTGTATCTAACCTTAGATGCTTACTGAATTAACGTTACTGTCTTAGAAATGCAATAAGACTTAATCAACACCGGACAGCAAAAACCAACCACGTGTGTACAAAAGAGGCAGGAGCAACTTTGTGCGTCTCTGGCCTACAAACACTAACGTTTACTTTTCCATCCCTCTAGGTTAACTAGTTAGCTGTTAACTAGTTTCGCAGCCTCGCACCAACATGCACATTAAAGGATTTCAACAGGTTGAAGATCGCTAGACATTTCATACCAAGCTAACGCTACGACAGTGGAGTGACACAAAAGACAGGTAACTTACGGAAGCTAATGACAATCTAGCTAGCTTACCTTGTCGGCTAATTGGTGTGTATACAGAAAGGTACAATGTTTAATGTCTTTTAAATGACTAACGTTAACTTAACTCAGCCTGTCAAGTGTTGGTGTTGAGAATGGTAGAAAGTGACTGTAGTGAACGCTGTATATATACACGAGTATTATGGACAGTTTGGAGTTGAAGAGATAGATTAAGATCCTCAACGGGTCTTGTAATATCAGAGCTAACTTCGCAGCAGTTTCCTGTATAAGTGACAGACACGCAAGCACGCAAAACCTAGCGGCTAAAACGTTAGCTGCGTTGCCAACTTAATGTTACGTGTTATTCACTCAATATGAAGGAAACTTTAGGAAGATCTTTGAGAAAACGAAACAACTTTCTTATAACTTATATCCCCACAGAACGTGCATGTAGTGCATAGCGTAGGGTGTTTAAACGTTAGCTACTTGATGGGGTTTTCTGTGTACCTCTGGTAAGTAACGTTGGCCAAGTTAACATCAACCAACTTCAAAGTTGAAAAAATACATTAGTGCGCATCAATTGAAGTATAATACTTCAGCCGAATTGAAAGACACTTCATTATACATTTACAAGGGTCTTAAGAAATGCAGTATCAGCAATGTCGTGTTGCAGATTAGCAAGGTAACCGCAAACTTTCAAAATTGTAAAGGGAGTCTTGTGTGACGTTCCATCGACTCAGGACAGAACGGCGGTTCCTGGTATTGTTAGCTATTTAGCAAAACGCACAGCAAGCACTTCGTTATCCATCCCTGTAACTATACTGCCGTTAACATTTACAGTGTAAGAGGATCTACTTAGACATGCTAGGTGTTACCTTGGATAGTGAAGAGCACAGCTGGTTAATTAACACCAGTTAGCCATGGAAGTGTAAAGCACATTTCTACCGTAAGCTAACATTGGTTTGCTATTGTTAGCAGGGCTAATCCTGTGCTAACAGCTAGTTGGTGGCTAGCCCTGCTGACTAACACTAGAAGTGAACTTTACTTCGGCAAGTACCACATGTGTGATAGTGAATACAAAAGCTACACGCTCAGGCTGATAGTGACAGGTCACATACTGCGTTGAAATTATGTCAAATCAGCACGATACAATACCAGTAGAGCAAATATGTTGCTGAAATAGCTACAGCGTTTACCTGTGTGTTTTCACTGTGGATGGAAGCAGGACACAGTTATAAAGCTAGCTCGGACTGTCAGATAACAAGTAAAACGTCCGGTTAAATCTTTTCAAAATATAACCGTTGTCGAGTGTGACCAAAGGTCAGATTCTTCTACTAAAACATTGTTTTCCCACAATTTGTGAAACGCTTGTACAAATATGTTTGTTGTCCAGTCTTCTCAAACATTGCTATTACAACCATTTTTACCTCATTATGTCTGTTCTCCTGTTAAGCAGGCTACACAAGAGATTTTTCAACTGTTTCTCCACTGTTTTTAAAAATCACAGATTTACTCTTTGCCATTGCTTTCACCCCTATTATATAATAATAATAATAATAATAATCATTACCACAATTATTGATAGGCCTTGATCTTGATTCTGTAGTATGTGATGTAGATATCCCACCTAATTAAGTTGGAATTAGGTACAATATTAATGCATTTTACAGCAAATATATACAACCACACAAACTGCACCATGCCATCATATGTCCCTTTTTTGTAACCCTCTTTTGCACATACTATTTACTTGGCGCTTTTAATTTGAAGGTAGCACCCTCGTTACTCTGGTAGTAGTCTGGCTAGCTTGATGCACCTACAGTCAAAACCAAAAGCAAAAACCACAGAGCTCGTCTTTTTCTGGGACGTCGGAGAGGGAGGAAAACAACAGCCACTTCAGACCCAATCCCAACAACAACCACAAAAACTACTTCCTTACAGTATCTAAGCGACTTCATCAAATTCAAATCATCTTCTTGGTGTTTATGTTGACATCACGTCATCAGGTTAGCCCCCTAAAAACTGCCGTGTTGGAAGTGAGTGGCGTTGTGAGGTAACTACAAATTCCCATGCTGCTCATTCTTTTTCCATCCAAGTGGTATGAACCAAATATAAATGAACATTTTAAATACAGTGCGTAGAGTATGCGGAGAATTAGGAAGTCATTTTTTGAAAGCAAAACCAAATTATCACAAGGACTTTGGCATGAAGGTCCCATAGAGGATTAGATATTCATTTCATTGATCCCACACTGGGAAATTCAAGTCTCAGAGAGTTTGGTAGGTAGATCGCTGCATTAGCACTTGCAGTGTGTACCAAATGGTGGCTCATACCGGATTGTAAAACACAATGATTTCTCTGGGCTGCATCATAGACTGTGTAAATGCATGCATGATGCAGTGGTCCAAAACATTTACCTGTTATGCTTGTCATCTCTTTTCGCTTACACTGTACACAATAACAAAATCATAAGGGCTAATACAGAACTACTAATGAGGCTTGTTTCTTCAAGTAACAGTAAAGGAAACAACTTTTTAGAGAGTTTGAGAAATTAAAAATGTCCCATTGTCTGTGGAAGTTGAGCACCAGAAGGATTCTTCTTCTTTTTTTTTTTTTACTAAGTCCTGAAGTTGCTCCCTGTATGAGTTTGGTTTACGTTTGGAAAGCCAAAGGCTGACCTTAATGTAGTGAGGGCCTGCTATATTGGTTTTGCTTTTGCACAGTACAGTTAAGAAGTAACTATTACCAGTTTAAATTCAGATTTTTGCCAATGGCTTTCAATTGATCGATTCTGGCATGGAGTACAAAGCCACTGGCTCCATTTTCTCATCAGGCTTTCTGGGTAACTGATACATAACACATCGTAACAAAAAGCTGACACATCCCATTTGAGTTAGAGCCTAAAGAAGTCACTTCATCTATCTGTGAGGGGAATGCAATTCATCGCAGAAGCAAAGGACCGAGCTGCTGGCTGGTGGCGAGCCTGTGTAAGTTGCATATACAGACCATATGTATGGAATGTGGTGCACATTTACAAATAATTCTGTGGTTTCAATTTTATTATCATGCAATAAACCCATTACTTTGAGAAAAATAAAAGCAGACATGATATTCACTCTGATGGATCATCTAACTCCAGCACATTTCAACTATCAGCAAGTTCATTTTCAAACTATACTGAAATAAATGGTAACCGATCTGGGAGGTAGAACAAAACACTCAAATTCACATTCAAAAATAAATTCAGTACATTTAAAAAATCAAGAATACTATGGCATGGCTGATAAAAGTGTCAGTACTAATGTGAAGTATATCATTTCGATATACAGTGGTGTGCAAAAGTGTTTGCCCCTTCCTGATTTCTTATTTTTTTGCATGTTTGTCACACTTAAATGTTTCAGATCATCAAACTAATTTAAATATTAGTCAAAGATAACACAAGTAAATACAAAATGCAGTTTTTAAATGAAGGTTGATATTAAGAGAAAACAAAATCCAAACCTACATGGCCCTGTGTGAAAAAGTGATTTCTCCCTAAACCTAATAACTGGTTGGGCCACCCTTAGCAGCAACAACTGCAATCAAGTGTTGCAATAACTTGCAACTTGCAGCCTTTTACAGCACTGTGGAGGAATTTTGGCCCACTCATCTTTGCAGAATTGTTGTAATTCAGCCACATTGGAGGGTTTTTGAGCATGAACTGCCTTTTTAAGGTCATGCCACAGCATCTCAATAGGATTCAGGTCAGGACTTTGACTAGGTCACTCCTTTTCTGGCAAAAATGAGACGAGTCTTAATATTCTTTTTGCTCAGCAGTGGTTTTCGTCTTGGAGCTCTGCCCTGCAGGCCATTTTTGCGCTGTCTCTTTCTTATGGTGGCGTCATGAACACTGACCTTAACTGAGGCAAGTGAGGCCTGCAGTTCTTTGGATGTTGTTGTGGGGTCTCTGAATGGCTGAAGAAGAACAAAATGAAGACTTTGGAGTGGCCTAGTGGAGATAAGTTGAGCAAACTGTTTGTAAATATTTATTCAACATTTGTTGCATAATAGCCGAAGTTTATATGGATTCAGATGTGAATTTGATACAGCATACTAGTGAGGTTAACAGACTTTGGAGTGACCTAGTCACATCAACCGTGAACTACAAGGACATTTGGGAATTTAAGCTACACATGGAGTCACTTCGTTGCTCATAGTAAGAAGCTGACTGAGAAAATCCTGTGTGTTTTCAGACAGGATCCTCATTATTTCAGATGGTTGCATATTTAATTTAAATTCATCTAAAATTACAACACAGCAAATCTGGGGCCAGGTAAAATTCAAGCACAGAAAAGCTGTACATGTACAGCGAATGTACTCTGTAATGGTATATATTTTTAATGGGAGCCTAGCGGCTCAGTTATGCCACAGGGCCACCTAGCAGGCTAATCCAGCCATGGCTCTGAAACATTGTATATGGTATGATGTATATGAATGTTGTTAAAACAGCTGGGAGAAATCCAGGTCACATTCGGTCTGACTGTTTTAGAACATAGACATTAAGTTGTAAATCTGGGCACGTAGGACATAATGCTGAGTCGGAATGCCTGCTGGGGTGCATCAAGGTTCTGTCCTTTCTGATTCAGCGCGTTTTGGCTTTTCAAGAATAAAATCCAAACTATCTCCTAACCAGCAGTGACTGAGTTCAGAGCTGGATTCACCAACCATGACTGAACCTCCAAAGCATCTCCATCCAGAGTGCTAGGAAGCCTGGTACAACTTTATGGAACATGGAAAACCAACACCACCTTATTTACGAGCCCAAACCAAGAAGAGCGACTGTGTTAAGCAGTTGGAAAAGCAAACGCAGCAATGATCCCGGACCCCTGTACACGTTGATTCAACCATGCACCAACACGCACTATAACTACATCATGATGGACCACCTCCAGTGGACCAGCACACTGTATGCGGTGTGTGTGTGGTAATTTTTTTTTTTAAAGTATGGTGACTGTTAACTAAGGCTGAATTAAAAACCTGGCAAAGCAGGGACCTGCCCTGGGGCCCCAGATCTCCAGGGACCTGTTGTTTAATTTGTTTAGGAATATGCAGCACCAAAGGACTTTTATCAACTGACATGGGCCTTAGAGTGTGTCCCTTGCCTTATGACCTTATCTTCAGGAGTGTTCTGTTGTCAGAATCTAGCTTTAAATTAAGACCTTAATTATTTGAGTTTTGTGCCAAAATAACTGAAATAACCACAAAGTATTTCAACATGGAAACACTCTACATTTCACAAAGGTGGAAAAATGGGGGGTTAATAGGGGTTCATTTTGCCCCGGGGCCATCCAGCGTGCCATTGACCTATTCTGAGGAAAACAACCACCAGAGGGCGCCAGTGCTGTGCTTTCTTACACATTTGTTAAACTTGTGATAGTTGATAAATTCTCAGGAGACTTAGCTAATGTGTTGTTTTTTGTTTAGCACTCATCAAGCCAGTTGGTCCAGTGTGACTTTCCCAGATAAAGGAGATGGGCTCCAAAATACTACAGTATGCTATTCAAAATAGTATGGGAAATCATCAAAGGAAACCTGGGACGCAGGTTATATTTTCTTTAAGCAGAGCTGCTCTGCTGTAAAAAGACACATTTCAGCTATTCAAATTGATTTACTATTTTTAATGTAGACGTACAGTTGCCTAAGTGTGCACGTGCTGCTTTATTAGGGAAAAATGACAAAAAAAAAAGTAACAATAAAGAATAATAATCAGACGCAGGAGATACTAATAGATACTAATCGATTGATCAAGACACTGAAAATAATTCAAAGTTTTGAAATCAGTAAGATGCTTTCAAATCCAATATTCGATTCTCAGTATTGATATTTGTAATATAGTTTATAGCTTAGTAATTTCCTTTAAAATGAATAATCATTACAGAAAATTGGCATTTCTGTTGTTTTATACATGCTTTTAAATGCCAAAAATCATTTTTATGCTTTGAATGTATGAACTGTGTTTAGCTGTTTCGGATAAAAGGCCTTTTGCTGCTTTGTTCTGCAGCTGTAGGTGGGTGAACTGATACGAGAGCGATCACATTCCACTAGCTCTCCTCCCGGTGCTGTAGTAATTTCAACTGGGAGGTATTTACTTATCCACCCAATAAGCACACGACTCTGTGCTGGGAACAGAACCCGATTGGCTCAAAGCAGTAGATTGTTGTCATATCGATAGCCAATTGGTCGGGCGGGTTGTCGAAACGCTCGAGACCCGCCCATTTTCTCTCCTCAGCGGGGACGACGTTTTCCATCCAGACCCGAGGAAAAAAAACAGCACAAGGAGAACAACCGCCGGACGGAGGTTTGGCAAGAAAAAAGGGGGAACCTCAGCGGCTTCACCAGGATAAAAATACATATTCCATTTGAAGAGAACAGCAGTCTTCACCGGCGGCTCCTTCACGGTACGTTCTCCTCTGCTTTTGTTGTCATAGTGGCTGATAGTTTGACTACAGTCCACTGCTTTGAGACACACGGGTGTCAAATGACACGAAAATCGTCTTATTCTCCTTTTCTTTCCATGTGCATCGGGTTTATGGCTGTTAGCTAATTAGCAAATAACAGACCTATAGTGTACTGTGACGGGACAGTTTATCCACGATGTCTCCTGGTATGCCAGACACATTGTTGCTATAAGGAAAAAGCACTTTTGGCTGTTGAGGCCACTGTGAAGTTTACACAATGGAGCTTTTTCCTTTGCTCATTGACTTTTTGAAATGTTTAAGGCGTTTGTGTAGATTTAACTACCTGAAATGTCCGGAGCGTCGCCTGTAGCAGGGCTCTCCAGAGCGGGGAACCCCAGTGTACCTGCCTGGCTTCTCCAGAAATGATGAAGCAATGACTGTCACAGCTGCCTTATTATGCAGAAGATTCCGTCTGAAAAAAATCTTTTCTGGAAGTTCAGTGTAGCCTAGCCTAATTTTGCAGAAACTCTCACACCTAGCTCTCTAACCATAATGCCATCCTTGAATGATGCATTTACCCATAGCTGCAGGAGTGAATTCAATGAAGAAGCCAGAAGGCGAAATGTCTGCACAGAGAGATGTGACCTGAGGACTGACTCACACTTTGTGGAAAGCAGCTCACTAGAAAACTGAGTAAACCATCTGTAATGAATGTGAATATGCTGAGATGCAGTCTTCATGGTTGTGGTGGTCTGGGATCAGCTTCATGTGAATTGTGTCATGGAGGTAGGGCTGGGTCTGTCCCAGTGAGTGCCTCTCATGTTGGATATCTTGATTAACTGCACTCACTGCTGTCTTTACAAAATCTTCAAAAATGTTTCCGTCTTTTCCCGTCCAAATATTTCCAAAGTTGCGACTCTAGTTCCTAATCCAAACAAAGATGGTTTCCGGATATGACATATCTCCTCGGCTGCTTTGTTCGATGTGTTCCAAAATCAAAATGGTTTATTATCAGCTGTATTTGTTTATATTTATGCTACTTACATTACTTACTTTCCTACATAAAAATGTGTGTACGTTTTTCTTGTGTTGCACTAAATGAGCAAAGAGTTGTTCAACGACATTCTGGGTTTTTCAAAGATCGTCACGAATGCATCTCTCCGTACAATGGAGACTTAGCTCTGTGACTTGAATGCAATGGTAATATGTAGGAGGCACAAACTAGGATCAAACTTTTCGTAGTACTTTTTTGGTACCAGCTGAAATGTAGCAGAAACTGACAAGCACTGAAAGCTGAAATCAAGTGCCTGGTTGGATTCATAATCTTGTGTTTCTTTTGAGAGTTTTTGCCAATTGTAGACTATTACATTTGGTCAGCCGTTACGTTAATTCCGTAACGGCTGAAGGAATCTTTTGGCTGTCGTGTGGTAAATGTGCTCTCTGCAAGCCAGTGTTTGTACTCAGCCAAAGATCATTGTGACTGGAACACCACTATATGACTGTAACTGGACAATGATTTTGTAGTTCAACACGACCAACAGAGTGGTGACTCTTCTCTAGAGATGTGATCTAGCTGATCGTGAGTCTCCCAGTTAAACTTATTCATATCATATCAATATTATAAAGCTTATGCACTCGTAGTTAATAGTTATGCATTGGGATCTTCAGTAAGTTGCCTGTGTAAAATAAATAGTTTACAGCCGTTATTTCAGTGTGTCAGATACATGTAATTTAACAGTTTGTTACCAGTAAAAACTGTAGGGGTTTTGGCTTCAAGTTGTCTTTAAGTTTTAACTATAACTTAAGTTGCTTGCAAATGTTGAAAGATCAACATTTCGTAGATTTGATAAGGGGTTAGAAAGGATTTAGATTTGATTAAATGCTGTCAAACTTGAACCCTACATTTTTGTATTGCATGACATCTGTGCTAGTATTGAAAAATTTCAAACGATGCCCATTCCATTAGTCAGTTAATCAAATCGTTAATCAACAGAAAAACATCCGGCAACTATTTTGATAATCAATAAATCGTTAAAGTTATTTATCATGCCAAAATACCAAACATTTACTAGTTCCAGCTTATCACTTGGGATCTTTGCTGCTTTCCTTCATATATGTCATAGTAAATTGAATATCTTTGGATTTTGGACTGTTGGTTGGACAAAACAAGCCTTTCTTTGGGCTTAAGGTACTTGTGATGGGCATTTGACACTTTTTTCTGATATTGTACAGACCAAATTAATCTATAATGAAAATAATCAGTAGCTGCAGCCCTACATTAAATATGCGAAAAATGCGAAAGGCCCTATCTAGTGTTTGTTTTGTCCGTTCTGGGCTACTGTAGAAACATGGCGGGGCAACACGGCAGCCTCCGTGGAAGGGGACCCGCTCCCTCTGTAGACAAAAACGGCTTATTCTAATGAAAGCACAATGATTCTTATTTTCAGGTGATTCTACACGAATGAATACATACTTATAAATATTATATTCCATTTCTGCCAATAGATCCTCCTAAATGTTACACACTGGACCTTTAAATGCCGGTTCCCTAGTTCCAGCGGACTAACAATCTCTGCTGTAGAGCTAATGTAAATATTTGCAGTGACTAAGAGAAAGACTGGCACTTCCGCTGGAGTTAACCGGCTTCCTGGGTGATCTGATCAGTCGCAGACAGAGCCTGTGCAGCCACACTGAAGTTTTCATCCAAATCCGCTCTGTTACTGTGGTTAAATTTTCACTGAATCATCTCCAAACCACACAAAGGAATGAAAAATAATCTCAGCATCCAGAATAACGAAACAAACAGAAATTTAACTGGACGCAGGTGGCTCAGGAATGTACTTTATGGTTGATGGCAGTGTGAGGGGTATCCCTGCACTTCTCTCACTGCATGCCGTGTCCTGAGGTTTCACACAGCAGACAGCACCATCTGTTTTGCTGCCTGTAGCTGCCTGCTGTGTCGGTGTGACGGCACTACTGGTAGTCTGCACTCTGCTCTCTCATTTATCGTCACCGCTCTCACACACCCCTGTCCTCCATTTAACGCAATTCAGTCTGCCTTATCTGCCCTGAATGTTGAAAACAATATCCATCCTCCTCTCTCGTAAACAAACACACACACACACACATACACCGACATGGGGACGGCACACACACACACACACGCGCGCGCGCCTGCTACAAACTGAAGGGTGACTGTGTGTGGTTGTCATGGAAACAAAGAGTTTCTGAAGGCAAAAGAAAGAACAAGAGCAATGTGCTCCTGGTTCAGACACCATGTCTGATCTGTGTGTGTGTGTGTGTGTACCAGGGCTGCCCCCGACTAAAGATTTTCCTAGTCGACTAGTAGTCATTAGTTCAAGCTAATAGTCGACTAGTTGTTGCACGTTTATGATATTCAGTTTATTAATTAATTAATTAATATATTTATTTTTTGGGGGGGGCATTAAATGGTTTGAGTTGCGGGGCTGAGAAAGAATGTTATAAGTACCTTTGCTAACACTGTGCTACATTAGAGAAATACAAACTGTAATAATGAGCCTTTAAAATCTTTAAATTAATTCATTTTCTTTTTTTTAATTAATCTTTAAATTTTACAAGGGGCACGAAGCGAGCCGCCTGCTGCTAACGGCAAAAGCGGTAATGTATCTGAATGTGTTGGAACAACCAGCAAGGAGACTGAACCTTTTGCTAATTTATTTCAACACAGTATAACATCACACAAGTCTCGTTGTTCAAAACACAGGAATAAATAACTCTACAAAGTCACTCCTCTGCCTCTTCAAGCCTCTCCTGTTCCCGCCGTGTCCTCCTCGGCCCGGGAGTCAGAGTCCTGGTCGGAGCCACTGTAAATCACCTCGGTACTGTATTACCTGCCGTCAAACTGGTCTCCGTCGGTCTCAGAGGCTGTGTTCGGTCCCGGTCCGGCCGTGTTCACTGGGAGGCTGCTGAGCCATTTTCCGTTGCCCGCTTCCCAGCAGCATCCCGCCCCGGGCCTGAAAACGTCCTCCTCCCGACGGTCCAAAGCTCCTGTGCTAGCGGTATAAACAAACACCAACACTCCCCCTATACTCCGAGCTCCCAGTCTGGGTAGAGTTAGCTAATGTTACCGCTAAGTTAGGTAAATAGCAAATGGCAGCTAGTACAGTTAGCACATGAGTTAGCAGCAGTGTGCCGGTAAGTGACTTCCTGTGTTACAAGAGAATATGGTCCGTGTTGCAACAATCCCCTGATATTTTGTCCCGAATGGAGTTTGATGGTTTCTTTTTTTTCTGCAACTACCCGACTAATGAAAACGTGGTCGACTAAGACTCTTCTAACGGTTTAGTCGACTATTAGGGGGCAGCCCTAGTGTGTACAGTATCATAGACTGAGTTTATATAAAATGAGGGTCTTCTTCAAGACTGTTTATGTGTAACTTGGCTCCACTATTTAATATTTTTTGATAGCTAATGAGCCAATATATTGAATAAAACCTGTGGGAAAGGATTAGTTACTATGGTTTGAGAAACTAAAGCCCCGTTTCCGTTATGGATTAGTGGACTATTTGTGGGATGGCCATGTCAGTCAGTTGGACTGAAATATCTCAACACTATCGGATAGATTGCCATGAAACTAAGTAGAAGTGCCAGTACAACAATGTGAAAATACTTCGTTAGTAAGTAAAAGTCCCTTATTCAAGAAACTACTTAAGAAAAATTACAAAAGTACTATCAGCAAAATGTACTTAAAGTATCAAAGTAAAAGTACTTGTTCCACCAAAAATGTCTCCTGTTACTGATATATTATTATATATTACATTATAAGATTGTGAATACTGATGCAACAAATGTGCAAGCAGCATTTTACTGTTGTAGCTAGTCTCATATATATATATATATATATATATATATATATATATATATATATATATATATATATATATATATATATATATATATATATATATATATATATATATATATACACACACACACACACACACACACACACACACACACAGAGTTGGGTAGTTTAGTCCAATCGTTCCCAACCCAGCGGCCAGGCCCCTCCAAAGGGGTCGCAAGATAAATCTGAGGGGTTGTGAAATGATTAATGGGAGAGGAAAGAGGTAGAGCCACTGGTTTTAGTCTTTTACAATGTGTTGTCTTTTATAAGCTCATCACATGTTTTTTTTAATGTAAAATCCTAACATGCAAAGTAATAGTAAATATAGTGGTCAGATAAGTACGAACAAAATACAATATTCAATATCCAAAATACAATATATTTGAATGAAATGTTCCGACAACTCAGACATATTTTATGGCAGACAGTGTGACATATCGTAGCAGGAAAAGCACAGGTGTAAAAATAACATTAACGAGGGTCCTGCTATCATGCATGCTTGCTCGCTGTCATGGCTGTTCAGTGTATATTCAGTGAGCATGTCAACAACGTAGGAAGGAGCTAAGACATTCATCGATTTAAAAACAATAAGAAGTCATCAGTTCTTTGTTTTACTGGGAGCCAGTGAAGAGAAGTGATGTGTTCAAACTTTTTTAAGGGAAGTTCAAGGGACAGTTCACCCCAAATTCAAAAATACATATTTTTCCTCTTACCTGTAGTGCTGTTTATCCATCTAGATTATTTTGGTTGGTGTCCGAGTTTTGGAGATACCTTGTTGTGAGCAGTTTCATGTATCGGTAGAAAGAAAATAGTTCCTACATGAAACTGCTCACAACAAATCTGTGGATTATTCTGCGTAACCGGGTTATGACTTCTGGAAAGAGACGTTACTGTTGTTTTTCAAATATATTTTTTTGGCGCTCTGAGCACCACAAGCTGAGTGTCATATAGTCCCATTATATTCAAAAAATGCACACATCTCCACGACAGATACCTCCGAATTTCTGCAACTCACACCAAAACAATCTAGATGGATATACGGCACTACAGGTGAGAGGAAAAATATGTATTTTTGATTTTGGGGAGAACTGCTGCTTTTAAGAGCAGCATCTAAAATCACATCCACGTTCTTGGCATGCTCACAAGGTTTTACTGACAGGGGAGATAACAAAGAGTGAATCTGGTGCCTCAAAGCCTTTGGACCTACTAAGAGAATCTCTGTTTTGTCCTCATTTAGTTGTAAAAAGTTTTTGGCCATATCAATACTTGAATAACAGCAATGCACTCAATGAGGTCATTCACTGGGATAAGGTAGTTGGCAGAAACATATGTATAACTGTGTGTCATCAGCACGAGTGATATGAAATGTTGTATTGCTGAATGAGGGACCCAAGTGGGAGCATATACAAATTAAACAGTAGTGAATCAAGAATTGACCCTTGTGGGACTCCATATGGAATGCTGACTTCATCTGATTCAAAGTTACCAATTCATTCGAAAACATTCTTGAACAACTTAGTAGGCATTAGGTCAAGAGCACATGTTGCAGAACTTAACTGCTGCACCACTTCTTGTAGTTCACTGTGTTGTATAGGAGGGAAGTTGGACAGAGTGCTGGCAACATGGGCTGGCACTGAGTGGAAGAAGAGTGGTCACACCCACCAGCAGAGGAAGCAACAATATTATTCCTAATATTGGAAATTGTGTATTTAAAGAATACAATCAGATATTCATGTCTCCCTCGGGATGAATTGTAATAACTTTGCTGAGCCCCTGATTTTTAATTTAGTGCCATCTTCATCAAATTTTTAATTTGTCCAATACTTTGGTTTATGATCAAATACCTGACATGACATGACAGTCCCATCACCCTCAGCTGTACTGTGTGTTTAGTGCAAATGTTAGCATGCTAACAAGCTAAACTGAAATGGTGAAAATTGTAAACATCAGTATCTTAGCATTATTACTGTATGTTAGCATGCTGACATTAGCTCAAAGCACTGCTGTACATTAGTACAGCCTCGCTGAGCTGCTACCATGACTGCATGAGTCTTTTGTCCCCACTAATCAATGAATGGCGAAGTCTATTAGAAGTGAAAAAACAAAACACTCAAAACACCATCACAAGAGCCCAAGGTGGTGCCTTCTAATTGCTTGTTTTGCACAACCAACTCTACAAATCCCAAAGATGTTCTATTTACAATGACACACAACTTTGAAGCAAATCCTCACATTAGTTATGTTCGATGTTTTTGCTCAATAAATGACTAAAACAATCGATTATCAAAATTATTGTTGAATTATATTCTGCCAATTGGCTAATGCTCATTTCAACAATATCATTTTATAGAAATTAACTGCATAGTAGAGGTGCTATGGTAGGGCTGGGTGTTGAACATCGATACTTTGTGAATACTGACCAGGCTGTGTCCAAAAGACCAAGTATGGAAAACTGTTAAGTACATAAAGTTGGCACCAAATACTTCTTGATTCTTGGTTTTGTTTACTTATTGTTTGATCAGATGCTTACTGATTTCAATATTAATTTTGTTACTTTTGAACAGTGTTGTATTCAGATTTACCTTTTTTTTTGAATGGAGGATAATGTGTTTATACTTAACAACATGTATCAAAAACTGCCATTATGGTATTGGTTCTGAAACTGAAACGTATGAGAAATGGTTTCAAAAGGGCTCTGGCTGTGGGACAGTTTCATCACTAACTGAGAGACTTTTCCACCATGAAAAGTATACAGTTCTGGGGGGTAAACACTGCTGTGTCCCCATGTGAAATACGATTTGGTATGTTCTTTCCAGTTTGTGTCCTGTGTCAATCCAGCAGACCTTTTGTTTGTCTGTCTTCCTGTGTGGAATATCAACATCCTGTCATTTGGCGCACCACCCACTGAAACTCAGGCCAAACCAGAGGATCCAAGTTTTTCTTTTACCTCTGTCTGCTCCGACACATCTCTCTGTCACGTCACTTATCTCTGTCTGCTCAAACTGTCTCTTCTATGTCTGCAGAAGAAGCAAGTGTCTTTCCCTTACTATAAGGTTTGACTCTCACTGAACACTGTGGTAAGAATGCTGTCATATTTGTTCTGGTGCAGTTAGAAGCAGTTGGTATGTAGCTGTCAGCCTGTGTGCCAGGCTGACAGTGTACCTTCAGTCACTCCAGATGCTTAAACACATTCCAATCCCCTCACACTGTTTACTTTCCCCTCAGCATCTCCTTTCTACCTAGCTCTCTTTCTCTTTGTTTCCTTTTAAACTCTCAGTTCACTTGCTCTGCCCTTTGTGCCTCTAACTTCTCAATGTGTTTCTCCTCGCTTCCTCACCTCTCTCCTCCCTCTCGCTCTATTTTTCTCCAGCTCCGTGACTTTTGGGCCTCTCAAAGGTCTTGGAAGTCAAGTTGTTGTCAGTTGTTGTAACTGATTTACTGTGTGATCCAAACATCCGGGCGATTGTGCAGGACTGCTTCGTGAATGGTGTCACCTTTGATCTTGCAGTACATCTTGCCCTCCACTCATTCACACTGACAGACACACCGTGATCAGGGAGAGGTGGAGGTGATAGAAAGACGGCTAATCTGTTACTACACAGAAAGCAAAAGCTTGCTTTATATGGATGGAAGCCCAGAATTGAGAGAACAATACATGTTTTCAGATTTATCTGCATTACAGCAGCCCAGAGTTCTGCTACCTAGCTCAAACCCAGTGGATCCTGAAAAAGCACTAACAGACATGAGACTGCAAACACAAACTCATGGGTGGAGGTAACAACCACTTCCAGGTTAGTGCCAAGATGGTTCCCTAGAGAAAGACACGGCACTCTCTCATGTTTTTCCCAGGAATACACCTTTTAGGAGGGTTCTCTCCTCTGCCTGATGACAGTTAGCCTCATTGCTTTGTATCCACACATGTAAGTTGTCCCACACAGACAGGAGCACGGCTTTAGAATGAGGCGACAGTGCTAACTATTGGTTAATTACCCAGTATATGCATCATGGAACCCTGAGGTTTGACTGGTTGCATAAAGGGTTATCAAACTCCAAACAGAAGCAGTAAAGAGAGCTGCTGTGTGAGTGTAGGCAGCGTTTTATTCTTGGAGGGAGGGTGTTTCCATCTGAGTGTGTGTCTATGTTTAGCTGTGTTTGTTTAGGACTTGGTAATTATGGCTGGCAGGCAGCAGGGTTTGAGTTAGAGCAAGCAGAGGAATGCCTTTGGTCTGCTCCTGTCATTGAAACTTAACTACGGGCTTTTCAGATGCTTTGACCTGTGTGTGTGTGTGTGTGTGTGTGTGTGTGTGTGTGTACACCAAATGTTCTCATGACAAGTACATTTTTTTTGGTATGAGTATGCATTTTTGGTTAATTACTTACGTTTGTGTGTGTGTGTGTGTGACCATTTTGAATTGGCTGACATTGCCCAAGCAAGCAATGACCTCTGAATTCTTGAACACACACGTACACATACATTCTCTTTCCAGGCTCCCTTAACTAGGAAGAGGCCATAACTTAGCCTGTAACACACTCACACACATACATATAAACACACACAGCCTTCCTGTTTGAGTGGAACCACCAGATGACATCATCGGCTGCTTCTGGTAGCCTCTAGGTGATCTGTCTTCCAGATGTAGAGAATAGGAGCAGCAGATGGCCGTGCTAGGGGGGGAGTTACTGACAGTTGGGGGTCTTAGTTTGGGTTGACCAGTCTTAACACAAAGGGACAGATCTTTATACCATAATTATGTTTTCTTTACTTCTATTTGGAGCTGATATTCAATGTTGTTACACCCAAAACTGACAGTACACTCCTCATCTTGCTTGGTCCCCATCCACTGGGTTTTTAGGTTAAGATTCAACCTGCCAGTGTGTACATACTAATGTTTCTTCTTTGCTCTTTATTTTTTAATATAATATTACCATCTTTAAACAACCTCCTCTCCAGCCACATTTCTAATTTTCCTTCATTGCCATTTTCTTCCATCCACCAGGTGCCCTCGGACTTTCCCTCCTTTCCTCATCACCTGACTACCCCACCCATCTACACACCTGTTCCCACTTTCCTTATCTGCTCTGCAGTTTCCTGGCCTTCCCCGCCCACCTCCTCACCTGTTTCCACTTTCCCTCGTCAGCTGTGCAGTACATAACCAGCTCTTTTCCATTCACTCCTTGTGAGTTCGTCTTAGTTTCTATGTTGCTGTTTTCCTTGTGTTTTTGCTTTCGAGCTTCTGTCACCTGAACCTTAACCTGGCCTGTAATCTGAACCTGCCTGCCTGCTGCCTTCCTGTACCTACCTGTACACTCTTTTCATCATTAAACCACTGAAATTATTCTGCCGTCTCAACTGTCTGCATTTGTGTCCTTCCCCTGTTGCCACTCACCCGCACCCTTGTGACACTAACAGTTATTTTCATTATCAATTCATCTGGTGATTTATTTTCTCAATTAATCCAATAATTTGGTCTGTAAAACAAACAGTTAAAGTGGCCATCACAATTTTTTTTAGCTCAAGGCAACATCATCAAATGTCTTGTTTTGTCTGACCAACAGTCCAAAACCCAAAGATCTAAAGTTTACTATAATGTAAGAGAAGGATAAGCCGCATATACTCACAATTTAGAAGCTGGAACTGTTTGACATTTCAGCTTGACAAATAGCTTGAATGATTAACCGATTCTCAAAATAGCTACAGCAAAAGTTGAGCAAAGTTCAGCTTTTTTGCTGGGCAACACTGTGTTTAAAAAAAAAAAAATTAAAAGCCATTTTTATACTGCCCGCCAATATCTGCATTTCCACTGTGATCAGCAGGATCACTTAGTGTGGGCCTCGTCAGGAACATAAACAGCCTCAGATTCATGTGTTATTGAGATTGGGCAGCCATGATAGATGCCAACATTTTTATTGACATTTTTTTGTTTGACTCACCTATGTACTGTAATTTTTTTTCCTCCAAATTTCAAGACCACCGAATAATTTCTGTATATCGGCTGACAATGACTGACATCCAGTCAGTTGGAGCATCCCTAATTAATTAATTAACTGTCCTGATGATGTAGCCCTTCAACTGACCTCTGTTTTCAAGGTGCACAATTCTTTTTTCAATGTACTCAATTTGAATAAGCCTGTTAGACCTTTGCCTTTAGTTAGTGGATGAAGTCTGGTGGAAAATGATCGCTTTCACATTTACTTGCTGTACCATTGCAGTCCTGACCGTTGACTTATTACAGATTGCAGACACAAAGGGAATTGATTCCAATAAATGGTCCAGAAATATATCCATCTAAAATGCAGTATAGGCCTCTGAGTAGCCAGGCTTTGCTGTCGGCCTCAACCAGATGATATTTCCGGCCAGCAGGGCCAATCCTGCTGAGGCCGGTGTCAGGCAGCTGTCTTATACTCAACCCATGTATTGCATGTATCACAGGGACATTTCTTGCTCAGGCAGCACATATGAGAAATTGCAATCGATACAGAGATTAGCATGGCCCTTGAAGCAGGATGACACGCAAGTGTTTCCACGTTTGGTGGTAGTAGCACAGTCCGTAGGGACTTGGGTTGCGAACTGGAAGGTGGCTGGTTCAAGTCCAAACTATGGGGCAGCCCTCTCGCTCTAACATCTCTCCCCACAACTACATGTCTGTGTGTGTGTAAAAACAAAACAAAAAAACAATGGAGTGAAAAAATTGAATTTCCCACAAGGTGATTATTAAAATAATCTTGTTCTTGTAGATTTTTAAACTTCGGGGCAATTCATGAATATTTTAATGGATCAGTATTGGCAAAAAAAATCTTCAAATAAATCTCAAAAAGTTTTCATCCTGTCTGTGTCTTTACAGCTACTTCAACTGTAACCTGTTTTCTTGAGTGAGTTTACGCTGCAACGGAATGAACAAACACTTACTACACTGCTGTCAGTTATCAACAATGCCACAAGTTCTTACTTTAAAGTAGGGGTGGGCGATATAACCTAAAATTTAATGTGAATATGATTGTATAAGCACATCACAGCCATCTACGAAAAAAGAAATTGAATCTGCTGTTAGGTGAACATAGTGCAAGGATGCGTACGTGAACCAGTTATTAGTTTGAAAACCAGTTGGGACATAACACCGGCGAGAGCAGAGGGGGATTTCGTGTAACAACAAAGCCAGATGAGTTAATGTTGCAGTATGAAGTTCCACAAAAATCAACCTGAAAAAACAGTTTCCCACATCTAACCTACTTATTTAATTGGCTTCAGATGAGGTTTAACGTTCAACAATTTCTCTTTACTGTCCCTCAATATTACTAGTTAGCTAGTCCAACATCGTCCCAACCTGTGGGATTATAGATGCTAGCCACATTAGCCCTGCAGGCTATACTGCAAAATAAACAGTGAAGCAACTTTACAATGGCAAAACTTACAGCTTTCAAGTTTGAAGTCAGTTACGATCCATCCTTGAGCTTCAGTTTTGAAGCAAATCCTGCTTTGTACCGGCCCTCGTAGCAGTCTGAAATAAAATGGTCAACTTATGCACGCATATAAGAGTTTTTGGACATTTCCATCAAAAATAAAGTGAATCCACTGAGTCTTGAGTTTGTCGGATGGTGGGAGTAGATGAGGACTTTTGTGTTGGTTTTTGCAGCCAACAACAGAGGAATTGGCATGCTTTGGTCATAACGTCATAACCTTCCACATCTTTATTCCTCACTAGCACCGACTACGGTGTTAGTGAGGAAAATAGTAAGTTACTGGATGTAACTCCGGTTCTGTCAGTATGTGCGTAGCCCTCTGCAGGTGCACGTTATCACAGCCACAGTAAAGCACATTAGTTTTAATATGCTAATACATTAATCACAGTAATGACGAAATTGCAAAATCCATGTCGTGGAAAAACCTGACACCAGTGACGTAACCGGTGTACCGCCCACCCCTACTTTAAAGCCAAATTCATACTTTCCGTGTCTGCGAGGGTCCACTTTGGTCCGCGTGACGTAAATGTTGTCATCCATCCATGCGAACCCCTATGCAGACGTCCGTGCGCAGGCCAAAATTTGTGACCATGTGGACTGTATGCATAGCAAGTGTGCCAACTGCGTATACTCTAGATAACAAAATGGATGCCACCAACTGAAATGGAGTGTGGATCGGGAAATGCGCATGCCTGGAACGCCAGACCCACATGGACCCTTAATTGTAGTATGAATGGAAACAAGTGCCCACAAGTCTGCAGCTGTCCGTGGACGCAGAAAGTATGTCCAAGCCTTAACATAATGACCAGTATATAAATATTTAAGCAAGGGACTTGTTCCCCCTTTTGTCGTGAGGACATTCCTCTAAATATTGCATATTTGGCAGAATTGGAACATGCAGGTGCTTGCAGGGTTTTCAAATCTTTAGTGGAGTCCTGACTTGGCCAAGGAGACAACTAAACAGTAGTTTAAAGATGGTAATATTATGTTAAAAAATAAAGAGCAAAGAAGAAACATTAGTATGTACACACTGGCAGGTTGAATCTTAACCTAAAAACCCAGTGGATGGGGACCAAGCAAGATGAGGCGTGTACTGTCAGTTTTGGGTGTAAATATTACATAACGTGAACTGCATTGAGTTCTGCATTTTGGTGATGGAATCCGATTTCAGTTTTCATGCATGCATTAAAGTGGAGGTCTGATTTAAAATCCAGCTTGAATCATGTTTAGAGGACACAGTCTGAATGTGATGTGACTGTTAACAACTGGTGGAAAAGAGAG
Source organism: Siniperca chuatsi (assembly GCF_020085105.1). Lineage (NCBI taxonomy): Eukaryota > Metazoa > Chordata > Actinopteri > Centrarchiformes > Sinipercidae > Siniperca > Siniperca chuatsi. The sequence goes on from NC_058042.1 coordinate 36,071,603, forward strand.
GCTGGGCTTCCTGTGGTGTACTGCTCAGGCCTGACCCTTCTGCCTTACCTGCCACTTAACGCTTAATTAACCTTAAGGCAGTGTGTAATTAATGGGTCTTTAGAGGGCCCTTACGCGCTCATCTGATCACTCAACATGACAGCAGGCTTTATGTGTTTACACTCGTACACCCCTTAAAGATATTAAACTCAACTCACTGTAAACTCTTCTGTTTGCAGCTTTCTGTGTGACTTAAAGCTAACCTGTTGAGTTTTTGTAAGGAAATATCCTGAATTTAAAAAACTCAATCACTGGGTACAGAAAATATTTTCATTTTAACAAGTGCATCACTGGACAGTGTTTGGAATTAGTTACTAGTTGTCGTTGTTGGATGTAAGGACCTTACTTCAACCTGCAATAACAGATTTTTTGGCCACTTAAAGGGCAGTGGAAACCAGCTGTAAACACACTGACATATTATTGACTTTTATGTTGATAATGCAAAATTGTTAGCAAATAGTTGCCTATTAACACAACCACTAGATACAGAACAACATTAGAATTTTTTTGGAGTTCTGGCCACCTGGTGAAAATCAGTCCAGTATTTGTTAAAACGCTCTCGTGAATTATTTGGTGATAATTTAATTTTCTAGGGGTTTGTTACTGCGAGCGACACACATAATCATTCGGTCCATTAATAATAATGGTTTATATTTAATATAAACCAATTGAAAAGTTCAGCTTTAAAGTGGCTATAATTGTTTTTTTTAAATAATGTATCAAATGATAATGTGAAAACAATGTGACTATGTGTAAGGGGTAGCTCGTAGTGATGAACCTACAGAGAATTATCACTTGTATCTGCGGCCCCGCTCGGGTTTACGGAGCTTTGTAGTGAGTTTCAGCTCATTGTTTAACTGTCTGGCTGCAACTTACTACACTACAGTTTTGGTTCACTGTCATGCTCTCATAGTGTCGTTTTCATCTGAAATAGAGAAAAAGCTGTAAAAACCCACTGTACACGAGCTGCTCAGCAGCAAACAGCAGACTGACGCAGTCAGAGAGCAGCTGGTGAACATAGTGGAGCATCTAGCAGCTAAAGAGCCAGATATTTCCCCCAGGAGCTGCTGGAGACCAAACACAGAGCTGACAGAGAGAGAATATTGGACTTTATCAGATGGCCAGAAACACCACTCCAAATGAATGATTATGTTGTTTAGTAACTGCTGGATGTGTAATTAAGCAACTGTTTGCTAACGAGTGAAATTAAATAGCATTTTTTTGTCTGCTACAGCGTACATATCTGCTCTGTAAATCTGTTCTCCTTTCAGAAAAAAATAGAAACCAGAAGGGAGAAATTTGTATGTATATATTTTATAATTTTTGGTTTCATGGTGGTGCACCCTAGTTTTGCATTCATTTGACACAATACCATTAGGTATCCGTAAATGTAGATGGAGACCTTAATTTTGATACAGCCAATCAAATCTTGCATAAAGCAGTAATGTCAGCTTTCTATCTTAGGCAGAGGAGATGGTCACACTGAGCCAGACAGCAGCCTGCTACACAACACAAGAGCCACAGACTGAACAATAACCCACATCAGCTTTCCTGCTAAAGTCTCCTTCTTATCTAACGTACAAACATGAACACACTTCTTGTCCTGCACCTTTAGCTTGTTGGAACGAGCCACCAAACAAACATTCACTTGGGAAAATTGCCCTGCTAACATCAGTTTGCAGACTAGATAGCTAATTAGCTGCTCCACTGCAGCACATTAAAATCCCTCCCTGCTCTCTTCCTGTAAAACTTTAAATTATTTTTGACGACTCAGCTTGAACTCATGGTCATATATACATTATTTTATCCAATCGAATGTGATTCGGGGCAACCAGCTAACCCTGCTGATCACATAAAACATCTTAACTGTTAGCCTGTTGATCGTACTAGGTGGTAGAGTGATATCATAGTAGGACATCCTGGACAAATGAGGGACTACATCGTCCCATAGTAGGACATGTATGTTTGAATATCGGTTGGCACAAACTTAATTTACATTACCAAAAGAGCATGGCTGAGGTCTATATTATTCATTATTCAATCGCTGTGATTCCCCAGTCACTCATGCCCTGAGTGATCCTTCCTAAAATCAGACCCCACCCACATATTCTGTTTCACTCAGACATCTGTCACATTAAAGACTAAAAACAGCCATTTCAATGGGCCTTTCAAGGTTCAAGGTACATTTATTTGTCATTCTACAACACAAGGCTGCACAATGAAATTAAAGTTGTAGCCCCCTTCACGCTACACACACAGAACTTGTTCTTAGATAAGAATAACTTATAACTATTCTTAGATAACTTAACTTAGAACAAATATTTATAGTTATATATTATTATATATTCATATTTTTAGTTATATACATATATTATACAAGGTAGTGGTGTGGTAATGTGCAAAACCAGCATTACAGAAAGTTATTTATGGTGGAGTGCGGAGGATGAGGTGGAGTTGAGCAGTCTCACAGCCTGAGGGAAGAAGCTGCTCTGTAGTCTGGTGGTACGGCAGCGGCCAGACAGCAGCAGGGTGAACAGGCTGTGGCTGAGGGTGGGGTGGGCACTGTCTTTTAGTATCCTTTGGGCTCTGCGCAGGCACGTCACCTCACTGATATCACTGATGCTCGGTAGGTTGGTACCAATGATCTTCTGAGCTTATTTTAATCACCCTCTGCAGAGCCCTCCGGTCCTGGGCTGTGCACATCCCATACCAGTTTGTGATGTTTCCAGTCAGGATGCTTTCTATTGCTCCTCTGTAAAAGTTAACAAGAACTTGGCACAGGAATTTCACCTTCTTAAGTTTCCTTTCAGAAATACAGCAATTTCTGAGCTTTCTTAACCAGAGTGGAGATCACAAGAACCATGTCAGGTTCTCTGTGATGCTAATTTCCAGGAACGTAAAACTGTTCACCTGCTCCACCTCAGCTCCACTGATGTAGACAGGTGTGTGTCTTTGCCTCCTTTTTCCTAAAATCAATGATCAGCTCCTTGGTTTTGCTGACGTTGATCAGCAGGTTGTTCTCTGTGCACCACTCTGCAAGATTGTTGATTTCCTCCCTATATGAAGTCTCATCGTTGTTTGAAATCCAGCTGATGATGGTGGTGTCATCCGCCAACTTCACAACAGAGTTGTCTCCATGTCGGGGGTTGCAGTCATGGATGTACAGCATGTACAAGAGAGGGCTGAGCACTAGAGTGGAGGAGGTGTGACCTCCAATCCGAACTGTCTGGGGTCTGTTTGTGAGGAGTGTGCTAAGTTTTCCAATCAGTTTAATGGGAGAGATTGTGTTGAATGCTGATCAGAAATCAACAAACAGCATTCTGATGTAGGTGTTGTTGTTCTCAAGGTGTGTGAAGACTGAGTGGAGGGCAGTGGAGATGGCATCCTCTGTGGATCTGGCTGGCTGGGATGTTGTTTTTGATGTGCTGGAGAACCAGGTTCTCAAAGCACTTCATCAGAATGGGGGTGAGAGCCACAGGGCGGTAGTCCTTTAGACTTTTTGGTACAGGGACGATGGTGGCTGTCTTGAAGCAGGTGGGAACAATCTCCTGTGACAGTGATATGTTGAAAATGTCAGTAATAACAACTAGCTGATTGGCACATGTTCTGAGTACACGGCCAGGGATGTTCTCAGGCCCAGCAGCTTTACTCATATTCACTCTCTGCAGGATTCTTCTCACATTCTGACAGTGGCCGGTCCTCTGGAGGCGAAGTAGACTTGACAGCTGAGACTTTGTTGAGGAGATCAAAGCAAGCATAAAATGTGTTAAGCTCATCTGGGGACGTGGCCTCACACATGATGGGGGTGCTCCTGCTTTTGTAGCTTGCCACGTATCTTTGGTGTTGTTGGTGTTGAGGTCTCTCTCCAGCCTCTCCTGATCCCACTGCTTTACCAGCTTTCAATCTCACTCTGGCTGTGTTGTATGCTTCCTTGTGACCTGACCGAAAAGCTGCTTTTTTGGCTCTAGATAGGGTCCTCACCTCTCCATTCATCTAGAAAAAATACAACTCTAAAGAGGAACTCCACACTAAATTAGTATTTTTTTGCGCTGTACACATAATCACATAGATTGTTGTTGGAATGTGATGTTAATTCAGGTGTTTTGTCCAAGAACACACAAGTAGTGTGTAAAAACTGTTTTTTCTGCTCAAAATTAGCTTGTTTGTGTCTGTTTGGATTTGAAAGTTTGCCCGTAGAATTCTGTCGCCCCTCCCTAACCCTGACGAAATAGGCAAGACAGAGGGCCGAATTCACAAAAGGATTGTGCGGCTATTGCAGCCACTAAACCTGCACAAATAAGAAAGACATTCCTAACTGCGCTGCCAAGCAAATAGCATCTTGGTGTGCCGGTGGTATTTGCATGTATTTAAATTAGGTAATATGCATACATTTGGTGCAAAATTGTGCCCTTTCTATGCAAATGAGCCTCTGGGGGAAAAAAAGTCCAATTCAAAAACATCAGTGCCACATGCAGTTAAAGTGAAATTATTAGCGTCTTCAGAGAGTTGGTAGTAACTGAAGCACTGTAGCGCATCACGATACATCATATGCACATAGATGGCACAGACAGTACAATGGGCTACATGATAGTCACCATGAGAGAATGAACTGTAAAAACAACATAAAACCTACTGTTGTGAGAAACAGAGACAATGGTTACGCACTGTAACAGTCCCACATAGAGCAGAGTAGGAGAGAAAACAGCTCTCCATGCGCCCAGAGGCGTGAGGGAGAGTGCATAGTTAAAGCCCCCAAATAACAACCACTCGGACAAAATACAGAGTGAGTCTAAGGTTTTGTTCAGACTGTAGGCGAATCAGATTTGTTCCTCAAATCAGATCAGACTGTCCGCACTGTTATGTGTAAGTGATCAGATTGGATTTGTGTGTCCAGACATCACCAATCTATCAGCATGGGTTGCTGTGGTAATGATGTAGGCTTTCCAACGCAGAAGATGAGAAATGGTGATCCATCATCTCGCCCTCCAAACTATCGCACCAAACAAACTCAGCGACGGAGGAGCTCTGCACCGCAACCACAACAGCGCACAGCATGGATTCTGCTCAGCCACTCCATGGATATATTATAAGAGCATCCATGAGCCGCTCTGATGCACGTCGGTCACTCTGGATTTGGATATGAGTTCATTTATAACATTTTTTTTTGACTCCAATGCTTCTTAACCATGTCATGTGATATGCTACTTCCCTATCCCTGAAGAGCAAATATTACTGGGACCACTACAGAAAATTGCTGATGAACATTTAACAGACGCAAAACAATGGCAAATTGCACTCAGCTGCAAAACTTTATGGCCGTGTTTGCGCAGTAATATCATTAGTACAATATCTTTTGTGAATCGGACCTTGAGATGGGGCAGATAGCGGTTGCAGGTGATGTACAATTCATGGTAAAAATATTTTATTTGTTTATTTGTTTATTTTATTTGTTTACCCCCCCCCATAGTAGTAATAGCAGAACACGGCTTCCCCATAGCCTCAGACTGTGCCTCTCACACATAATGTTGCTGCTGGTAGCCTTAGCAAGCCTGATGAATGCCGGTGGACAAACAACATTGTACATGAATGCAATTTATTCTTTTGCAGTGGCAGTAAGCACAACACATGGGCCCACTGTGTTATATTTACGGCTTAACAAGATATTTAGGGCTGGCGAACAGTAATGTTAACTGCGACAAACAGCAGGGCTACGGCTATGTACTGGCACTGCCCTACAGGCACACACACACACACACACCAGACTAGCTAGCAGCTAGCTAGCTAATCTACAACACAGGTACCCACACAGCTACTCATAAATGTTACATAAATCTTTCCAGCGGAGAAACGGAGAGTGTGACAGTAGCCTCTTATTGCTGGTTAGCTCTGACTACCAGCTCTGCATCGCTGTCTGTGGTCATTCAGTCTCCCCCATGTCCTCGGACCCTCTGCGTCACACACTACGTAGCCTCCTACAGTCGTTGCTCCCTCACTCCTTTGTTGCATTTTTTAAATATGCTGGGAGGGAAGGTTCTAGCAGAATTTGAGTGTGTAGTTACCTTTTAAAGAGTTACCCTTCCATAAGGTCAGGGGACTCACAAGAGACAAAAAAGAATGGTGAAAATCAAAGCTTCAATAACACACGAGCCTGCATTTCCCATAATGCAACCAAGAGCATTTTTACACTACACCCTCCCTTGCTGGTTAACTCCCATGTCTTTCGATCTCTATGCTCCCAGTTTGTATCACAGGCTTTCTGTTGTAAATTTGTAGTCTCCATCATAAGGGTCATTTTCTCAGATTTAAAAATGCTCCTTGAGACAACTGTTTTTCACAGGCTGAGTGGTACTAACCATGACAAGTAAACTGATCTCCCTGTGTAAAACCAGTGGATGGCCCATTTAATACAGGTGAACATTGATTTGATAAAAACCTTGAGAGATGACTTTGTGTAAACCAGATGAGTTTCCCTTTAAGAAAGCATATTTTGTTTCACTCTGTTTTGTTCACTTTGTTTCTGAATTTAGTTCCAAGTGTTTGCCGGTGACTACTGAGATTTCCTTATTAAAGTGGCTTATAAGCAACCTCCTGGGGGGGAATTAGTGCCTTCACACACCCGTATTCCCCCTTTTTGAAGTTCTTTAAGTCACTGTGTAAGCTCCCATGTGTGTTGCAGTGTAATCTTGTTTGGCTGATTTGATTGCATTTAAAAAGTGGTTTGATCGCCATCAGGGCCTGTTAACCCCCTCTATCCCTCTGTGACTGAGCTTTGTGTCACACAAACTCTGCTTCCTTGAGGGAAAAGATTAGAGCCAGACAAATTCCTAGTCATCTAAGGCTATTCAGACAGTATTAGACCAGAGCTCCAAAGCTCCTCAACCATGCCTTACAATTACTCCAGCCATCCACAGGTACCTACTCTGTTAAATGTCTATGCTTCAGTCCCATGCTCATAGTGTTAATCTGCAAGATCATCTTTCACCTTTGGTGCTGTTTAACAAGCATAATAGTTTAAGACAAAAGTATGAAAAAAGATTGTATCATATTATAAAGAGTACGGTCTAGACCTGCTCTATAGGAAAAGTGCAATGAGGTAACTTCTGTTAGGAATTGCCGCTATATAAATAAAATTGAACTGAATCATGTTGTGGCCCTGAGCGAGCTTTAATATTTAAAAATGTAGCATGTTACTGTTGGATCTTAACAGTTTAACAAGTTTGTAACATTATACAATTATACAGTTTATCGTTATGAAAACTAAATTATAAAGTCAAAATAAAAACAACAAAGGCACAGCTGAAGCTTCAAGCTATGAGTTTACTTTAAAGGACCATATTTTTTTCTTTTTGCCCATTTGAAATTATTAATTCTTTACCATTCATTTCTGTGTGATGTGAAAACCAATTAGCAGGCTCTTAAGATAATTTTTTTATATGTAATCCATCAGTGAACATCAACCAGGTTGATGAGAGCTGTGAGACCTAATCACAACAGTAAAGTTGTGGGCAGTAAAAACAAAACAATGAGCTAAAAGACACTAACACTCAGTAAAGCTAAGGGAAGCTGCAGAGTTGGGCGATCAGGCTTCAACACTATGAGCAACATCCTTTATATTATACGTTGTCATTGGACCCAATGTTAATATAAAAATATTGATTAGTGCTGCTTTAATCAGTGCAGGCACTTAAATCAGAATATAACAAAAAAGCAGGGACTGAGTAGTTAACTGCAAATTACAGACTTGCCAGTAAGCCTTTGCCATTTTGGCAGTGAATGTGGAAGATGTTAAATTTATTGTGAAGGTGTAACCTCCTCCATCTCTTTTTATGCACTGCTTTGCCTTGAAATCTCTTTCCATCTCTGTCCTGGAATTTCATCATCTCGTTCACCTCAGCAGCTTCTTCAGTAATGAAGAAGAGAAAGAGCTGTGTCCTCCATCTATTTACCTAATCGTACACATTATGCAAACCTCTCTCAGCTTTTTCGAGTGGGAGAAGCTTTGAAGCTATTGTGCCCTGCAGAAATGCACCTTTTTTAGCTCTGCTTTATCAACAGCTGAGGCATTTTGAAAATGCTTCAATAACCTTACATAATGATGATGATGAAGGTGACAATGTGGCGATAGTGACTAAAGATAGAACGGGATTGCGTATGACTGACTTTTGACTCAGAATTCAATTTTAGGGCTCAGGTGGGGTATAGTCACCATATCTGCTTTATAAAAATATAGCTAAAATACACGCATTTCTCTCTTTGAGCAACACAGAGAGACTAATGCACACTTTTATATCCTGCAGGATAGACTATTGCATCGCTCTATCTGGTCTACCCAAAAAAGTCATAAATCAGTTACAGTTGATTCAGAACTCTCTTGCCCAAATGCTAGCTAGAACCAGAAGGAGAGAACACACACACATACTTATTTTAACGACCTTTGATATACAAGTTTGAATATTAAAGCAACAGTATTAGACCTTGTAAATATAGTTTGCTCTAAATACTGGACTGGAAGACTGGTAATCGACAGAAAATTAATCTGCAAGTTTTTAGGTTTTTGGACTGTGGTCAGCCAAAAAAAGTGTTTTGAGTACGTCATCTTGGGTTTTGGAAAATTGTGATTGACATTTTCCACTACTTTTTGATATTTTATTGACCAAATCATTAATCGATTAATTGAGAAAATAATTGACAGATTAATCAATTAATGATAATGAACGCTGCAGCTCTTATCACCGTATCTTATATTCTATACATATTATAATTGAGTCTGTCATATATTATTTTCTAATCTGCAACTGCCATGATTATTTTTATTTTGATTTACTGTACATTTGTCCAAGGAAACATCATTGAAGGTAGGCCACCTCTGTGGAATTTCTTGTAAACAGAGTTTCTAACAGATGTGTTGAATGCATTTCCTTCTTTAGAAAACATGTGCAAAGCAGATTTTTTATTTTTTTTATTTTGAAACATTACATCCATGTTTGCTTCTTCTTCCTTGCCTTTGTTGGTGCATTGCTGCAATTCTTTGTGCGTGCGTTACCGCCACCTGTAGATCTGTAGAATAGCACGAACCCATTGGGAGGAATGTGTTGTCACCCACATGCGCATGCACGTGCATGTGTATCCTCAACGTCATGCATGAGAACAAAGAAACTGGGGACCCACTGTAACAAACCAGGGCTCTAAATTAAACTCACAGTATGTAATATCTGTCCCTAGGGGTCTTTCACATCAAAAAAAATAACCAAAGACATAGTTTGATGAAGTTGTGAAGTAGTGTGGGATCATGGGAGTTGTTGTCTTCACCACCATTGCCTTCATGGCAGTCAGCTTCTCCCGGTTAGGAGTCCTTCAGTGTTCATCGTTCAGGAGGTTTTTACCGGGAGCCGAATTATCCGCAGAGGTCTCCTCCTCGCCAAAACAAACAGACCCGGTGATTAAAAATGGTAAAAACACTGAATAAAGCAGTTTTATGTTAAAAATCAGTGTTTCTCCAACACTGTTCGGTGGACACAGGACGTCGTGGAGGGGACGTGGAGGAAGAGATTGGTAAAGAGACTTGGGAACAGTTTTTAAAAATACAAATGTAACATTTGTAAACTTTGTATTTTTTTAACATTCGAACAATTGAATGAGTCAGAACTATTATTGGCAAAGGGGCCTTCTTGTCATGTAGTCAATGCTCCACCACTTGCTGACTGCCTTTTCAGGCAGTCCACTGAGAAGCTCCACGGAGGGAGATGTGCAGAAGGGTTGCAAGGATGTCATTTTTTAGGGAAGACCTACAATCTGATGCAGAAAATCCCCGTTAGCAACATGAGCTGCCCTGGGTAATTTCTACAATGACCTTCATGTGCACAAACTGGTCCTCCCTTCCGACTTCACCTTGGAGGAGTTGCTGCCAGAGCACTTGTGGTTCCAGATGTTTGTAGTGACGGTGAACTATCACTTTGAAGTCAAGCCACTCCCTCTTTGCTTCTTCCACAGAAGAGAAGTCAGCGCATGCATCCAGGATGGGCTGGAAATGCTCCATGAAGACGTGTAGTTCTGAGATGCCAAATGTGGCCAGCTCAGAGGCATCTTCTGGCCAGTTGCACAGATCAGACAGGGTTGAAGCAGCCCTCAGGACTCCTGTCTCCTGCCAAACCATGCCGACAAATCCACACAAGTCGTCCTTCCGACGTTGTCATCCTTTTCACTCCTGTTGAGCATGACATCCTTCCAGGTGTTTCCAGGTCCAACCTCATGTAAACCTCAAATAATTTTTTTTTTAGTTATGATACATACAAAACTAAACAAGTCAAACTAAACAAGTCAAACAGCAGTGTGAACATGGACTGAAAACATGTGTTAATTAAAATCAATTTATATTGGAAAAAAAACTATTACTGACCTGCACGGCTACAAGTGACAGTGTTGTGCTTTGTAGACCATCAGACACCATCTGTAAGTGTCAACCCTTTCTTTGGAACAGCAGGCTGAGCACCTTCCGCTTCTGGAGAATGTCCAACATCAGGTGAATAAACATCACATCTGCCATCTTGTATTGCGTCAGGCTCTGATGAATGGACCTTGCTCTGCCCTTCATGGCCACACTGGCCTCCCTGTCATTTGGCTCACTGGCATGGTTTTCAAAATGGAGCTGAATGACTTGGTAGTTGTTGACTAGAGCATTAAGGGCTCTGGACAAATGAGGCAACCATCTTGTCCTGTCCAGGTCTCCAGGCTTGAGAACTGTAAAGCCCATGACTCTCCCGGCCTCATGGAGCTCATGGAAGGCCTTGGCAGAAAAGGTGTAATGCCTGTGGATGCCAGAGAGGGTTTTCTTGAGCTCAGCCCAACAGCATTCAGCCCCTGAATTATGGCATCCAGGATCCCTTGACTGTGGGCATGTTCCAAGGAGACCATGTCCACAAGGTGGTTTACTGATTTTTCATCTTCCACGTATGTGATGTACATAATCTTCTGATCTTTAGTGGAGCAGTCCTCACAGAGAAGAACAGCTTCTTCAGCTTCTCTGCCAGCTCATCCTTCATTACCTGACCAGTGGGTTTGATGAATGTTCTACAGGCATTGTCATTTTGGTAGATGGTTCCCAGGTCCAGTCGACTGATTTTGTTGGGACCTCACCACATGGGAAACAAAAGAAGGGCCTACATATAAAATTCAAAGCCTTAATAAGGACGCCTACACGTAGAGAACAAAGCCTAAACAAAGAAACAGCGCCAAACCTCTCAGGTCTGTTAAATCACACCTGAGTGTGAGATTTGAGTTTGAATCCAAATACTGGGTTCATACTGGACGAGCCTCACAGGAGCGCAGGAAACTCCTGTGACGTGGCCATGACGTCATCAAGGCTATAAAATTCAGAGCACACCCCTCGCCCATCATCGTTCCACTGCATCTTCAGTTGCTACAGGAGGTGACTCAACACTGAACTTTCAAATCTCTAGGTGGAGGTAATTCACTGGATGAGAACAGACTGTTTTTGTGTTTGCTGAACTCATTTTTGGATCCTGAAAGAGGTTGTTATACACCACATAACGAGCTCATACCTGCAGAAGGAAGAAACAGATTTTACCGTTTTCTTCATGGAGAAAAGGATAACTGCTGCGTCCTGCTTTCTCCCCACTAAGTTGAGTCGACTCTTTTTTGTCCACTGCTGCCCGAGGATCAGCTTTGCCATTGAATCCGCCGATAAAGTGGTACCCCGTCCACTGTCAGTATCTGAGCCTGAGAGGACAGAACGGACTAAACTCATTACATCGCTACTAAGAGCGATTTCAAGTAAGAGGCTTGTGTCTGGGAAGAGATTGTTTTATAACTGATTTTTGCGTTGCTGTGGGAAATAAGGACTGCCGTGTCCTGTTTACTGCTGTGTTTTTTCGTGCTTAGCACATTTAATTATTATATAATTTCTACGCCGCTGGGCCTTTACTTGTGTCAGTTTTCTGTCACTGCGTGTGGAGCCAGTAACTGTGCTTTATCAGACAAAAGTCCAGTAACGAGGCTGCCGAATACAAGTTTGCTGCCGGGTTCCTGCGTGACAAAGGGGCAATTGTTGTGTCTTGCCGTGGAATTTAGGATCTTATGTACCTTGCTTTTTGTGCCTTTTTCTCTCTCTCTTCCTTTACTAACCTACACACACACCTACCCGCCTGACTCGCATCCACATAAATACACACCCCAAACAAACCAGATAGCGTGGTAGCCTAACTCAGTTGCACTCCAAGCCATCTTGAGGACTCGTAAAGTGCGTCCTCCATTTTGGTTCTTACTCCCTTTGTTTAAGTTTCGCGGACCTGCCCGCCATTTTGGATCATCCCGTGACGAGCAATTATAATGGGCTCTTGACAGCCAATGTCAAAACCGACCACATATGACAGTTTAATGTAATGTTAACACATAAAGCTAAATAGTTTCTTTAAGTCTGATAATTAGGCCTGCTATGGCATGTTTATTTATGTTGTCTTGGTTAATGTCAAGTTGTCATAACAAAGACATCTCAAACAATGTCAACTTTGCATTAAAAGTGACATAATTGACCGAATGACACTTTATGAAGGTTTATGACTGCTGTCATTAAGACTCCTTCATGTTCGTGAAGGAGCAATCAGTTTCTGATTCTGATGGCAGGTGTCATGTCAGTCTTATGCACACCCCTTCAAATAGTGTTACCAAACTGCTTCACAGAAAACGAATGAACTTTTACACTCAGCTTCAAAATAACTTTGGACTTTGGAGCCAAAAAGAAGAATACCAATGATATCGCAATACAACACAACACTCACACACACAATCATACAATTAAATCTTCAAAACGTACGGGGGCTGATTCAGTGACAATTTTCTATGTAGGCCTTAGAAAAGTCCCAGGGTCCATCAAAACCATTATCAAAGTCTTGGCGAACATACAGCCCTTTCTTTTTTAACAAGTTCAAAAAGTTATTCTATCAATTCTAAGTGTTGAAGCCAGTGTAATAATCCAGTGTACAATTTTTTTAATGTAAACTGTGGACATTTAAAATATTATCTTTTTAAAAAATATATGTCCAGTGTGACTTCCTAGATCATTTCTAACTCATTGTGTTTGCATGGCTAGTTTTGCAGTAGAATATTATCAAATTCATGACTTTGATTCATGACCATCAGACAAGCTGAAATATGTCAATACAAATCAGGTCTTGCATGTCTCTTTTCTCGTTGATGTTTATGAAGAGGATTTTTCTTCTGGATTTTCTCTCCTGTTTGGGACATTTTAAGGGTTTGCCTCAGATGTTCCGGACATTTGGGTGGAAATTGATAGCATCCAATCTAGGGGGCTTACATACCAAACTGTGCAGCATGTGTAGTGTCTCCCGGCCTTTAGGTTCCATCTATCATCATCCTCCTCCTCAATCACCTGACATCACCTCCATTCATCTGCTCCTCACTCCTCCCTGTCTTTCTGAGTCCTGCTGAATAAATTATGGCAATGTGATACTGCACCACCAGCCTGTGCTGAGCTGGACACTCTGACACAGTGTTACTACCCAGGCACAAACACAACACAGGCACACACACGCACACACTTGCTTTCTCTGTCTCTTGCTCTTATGTATAAATACAAAAAGTTGCAGTCAGACAGCTTTTCAATTTGGACTCTCCTTGAAGCACAAACTCATTTACTCACGCTCATGTTTGTAGCTTTTAACTCTGAGTTTGTAGACTAGCTTTGTATGATAGTACAGTACATGTTGGAGTTTGTGTGCATTTCTGTTGGCATGTAGGGCGTATGCTGTGTGGAACCACATGATCTGTGTGTGTGTGTGTGTGTGTGTGTGTGTGTGTGTGTGTGTGTGAGAGAGGGAGAGTCATGGCTCAGGAATGTTCTGTATAATTTTCTACAGTGGAGCCTCTCGCTGCAATAACACCTGGGGCCCCATGGGAGATGAAGTTCTCTTGTTTGATATTTTTGCACAAATGTGTGTGCGATGGACTAACTGTTTCATCCAACAGAGTATACAGACAATGTAGGTACCAAAGTTAGACAGTGGTAATTAAATTGTAAAAACTCAAGCCATTTGAAATCAGGTTAAATGTTTTGAGTCCTAAATACAATGAATACGGTTGTAAAGAGTAATCTTTCTAGTAAGAAATCTTTTATTCTTTTAGTCTTTTATTTACAGTCCCCGCTAACAAGCAGACTTTGCAGTTTGCTGTGTTGGTATGCCCTGCATAAATAACAGCTCATGTGATTGATAGCTGTAATAATACTTGGCAGTGCTGGCTGAACAAACCAACTATTTCACTCTTCTGTCAGAGACTTCACATGCTCACAATTATATTGCTGCTTGGTATGGTTACCATTCCTGTTTACTGAAATCTGACATCCAATGCTCAGAATGATTGTTGTCTTGTTTTAGCCAGTTACCGGCGCTAGTGATGGCAATGTCGGTCTGTCAGTCGGTCGTCCACCACTTTGGTCCAGACTGAAATATCGCAACAATGGTTGAGAAATTTCCTCTAGCACCACCAGCAGGTAAAAAAAAATCCAGTACTTTGGTTTATGACTAAATACCTGCAAGACTAATGATATTCTCAGCAGCCTCTGCTGTTTGTTAGCATGCTAACACGCTAAACTATGATGGTGACTATGGTCAACATTATACCTGCTAAACATCAGCATATTTGCATTGTCATTGAGCATGTTAGCATGCTGACATTAGCATTTAGCTCAAAGCACCGCTGTGCTTAAGTACAGCCTCACAGAGCTGCTATCATGGCTGTAGACGCTTAGTGTTGTTTGATTAGATATTACCTGATTCAAAACCTAATTTTGTTAATTTTATGAAGTGTTTTGTTTATACATATGAAGTAAAATAACAAGTTCTTATTGCTGGAGCATTTAAGAAGTTTGGCTTATTTTGTTAAGTAGAAAAAAATAGAAAATACAGTATAATTTCCTTTTTTTCCCCCTGATCACACTTCAGAATCAGAAATACTTTACTGATCCCCGAGGGGGAACTCTTTGTAAAAGAAAGTTGTTTTTTTTAACATCAAAACCATACATACTTATAAATACAGACTGCAGTAAAAACATCATGAAAAACTGTAAGCATAGACCATTGTCAAGTTTTTATACCTGAGCAGGATACAG
The DNA here is from genome assembly GCF_020085105.1 of Siniperca chuatsi. Lineage (NCBI taxonomy): Eukaryota > Metazoa > Chordata > Actinopteri > Centrarchiformes > Sinipercidae > Siniperca > Siniperca chuatsi. Next base: position 36,086,784 of record NC_058042.1, read on the forward strand.
GGGCACATATTAAGCCCTGAACAGCATTTACATCATATACAGGCTTGTTGTAATTTTACTAAATTTACTAGGCTGTTACTGTTTGAGTTTAAAAAAAAAATCTGGTAATGATTTTTTTTTTTTTCAGAAACACAACATGAACTTTTTTTTTTGGATAAAGATACCTTAAATTAGTTTTTTTGTAAAGAACTGTAACCAAGGTAAGTACTGAGCGGGACGTTTTACAGTGTAAAAATAAACTTGTTTGTGCTCTCTGGTCAACACTGACGCCTCACTGATGGATAATTTGAGGTGACACATTGTGAATGTGTAACAGGATTTGATCCTGGAACATTTTCATTCACAGGACACAAGCTGACATTCAGATTAAAAAAAAAAAAAAAAGCAAGGGTGGAGGCATGTTGCTTCAGGTACCCGTGAAATTATGATCTAATAAGTCTAGTTTGAGTACTAGATGCATATGTTTTAAGGCTTATCAGACACAAAACACTGCTCAGCTGTTCAGAATGCTATAAGAAAACATTTTACAACTTTTCACTACAATAATCATCCACCTTGAGATTTGCGAGGTAAAAGTTGTGTTTAAACTACTAATCTACCAGGAATGTGTGTGCATGCATTTGATTGGCTAACACAGTGTATTGCCAGGTGATGTTGCATTACGTTGCTGCAAAAATAAAGGAAGAGGCTGCGTTTCAGGGCTGTACCCGACTCAGCATTTTGTCAGTCGAATCAGATTTGGATTTGTTCAGTACAAATATTTGATTACTTATACCGTTTTGTTTTTTTTCATATAGACTATCAAGCAACGGTTTATTGAACTGCCAGATTGTTCAGGGTGACAGCGACGTTCATATAATATAGAAAACAAGTACAAGTATTAAGAAAACATAATACTGAGCAAATTTTGCAGTTCACTACTGTCCCCTTTCAGATTTGAAGATTGTATTAGCCTACTACTGTTACTTTCCTGTTCATTGGGTTTATTTTCCAGCTGACGTGAACATGTTACAAGTTGGATTGCAAACTGAACCGGCTCAACTTTTAGCTAACTACCTTCTTTCTCACATTAAATGCCTGCAGCGTTAAGTCTTGGACCACCTGTTGAAGAAGAGCCTTACTTTCCTTAATATTAATGTTACTTGTTCAAACGGCACAACAACAGACGTTAGCCAGCAGGCTGTAGCTAGCTAAGATATTAGCTAATATGCAAATTAAGTAACTCTGGGATGAACGCACAGCAAAAGATAAATTATGTAATTTTTTTTTAATTTTCAAAACTTAACAACTATTGTAATCTTAAAGATCATCATCAATGTGAAGTCCTCTCTTTACAATGTCAGCATATGATACCTGTATCATATGCACATGATGCATCATGTTGACCTCCTTCCTTGGCATTGTTGTTGTGCTCCAAACCACAAATGTAATGTTTTATTATACACAACCAATATATTGAACTCAACATTAATGATAAAAGATTAGTGTTAACGTAGCAGGATCAGAAGATAGATGCTTTTAGTAATCAAAAGCACTTAGGAATGGTAAGTTAACGCAGAAAAGAGTTCACGTTTATATGTTTCAAAAGTATTTAATTTATTTTTGTCAAGCCTGTGAGGATATTATAGATATCTAAGGTAAAACAAAGGTTTAAGGTACACTAGAAAGGATGACTATTATATATGTTTATACTATTTCAATGCTACTTACAGATTTAAATGCACAAGAGTCAACAACTAATATAATATTTTCAGCAAATATTTTCAGCAAATACAAAGATAAAGTCCAAGCTCAGATATGGGATGGACAGGAAGGCTGTTTGTTCAGTATTTAAAGCACTATACTGACGCTCAAATGTCGTACTTAAATGACAATAACTGAACACTGCGGTGTTTGTATATCTTAGTGTTTGTAATACAAATGACTTTAATGTCAGTGACCTGAATTCAATTTCTTAAACCGTCTTAATATGTTCAGGTTTATATTTAAAAATCAGAATCTCCTTACAGCTGATGGTTGATTTATTACAGTATATAAAGATTTAAACAACAACACAGCACTTAAATACACTAACCCTTGATTCAAACAGTGTGAATGCTTATAGATTAGGTACAGTTCTATATGAATCAGGGAGATTTATTACAGTGTGTGCAGTGGTATTACTTTTACACTTGTTTACACAGTAAAGTTTTAAAACCTCCAAAGACAGAGAGCCACTGTGATAGAGGAGAGGAGATGGACAGCAGGACACCTGTAGGACAGAATGGAAACAGACATTAGACAGTTGTTTCAATATAAGAAATCCTTCTACCCAAAGCTAAAATGGCGTTAAAGGTGTCTGCTTTTAATGTACAGAACAGTGTAAAATCAAAATCACCACCAAATACCCCGATTAATACTGCATTTCCAGTTGTTGCTAGATTTATGTGAAACACACTGGAGTCATGAAATGTATCTACTCAGTGGGGCTGTTTTAGAGTCTCAGTGTTTCACCAACACTTTATTAACTGTGTATAAGAAATCTTCATGGCACACTGTGGTAATTCAGCCCGACATTTCATTCATGTGTGTGAACTTACTGCTGAGTCGCCACACAGTCACCAACAGTGATGGTTTGCAGTTAGAGATAGGAAGGAGAAGGTCGGGAGGAGTGGAAGGAGGGTGAGGGGGTGAGGGAGAGAGAGAGATTTTCAGTTCACGTCAGAAAACCAACCTCACAGTCCTTTTCAGGGTGGACAAGTTATTTCCTTATTTATTACCAAAGTCTCATGCAAGATTCAGAGTTTTAACGGAAGTTAAAACGTCTTAAATAAATTAATTTAGGTTATTTAAGAAACTTAGCTGTGTGATAATACTGACTTTGGTGTCAACAAAGCAAAATTGTATCCCTTCAGTATCTTATCTTATTGCCTCTTAGGACTTGAGGATATACAATAGTCTTTACAGCACAGTACATAAGATAAAGCATCGCCTAGTGTAAATCATGTGTGGATGGCATTTTTCTAAACAAAATGAAAAGGTCTGAGGATGCTAAACACAAAGCGCAGGGCTGGATTGATGTTCTCTTCTCTAAGAGTGGAACCAATATGTTAGTGTCATCACTGTGTGTGTGCAAACTGACAGTGGGTTCAAACCAAAGATTCAAAGATTGGCTTTTGTCAGTCAACTTAGCTAAAGTTAGCATTAGCAGCTATGCTAGTGATAGCATTGTGGCTAATATTAGCTAGGCAACAATAAGGGCTTAACTATGCTGCACAAATATTTCGCCCTATGGTTCATGTTTAAATTCTGTATGAGTTAGAAACCACTTTTACTGTAATTTTAAAACACCAAACATGTATTTCTACCGTTCAAAACGTTAACAGTTAGGAGAGGCTCACTGCTACTTACCAGAAAAGACTTGAGAACAAACTGGGCTTTCCCGTTCTACGAAAACCAATGATCTACATGGGCGTTCCAGTCATGTTCGACAGGAACACCCCCACCGCGGCTGCAGACACGTCTCCCTCGGGCTCCTCCATGTTGACTCCAGCATACTACAGATGGACGAAGTAACCAGAACTCGCTAGAACCTTTTGCTCCCTGAGTGGACAGTTTGACTTCCTCTGATTGGATGGTCAGTGGGCAACATAGTCATGGGCCAAAATTTGTGCTTGTAACTTCAGTGTCGAATACAAAGATAGGACATTGTCCGTCTCTCAGACTGTGTGAAATCTCACTGCTGAAAATATTCCTGCACACATTCTAATTACACATTCACAAAATATTTCTACAGCTGCAAAACTTTTTAGTCACACCTTCAGATAGCTAAGTACAGTAGGAGAGAGTTACATGATAGATTTATTGATCATTTTACAACACAAGGTTGTATAATGAGATTTTGTTTTGTAGCTCCCTTTATGCTACTCAAAAAATTTATATACAGTAGATCAGTGAATAAATAATAAGTCATAGAAATAATAAGTTATAGAAATGAAAACTATTTTACATGGTGGAGTGCTGGGGATGAATTTAGCAGTCTCACAGCCTGAGGGAAGAAGCTGCTCTGTAGTCTGGTGGTACGGCAGCGGCCAGACAGCAGCAGGGTGAACAGGCTGTGGCTGAGGGTGGGGTGGGCACTGTCTTTTAGTATCCTTTGGGCTCTGCGCAGGCACGTCACCTCACTGATATCACTGATGCTCGGTAGGTTGGTACCAATGATCTTCTGAGCTTATTTTAATCACCCGCTGCAGAGCCCTCCGGTCCTGGGCCGTGCACATCCCATACCAGTTTGTGATGCTTCCAGTCAGGATGCTTTCTGTTGCTCTTCTGTAAAAGTTAACAAGAACTTGGCACAGGAATTTTGCTTTCTTAAGTTTCCTTTCAGAAATACAGCCATTTCTGAGCTTTCTTGACCAGGGTGGAGATGCCGATTCCCTGGAACCTAAAATTATTCACTTGCTCCACCTCAGCTCCACTGATGTAGACGGGTGTGTGTCTTAACCTCCTTTTTCCTAAAATCAACGATCAGCTCCTTGGTTTTGCTGACGTTGAGCAGCAGGTTGTTCTCTGTGCACCACTCTGCAAGATTGTTGATTTCCCCCCGATATGGAGGAGGAGTCATGATTGAAAACCTGCTGGTTATCTTTCATCATATTTTTACAGCTAAAATATCTCAGATTTTTTCCTTTGATGGCGTAATTAAGTCTAACATAGCAGACTGTTTACGAGCCTACATATATAGATTTCTTCCTGTGAAAAGCTCTGTTTTTTTAGTTAAAGAAAAATTCTCCAGCTCTGCTTTGAGGTTTGGAAATCTCCCACTGGCTCTGTTTCAAGAACTCTCCCACTTGGAAAGGGAAGAGGTTTGGAGCCAAAGCTGAAATCATTAGGCTTGCATTAGAGCCAGAGAACTGTACTGTGAGCCATTTTTAATAAAATGGGACGGCTTCTAGAGGCTTTGTTCTGTATATCAAAAGAAATATCAGTCCAGTATTACTCACTGTGAAGGATTTCCAGTTTGACACAGAAAATGTCAGATTCATCTTTGTACTTGTAATCTACTTTGATGAATTCCCTGAATTGATTCAGGGATGAATGGAAGTGTTTTCAATGGGTTAAGACTTCTGACATGTTGACTTATTGTCCTGACCGCATCTTTGTGAGTCACTTGTTTCAGTCATTTGCTGGACTGCCTCAAACCCATGTTGTTCATAACTGTATGTTTTTATGTGTATACCAAGTACAGCTTATGAATCAGTCTTTGTTGTAGGTCGTCTCTCATATGCTATGCATATTTCGCCAGTGCATCGTGTTAGTGCTGACAGCTTCAGCTTAATCCACGGCACTAAGTCGATCTTGATCCAAAATCAGTGGGAAAGGGGATCTAGCTGCGACAGGCCTCTGTTGAAAGGCCAACTTGTAACTACAGTATGTTGGAACAATGTAGCTGTCAGATCGGTGTAACTGTGTCGAGGCCAGTGGAACTGTGTGGAAGGTGGAATTTCTCATGTTCAGAACAACAACTACCTCAGTTACTACACATTTAAGATGTAAGCATTTTTGAGGCTGATACTGACATTTTTGACAAAGATCCCTTTAATAGTATTTTTTTAAGAATTGTGATGAAGTTAAGTAGGATAGTAAGTCTTTTTACAGTTATACACTAAGACATTTTAAAAAACTTGTCAGTGCTATCCAGTGGATGAACTTTCTAAATGACCTCAAACATATTTTTGCCATTTCTGAAATTAATTTCTTGTTACTCATCAACCAACATATATGCTGATACTGATACCTCTGTGATAAGCTAATATTGGTCAGGTTCTACTTGGCAGTTTGGGATTACTGCAAAAAAAGACAACAGAATTTGCTACAGACACTGTAGTACATATAACAACGTGTGCGGGGCTTTTCATTTCAACATGGACGAGTTTGAAGGGTTTTATTGTTTGCTTTTTCTCACTTTGTTGAATACAAAAGTTCAAACAGGCATCTGTAGAACACGACATTAGTTCATTACAACACACCTGAGAACACTACTGCCACAAATACTGATAAAAGCAACTTAAATTAGGAAGTGAAGTAATTAATTCATTTTTACTATAAAATGTCTCACGGTGTCTCATGTGAGCATAAAGAAAGCTTAAAAGCCTCCTGAGGACGTAATGAAAACAATCATTTTGTGTTTCATCATGACGAGAGATTATGAGATTGAGATTATGTAAAGGATAATCCAAAGTGAGTGGTGCCGTTATTAAAAAAAAAAAGCACAACATTATCTTTGTCAACAATAACCTGATGATGCTGCTAGAGGAAAATTCAAGGGGTCGTCAAGATTATTACAATTCATCCTGTGGGGAACATGAATGTCTGGATTCAATTTCAAGGCAATCCATTTTATATTTGTTGAGATATTTCACTCAAAACTAAAATTTCATGGCAGTGTTAACCTTGAGAATGCACATGCAGCGCGGTAGAGACCAGTGTGAGCTTCAATGCAAGTCCATCAAAATGAAAACACTTAAACGTTCATAGAGTATACTCAAATTGCTTCCATCTATTCATATTTATAGTTAACACTAGCAAAAAAGTCAATCTGACTTCATATAAGGAAACTGGAAAGAGCCTCAGACACCTCACCACCTTGATGAAGGCAAGATACAGTTGGTGAATAAAGTGTGGTGCTGTGATGGAGAAGAGTCGTTTGGCGCGATCACCAAAGTTGTTGGGATTCATCCTCTGAGGACCATGAATGTTTGTACCAAATATCATGCCAATGCATCCAGTAGTTGTTGACATATTTCAGTCTGGGCTCAAAACTCTACACAGGGACTGAACCAACAAACTCTGGCAGTGGCCTTCTCCTCACACAGTGCATCACTGCCACTCTTATTCTCAGCCCACTGACCCTTTAGACCTGCAGACTGCATGGTTCTACAGAGAGAAGCATTCCCCTCTCCTTGTATCATCTGCTCTGATGCAACTCAACAGCCTTCAGACCCAGTTACATGCGGGATCAGCAAGAGGGGGAGGGACTTGATTTGTGTTTCAAAGGCTCCACACTGATCATGTGTTTCATCTGCATGACATGAGCTGTGATGAGGAGCCATATTTACCTTGTAACAGCCATTTAGAGTTGCAGTCGCAGCAGGAGTTTTCAACAGGGTTTGTGCACGTCAAGACAAATGTTTCTAGAAGTAAATAGAGAAATCAAATCAGTGAAATCATGAGCGCTGATTCACATTACCGAACATTAGATTGTGACAAGTGAATGGAGACTGCAAGTCACCAACGTGATTTCTTAATTACTTTCACTGTATGTTGAACCTTACAGGCCCAGCCAACCCCACTGAGCCGGAGAGTTCTCCAGAGCTGGTTCTCATTTAGAAAAAAGAGCACACACACCGATTCACTGCAACACACACATTTGGGTGCGCACACACAGAAATGTTGGCGAGCACTGGGGGAAATCCTTTGTAGTGCAATGCTGTATCTTTTTATGGTCACATTCACATAAATCAGTGCTGTGAACACACAACCCCTCTGTCGCCTATGGTGTGTGTGTGTGTGTGATTTGTGTTGGCCATGACCCCTCTGCTCAGACCCTGACTGTTGCTCATTTCATTAAGATAAGCAGTCACTTGCATTGACGAGTGATAAATAGTGGTGTGTGTGGTGGGGTCAAGTGTGGTCTAATGATTTGTTTGTAACGTGGAATATATGAGAGTTGAAGTTGAACATTAGTCAAACTTTGGGCTGTATAGCATATGGTCAGTGAGGACAGATGTTCTGTCAGAGTTTATTAGCCTGCAGCTTGACCGACTGGCTGGCAGTGCATTTTATGGGCCCTGTGATGACAGAGGGTGGGGTTCACATGGAGGTTGGGATAAGAATTGGAGAAAGAGGCAAACTATGAGACTGAAGGTGAAAGAGGAAAAGGAAAGTTGGGAAGTAGCAAAAAAGGATATGGAAAGAGAAGAAATATGAAAATACAGTTTGGACTGCAAGCAAAAGCAGTGGTTTATGACTAGTCTCCAGCTGAAATACAGTAACTGAGGTCACAGAGGTCGAGGTAAGAAAGAGGGTGAAAGTAGCTTCAAAATGAGTGAAATGAGTTGAAAGCTGTCATTCAGTTCTCATGTGGGAACTGCTGCCTGAGTTTAACCCCTTCCTCTTGACGTAACTGTGGCTACCAAATGACATTGCACTCATATTTAAGATTTTGTAATCCTTTTTATTTAAATCTGAGTCACTTAAAATGCAGAGGTTTATCAATTTCTATATCATTACAGTGTTTTGTGCTAAAATTCCTAGGGATGTACCGATCAAGTTTTTTTGGAAATCATATTTCTCCTCTTACCTGTAGTGCTAGTTATCCATCTAGATTGTTTTGGTGTGAGTTGCTGAGTTTTGGAGATATCAGCTGTAGAGATGTGTGCATTTTTGGAATATAATGGGACTATGTGGCACTCGGCTTGTGGTGCTCAGAGCGCCCAAAAAATATTTTTGAAAAACTCAACAGCAACATCTCTTTCCAGAAATCATGACCCGATTACTCAAGATAATCCACAGATTTGTTGTGAGCAGTTTCATGTAGGAAGTATCGGTAGAAAGAAAATAGTTCACGTGAATATGGTTTTAAGACTTGAAATAGTGTGAACCTATCCTTAAAAAGGTTTCCTCAGTGATTTAGAGTTGCACTTCCATAAAGTTTGGGGACTCACAAGAGACATTAAACGAGCCTAGGTCAAAACATGGCCGGACCGTGTGTGAGCAGTGTGCTCCTTTGAACACAGCTATGTTTATGCTCGACGCAGTCTCCCCAGCGCGAGGGTGCGCGCACCAAAAGTGATGTCATCGCGGCGCGTGGTCGTGCACCTCCTATCTTTTGAGACTAGGCGCCCACTGTGCCCGTGGGGCTTTTTGTTTGTTTGTACGCCCCCTGGCGCTTTGGAGAATACTGCAACGGATAGCGTCTCTGTGTGCGCTCGTAGCTCACGGGCCATCTGCGGAGGCCCGCGCTATTGTGTCTCGAAAGAGCCTGAACAAAGCTTAAAAGCCTCCAGAGGAAGTAATTCAGGACTCTTCGCCTATTCATTTTGAAAGCGCGACAACCAATGGGGAAATACCAACACTCGACTGACCAATGGTGTAACTTCATCACTCACTCAGTAAGCAGGGACAGACTTTTGCGTTTATAGGGCTGGCCCCACTTTGCTGCGGTCCAGCCAAAAACGACAGCATACCACACACAGAGAATTGCTGTACTAGGGTGGTGAAAAGAGGGAGTTCCAGTGCAAGTTAGTGCAGGCTAATAATGAATGACACTATGCTGTACACATTTCCTACATGGGTGTATATGAGTCTATCGCTGCTCAGTCCCGTCAGCTAGACACCCAAATCTGTTAACACACTCTCCCTCTACTCTCCTCCCATCATCTGTTGCTCCCTGGCTGAGGAACTCTCAGTAAATCAGGTGTGTGTGTGTGTGTGTGTGTGTGTGTGTGTGTGTGTGTGTGTGTGTGTGTGTGCCCCTGTCTAACAGGGCAGAAGGCAGGCAGGTTCTTGGCAGTAAATAATGCAGTGTGTGTGTGTGTGTGTGTGTGTGTTTATGACCAAGGGGGAACCCCTGTCAATAGAACCTCTCCATTACCATCTGCTGTGGTTAGACAGCCCCCCACCTTGCACTCCCTCTGATTTCTGTTAGTTTGTCTCGTTCCAAAATGACTACTTTCATATCCAATAACAATTTAAAAGTAGTGAACCGTCATATCAGTAAATGATTTGCGTGCCATTAATGTGTGCAGGGAGTCAGCAGGAAGTCACCCAGCTCAGCCAGAAAAGGACTCTATTGCACATGCTCTTTGGGTCCAAAAACACATTCCTTCTGTAGTCCATAGGAAGCCTGAAAACCTTTTCAGTGTATGCACCCAGTGAGCAGCTTTTATTGAAATGAATGAGGCGCCATCTTGGAACATGCTATCCAGTTCTCTTAATACATCCATGGTGTAAACACTGTTATTGACCGATATCTCTGACACTCTGCTGTTCATTTAGTTGCTCCTGATAAAGTTCGAGGCTACACACAGATGTTTGTAATGTTTCCAGTCAGGATTCTGGTGGGACAACTTCTTTTTTTTAGATCTGAGAAACCCAGAAGTTTTCTTTTGCAATATTCACTTGTGCTGCCATGATATTTCAGAGCATCATGTTATCAGGTCTCTGTTAAAGTGGTCATATTATGCTTTTTGGCTTTTCCCCTTTCCTTTATTGTGTTATATATCTTTTTTTGTGCATGTAATAGGTTTGCAAATTGAAAAAGCCCAAAGTCCACCCCAAAGGGCGTTACCCGCTCCCACAGAAAACTCTGCTCCTGAAGAGCCTGAAAACAGTTCGACTGCAGTCCAGCCTTTACTTCCGTAACGTATCTACGTCACTATGTAACACACGTCATAATGCACGAATTGAGCAGTTTCCACAAGTCCACCTAAATATGACATTAAAATAACGTTAGATACCCTCCAGGCAGCCAATGGGCATAAAGTTGTTACTGTGATGTAGAGACAGTGCACAGTTAAAACGTTACCTATAAAACATAAATGAGTTACAAATGAATAACTGACCACTCTAAAACGTCTCACTCCAGTCTCAGTTGTGAAGCTGGTTCGGGTTGTTCTGCCCGTGTTTCGGTATCAGACCGAAGCCATAGTTACCGGCTGAAGCTGCTTTGTTTTGGATCACACTACCTTGCTCGTCAGGACCCGCCCTACTCTGCTTCTGATTGGCTAGTAGTCCTTACCTGGGTTTGCACTGCTATAATAACGGAAGAACAATGTGAACAATGTGATGCTTTGATGCACACTTTTGCAGAGTTTAATTATCCAAAATATATTAAGATGATGCAATGTTTGGTCAGTTTGGTTAATTATTTTACAATCTCTAAGGCCTTTATCAACATATGTCTCTGTGGCAGGGCCTTCTGTCCCATAATGTCTTTGTGACACAGCCAGATGTGAAGGTTGTTCTCTGTCTCTCTCTCTCTCTCTCTCTCTCTCTCTCTCTGTCTCTGTCTCTGTCTCTCTCTCTGTCTCTCTCTCTGTCTGTGTGTGTGTGTTTTGTACTAGTGTCCATAGATGTGATTTAGTGTGGATATAGCATCTAAATCTGTCCGCTCTATTCCAGGTTTACACGTGTCTCACCTCTCTGTCTTGGAAATTAAAAATGCAGTGGCTTTGTGTGTGTGTGAGATATGCTCTTACTTTCTCTTTCAGTGATTTATGTAACTACATGTACTATGTTTTGAAAGTGTTAGAGATTATTTGATGTCATGTTCAGATGGAAATGTACAGGTGAGACGTACGATTGCAGTTTGCAACGTTTTTGGCACTGGTAACAAAATAATACAGGGAACCAGTAAATTGGGTAGTGTTGCAATAGCAGCAAGCAGATTCAATTTTGGATTTAACTTTTAATTGCTACCTTTTTTTTATCAGCAAAGAAGAATGTAGAAAATATTCAGGTAGGCTTGTGATTTTTAGCTAGCTCTGACCGTCACTTTTACCATTAAAAATGATACACATCACCAGAGACATTAGCCGTAGCTAATTAGTTTTAATTAGCTAAAAGAAAGTTTTGGCTGTTGTCAGGTTAATGTTCTTTGCGAGCTGCTGACTGTATTCGCCAAAGATCTTTTGTAAAGGAAAAGAAACATCACTTTGTTACCGGCAGTGATATGTGATTGGAGGACCCAGAGTGGGAGAATGATCTAGCTGATCACTTAGTGTCAATTTCCGGAGAATCTTTTAGATAAACTTTTTGCACATCAGCATTGTAAGCTGACTGACTTGATAGTTCTGAATCAGGACCTCGAGTATTTGGAGCAAGTAGCACATGAAAAATAAGGTGTAATCGCAAGTAGGATAACTTCTTTGTTGGACGATATATTGTCACAGCAATAACTGCGATAAACGATATTATTGTAATTTTAAGGGCATTTGCATCTTATTCTATCACTTCATTTGAATAAAGCAGAGGGGTTGTGTCGGTTGCAGCAAGGGAGAGATAGAGAAATCAATCTTTAGCCAAATAATCACAAAATTACTACAGGGACATTGTATATTTGAAGTAAAGACGTTTTTTGAAAAAGGGATGGAGAAGATCAAACAATCTATTTAAATATTCACAAGCTATAGGAGCTAATCCAGAGATCTGGAGAGAAAGAGTGAGAGAGAAGCTCAAACCTGCTGCCCCACACCTGCACCTACTGACTGCCTGCACAGCGCAGGAGGAGAGGGAGAGAGGCACCGCTGGCAGACGAGCAGCAGCGTGCATGGGAATTAATTACAATATAATATATCTGAATATATTTCTCACCTTTTCCCTGATGGTCTGAATAAGTCGCAAAATTTGTCACAAATCGCTTTTTAGAAATAAAGTCGCTAAGAGGGTCTGAAAAGTCTCTAAATCTAGTGACAAAGTTGGCAAGTTGGCAACACTGGCCTGAGCCCGCCCACGGTGAAACGCCACACAGAGAGCAGACGACGAGAGGACAGAAGCAGCGACCAGAAATGACAGCAAAACGTGTCTCAGCATAGTTTTTTCTGTTCATTCGGCTCAGGCGCTGTGAATAGACGCTTAAGCACTGTGCCCCAAGTCTTATAATGGTAGGGGAAACCCTGCTGTTTATTCTGGCATCATGTTGGCTAAATGTTGGTGACATTCTTATGTAAAACATGCATGTAAACACAAGGGGCAATATCGAGGTCAGCAAAAATTATCAAGTTCATGTCCATATATTGTACAATAAGTTGATATGTAATGATCGCAACAGGCCTAGTAGGTTTCTACAGATCATAGACTGCTAAAAACTATAATTTTTCTTCCTCAACCAACAAAAGATAACAGATCTAGTTAGTTATTTATAACTTAAGTCACTTGCAAATGTTGAAAGCTAAAGCTAATTATATCTGATAAGCAGATTTGATGCTGGTTTTAAAATTGATAAAATGATATTGAACCCTAACCCTGCTCTACTGTAGAATAACACCATTCACCATTTTTAGTATCGTAGGAATGTGTGCTTGCATTTGGTTGAACACAGTGTCTTGCCAGGTGACATTGCGTTGCGGCATAAGTTGAGCCAGCTTCAACTTTTTTAGCCAGATGATTCTGTGTTTTTTTTGCTAGACCCCTCTGTGACATGACCTGCTGCTGTGCCAACACAGTGGTCTCATTGAAATGAATGAGTGGGCAGCGTTTTTTCAAACAGTGCAAATGTCGGTCTGAACATGGCCTTTGTTGAACTGAGTCGTTTGTGCATGCCCACTCATGGAAGCATGTATATGGATGCTGCATGACCCTTCATTCAGGGCAGGGTTGTGACTGGAGAGCCAGATTGAGTGGACTAACATCTTGTGTCCCTCAATACAGCATTAGACTGACATTATATGGTGATCATGGCTGCTCTTAGTTCCACCACTGATTTGATCCTCTTTAAAAATTCTTGACTCTTCCACAGTCTGCCTGTTGCCCTGCCTAAGGATCTGCACTTCATAAGCATGATCTTGCACTGAGCAAGAGCTTATCATAAGATTCAAATGTCTCCCCATCATTTCACACACTATTTCAAGGCATCACTTTGGAGTTATCACTAGGGGAGAATCACATGGCCAATTTGTCCTGGCCAGCACTAAGACATGAACAGTTGTATTGTTAGCTTACTTGTTATAGAGGCACTAAGTGATTTTTTTTTAGATGGATTGTCCCGCCTCTCTTTCCTCCTAAATCAACCATTTTCAGCCATATTGGCACTTATTTATCAACATATAATTAATTAAATCCTCAATTTCGTTAAAATATTATTTCAGTTACATACCTCTCCATCAATTAGCAATCTTGTCTGTCTTCCGAACTAATATTCACCCTTAAACTACCATTGCTGCTTTTCACAGTTGTTCTTTGTGTCTTTTCAGTGCATATCTCACTATAAAGGACGGAATCTGTGTCTGTCTGTATGTATGTATGTATGTATGTACGTACGTGCGTGTATGTCTGTCTGTCCGTCCTTCGATTTTCCCGACAACCAGTCATCCGATCAACTTCACACTTGGCGGGTGTATTGCTGGGGACCCCAGGGAGTGCAGTGTTGAGTTTGAAGTAGTTTGGATGAGCGGTTCTAGAGAAAGTTGAGGAACATAGCCTTGCAGAGCCAAGCCGGAGAGCCCTGCAGTTCCAGAGCCATAGTATGTAGGCGTTTAAGAGAGTAACTGTCTCTCTCAATGCCATTGGTTATTCTCACACACGCATATGGGCATTTGGGGGCAGTGACTAATCTGCCATGTTGTCACAGATGCAAACAAACAGGTCAGCGTAGAGATTGCACTGTTATTCAGGTTATCACTGAAATATTTCTATTTTTGTCGGTGCCAGTGCATAACCAATGGACTGTAAAACTTATTAATTTATTAGCAGTCAGATTAATTATTTTCTCACAAGTAGTCATCTGCTCAATGTGTCCCTTTTGGGACAAAAATTCATAAGTGAATTAAAATAGAGGTAGCTTAATCAATAGTTTCGAAACAGTTTGCAATAAATGCAATTCAGGTACACTCTGTCTAAAACAGGTGTAAGTATCTGACACGTTACAATGGAGTACACTCACACCAATCATTCTCAAATTCCAAACAATGCCATTTTAAGTAATCAATATATTAGCCACCCATAGCATGAGCAAATAATGACATATTTCGAGATTTCCATATATAAATTCGATATGTAACGTTACTAACCAGGAGTGTCTATCAGGTAAACGTAAATTTTTTTCTAAGTCAACTGGTGTCCATTCTTGAAGATCATTTAACCAAACATCACCAGGAAAATTTTAGGGACTAGTGTTGCCAACTTTCTGACATGGAAATGCGGAACGCCAGCTGTTAAACCTGAACTCCAGGAGGATCTGTATGAGAAACAGACCTAATGATGATGCAGTGTGGGATGAGAGAGGACATTAATTAGCAGTGATTGTAAACGATAAGTATTTTCTGATTACTCACCAAACTTAATTCATAAATCCTACAGTTTCATATCCTGTCGATGTACAAAGGCACACACGTAGTGAACTCGCTTATTTTAGATGTTTTATTAATCGGAGGACAGAAATTTAATCGCATGACATGCTGACATATGTACTGCAAAAAAGGGATAAATATCAACTCCATATCTTCTTCACATGCTCAAAAAGGCACCTCCTGATGTGTTTTAGTTTGTTTGCACCTCCAACAATACGGTGGATGATATCGCCTAACAAGGCTTCAACTAAAAACCAAGCGTATCATTGATGCAATGCTAAGACATGTTCTAAAAAACACTACAGTACATCTTTTTCCCCAGTACCTACATATATGTATTGATACGTACTGTACTGGTACACCGTTAATACAAAAGATTACACCGTTATTCCGGAGTAATTACGCTGTACGTTGCGGGCTGTAATCTAAAGCGTTACCAATAACTTTGGAACCTTTTGATAGCAACAAGCTTTATTGTGTCTGAATCCTGAGATTCTCAGCTTTCCAAAGCAATTTGAATGGACAATCAGGGCCGATTTATGGTGCGTGCAATCACGTGATACGGGAACAGAAGCTTGCTGGCTCCATGCCTGGCTCACTTAGTGGAAATTTTCTCATGGTACGTGTCCACAGGGGCGTTTTTTTGATGCGAGGGGTCGTGCCGCTTCCCTGCATTAGACACTTGATGGGTGTGCCTCTGGCACTGTCACGATAGATGACGCGAGTGTCCACTGGAAAAAATTGGAAGCAAGGCTGAGTGGTGGCACCATATCCAGTTCTTATTATACATCCATGCAGCCCGCCAGCAAGTTTTTTTTTTTCAAACATTATTAAAAACACAATATTAACAAAAACACTACAATACAATACAAATAACAATACAGGGAGTATTTGAGAAAAAAAAAAAAATCACAAAACACAAGCAGAAATAAAATTGTACAACATAAAAATCTACATAATACAGAAATAAATAGAAGTAAATAAATAAATACTTTAAAAAAGTGAATAAGCAATATTACAAACCAACTTAAATCATCTTGCAATGTTCTCAAGAGATGAGATGTATTTAAAGCTCAGCAAGTTTACGTAACTGGAAACAACTGGCAGTTTACAGCGAATTGCCAGTTCAGACCTTTGAATCCGCCCACTCCAAGTCGAGTTGACGATTCTGGTGTCTGTCGTTTTTCCAACCTAATTCTTATGTCATTTGTGGTCTGATAAACAGTCAATTCATAAAATCTAGTGCCCCATATCGCTTGTTTCACCAACATCAGTGAATAAAGTTATAAAAAAGTTGTATTTTTGTACAGTAAGACCCGGCTGCCAAAAAGGACATAAAGAAGACCAACTTCTGCTGAGATCATGTGATTTCATGTTAGCTGAAGCATGCATGGAGCGAATCAGGCAGTGTTGTAAAAGTGGTTAAAGTCTGTGCATGCGCTGGCTTTTGTGCATGTGCAGAACAGATCGGGCAGCTGGCAT
Organism: Siniperca chuatsi; assembly: GCF_020085105.1. Lineage (NCBI taxonomy): Eukaryota > Metazoa > Chordata > Actinopteri > Centrarchiformes > Sinipercidae > Siniperca > Siniperca chuatsi. Next base: position 36,103,313 of record NC_058042.1, read on the forward strand.
GATCGGGCAGTGACACCCTTCTCTCTCCCCACAATTCCTGTTATGTTCCATCTAAAAATTGGAAGAAAAACTTAACTGCGTCAAGCGCTTGAGCAACAAAGTAGCTGGCCACGCCTGGCCGTCACTGGTTGTCTGAGCACAGCATCAGAGTCAGTGCGCACCCACTACTGAGTGTTGGTAGGAGTGCACAACTGTCACAAGAAAGAAAACATGGCCAAAGAAGAGAAGAAAAGAAGAATTATATAGTAAAAGAGGTTTTAGGCTTTTTCTTTGATGAAGACCAAGAGGATGGAAACAACAGCAATTAAAAAATTCCCTTTCAACCAAACCCTTAAGATCTTAGGTGATCAGACTGCCCCATCTGCCCCAATACCCTCCAAACCCACCACTACATCATCTGGCCCACCTTCCACTCCACCTCCTCCCTTTGGTGCCTGCTCCTACACTTGACAGCAGAGAACCATCAGACTAACTTCCCCTGAGGTGAGCAGCGCATCAACACCAAGTGCATCATCCTCACCACAATCCACCACATCACCAGGTTGACGGGGGAAGAGGGTATTGAAGATGTAGAGGGCGTGGGAGAGAGACGGAGCCACCATAAGACGGGGCAGGTCACCTGGTACGACTGCAAAAGAACGCAGGCATTGCGCAAATTGTACCACCTGGATGTGCCATCACTGACATTGTGTTGATTCTGGTGGCACACAGAAACTGCTTTGACACAAACAATGGCACAAACCCTGAACACAAACAATGGCTAACTGTTTAGTAACTGTTTAGTATTTGCAGTGAGGAATTAGAAGTTAGAAGTAAATGACTGCAGTCTTCCATATATCAACAGATTAGGTTGTGTATTTTCCAATGATATATAACACTTTAATATTTACTCTCAGAGGTGATATTGACCAAAAATATAAAAAAAAAAATGTATATATTATCACATTGTCTACTAAGAAAACACCCAGGAAGATATCCAATAAATGGCTGTAAATCACTGAGGAAAAGGTGTATTTGCACCGAACTTCACATGGTGCTCCAAAACACCTAAATAGAACTTGACACATTCTTCACATTGAAAAAACAAAAACTCCCTGGTTGACTATGGAGTTATTCAACAAAACACAAGTTTTTTTCACTGGGCGTTTTCTTTGTCATATGGTATGCTCACACAAAGATAATGCATTATGGTGACTTTACTGCACCAGAAAGAAAGGCTAGGTTCCCGTGAATCATATGATGTATAGCACTGACTGAAAGAATAAGGTCAGAATTGGCAAAAATATAAAACTATGTCCAGGTGTTTTTTGTATATGTAGGTTTTTAAGAGTTAATGTTATTAAGCTAATGTCAGCTAGCTACCTTCAATTAATAATGTCAGCCTATCCTTTGTAACGCCCTGGGAACCAGCTATAACTTGGGTAGCTTCAGCATGAATTCATAAATTTTATCAATAGTAATGATATAGCAGTAAAGATTACATTCATTTAGTGTTACATCTGGATCAAAAACTCAATGGCAGGGCTTTTCTTTCAGCATTTCCCGCAAATGCTGATAACTTTAGTCTATAATAAAAAAAATTTAATTGAGTATTTTGACATTTGTAATACATAAAATGATTATACATTTTGCTTTTCATGTGTGCAGTGTTTTAGGCCTACATTCAGTAAATTAAATGTCATTTAACAAAGAAGCAGAAATAACAACAATGATTATTAATAATTTAGGTGTGGCTTATGTTTTGAGAACACCTCAATAAACTGTCTAAAACTGGTGTTTAAAAAAGGAAAAAAAAACTGGTGGCGCATGTATACATCTAAAACTCGGTCTAGAGCAAGCCCCCAGGAAGTGCACCAGGTTTTGAAGCCAATTTGACATAGTGGCCAAACCGGGTAATTACAACTTCTGGGTCCGTTACGTGATGCACACGGACCCAAAAAGACTTTTTTCCACAGACTTACATTGTGAAAGAAGCGGCTGTAAAAACGTTGGATATATTTTTTGGGGCGCCACAACCCCTGCGAAAAGACTCGTTTCACTATCAGAATTTGATCCATTTGGTCCTATAACATTTGGAAAGTCTAGAAGAGCCGCACGACTAAATCATTTTATCCCCATTCAAGTTAGCAGAGGGCTAAACTGGAAGTTAGCGGGCCTGGCCGGCGGAGTCTCTAATGCATTTGCTCTATGGGCTGCACAATGCGGAAGATCTGGGTAATTTTATACTGGGAAGTCGAACTTTTTTGGATTCATGCGCCACTGAGCAACTTGACCATACTCCACTGCTGGAGTGGAGCATTTCTTAGAATCTGGAAATGAATTTGGATTAGTGTGAGTGGATATTCTTACTCAGGATAAAATGTGATGACTTGGAAATTGCATATTAGCCTAACTGGAAATGGCTAAAGATGCGTAAAAACATTTTTAGTGCGAGTGTTCAACCCTCAAGTCCCTGCATGAGTTGTTTTCACCAAAAAAAAAAAAAAAAAAAAAAAAAAAAGCCCCACCCTTTTTTTGGGGGAAAAAAAAGAAACTCTTTTTTTGTTCCATACTACCATACTACATACATACCATACTACAACCTACCCACGGCAGTTCAAAACCACGTAGCCTATGTTCCATAGAAGCACAAATCTTTTGAGTAAATATACCCAATTAAATTATCTGAAGGCACAGAAAATAAATGATCTGAGAGCCAAACATGATCGATCCATTTTTTCAAAAGCTCTCCGTTTTGTATTTTATTTTTAAATGCAGCCCTCATGAAATGAGAAAAGATTGGCTGTACTTAACATCTGAAGGATTCCCAAAATTAATTTTTTAAAGAATTGTGAGCAATATGCTGAGAAAAACATTTTATAGTTGAAAAATAAACTTGTCTGTGCTTTCTGGGGGCAAACTGTGTAATGCAAAGAGTCTATCCAAATTACTTTAAACATATTTTTGGCATTTCTGTACTGACAGTTCTTGTGAATTTTCAGCATTGGAACTTTTACGCTGATACCAATACGCAACAAGCCAATATCGACCGATATCTGCTTGGCCAATTTATCGGTCAGGCTCTGGCATGAAACCACTATCGTAATGGCTTAGAATAGTATACTGTATTTTCTCTAGTAGTGTCCGGGGCCTTTTACCTCAACTATGTACCTCACAATGTAACTATTTACCTCCTTGTTTTCTGATCTGCTCCCATTTGCCCTGTTAAATTTTTGTTACTGCATTATGCTGCTTATACAAACTCAACACTTCCTATATCCTTTTCTAATTAAAAGCCCTCTAGCGTTTCAGTGGAGAGAATCCTTTAATTTCTTAACCAGGCATTTATTGTGAACTGTTTGTGACTTTCAGTTCTGTTTCAGTTCCCATACAGCACTTCAAATGTAGCTACTGCAATTTTGTGGCACTTGTTGTTGATGTTATGACAAAATACAGTTTGGCTGGGACATTAACACACATACACCCACAGTGACTGAAAAAGGACAATAACACTTAAAATGAGTAGTCCAGAATCACAAAATGTTGAAAATAACATGAATTGAATTTATTAAATTAAAGACATGAAAATCTACAATATGCTTATTTGGCATGCACATTATATAACATGCACCGAGAGTTTATCAACCCCTGTTTTTTTTTTCCCCGGACTGTATTTGGGACCGGCCTTTATTTGTTTGTGTCGACCATTAATTGAGACCCAGCTTTATATAGAAACAAATACAGCACAAGCACAGCCTCAAGTCAGATAGAAACAGTAAAGAAGACACTGACTTCATAAATGAACTCATCACACACTAAAGTTCAAGTTCACCCTCCCACTGAAGCTCTCATAAGCCCCCCCTTTATGCTAGCAAAGACCAAAGAGAGAGTCATCAGCAGATACCACTACTAGCTACACCTAACCTTTTGAACCCTTGGCTTTTTTGCTTGGTTTTCACTCCCTTTATTTACAGAGGTTTGACATAACCACTACATGCCTTAGCCGGCAATGCCGTATATTGTCTGCTTCTCAGAAATGCCATCATTTTCCATTGTCAATGGTACTATACATGTTCAAAACTGTTGTTTTATCTGTATGGAATGGACACAGGTGAATGGCAGTGTTCCAGGGATAAATGAACCATGTAATAATGTAAAACCACCTTTTTTAAACGGGGTTTGTCTCTTTTATTTCTTTTCTTCAATGTATTATTGATTAACATGTACTCATTTTCGGGACTACAGTTCCCATCATTCTTTGGGTGATGCAAAGAGGAAGTATAATGTAGGCCTTGGAATCAGTGGAACCGTTCCAATAACACAAATGTGTTAAGATCTATCAGAGCTCATTGGGGCACACGTGGTTAATGAGGGCATCCTGTGATGTAATGAGGGCAAACATGACTCAATAGAGCTCAGGTCTTTGTTGGTTGTATTTAAATTCCACATAACGAACAAAGAAGAAAGATCAACCATACAGTATTACAGGTACAATTAAAATGAAAAACAAACAAATGTTCAGGGGCTGAGAGGAGAGGATTAATAAAGCAATTTAATTGAATTGTTTTATCTTGTATATTTTATTTTTCTTGCTATGGACCCTCTTGTGAGTATGAAATAAAGTTTGAATTGAGTTGAAAGGAATATATTTCTCAAGATTATTAATAAAACAATATGACATTTGATGTATGTTTACTGTCAAATTTACAATACCATTCTTTATGAATAATGAAAGAAGAATGGATTACCAATATTAAGTGATAACCAGTGTTTAATAACAGGCTATTCACGCTGAATCCAATTTCATCAACTTCAACTTCTTCATGTCTGCTGATTCTGTCGGTCCTAAAACCAGCATATAGACTCATTACAGTCTCCTGGACTGATGTGGCACAGTGGACTGTGGTGAATTGTGGGATACACAGGAAAAGTGTGCATTAAGTGAAGGTTAAGTGCCCTTTTTTTTTTTGCATTTTTTAGACGCAAAATACACCTGCCACGCACTTCACTGCTAAAGACTGCAAGTGTGAGTACTGGGACAGACGTAGTGCATGCTCTTGAATATGCCACCATTAAAAAGGTCCATCATGTTGTTTGTTTGGTATTATCCTCCACTAAGCCCCCAGCTCCTAATGCTAAACTGCTTCATTTCCTTTCCTTTTCTTCTGGTTCCCTGCGAGTTGTTCCCACAGTTCCAGATCTCCTGCGGAACTTCCCCTGTCTCCTGTGGAGGGGAGAGAGGAGGAGGCAGCAGTGGGAAAGAAACAGGAAGGAGTAGAGCTTTTCTTGGCCCAGAGACTTGAGGCCAACTTCACCACAGCCAGAGATGGTATTTTTCTTCAGGATTTCTCAACCCAAACCTGGCACTGACAGTGGAGATAAGATCAAAGTTGGCCACAGATCCCTGAACACAAATGTGTTTTATTATGATGCACCAAAGGAAAATAGAGAAACTATACTGTATAACTTGCAAATGATTACTGGATCACTACAAAGTATTAAAAAGAAATATGAAACGTGGGAAATTGTGAAGATAAATGGGCAAGGAAGTGATGGGTGGATGTGGTCTAAATGTCAAACCAGTGTGACGTCATGGGAAAATGACTACTTTCCAAAAAACATTTGGCTTTGTACTACACAACGAGAGACATATGGTCTTTTCTGTTAAATAAGATTTTCTACCTTTTGTCTGACAGCTATAGTTACAGGTTACTTTTCAGATTACAATTTTTCATACCCTTCGAGTCCAGTGAAAATTATGTATCTCCAAATTTGGTGATTGTGAATTTAAATTTTTCTGATAAATGTAAGTTCCTTTATGGGTGGAGAAAATTCTCCTACTTTTTAATTTACCCCCCTCAGATCAGCTGGAAAATGCATTGTCTCAAAGCTGAAAACAGGCTATTTTTCTGAGCTCATGAAAAGTTGAGCTCAGGTCCTGAAAAGGTCCTGAAACAGCAAAACAGCCCCAGACCATCACACTACCACCACCATATTTTACTGTTGGTATGATGTTCTTTTTCTGAAATGCAGTGTTACTTTTACGCCAGATGTAATGGGACACACGCCTTCCAAAAAGTTCAACTTTTGTCTCTTCAGTCCACAGAGTATTTTCCCAAAAGTCTTGGGGATCATCAAGATGTTTTCTGGCAAAAATGAGACGAGTCTTAATGTTCTTTTTGCTCAGCAGTGGTTTTTGTCTTGGAACTCTGCCATGCAGGCCATTTTTGCGCTGTCTCTTTCTTACGGTGGAGTCATGAACACTGACCTTAACTGAGGCAAGTGAGGCCTGCAGTTCTTTGGATGTTGTTGTGGGGTCTTTTGTGATCTCTTGGATGAGTCGTCACTGCTCTCTTGGGGTAATTTTGGTCTACCGGCCACTCCTGGGAAGGTTCACCACTGTTCCATGTTTTCACCATTTGTGGATAATGGCTCTCACTGTGGTTCGCTGGAGTCCCAAAGCTTTAGAAATGGCTTTATAACCTTTTCCAGACTGATAGACTCAATTACTTTCCTTCTCATTTGTTCTTGAATTTCTTTGGATCTTGGCATGATGTCTAGCTTTTGAAGATCTTTTGGTCTACTTCACTTTGTCAGGCAGGTCCTATTTAAGTGATTTCTTGATTGAGAACAGGTGTGGCAGTAATCAGGCCTGGGTGTGGCTAGAGAAGTTGAACTCGGGTGTGATAAACCACAAGTTAAGTTATGTTTATGTTTATGTTTTCCCTTAATAATAACATCCTTCATTTAAAAACTGCATTTTGTATTTACTTGTGTTATCTTTGAGTAATATTTAAATTTGTCTGATGATCTGAAACATTTAAGTGTGACAAACATGCAAAAAAATAAGAAATCAGGAACGGGGTAAACACTTTTTCACACCACATCTCTTCCAACTTTGTATTGCAACTGCTGCAAAACAATTTCCCTCAGGATAAATTAAGTTTGTATCATATCTAATATCTAATCTATCTAAAGCAAAGGAGAGACTGAACAGTTTTTATACACCGCATATAGCGTGCACACACAACGCTCCCATGCTAGGAATTGCAGTGGCTGCTGACGCTCTCAAGGAAAGTGAGTTACAATAATCAAAAGTTTGTTATTGTTCTCACCTGTCTGAACGGCAGTCTGTGAGCTTTATGCACCGCAAAATGCAACAATCTGCTTTAGTTTCAACTTCTTTGCTTGTTCATTCTCAAAGCTTAATATAACCAGTCCACACAGCCTCTCCAAAAAGATACTCTTTTAGCGGTCTACAACGCTATACAAGGCATATTCAAATATAAAATAGATAACGTTAGTCTGCTTGGTTTATGATCATTATTTGTTGCTTTAGAATTAGGGCTACTACTAGGACAGCTAATGATTATATTCATTATTTATTAATCAGTAGATGAATCACATCATAAATTAAAAAACTGGCCAAATATGGCGATCAAACCATAAAATAACGTGGGGTGCCATGTGTGAGGATTATTTTATAACCCAGGTCATCATGTCCCAGTTCATAGTACACAGTTCACATCAGTCTGATTAAGTTTACACACCTCCAGCTCTCTCTGTACAAATGACAGTCCTCCGTCTGTCCACTGCTTCATCCAAATTCTGGCCTTTTCGAGATGAGAGCGTGAACAAGAGGGTATCAGGTGTATAGTTAGTGTCAGGGTTCTCTTTTCTGGCTGGAATCATTTCTGTTAATGATCCAGTGACTTTAAGTTTCTTACTTTTAAATTAATTAATTGATTGTGTTTCTGTTTGTGTTCCCATAGACATTTGGTTTTTGTTTAGTAGTTTTGGTCTCAGTCATGTGTACTAGCGTTTCCTCTCCAAAGGCAGTGCAGTTTCTGATCAACCTGATTGATCCTCAAATAAGGCAAATTTCCAAGTCACATGAGGGTAACATGTAATCATGTGTTTGTTTTCTTCTGATAGGTGAGTTACATTTCTTCCTGTTGCTGTGTTTCTGTCCCCAGGCTGATCACTGACTGAGGAGGATGATGCTCTCCTGAATCTCCCACTTACGACCCCCCACCCCCTTCATCCTCACCGTCCTCGTCCACGCCACCACCTCCATCATGAACCACACCCCCAGCCCCCACCTGTCTGAAGGCGGCAAGTCAGCCAGAGGCGGCCTGCTATGCAGCCTGGGTCTGGGGTCCGACAGGGGGATCTGCTCCCCGGACAGCCTCACCCACACCCCCAGCCCCACTGGAGGAACCCCCAGCTCCAGCCCCCCGCTGCTGTTGTCGCCCGGGCTGGGAGGCCTTGGGCTGGGATCCCTGGGGGCCATGGGGGAGGGAGCTGGGGCTGACTGGGAGAGCAGGGAGGAGCTGAGGCTCAGGGAGCTGGAGGAGGCTCGGGCCAGAGCGGCCCAGATGGAGAAGACCATGAGGTGGTGGTCGGACTGCACCGCCAACTGGAGAGAGAAGTGGAGCAAGGTGGGCTGCTGGTTACTGAAGCCAGGAGAGAAAATAAATACTGAAAAGCCCTCATTTTCATCTTTTTGTGCACACAGTTTCATAATTCACGTCAAAAAAATTGTGCACACATTTATTAAAGCATTTGTGCAGTTTACCTTCTTAAGCAGGTTTTATAGTGACTTGATATATTATTATTTTTCATGATATTTTGTTGAATAAATATAACTTCTGTATTTGATTAGTTAAAATGGACAGAATACATTTTACTTGAGATAGAATTACTCAGGTTGTGAATCTACTGCTCCAGATTATAAATCAGCAAATTCTCCATTCTTACATAAGGTTGCACTAACTTACTACTAACTTATTACTACTAATGTTAGTAACATTAAAATGTAATACAATGTGTTTAATACTAGCATAAACAAAAGCACCTATTTAATGAAGATTAAAGATAAACCATTTAAAACAAACTCAAGCACACTAGCTTTTTCCGTAGCTTTTACCCCATCTCAGTGTTGCTCAAAACTGATGAAGACTGTGAGGGTGTTAAAAGCTCAGGAATAAGCTATTAAGTAAACCTTAAGTGTAGATTACTTTGTCAAAAAATGTATTTTGCAATTATACACAAGTGACTTTCCATATGTGCTATGTCAGCCTCAGGTGTGCCATGTTTAACTGCCTCCTGCAAATGATGTTCATATACATTTAATTAGGAAAAACGTTTAGTAGGAAACATAATCTCACTTGTTTAAAAAAAAGGGGGGAAAAAAGCAACATAACAAGGAAACTTTTCCTACATAATACACTCATAGCGACCAAAGCATGATAAATGTTTTTATGGTAAGTCAACTCAAAGAACTTGGCTAAGATTAGGGGAAAATGGTGGTCTAAATTAAATACTGAAAAAAATCAACACTGACTTGAAGCATGAGACTGGGCGTGTTGACTTTTTCATTATTTAACCAAACAACAATGAACGTATCTACTAACAGGTGTTGTGTGTGTATCACAGCCTGATGTATCTTCTTGCTCTGTGCCATAGAGCTCCGTTGTTGTCCAGAAACTATTAAAAACACATCAGTGAGCCGCACTGTTGCACACCTTCATCACCATGAACACACACACTGTAGTTTATTCTGACTCAGTCCCACACACACCGTCCTGCTGCCCCAAACACTCACTACAGCACCACATGTGGATTCATCCGCCGCTGAAAATAGTCCCAACAAATGCACCATTTCCTCCTGTTTGAGTAATGTTTGCTAAAAAAACTACAGTGGCCAGCTGTTTTAGTAAATCGCTGAGCCTTTTTAAAAATGAAACTGTATTCATGACTTGTTTTTAAAGATTCATGTCTTCAGCGAAACCAATAGGCTTGTGGCTGATTAGTGTATCTGGTACTGTCCATATTTTTCCCAGGTTCGTGCGGAGCGTAACCGTGCACGTGACGAGGTTCGTCAGCTGAGGCAGCGGCTGGATACCCTCACCAAGGAGCTGACCAGTGTTCGGCGGGAGCGGCAGGAACTGGCCTCAGAGAATGAGACACTACGGCAGGAGACGCTGCGCCTCCGCGGCGACCACATGGCTCCTCCTCCGTCTGCCACTTCTCCATCTTCCTCCCCTGCACACCCTCGTGGTGCTTCCTCCTCCTCCACTCCATCTATCCCTCCCTCCTCCCCTGCCTCCTCATCCTCCTCCTCTCAGGTCCACACTGACTGCAAGCTGGACAGGGTGGGGGAGGGACCACCAGGGTCTCCAGAGCCAGAACCAGTGAGGGATGTGGACTTGGAACGACAAAACGTGGGTCAACAAAAGGTGAGTCTGCAGTGTACATTTAGATTAGTACACATTTTTTCATTAGATCAACTGGTGTTATTGAGATTAAGGGCTATAGCGCATGGTCTAAAGTGCATGACGGGTGTGTCCAACTCCACTTTTGCTAGTTAAACGGCGCAAAGTGTGTGCAAGGCACAAAGGGGTTGTATTTAGTCTCTTAATTAATCATAGGTGTGTTTTGAGCGTAACATGAATTAAACCAATCAGAGTGATGTATGTTTGCCCGTAGTATTGTGACATGCCTCCAATAGAACTCACTTGCAAAGAAATGCAGCACAGCAGTGGCTTTGACAGCATAGGGACAGCTGGCATTAGTCTCCAAATCAGCTGACCGGAGAATACAGATGTCTGCTACAGCCTGAAGTTTACAGCGGCACACGTCTTCGCTGAGGGACAGGTTGTCCTTGGCCGGTGGATCCTCTGCCTCCGCCGTCTCCTCTGTCCCGTAGACTGTATATAGAAATGGACATCATGTCAGCTCCCTAAAAATGACATCTCGATTGCCCCCTGGTGTGGCTGACTGCAGTGTAGGTCATAAACCCCGCCCCCTCCATGTTAGCAGATGGGACATGGGCCAAACTAAAAACTCAAAGAACACGTTAAGCTACACTTAACTTGTCAGTACTCATTATTGCACTATTACTTATTACTTATATTATTACATTGTATTACACCGTACATACTTATCAACCTCTAAATCCACTTTGGTACTTTAAACTTATTTTAGCTTTTATACTTTATATCCACTGTGTACTTAATTTATCTCACCTGTATTATAGCATATTGTATTTTGATTTGTTTAGTACTTCTATTCCTGTGTGCACTGATGTGACAGTGAGCTGCTGTAACGAAAGAGTTTCCCCTCGGGGATCAATAAAGGATTTCTGATTCTGAAATACATTTTTCACATTACAGTCTATGGGGAGGAAGTGGAGACACGTCGTCCATCTATATATACAGTCTTTGCTCTGTCCCATCAACTCCATCTGGCTGCATATGAGCAAATGCACTGATATTTAACTGCGAAGGATGAGCGCTGCTGCGCGTCACTGTGCGTGTAACAAGCAGACTGTACGTGCGTTGCAAACCCGCCTATGTAGGTGCGTCTTACTTTCTGAATATTGTGCCCTTTAAATAGCAGGAAAATACTGCGCCGTTGACTTTAGACCAGGTTTTTGTTGTTCAGTGGTGCAGTCGCTTTCTGCTGCCTCAAGATTAGCAATGCGCCTGACCATACCTCATTTTAAGACCAACACGCCCCTGGGCGCACAGATGGGTGCTAATACATTTGCTACTTACACAACGTGGGCGCTGGGTGTGAAAATGACAACTGCATCAGTCAGAAACTAGCAATGACACTTGCGCTGTGCTGTGCTCCGCTTTGCTCCAGGTGTAAGATAGTGCCCTAAATGTTTTAGTCTACGCAAACCTGAGAACAGAAACATCCATAAATGACAAAGAAAACACGGCAAAATTACATCAATAAGCCTGCAGCATATAGATAATGGAACATATTATTATTGCTTTAGATATTGTTGCTTGTGTTAAAGCTACCCTGTGGTTTTTAGCCACACTAGCGCCGTGGCTCTGGGGATGGCTACGTCGGTCTGTCTGTTGGTCGGCAGGTCCACCACTTTGGTCCAGACTGAAACACGGTATCTCAACAACCTTTGGATGGATTGCTTCGAAATTTGAAGCCCATGAACTTTCCTCTAAAACCACAAATGTCAACCTCATGGAGGCGCTAAAGTCCACCTAAAAATAATGTCAATGTGTTTTTTAAATATATATGAATTGTTTTTTATCATTAAAAGGAAGGAGAAAAAAAAGGTATTTGGGGAAATATCAGAAATGCTCTTTTTCATCTCAGGGAGGGGTGTGTCGGTGTTTGTGTTTGATTGACAGCAGCTGGCAGGACCGAAGTGACATGTGCAGGTATGTTTACATGCTGTTTAATGTGCTGCACTTCGCCCGTCTCTGACCTTATTGTTTTGTCACTATTTGTTGGCAAAAATGGCATAAAATCTTGTCAGTTTTTGTTTAGGACGTTCATTATTGTTCATTAAAAAAAATATTTTTTAGGGGGCCCCCAGAGACCAGGGGGCCCTAAGCAAGTGCTTATTTTGCCTTATGGGAAGGGCCGGCTCTGCCAGTGAATGTTTGTTTGGTGGCTCGTTCCAACAAGCTAAAGGTGCAGGACAAGAAGTGTGTTCATGTTTGTACGTTAGATAAGAAGGAGACTTTAGCAGGAAAGCTGATGTGGGTTATTGTTCAGTCTGTGGCTCTTGTGTTGTGTAGCAGGCTGCTGTCTGGCTCAGTGTGACCATCTCCTCTGCCTAAGATAGAAAGCTGACATTACTGCTTTATGCAAGATTTGATTGGCTGTATCAAAATAAAGGTCTCCATCTACATTTACGGATACCTAATGGTATTGTGTCAAATGAAATGCACAATATGCAATTTTCTGCCGCTAGGGGTATGTCACTTCAAATCAATAACAAAAGATGTAGTTTGATGATGTTGTAAAGTAGTGTGGGAGTTGTAGTCTTCACCATCATCATCGTCAGCTTCTCCCGGTTAGGAGTCCTTCAGTGTTCATCGTTCAGGAGGTTTTTACCGGGAGCCGAATTATCCGCAGAGGTCTCCTCCTCTCCAAAACAAACAGACCCGGTGATTAAAAATGGTAAAAACACTGAATAAAGCAGTTTCACGTTAAAAATCAGTGTTTTAACGACACTGTTCGGCGGACACAAGACGCTGCGAGCCGGGGTGCCGCTAGCGTTTTATTAGCTTGTTTCTCTGCTAACTGCCAGACATCCGATGACTAAAATCCTTCATCCGGTTAAAATATATAGTTACACAACCACAACACTGACACATGCGCAAGGGGATATGACACCATCGACCAAATGAAACACATCATTAGCTTGATTAAAGTTACGGATTTCTCTGGGTTTGAAAATTGTTGGAAACATTTGGGATAATGCAAGAACGCAACTCAAAAAATATATATAACATAAGTCTAATTTAAAATTTGAATGCAGAAAAGTTACATATTATACCTTTTAAAGTAAAACTGAAAATATTAATTTCTTACTTCTGTTTTTTTTTTCTAAAGAACACAGGACATGGCATTTACAGAGCAGATATGTATGCAGGAGCAGACAAAAAAATGCAATTTAAATAGCAGTTGGATCAGTGAAATATACAATTATTGCCTTAAAATTTGGTAAACGCATTCATGTCAGACAGTTGCTGGTTCAAGCTTGCTCAAATGTGAGGATTCTTTTATATCTTTGGGTTATGAGCTGTTGGTTGCAAAAAAACAATTTGAAGATGCCATCTTTTGGTCTGGGAACAGGTGAAGGGCCTTTCCTGTCTGACATTTTCTAAACTACAGGATTAATCGAAAAACTATTGACAGATTAATCAATAATGAAAAAGTTGCTGCTCTAGATCCTGTGAATAGCAGGTTCAGCTGCATTTTTCATTTTTTGTTTGTATGTTTAATAGGCTAAGATTGCATGGGGTTGGATTGCTGCTGACTTGCTGTTTGTATCCACACCAGTTAGTAATTAAACTCACATTTGTTTTTTCTCCTTGCACATGGAAGGAAGCTTGCTTGGTCGCCGGGTGCAACTTCAGAACAGCCTGATGATAGATCCGGACGTGCAGATATCAAATGGAGTGACTGTCTCCTGATATCAGTGTGCTCACATCCTCTGCTGCTAAACGGACAATGTGACCTGAGCCTCAGTGAATGTAGGCCAGACTGGCTGCTATGTCTCCAGCCCTGTTAGATCGCTCACCAAGAGTGTGTGTGTGTTTCAGGGGTGTCCTATTTAAGAGACTAGCAGTGTGGGTACCCAGGTACACACACACACATATACATTTTCCCATCGTGCTTGCTTATCCCTGAGGGCTCAGTGATGCTGCAGTACTTCTTCTCTGTCAGCCTGTTCTGTGCAGACCATCCTAAACCTGACCTGCTGCTTTGCACAGCCTTGTTCATACTGAATTCACACTTTTATGGGATGTCAGCATTAAGTACCCTGCATGGGTCATATTGCAGCCCGCAGCCACTCTGAAATGTTCTATTGACGCCATTTTATACTAAAAATATAGAGCGCCAAAGTGAAACAGGAACTTCTGGAACTCAAATTACTTAAAGTCCAGCCCTACAACATAACCTGTTGTACCACCTACCACAGTAGGTCATGTGGTTCACTTTATCTATCTAGACAGTATGTTTTAAAAAACAATATAATATCATTTTTAATTTAATATTTTGGTTTTTAGTGGCCTTTAAAGCACAGTGTTGCCTACAAGCCCCATCGCAAGTTAAACATCAGCAGCTTGACAGACAGATGCTGCTTTCATGTCAAATGGGATGGATAGTGGAGTTGGGAAAGATTCCCATGTTTACAACATGTGAGCATTCACGTCATTGGTCTACTCTAGATGGTTGTCTCGCCTTGTGTCATTCACCCAAACAGCCGATACACTGAGTGTACATGCACCAACATTGTGTATGGTAGTGAGCCTGTGTGTGTTTGTGTTAAGCTCAGCCTCTTGACTGATCTCTGAACTCTTCTTTCTGTTATTTCCCTCCGGTCTCCCTCCGTTTTCCTCTTGTCTCTGTACGTTTATGAAGTAGATTCATAAAGCCCCGGGATAAGTGCAAATGTTTTGCTTAAGTTGAAATATATTTAATTTTAATTTCAAATTCCTTCCTCCAAATTGTAAAACACAAAAAATGCCAGCAAAACAACTCTAAACAACATTTAAACTGCGATGGAGATGGATATGCAACACAGCCACATGCAGTGGAGATCCAGAGTAATAATCCTGTGTCCTTTTAATTCACATGAGTTGTGTAACTGTGTAAAACAAAGTGACACAGAGTAAAATGATAACCTTAAGAAAATGCAGTGATAAGTGAATGACTGAAATTACACAGCCACATTCACAAATATTCACTATATATATAATTTACACAATATCAAATATTATGCATTTATAAATGTGCTCAGTGACACATTTTCTCCTGATAAAAGGCCAAGATGAAAAGGTCAGAGATGAACAATAAATTGTGCAGGCAGCTCTTTATTGTTTGTGCTCCTGGAGCTCTTTAAGACGACAGCCTCTGACTGCAACATCAGCTGCAGGAGATCCTTCAGCCTCTCAGGGCTCGGTCTGTTAGGTGGAACTTTCTCTCTTCTTCAGTGTTGGTTATTTCTGTATAAGTCTTCTTGCTTTTGCTCTTTATCACCAAAAGAAAATGACAAATATCTGTTGATTTGGCTGCATGGCTGAATTATGGAACGTGATGCTCAATGTTGCATCGATTTTTATTTGTGCAACAATGATGCTACTGCAAACTGTATCTGTACACACTTGCTGCAGCAGTAGTTCTTAGCACACAAGTGTCATTAATAGCAGTAGCAGAGCTCCTGGAAAATGAAAAAAGTGACTAAAATATGCCCAGAAAAGTGTTGTCCCAGAGATGTTTTAAATGAGCAGCAACGTTATAGTCATATTGTTGAATGACCTGTAATAGCGGCCACCATCCCCCCAAATTAGTTTTTGTCCTGTAATGTCCTCTCAACAGCTGGTGGGGACCTGTCCCTCTGGATCACATTTTTTTTTTTTTAAATTGCTTTTAAGAGTTACTGCCACCGGCAAGAGTCTGATTTCCACTGGGGACAAAAAGGACATGTCCCCCTCACTTTTTTTGTCCAAATCCCAGTTTTGTCCGGCCCACTTTTACAGTTTCTGCCCTCACAGCTGTAGCTAACTGTGCTTAAAAGGCATTAAAATGATCATAACAAATAACCTTTAATTTGGTAAGAGAAAGGAGCAGATTTAGGCTCATGTCCGGCTATCAGAATGAAATCAGCGTCCACATAAAATAACAGAATCTAACTTTTGTTAAATTCACCTCTGGGGCACCACTCACCACTCAAAATCTTGATAGTCAATTATAATTAATTAATTAATTATCAATTTAGTCTCGATCTGGAGTTGCTACAGAGTTCTTGTCCCGTGAACAGTGGCCGGAATATTTCATACACACAAACACATAATAACCAAGTTCTTTTATAAATGAAAAGTTTATTAAAATACACACACAATAAACTACTGAACCGTTCAGCAACTTCAGAAGTTTTGTGATGAAGTTTGAGTCTGTTGGGAACTATTGTTAGGAATTATTAATCATCTATAGTAGTTTAACTATCATACATAAATTGATCTTAATTTTGATCTACGTTTCTTAATTACTCTTATTAAGCTAAAGCATCAACCCAATATCACAGAAAAAAAGTATCTGTTGTTTCAGCTGAGTTTTGGCTAGGCAAGGTAGACGTTGCTCTGGAGGGGAGAGAAGAAATAGAGCCTTTCCTCTGGGGCACTCTATGGGCGATCGGTCGCGGTTGGAGCTCCCTGGAGTTCCATGGTTCTGGACGTGCTGTTGGTCCCAGGTCAGATGTCTCTTCTTCCATAATCAGGCTGATGATGCTTCTTTGTGAGTTTAAAGTCTGTTACAGTTCTAACGGTGGTATTGTTAAGATGCAGGTGCTGCAACAGAATGTAGCGACTTCTTTAATCTGGGAGCAGCAATTTAGGAGCGCTAATAGAGTTTCTTTCTTTAAGAGTTAAGTCTTTAAGTCTCTGTTGCTCCGTCTCTCTATTTCTCCTTCTCTGTACCGTGTGGTTGGTGTGTCAAGTCCAGGGTTTCTTCTGTTCTACCCTTTGTCGTGTTAGACCCCAGAAACAGACCAGACTCCCTTAGAAATCTTCTTTCGGAGTTGGCTTGAAGTTGGATCTCTATCTTCGGTGCAGCTCGGGGATTCAGCGTGAATCTCCATCCAGGGGGAGTGATCTGGTCTCCTGGTGGTTATGGATCCATCCATCCATCCCCCTTGGCCACAACCAGTCTCTCGTCTCATAGGGATGAGCGAAGGAGGGGGGCAGCAGAACACACACACTTCACACACACTGTGGACTTCAGCATTCCACTAACATTTTCTTTTATTACCAGCCATGATAAATTAATTGTTGTGTTGATGCATATTCACATTTCCTGTTTCATTAGCTATTCAACACACCATTGAGGCCACAGGAAGTGAGGACATAATGATCATAACACATCATAATAGGCTAATACCCAACATTAAATAACCTTAGGGATGTTTAATTGATTAATATTAAGGTTAAGATGACGAGAACTCATAAAAAATATTATTTGAAATATGTCTATATATGAGTTGAAAGTAAGGAGTTACACTCATGAAACTGTATCCCAAATTATCACGTCACTGGAAAATAGTTTTGTCAATACAGAACATGGTGAGCCATACTTGTGTACAAATATATATTAATATATTAATTTCCTCACAAAAAAAACAGTTCTTGTTAACAGAGTCTCTACTGTTCTTTATCAAAATCAGCATGTTGAAATAAACTTTGCATTCTTCATATAACATTAATTAAACATGGTATATCAATTAATGTACACTTGACTCATATCAGGGTAAAACAGAACAACTTCTATCAGTCTGTATCAGCAGAAAAGTGTTTCTGCCTTCTCTGAGTTCACAGCATGGTGTGATTTTGGCTCAATGCTGGAATGAGGGGGTTATCAGATTAGTTTGGGTCCAGGTCAGTCCTAAAATAGGCAATAGTCACTTAACTTCCCTTTGATGTCATCTGATGGATTTTAATGGAATTTGGAACAGATATCCATGGTGCCCAAAGAGTGAATCCTAATGGCTTTGGTGACCCGCAGGTCAACATTTCAGTTTGTCCTATACTACCAAATACCTGCCAAACTAATGCTCAGCCTCAACTGAATTTTGTGTTTAGTGCTAATTAGAAAATGTTAGAATGCTTAAACTAAAATGATCAACATAGCAAGTACTACATACTAGCTAAACTTCAGCATGTTAGCATTGTCACTGTGAGCATGCTAGCATGCTGTTGTTAGCATTTAGCTCAAAGTGCTGCTGTGCCGAAGTACAGCCTCACAAGGCTGCTAGTGTGGCCGTAGGCTGTTAGGGTCAGATTTACTGCAGCATTTGTTTCTTTTTTCAGGTGCATTTGTAACACATTCTGTCCCAAACAAATGCTGTATTAATCAAACAGAGGCAGTAGGCTGGAGTTGCAGTTTGCTTGTCATTTGTGTAAGTGTCTGCAAGGTGTGCCTCTCTCCTCGTTGTATATGAATTTAAGGGAGGATCACGCAAATAATAGGAGGAGACATGTTAACAGAGGTTAATTATATATTCTGCTGGAGGTCAACCAATTTGTGACTGTCAGTTTTGCGGGAGGAAATGTTCTGCCTCTGAAAAGCAGGTGAAAACACAGTGCAGATGGAATTTGCCAGAGCCTCAAGGAATGTTGTAGTGGGGAAACCAAACGTGCATTAAATATAGGCTTATACATGACTAAAAACCAGTACCAAACATTAAGCAATTAGGCTTTTATTAATGAACACAATCTGATTACTGTAACGCAAATATGTACGGATGTTGTGTTTTGCGTTCATCAAACTTGAATTTGAACTTGACCATCAATAAGCTGTAGTCATTACAGGCTGCAACTAAACATTTCTTTGTTTTGTTAAGAAATTTAAGTATGTTTGGCATTTTCCTCAGTATTAACATCCATATTAACACCACCTCCACCTGCTCCATCTGTCTGTCTCTATCTCGCTCTCTCACTCTGTCTCTTTCGCTTTCTCTCTCCCATGAACGAGTTTATTGTCTCCTAATGTACTCATAATTAGATATATGCTAAAGATTATCATATCAGAATTTTACAAGTAATATTTTGAGTAATAGTAAAAGTTGGACGGTGGCCAAAGTAAATATTTTGTAATCAAGATCTGTCATCGTTATAATTTCTTCTCTGAGGTAGGCCATCTTCCACTGCTGACCTGCGCCTTTGAGCTCTCCTTCACTCAGTGTTTGTACTGGAGGGCAGTTGCAGGATCAGTTCAGGAGTTGACTGTGTAATGAGCTGCTAGTAAATCAGGCACTGAATACACACAGATTGCAGCCACAAACTCACTGACAACTGCAGAGCACATTTGCGCAACACCATTTTCTTTATAAATCTGGCTCTTAGTCTTCTTCTGCAATACTTCCACTGGTCCCATTTTTAACATCTAATACCATAAATGAGATAGCCTTTAGTAGTTTAAAATGTCCTGGAAAATTATTTCTTTAAGGGCGGGAAAATCTGTAGTTCTGTCAAAAATCATAGTCACAGCAGTAGTAGTGGTCCCAGTAGTAGCAGCAGAAGTAGAAGTAGCAGTAGTGGAGTCAGCAGCATTAGTTGCAGTCATACTAACAGTAGCACTCTGTTGTCTCATCTGATAACACTGCTTTGACCTCCTGTGTTTTCCAGTTACTCTGGAACTTACTGGATTCCCAGTGTGTGTCTATAGCAGTGGTGGGTCCCTCTATTTCTTACCACACGGACACAAAAATAAACCCACAGAGCTGTAACCTCATAATGAAGGTGTCTGTGTTAAAGCAGTAGTGAATAAAGATCACTGTCATGGCATATCAGACTTGACCTTCAGTTAGCTCAGGCGGGGTTTCCATGGTAACACACAATCATGTACACACAAACACATACACGCAGACACACACACACAGAAATACAAATTGAGACTGTAGTGTTCCAAGTAAACCATGATAATATGTCTGTCAGTGGTGCCAGCAGCGGTGGTCACGGAACAGCGGCTAACTCACACACAGCAGAGCCTTATTTCCTGTCTACCTCCATTGTTCTGGTTCTCACACACACTGAGCACTTCCACATGTGGCATAGTATGGTTTGACATCTGTTACACACTGGGTCCCTCTGTTGGGGATTACCTGTAATAACAGCAACAGCATCACAGATCTGCTTTCCATTTGGCATATCTCAACTTTAAATGATAATAATGCAAATGGTCATGCATGTGAAGTTTTTAAAAAGGATAATGATGTGGGCTTTGTAGATAATTGGCGGACTTTCTAGGAAAGACCTGGTCTGATTAGGAGAGACGGCATTCGTCCCACTTCGGATGGAGCAACTCTCATATCTCGAAATCTGGACCAGGTTATTAGTGGACTAAAACCATAACAATCCAGAGTTGAGACCAGGAGGCAGAGTTGCAGTCCTACATGCTTCTCTGCGCTTCCATTAGAGCAGTTACCCACCCACAACTCCTTAGTGTCTGCCCTCCAACCACTTAAATTAATTAAATCAAAAGAGAGAAGACAGAAGAGGAGTTATACATAAAAACCTAATAAAAATAAAAATTAACACCACCACTGCAATAGTACAACAAAATAGGAGAATTAAATGTGGACTTTTAAACATCAAATCACTGTCATCTAAAGCTGCACTAGTGAACAATTTAATATCAGACTATCATATTGACTTATTTTGTCTTACTGAAACCTGGCTGGGTCATGAAGAATATGTTAGCCTAAATGAATCCACTCCGCCCAGTCATATTAATACTCACATTCCTCGAGGCACCGGCTGAGGAGGTGGAGTTGCAGCCATCGGGGGGGGGAGACATGCAACAAAGGGCCGCGGGTTGGATTCGAACCCGGGCGCTGTAGTAAGGTCTTTTAACTCCCACACAAAACAGACTTCAAGGACTGCCTTTTTTCACCTACGTAACATTGCAAATATCAGGCACATCCTGTCTCAGAATGATGCAGAAAAACTAGTCCATGCATTTGGTACTTCTAGGCTGGATTATTGCAATTCCTTATTATCAGGCTATCAATAAGTCCCTTAAGACTCAGCAGATGAAGTGTGACGTCATTCTCTGCTCAGGACGCCATTACTCCACTATATCATTACACAGCAATAGTTGTTTGCTGCTATATTAATGTTCAGAATCTTATATACATAACCTTTTAAATTAAGTATGTAGCTAAAAGTATGCAGAAGTAGTAGAACTTCAAAGTGGAGTAGGTTGAAGAGAATTTGAAGATTTCTCCCATCCAGTTCCATTATAAAAAAATGCTTTGCAGCATTCACACCAGTGAGCCCAGCCACAGTTGATCTGATTTGCATGAGGGGCGGCTAAAGACCTGATGCTGGGATGTTTTTTTGCGTGTGTCTGGAAAGTAAAGGAGCACAAAAGAAAGTGTTTTCTGCTGCTGAACTAAATATCCTAATGAAGCTCAACAAAAAGATCAGTTATGTAAAAAAAAAAAATTGTGAAAAATCATGTGGGAGATTTTTGGTAAGGGTAGATTGCGGTGTGCTATCTGATGTGCTGATTCTGATTCTGATATTGGCTGCTTGTAGTTTACATGCTATTTCATTGTGTCTGTCATAAAGCTACTGCTCTTGAGCTTTTATTTTTTTTTAGCCATATTAGCCACATGGCTCTCTGGATGGCGATGTTGGTCTGTTGGTCGGTCGGTTCACCACTGTGGTTCAGACTGAAATATCAACAACTATTAGATGGATTGCCGTGGAATTTGGTAGTGTCATTCATGGTCCCCAGAGCATGTATCCTACTGACTTTGGTGATTCCCTTACCTTTCCTCTAGCGCTACCAGCAGGTCAGAATTTTCATTTATCCTGTGAAATATCTCAACATCTACTGGATGGATGAATTGGCATGAAGTTTAGTGTACATGGTTACCAGACAATAAAACCTAATGACTTTGGTAGTCCTCTGACCTTGCCACCCTAAGGATCAATTCTAATTGCTTTGGTGATGCCCTGACTTTTCCCCTAGCTCCACCAACAGTTCAAAATCTTGTCTTTCATTCTCATCAACCTCAGTTGTACTTTGTGTTTAGCAAGCTAACATTTGCTAATTAGCACATGGTGATCATGGTAAACATTAGCAGGTTAGTGTTGTCATTTTGAGCATGTTAGCATGTTGAAGCTAGCATTTAGCTCAAAGCACCGCTGTACCAAAGTAAAGCGTCACAGAGCGCTACCATGGCTGTAGACTCTTAGTCTTGTTATTCATCATATCAACACAATGCTGATGTTGAAATGCATCAAAATATCAAATGCCTGATGTGTATTTCTTCCACCATCCTGTCACTGGAGCACAAAGGAGCTCTGTACTGCTTTATTACAAACAACTGCCACTAAATAAAATTCTCTCAAAGGGTCCATCATGTTTATACTTTTCAACCACAAATCTTTACAACTCTAAGTCACAGAATTAAATATTTATGAAGTACTCTTAAAGGCAGCATGATGATTATCTTAAAAAAACATGCAGTGTTATGGAGCCTGTGGGAGACAGACCTTGCATTTTACATCTGGTAGATGCTGTGAAAGATATAGGATGGGGATTTTTACTATTGCAGTGCCAAAGCTAACAGATTTACTATGTGGAGAGGAGGAAAAGCTCTACATTTCCAATCTAATTTCTGTTAAGGCCATTAAATAAAATAAGATGTGAAAATGTTTGGTCACAAGAACCCACCCAAGAGGCTCAGGGTTCTGCTGTGACAGCATGTTGGCAGAAACTTTAGATGATCCTCTGGATGAAACCGTTTGATTTGCAGCCTTGTAGAGAGGAACAGAGGGTGGAGTGGAAAACAGTGAGGACAGAAGAGAGAAATATTGTTACAAAAGAAATCCATATTTCTGACAACCCCTTCAAAATCAGAGAGCTTCATATGAGTCCAGAGATATTTGGGGAGTTTGTAATGAGACTGATACTTTATTTGCCAGGACTGAAAGCGAAAGGAAGCCTTTATCCCTGCTGATGTTTCGTAAGGAGTTATGGAATGTTCAGAAGGTTAACCTTTCTAAAAGGATTATTCCAGGGACATGGAGTTGGAAACTGCTAATAAACACTGTGTGAGCCTCATCCACAAAGCCTCATATAGCACAGCATCCTGCTACAATTTACACCAGTGTGAAAATGACATGTGAATTTGCACATTCCCGGACAGTCTAAGATGGAGGCAGCTATCATAGCCTGTTAGCTGTGTTGAACATTTTTATTTAACCCGCTCTGTCAGAGTATAAACTGCTCCACAAAAGAGCCATGGTTTGCAGACAGAGACAGGAGTCAATATTACAAATATATGTCTTGAATTAAATTACTGCTAATGAGCTAACAAGCTAACTGAGAGCTTGGAGAATTTCCTTCTTTCTTCAATAGCTCTTTATTGGATCCACAATGGTGGAACGAGCTCCCCATTGACATCAGTACAGCAGAAACTCTACACATCTTCATCACAGACTGAAAACTCATCTGTTCAGACTGCACCTAGGCCCATAAAAAACAAAACAACAAAACTCTTTCTTTATCTCTTATAGTTTTTTGGGCTGTATCCGCATGGTTGAAATGCACTTATTGTAAGTCACTTTGGATAAAAGCATCAGCTAAATGAATGGAATGACTTGCACCATCATGTTCTCAGCTTGCCAGCGTGTTGGCTCTCCAGCTGCAGACATTTCAAATCAATGAACAGGTTTTATGACAATATTGGATTTATATATGATATATGATTTTAGGGTCAATGTGATGATGTACCACCCTACCAGGTATTTAATTTACTGGACTGGCCAATAATAGACATGTCTGACCTTAGTAGATTTTCCAGGAACCTTTCTCTTTTATTAATTAAATCAGTATTGTGATATAAAATGACATTTACTGTGTTAGAGAATTTTATCCCTTGATCAAGTGATTGCACGCTTGTGAACAAGCTATTAAAAGTGGTTACATGCGTTATGTGTTGCATAAATTTAATGAGCAACTTTGACTACTTAAATATCAAATGTACTCTCACGATTTGTTTATGAAAACCTTTTATAATTTAATTGCACTACAGGAAATGAATTTCACAGAACATGCCACATATATATTTTCTTTTCCATGCGTCCTGGGTCAATTAAATTGTACCTACCTCTCTTTCATTTACTCATTATTCATTCATTTTGTTCATATAACCACGTGATCTGCCAATATGTGGCTATTTCCCAGTAGTATCTGTTTGTATTAAAGGACAATTCTGGTTCATTTAATCTGCTTATGTTTCATACACTGTTGGATTTCATTGTCAAGATGTCACCGTGATATCTGAGTTTCAGTAAGATAGTGTACAGCATACCCCTTATGTCAACAAGCTGGTATTGTTGTCTCATATTCTCTTCCCTCTCTCTGTCTCCTGCTCTGTCAGGACTTGGAGGTACTGGAGTCAGTCCTGCGTTCCAGGGCCCCGGAGGGCAACACTCAAGAGGCCTGGGAAAGTCGCGGTGGTAGCAGCGGTGTTAACCTGGCCAGTTCACGCTCATCTTCCGGTCTGAGCCGGCAGGAACGCAGCAGGCAGCTGTGGGAGGACATTAGCATGGTGGAAGAAGACTCCAGTAAACTCAACGCCCTGCAGCTTCGCCTAGACGAGTCCCAGAAAGTACTGCTGAAAGAGAGAGAGTAAGAGAGACAGAAAGTCCAAAACCGTCTCGGCTGTAGCATAGATATGAAGTGTGACATAACAGTTGAATCTGTTGCAGCACTACTTCTACTTCACTACAGATATACAGTAGTTACTAGTTATTTTACAGATTCATAATTAACCTACAAAACATGTATTCAGTTTATAAAATGCAATGCATTCTTATAGATTAAACTACCCAACAATATGTTGAACTGTTGAGATTAGCTCCACCACCACCTTCTACAACATTAAAATGCTACTTTAATTATAGTGTATCAGTAGTAATAATCCAATTTAATAAAAACATATCACTGAGGCCAATCTGGGTAATACTTTTAAGGACATTTTGCTGACAACACTAGTTATAAGGGGCACCACACCAGTTTTACACATGAAGATCAGTTACCTCTTTATGTGGAGTACAGTTGTATAATGCTATATTCCTGTTCCTGTGAGCGACGCGTAAATGCTACTGTAGTGCTCAGTCCGTTCACTCCACGCTGACTCTGACTCCAGCTGTCCGAGCCAGCTGTCTGTCTGTCTGTCTGCAGGGACAGCAGCCAGACAGACAGTCTTCACCAGGCCGTCTCACAGCAGAAATTTACTGGACAAAAATAGTTTTCAGGTAGGCTGCGTGAGGATTATACAGGGAAAAAAATCTGCATTGTTTTTATTTATTGATTCGATTAAATTTATTATCTGTTCCGTGAGAGGGGCGAGTGACGGACGTAAAAAAAAAAGAGCTTCTAAAAATACTGTCAAATACTCAGCTTGGACTTGGAGACTACAATTTTATTACAGAAAGCCTGTATTACAAACTGGATGCATGGTGGAAACATATACAAGGCAGGTTTACAAGGCAGGAAAGGGTCTAACAAAAAGGAGTATTGGGTGCATTGTGGGAAGTGTTGGATCCAGAGATTTTAATTAGGTTGACCCATACTAAGGACTAAAAGTCAGGATATCTCAGCCTCCATTCCTTTTCAATGTAAGTGTAATGTGAGTGTCCCCAAACTTAATGTAAAAACACTAAATTGCTAGAGTACCCCTTTAAAGAAGATTTTGAATGCAGGACTTGTAATGGAGTATTTTTATACTGTGGTATTTCTACTTTTACATACATAAAGGATCTGAATGCTACGTCCACCACTGTTCATTTAAAAAAAACCAAATTGGTAGATTAGACTCACATACCCATAAACCAGTTCTGTTACCCTCTCCCAAACTAATGATCAGTTTCTACTCTTAGTTGCTGAATAGAGGTGCCTTCTACTGTGTTTGCATGTGATGTTGCACTTCCTACATGAGGGCATCAGTTTTCTCTTGGGAGCAGCGATAGTGTGTCTCCTGTATTACCTTGTTAAGAGTGCTGTGTAACCTGTAACCATAGCAGACAATGAAAATTACTCCACCACTGCTTATTCTACACCCAGTCAATGTTATGACCACCTCTGCTGACAGCTCTGTCAGCAGCACAGCAGCTGAAGCCAGGAAGTGCATCCTACACTTTTTATTTTCTTTGAAAATGTGAGATGTTTTAGTTTACAGCCATGAGATGCCAGCAAAGTACTGAAACACGAGTGTCATGGGTTAAAATGTGGGACTTGACAGGTATGCAGTGGGTGGGAAAGAGGTGATTAGATTGGATATAACTGAAGCCAGGACTGGCCACAGTCACTGCTAACATATCCCTTTGGCTGAAAAATACAAACATTTCTTTCCATGCATGACTGATCTCAAGTGCCACGTGTTTTTGAATGTACTGTGCATCATACAGCATTCATTCTTAACAATAGAGCCAGTAGCCTTAATACCACTTAATAAAGGCAGTACCAAAAATATGTAGCATAGGCCTAAATAGAAATTGGTACAAAATGTAGAGGGATGACACTCAATCTCTATCAGAAAGTTTGAATGTTTATATAACAGAATTTAACTCGCATTAAACTCACTTCAGGCCACCACCCTTCGAAAAGAAAATGATGCCAGTTAATTAATTTAGTCTCAGGTCTGGAGGTTGCTACTAAATTCTTGACTCGTAAACAGTGACCGTAACATTTCATACACACAACCCAGTCGAGTTCTTTATAAATGAAAAGTTTATTGAACTACTCACTACATGGACAACTAAACATACGAATGGATGAATAAATGATCAATGATGAACGAATGCAATGAACACAGCGACATTAAGATGGCCTAATTTGTGTGAACAAAGGAGACCTCAACACAGATGAAAACGTTAACGTTAACCCGTGAAATTAACTCAAAGCACAGTTCAGCAGCTGAGATTGTTGGGAAGTAAAAGGGAAATATCTGAAACCATTCAAATAGTTTCTATATTGCTGTGGTACAGGAAAAGTAAAGTTTCACCTGGTGGTTCAGATGGCCAAGGGGAAGTTGTACCGGAGGGAGGAGGAGAAGCGAAGCCGGTCCTCGTTGAACTCTCAGGTTTTCTCGGGTGCGATCGGTCCCATGGGGCAGCTCGGCCGTTAATTCAATATAATTCATTTAGGCTTTTATGGGAAACAGATGTTAACATTGTCAAAGCATGTGTGTCTCAGCTCACCTGTCCAACAGTGAGCACATATTCTGTTTTCTTTTGGTTGCCAGGATTGTTTGTGTCTTCCTGTTTCGATGCCAGTTTGTGGTCACTGAGCCTGTACTTGGTCAGGATCTGTCTCTGCTTTCTGTCTCTGACAGCAGAGAGATATTCTGCTGATTCATCATCTCTTTTTAGGGCCAGATAACATTCTGATCTACTTTGGCTTTTAGCTTCTTCTTTCCAATGTTCCAAATAGGTTTCTTTGCGTTATAATTTGGTTTCCTCTGATTGGTGTTTGGAAAGCAGTGTTGTTGCCCAAGGACACTTTGACATGTGGGCTGGGGGAAGCCGGGATCGAACCGCCGACCTTCCGATTGGTGGTTGACCCGCTCTCCCACTAAACCACAGTCGCCCAAATAACAGAATTTAACTCTTGTTAAATTAACTTCGGGGCACCATCCTTTCACAAAGGGAAAATCGATAGCCAATTAATCAATTTAAAATAAATTAAATAATAAATAATCAATTTAATCTCAATCTGAAGTTGCTACAGAGTTCTTGACTCAGTGACAGTGACCGGAATACTTCATACACACAAACCAAATAATAACCAAGTTCTTTATAAATGAAATGTTTATTAAACTACTAACTACACACACAATAAGTTACTGACTACACAAAAAAATAAACTAATAACTACAAGACACACAAATGAACAGATAAATGCAACCATGCATCAATGATATGAACACACAAACCATTAATAAATGAAATGAGGACCATTTGATACCAGATGATGCAGTGAATGATTATTTTGGCAACGGGTATTTGCTTGTGTAAACACAGGAGACATCTTTAAGCACCGTTCAGCAACTGAGAAGTTTTGGAAAGTCTAAGTAGATTGTTAGGGATTATTATTTGGAATTATTAATTGTCTGAAGCAATTTAGATATCATAGCTATGTTAATGGGAGATCCTAATTTTGATCTACGTTTCTTAATTACTCTTATTAAGCGAAAGCATCAACCCAATATCACAGGGAAAGCATTTTTGCTTCACCTGAGTGAATCAAATCAATGATGTCAGTATTATTTGTTCCCCTGGAATGTGTATTCCCTGTCTGTCTCCTCCTCGGGGTGGGGGGTGGCGGCAGGAGAAGTAAGGGCAGACACACACACACACACACAGACAAATCTGCACCTGGAGAATATGTGAGATTTGACATTCTAACTTACATTTTGTCTTATTGCGAGCTATGATCAGTTGTGTAGTTATACATATATACATTAACAATTCTCACGTCATTATCTACTCAGAGTCTAAACACATCATCTAGGCTATAACACGTGGAAAGAGGACAGAATGAAGCTATCATAACACATTATAATGCATAATATCAGGTAACCTTAGACATGTATTTAAGGTTAAGAAAACAATTGAGGTTAAGAAATCAATTTAAAATAATCTTTGAAAAATTGTCCTTAGGGAAGAAAGCAAGGACCTACACTAATGAAACTGTCCCAAATTATCAAACATGCCGTCCCAAATTACCACGAATGTCACTGAAAAATAGTCTGGTGTCATTACACACAATGGTGAGCCATACTTTGTACAAATATCATACACACTTAATTTCTTCATATAAAGAAGCAGTCCTTGTTATTTCAGGGTTTGTTCCTCTGCATCCAAATCAGTTTGTCAACTCGAAACTTCAAATTCTTTCCATATGGTTATTGACACATAACATCAATTAATGTACATTTCAATTTTTATTGATTTTTATTGGATTCGAGTGTTCCTATAGCTTATAAATATGTAACTAGTTCATTTGATCTTCTCCCTCCCTTTGTAGATTTTTTAAAACCTTTTTTACTTCAAATATACAATGTTCCTGTAGTAAGTTTGTGATTATTTGGCTAAAGATTTCTATCTCTCGACACAACCCCTATGCTTTATGCAAATGAATGCCATGCAAATGCACTTAAAATGACAATGATATTATTTATTGCAAATATTACTGGGACAACATATTATCCAACAAAAGTTGTGACAGGCCTAGTCATAAACAAGCTCTGTGAGGACCCAAAAGCCCTGTAGATACCCTTCTCTGAACAGTTTAATTCAAAATCCCAACTAGGTTTTTATTGGAAGTTTACAAATTATTTTTAACAGCTCGCCGTCTACTGGCTGCGTCCCAGATTACTTTAAAACAGCTTGTGTCCTGCCAGTCCTAAAAAAACCTGGGCTTGATCCCACCCTCCTGGATAACTATCGCCCAATCTCCAAATTGCCTTTTATTTCGAAGATTCTCGAAAAAGTTGTATCTAAGCAGCTTCTCGCTGCTGTGGAAAACAATAATACCTTTGAAAAGTTTCAATCTGGCTTTCGTCAACACCACAGCACTGAGACAGCCCTTCTCAAAGTTACTAATGACCTTTTAATGAATGACGACACAGGCATGTGTTCAATTCTTGTGCTGTTGGACTTAAGTGCTGCCTTTGACACAATTGATCATGGCATTCTTTTAGATAGACTGAGGCACTGGGTGGGCATATCTGGCACTGCACTAGACTGGTTCTCATCTGTCCAATAGGAAATTCTGTGTCGCCATTAATAACTTCATGTCATCCTATTCCCATATCAAGTACGGTGTGCCTCAAGGTTCAATTCTGGGACCAATACTGTTCTCCTTATACATGCTTCCTTTGGGTGAGGTCATGAGGATGACACACAGTTGTACCTCCATATCAAGCCCACTGACCTAAGTATGCTGAGTTCTCTGCAGGACTGTCTGTCTGACATAAAAAACTGGATGTCGATAAATTTTCTTCAGCTCAACTCAAATAAAACAGAAATCCTCGTTATTGAGCCCCAAAACATCACTAAACAAATACTGCCTTCTACTGGTAACCCGTCACAACATATGAAGCCTGTTGCAAGAAATCTTGGTGTCCTGTTTGACAGCAATTTATGTTTTGCTTGTCCAATCATGTTTTTATCACCTCAGAAACACTGCAAAAATCCAATCTATTTTAAATCTTAGTGATGCAGAAACTGTTGTACATGCTTTTATCTCCTCACGCCTCAATTATTGTAACAGTCTGTTCACTTGTCTTAATCAAAAAACTTTGACACGACTGCAGACTGTACAGAACTCAGCTGTTAGGCTATTATCCAGCCTCTTTAGCCTCTTTACATTGGCTCCCTGTTTGTTTTAGGATTGATTTTAAGATCTTATTGATTACTTTTAAGGCTCTTCATGGCCTGGCTCCAGACTATATTTTAGATCTTGTAATCCCTTATGAACCTGCATGTAGTTTGAGATCTTCGGGCAAGGGTCTTCTGTCTGTTCCTGAGTCCAGGATGGAAACTAAGGGGGACAGAGCTTTTGCTATCAGAGCCCCAAGGCTCTGGAACAACTTGCCCGAAGAAATGAGGTTCTCTGACTCAATGTCTTCGTTTAAGTCTCTTCTCAAAACACATTTTTATCGGAAAGCATATCCTGATTTAACCTGAATTGGCTGTTTATTTTCTTGCTTTTGTGTGTTTTATTTATTTTATTTCTTTATATTTCATTATTCACTGTGGGAATTTTTATTCTTCTTGTTGTGAAGCACTTTGTACTTTGTTTTGATAAGTGCTCTATAAATAAAGTTTTATTATTATTATAAAATCTGGGTTGATCATGCTACACTTATTGCAAGCTATGATCAGTTCACTTGTTATACAAATGCCTTTTTTTATTTCTGCAAAGAGTAAACATATGGGCTGAATCTTTTCCAGATTAAACAGATCGGTGTAAACAGTCCCTGTTAGTTCAGGGTCTATTGTCCCTGCATCAAAATCAGCATGTTAAATCAAAACTTCATGCATTTCCAAATAGTTCATACTAAGCATAACATAAATTAGTACATTCAGTTTTGCATTACAAAGTTAGCTTTGTTCTTTGTTTCCTAAGTTCATAGTGCCATCTTCAATTGTATTTATATAGCGCCAATTCATAACAGAAGTTATCTCATTGCACTTTTCCTATAGAGCAGGTCTAGACCGTACTCTTTATAATATTATTTACAGAGACCCAACAAATCCCACCATGAGCAAGCACTTTGGCGACAGTGGCAAGGAAAAACTTCCTTTAAGAGGCAGAAACCTCAAGCAGAACCAGACTCAGGGTGGGCGGCCATCTGCCGCTGCCGGTTGGGTTGTCTGTGATAATTTCCAGGCCGCATCCTGGAATGTGGAGGTATCGGCTGTTATCCCCTTAGCGTGAGCTCCATCCCATCATAAATTAGCCGTTTGTCACTATACCTTCCATTAGTGTCCTCCGTGGGTCCTGCAGGGCCGTTTCCTGACCCAGCGGTCTCGTAAACAGCCAAGTTATGGAGAGTTCAATCAATTCAACTCTAAAAGGAGGAAATCTTGATCTCTACGCTACAAGCCCAACAAGTATGCAGTGTAATGTCCTAGAATCCTTATGGGAGGCTATAGATGGTGACATTTCTCTAGTGATTTCTGGAATAGACCGGTTTTTGTTGTGAACTGCACAGGGGAGTCTTAATGTGGAAATGTAAAATGTGAAAAATCAATTTTGAAGACATTTGCTGACTCAGATAATAACCCACTCAGGCACTAGAGCAGTATGATTGAGTGTTGAAAATTACTAATGTGTGTTGTGTCTTTGTGTCTTCTCCAGAGACAAGCTTGCACTGAGTAAGAGCATTGAGAGGCTGGAAGCTGAACTCAGTCAATGGAAACTTAAATATGAGGAGCTCAGCAAGAACAAACAGGAGGCCCTCAAACAGGTAAGTCATCCATGGTCAGCCTACCACTCAGCCAGTCAGAAAGAATATGTCTGTGTGGATCTCCTGTTTTACTGAACATACAGACATCAAGTCACTGTTGTAGGATGACACAGTATCTTCTACTTTCTGTCTTGGCAGAAGGGCCACCTAGATGTTGGTTCCACAAACTATAAGTTTGTAGTGTTTGATCAAATAAGGCAACTCATTCAACTTTTTGTGCTTTTGCGACTAACTGCAGGATTAATGATGTCAGTCTACCGTGAATCCACAAATGGTGGCTGGGGCCTTTATTTACCTCAACTATAGAGAGAAACACGCTAATATAAGAGACACGTGTTTAGCCACACTTGCGGCTTAGCTCTAGGAATGGCAATGTTGGTCGGTCGGTCCACCCCGTTGGTCCAGACACAAATATCTACTGGATGGATTGCCATGCCATTTGGTACACACATCCATGTTCCCCTCAGGTTGAATTGTTATAACCCTTTGACTTTTCATCTAACGCCATCATCAGGTATACATTTTTATTTTTCCAATACTTTAGTTTATGATCAAATACCTGCAAAACTAATGTCATTCCATTCAGCCTCAGCTGTAGTTTGTGTCTAGTGTTAAATAGCAAATGTTAGCATACTAACACTGTACATGAAGATGGTTAAGATGGTAAACAATATACCTGCAATAACATCAGCATGTTAACCTTGTCCATGCTGACAAAGACGTGTTGAATGCATTCAACTCAAAGCTCCACTGTTCCTCAGTACAGTCTCACAGAGCTGCTAGCATGGCTGCAGACTTTCAGTCTTGTTTAAGTATGTTTGATCATATTTTAGTAAGTATAATGTACATTTCCACAACACCAATTCAATCAGTACAACATCAGAACAGAAATAATAATAAACTCATCACTTCCTGTCGATATTCCATTGACAGTAGCTTAACAGCAATCAATAAATGGCAAAATTGAAGCAACTGGAAATAATTAGTGAGTGAAAACAGTATTTCTGCCACAGAGTGGTGAGTATGACATGACTTTGTTGTTGTACTGATGGAATTAGGGCTTTGAAAATGCACTTTATACTGAATTTACAGTATACTGCAGAGTATTGGTAAGTCCACTTCCTCAATGTTTTGTACCCAACATTTATTTGTGACTGGCCTTTTATGTGAGACTTGGTCATTATTTGAATACTGACGGTAAATTTACAGTACCATACAAAGTGTCATGACTCAAGGAAGAATTGATTCCATTGTTTACTTAATTCAAAAACTGTCTTATCAGTCTCAATCAGAAAAAAAGAGCAGCTGCAACAGAACTCAATAAGCCCAAATCAAATTTTTGTATCAGGGTGGTTAGTAAGTTAGTTTAGTTAGCTAGTCCCATGATGTTGTGGAAAGTTTTCACCAGATAGGAATTGCAGGGAGAGGGGCAAGAGAAAAGGTGGGGTTCTTGCTATTCTTATTAACAACAAATGGTGCAATCCTGGTCATATGACTGGTAAAGAACGCTTGTGTAACCCAGTCATTGAACTGCTTGCCATGAGCCTATGAGCCCTAGCGCCTCCAACAACTATAGACCGGTGGCGCTGACTTCCCACCTGATGTCCCTGGAGAGACTGGTCCTGTTACATCTCCCGCTTCAGTTTGCCTACTAGCCAAAAGTGGGAGTGGAAGAGGCCATTATCTTCCTGGTTCACCATGCCTATGCTCACCTGGATAGGCCGGGTAGCACTGTGCCACCTGCAGAAGTTCTCTGACAACTGCAATTGTGGGCTAAATCATCGAGGGGAAAGAGGATGAGTACAGGGGTATCGTGGACTCGTTTGTTGAGTGGTGTGGACTGAACCACCTGCAGCTTAACACTGGCAAGACGAAGGAGTTGCATGCTTGATGCCAATTATTGTTGTGCAGCAGTTGGAGTACAAAGTAGGAAAGAGTGCACGAGGTCACCAGGTGGTCAATCTCCCACCTGTAGGCAGATTCATCCCCTTCAGAGATGAGTCCAATCAGGGTGTTGTCATCCACAAACTTCAGGAGCTTGACGGTCTGGTGACTGGAGGTGCAGCTGTTGGTGTCGAACAGAGGGGAAAGAAGACATCCTTGGGGGGAATCGGTGCTGATGGTCCTGGAGTCAGAGACATGTTTTCCTAGCCTCACATTCTGCCTTCTGTCAGACAGGAAGTCTGTGATCCACTTGCAGGTGGATTCAGGCACACTCAGCTAGGAGAGCATGTCCTGCAGCAGAGCTAGGATAATGGTGTTAAAGGCGGAGCTGAAATCCAATCCAGGATCCTGGCGTAGGTTCCTGGGGAGTCCAGGTGCTGAAGGATGAAGTGGAGGGCCATGTTTACTGCATTGTCTACAGACCTGTTGGCCTGACCTGTTTTGGTGACTCCTAGTGGTTGGAAGGTGCACCTGCATGGATGTGTATATTATCTGGTCAACTAGTTTGAAGCTTGCTGGAAGGTGAGGAGTGACTAGTGACACCATACATATCAGTCACATTACTGTGTACACCCACCCCCGGTCAACAGCAGGGTTAGCAGAGCCGAGAACCATGGTGTAGCAGAAGTCGACATTGAAACTGGTGACCTTTCTCAGGTGAATCACACCTCTGAAATGCTGCTGTTGGTAGAAAATGTTTTAAAACTTCTTTGTTTATACTGAAGAAAAAAGAGAGACCATTCACTTAAGAAGAAGCTGTTTACATCCAGATATGCTTCTATAAATCAGAAAGAGAAGAGAAGAATTGATTGATTCCCTGGAGAGAAACTTAGCATTACAGTAGCACAAGAAACAGACCAGAGAGCTAGGAACAGGATGCAGATAAGTAGAAAAAATCTAACCAAATTTAGAAAGCTATATACAGTACATTAGCTCATGTAGCATAAATAAATAAATATAAGCATAATAAGAAAATAACAGAAATATAATAAGAACAAATAACTACAATATAAATATAAATGCATACATTATATCAATATGTAATATGTCTTTTGCCTCCCCTAAATCACAGAACTCCTCTCCTCTCCAGTGAGAGCAGTAAACATGCCTGTTTCTATAGCTAATTGTAGTGTACCTGAATGTAACTGTGCACACAGAGATATTTAACTTCTGGTGAAACTCTTCGTCACATAGAACTCTAAACTATAATTGTAGACAATATGTTTGTAATTGAGTGAATTATTTTCTTATACATAAGGAGTAATTTACGCTGAGCGAGCATATATTCCACTGTAACCTGTTTGGAAAAATAGAAAATAAATTCATCAAACAAAATGGAATTTCACCACACTAACCCAGGAATGTCCATGCAAAATGACCAAATTAAAGCTCTTTCTAATGAGTCGCTGTGCAGGCATGTTCATAAGTCTAATACATATGAGATAACAGAATACAACATAGCATCTAGAAAGATGTTCAAGTATATTTTTATACAGTAGGATAGAATAGTATATTAAAAAATAGTGCTTTGACATGCCGCACATAGACAGAAATACATTCCCCTTCTTTTCCTTTTTTCTTCCTCTGGTGCTGTGATTGTCTTTGATATGTACCTTACATAGATGGATTTCTGAAGATAAGATCTTCATATATCCTCAAAATATCTCAATGTACTTAAGTTCCTTGGGTGTCAGATAACCAAAGCGGCACCCATGGAGCGTAGGACTCAGGCGTAAGGCCTCTGAACAGAAACATGGCTAATGTTTTAGCTGTGTTACACCACTCGGGGGCAGTCCAGGCCTGCAGACAGGAGAGACATAGGGAAGAAACAGCAGCTATAACAGCTAACACAGGTCTCATGGAAAAGCTCACTGTATGACAAAATCTGTTTGATAAAACAAACAGAGAGACAGAAAGGAGGGGATAGGTCAGAAGACATGAGAGATGTGTCAGTGGTGATGATGGGTGTTTTGAAGATAAGCGGGATAGAAGAGATGGAAGTAGGATAAGGCAAAGTGCTGAAGATGGAGAGGAGGCACATGAGACTCAGGCAGAGATGCAATGATCAGTTAAGAACAAGGAGGGATGAAAAGGGATAGTAAAGGAGATTGGGTAATCCTTATCTACACGCTTGTTGTTGGTTCCAGAAATGGCCACCTGTTTAAGAAGGAAAAGGAAAACTGGAGATTACACTAAATGTCATGCAAGATGGCTGTTGTTCAGATATTGAATGATGAAATGTTGTATTTTTATTTAATTTTCCCACCAAAGTATCATGTATTTCTGAAGTGAACACTGCAGTTGTCCTATCTCTTCCTCAGAGCATTACTTTAGTACCACTTTGTAATTTCAGCACTAAACCCTAGTGTTAAAACATTTGCTTGCTAGTGTTTTCAGTTTCAGAATAAGGAATGTGAAAATGTTTGCTGGCTTGAATTTGGGTTTATAAGGAAGTAGATTAGAGTGTATGTATCCAAGGTAAACAGTCCCATAACAAAGGCCAAAATAGCAGTCTCTTTAGATGTATAAAAGGATCAATTTATTACATATTTAAAAGATGACAAACTGTGGAAAATGTGAAAGAAAAGTTAAAGTTTGTTCATAGGGCTCTTAGTTCACCTGAACCTTGCTCATTGCTCTCATCAACCTTGTTTCCAGCTACTTTTGATGCAGCTGTTTTAGTGAAAAAGCTCTGATAAACTTACTGTACACTACCTGTCTCAACAAAGGGCAGACAGACACAGTTAGAGACCAGCTGGTGAACAAAGTGGAGCATTTAGCAGCTAAAGAGCCAGATATTTCCCTCAGGAGCTGGTGGAGACCAAAACAGAGCTTAAAGCAGAGTGAATGTTACATATCTCAGGTGGCCAGAAACACAATTCCAAATGAATGGTAATGTTTCTCTGTGTCTGCTGTATGTGTAAATCGGCAACACCTAACTTAATGTCAGAGGCAGGGTCGTACGCAGGGTTTTTGAAATACCGAAGTCCAAAAACTGAGTTTGCTAGGGGGGGTTGAAAATTGTTGAGTTCCCTAGAAATATGTATCATATAAATATACCATATATGACTAAATATGTGCATTTTAAGACGTTTGGAGAGCAAAATTTGGATAACAATAGCTTTAAAACAATGTCAGTGGGAAAATAAAAAATATATAGGGGTACCTCATTTTAACATGAATTTCAACTCTTTACACAAACTGAATTGAAAGAAAAGAATTAACGTTAGCTGGCTAGCTAGCTAGTTAAGTCACTCAAGTAAAACTAACTAATCGGCATCATGATGGATGGCCACTGTGTAACGTAACGCGACCGCACAAGAGCTATTCGCCAGATGATGTCTGGGGATGAATGGCATTGAACTACAAGCAGTCCACTAGTAAAATCCTCTTGTTACCTGTATCACGCGTCACATGGATTCAGCTGCCTGTCCGGTTTCCTCAAGTTAATGACATAAACAGCGAACCACCGTGTTGAGTAGTAGTAGTTTTTGTAGTAATGACAAGATCATCCACTTCACCACCCACCCACACACGCAATGACGGTGAATCTTGGCATTGTACAATATCTTTGCAGTTATTTTTAGGCAATTATTTCACAACTTTTGTTATAAACACAATAATAAAAGCACAATATGGCCATGGTCAGATGTTGTGTTTGCAGCTTGTTGCCTAATCAGGCGTGGTTACAAGGCCTTGAGGAATATCAGAATTAATATAAAGACAGTACCTGTATGTGCAAGTAAATAAAAAAGTCAAACAGAAAGGAAAAAGCAACAGTTACATGTGCAGGCTAACATTAGTTATATTATATATATATTGCTGTATCGTTGTTTGCTCTATATCATGGTATTTGTCATGGTATTAGATTTCTCCAGAATCGCATACCCCACCTTTAATTAGAAGGGCACTCGGAGAGTGCAGACCTCCGCCAAGGCCAATAGTCCAGTCTTCCATGGTATGCAAATCTGCAAGCGCAACCACTATATATGTCTGGATATATGTCCAAAACTATTAGAATTACAGTATGTCAAAATATGGTTGTGCCTAGTTGAAGCCTCATCATCTCAGCTCTGCATTTATTATGTACTTCTGATTTGAAAATATTTCATATACTTACATTCGTGAAAACCAGAAAACACTTTATCATGTACATATGTACAAATATAAAATG
Organism: Siniperca chuatsi; assembly: GCF_020085105.1. NCBI lineage: Eukaryota > Metazoa > Chordata > Actinopteri > Centrarchiformes > Sinipercidae > Siniperca > Siniperca chuatsi. The sequence goes on from NC_058042.1 coordinate 36,141,457, forward strand.
CTCAGACTGAAATAACATCACGAACATGGCAGCTTGTTAGCAAGAACAGTTGTGAACTATGTTCACAAGGAAGAAATTCTTACTTCAGCGCAGTGTGGAAAATCCCGAAGTCCAGATTAATCCTTAAAAATCACATCCCCAATTGCTTATTTCTTACATACCTGCTGCATTTGTTTCTACAGTGATGTTTGAGGTGGCTGGTTTTGTTGTATGTTTATTTGTCATAGACACGGGTGACACAATTGACCTATCTCGCAATGTTAACGAAAGTGAAAAATATATCATGTATCCACCGTATGATTCAGATCCGCTCCAAAATTTTATGGACTCTTCCTTCGCCCATGCTACCCTCTTCCACCAAGTTTCATGTAAATCGGGCCAGTAGTTTTTCCATAATCCTGCTGACTGACAAACCAACAAACGGCACCGAAAACATAAGCTCCTTGGCGGAGGTAATAAAAAGATTATAATGAGGATCCTCGTACCTTTACTCCAGTACTCGTTTTCAGCTGTTTCAGAGTTGCACCTTTAAAAAGTAGAAGGAAGAGGCGCGCACCTGGTAGAGCGCATGCCTGTCTATCTTCGGCTGCACTGTCAAATAAAGGCAAAAAAAAGAGAAGAAATATAGTAATAATAATAGTTTAATACTGCTAGATTTCTGTGGTCCTGTGGTGTTTTCTCAAAAACATTAACAATAAAGGGCAATATAAAACCTAGCCCTTTGACATTTTGTCTTTTTTCCCCTCTTCCTGAAACAATCTAGCTGAACCTGCTGAAGGAAATGCACCAGGATGAACTCGGCCGCATATCTGAAGACTTGGAGGACGAACTGGGAGCCCGAACCAGTATGGACAAGAAACTAGCTGAACTACGAGCTGAGGTGAGACTGACTGGAGAGCAGAGAAAGAGGTGTAGCATGGAGGAAGAAAGGGCAGGAGTGTGGGGTGATGGAAGGAGGGTGGGCATGTACAGACAAAATGTCAGCTCTTTACAAGCTAAACCATACCTGTTTTTTTTTTCTGTATTAGTATTGTCTTTTTTAGCTTTACTCAGTACCGTCTGTTGCTGTGTGTCAAAGAAAGGGATCACTTTTTAAAATTGTTTATTTATCCAGTTATTTATTTATTTTTTTACCTTTTATTTGAGGAAACATATTGTCATTTCCACCATTCTCCTGCTTTACATTGAAGAGCAAGCATGGCATGTATGTGTGTGCGCATATATGTGTGTGTGGGGGAGAGAATGGGGGGGGGGTGGACGCGACCATGTGGGTGGCTCGTCATGCGATGATCCAAAATGGCAGTCCCACAAAACTTAAAACAAACAATCAAAATGGAGGACGCACTCAACTCATCCTAACTAAGATGGTTTGGAGCACAACTGAGTTAGACTACCACGCTATCTGTAAGTTTGGGATGTGTAAGTGTGTGTGTGTGGCGGTATGTAAGGCACGTAAGTTAGTGAAGAGAGAGAGGAAGAAAAAGGCACACAAAGCAAGGCACAGGGGATCCTAAATGCCGCGGCAAGACACAATAATTGTCCCTTTATCACACAGGAACCTCGAATTTGTATTTGGCAGCTGTGTTACTGGACTTTTAACCAATAAAGCACAGCTATTATGTTTACTGCGCTGGCAGAAAAACTAACACAACAAGGCCCAACTGTGCGGGCCGGGCAGACTTTACACAACGTGGTTAACACGGGAAAACACAGCAGCACAGGACGCAGTGGTCCGTTATTTCCCACAGCAAAGCAAAATCACACAATAGTGAAGCTCAGGTTACAATAACACACAGTTATAAACCTATCTCTGCCCAGACACAAGCCTCTTATTTGGGATCGCTCTTGGTAGAGATTTAATGTGTTCAACCCATTTGGGTTATCTGGCGTCGTCTTCTCAGGCTCATATAATGACGGTGGCTGGGGCACCGCTCTGTTGGCGGGTTCATCGGCAAAGCTTGTCCTTTGGCAGCAGCGGAGGAAAACAGCAGAGTCGACTTAGTGGGAAGAGAGTGGGGCTTCTCTTCTATGAAGAAAACTGTTAAATCCCTATCTTCCTTCTGCAGGTATTTGAGATCGCTAAGTGTATAATGATCTCCTTTAGGATCCAAAAATATGTTCGGCAAACAAAAAAGTCTGTTTCTCGTCCAATGAGTTATAGACTTTCACCTAGGGAAATTAAAATTCAACGAACAGATCGCCTCCTGTAGCAACTTGTGTCGCAGTGGAATGGCAATAGGGAAACTGATGTGCTGGATTTTAAAGTCTTGGTGACGTCATGTGGTGAGGTCCCAACACCTTGCTAGCATTGTCACTATGTCGTCTGGGTGGTTAATAGTAAAGGCCCACCAGTGCCTTCATATTAAAACGTTTATTGTGAAACACATACAGGACGTGTTTTGTTAGTATCATCAGTAGCTTTACAGATTATCTTTAGTTTACTGCACCAAATTCAATTAAATTCATTTTTTATTTATATAGTGCCAATTCTATATATATTTACAGGTGTAGTGCCACAACAATTCCCTTGTGTTCACAGCAGGAGCCCAATTACTTTCGGTCTTGCTCCATTGATTTGACAATAACATAAGTGTAATTTCATTGCACTTTTCCTATAGAGCAGGTCTAGGCCGTACTCTTTATAATATTATTTACAGAGACCCAACAAATCCCAGCATGAGCAAGCTCTTGGCGACAGTGGCAAGGAAAAACTTCCTTTAAGAGGCAGAAACCTCGGACAGAACTAGACTCTGCCGGTTTGGGGGGGCACAATGCAAATTCAACCTAGAATTTTTAAATAGTAATAATGTAATGGTAGTAGTAGTAATGGTAGCAGGAGAAGAGGACAGAGTCTCTCGGCAGTCTAGGCCTATAGCAGCATAACTAAGGGACTAAGGGATGCTTCAGGACTCATCCAAGCCAGCCCTTACTATAATCTTTATCAAAGAGGAAAGTCTTAAGCCTACTCTTAAATGTGGAGATGGTGTCTGCCTTCTGAACCCAAACTGGGACCTGATTCCACAGGAGAGGAGAGAGAGAGCCACTGCAGAGAAACTAATATTGGAGAAATATGATATCTTTTCCTAGTTCTTGTAAGTACACGTGCCGCAGCATTCTGGATCAACTGGAGAGTCTTAATGAACTAATTCGGGCAGCCTGATAATAAGGAATTGCAATAATCCAGCCTAGAAGTAACAAATGCACGGACTAGTTTTTTGGCATCATTTTGAGACAGGATGTCTGATTTTTGCAATGTTAAGTAGGTGAAAGAAGGCAGTCCTTGAAGTTTGTTTCATGTGGGATTTAAAGGATAAATCCTAATCAAAGATAACTCCAAGGTTCCTTACAGTGGTGCTGGAGGCCAGGGCAATGCCATCTACAGCAGCTATATCTTTAGATAATGTGTCTCGGAGGTGTTTGGGGCCAAGTACAATAACTTCAGTTTTGTCAGTTTAACATGAAAAAATTGCAGGTCATCCAGGCTTTTATATCCTTAAGGCATGCTTGAAGTTTAGTTAACTGATTAGTTTCATCTGGCTTGATCGATAGACATTGGGTATCATCCGCATAACAATGAAAGTTTATGGAGTGTTTCCTAATAATATTGCCTAGAGGAAGCATATATATTAGATGAATAGAATCGGTCTAAGCACAGAACCTTGTGGAACTCCGTGACTAACTTTGGCGTGCGCGGAGGACTCACCCTTAACATGATCAAACTGAGATCAGTCTGACGGGATTTAAACCAGCTTAGTGCGGTTCCTTTAATGCCAATTAAATGTTCCAGTCTCTGTAATAGGATGAGTTGGTCAGTGGTGTCGAATGCAGCACTAAGTTCTAACAAGACAAGTACGGAGACAAGTCCATTGTCCGATGCAATTAAAAGGTAATTTGTAATTTTCTCTGTGCTATGATGCAATCTAAATCCTGACTGAAAATTCTCAAATAAACTATTGTTATTTAGAAAGTCACACAACAGATTGGCAACTGCTTTCTCAGGATCTTAGAGAGAAAGGGAAGGTTAGATATAGGTATATAGTTGGCTAAAACCCCTGGATCAAGAGTGGACTTTTTAAGAAGAGGTTTAATTACACCTATTTTAAAGGACTGTGGTACATAGCCTGTTAATAGAGACAGATTGATCATATCCAGTAAAGAAGTGCTAACTAAGGGTAAAATGTCCTTAAGCAGCCTAGTTGGAATGGGGTCTAAGAGACAGGTTGATGGCTTAGATGAAGAGATCGTTGAAGTTAGTTGAAGAAGGTCGATAGGAGCAAAGCAGTCATATATATATATATATATATATATATATATATATATATATATATATATATATATATATATATATATATATATGACTGCTATATATCAGGTTTTACAGCTGTTTCTAAGGTTCCTGTGTTTAAAGATAAATCGGTACTGGTTGAGGGCAGGATGTGATTAATTTTTCTCTAATAGTTTAAATATTATCATTAATAGAGCTGTGACTCTCTGTCAGCCTGGCTACAGTGCTGAAAAGAAACCTGGGGTAGTTTTTATTTTCCTCTATTAATGATGAGTAGTAGGCTGCCCTGGCATTACAGAGGGCTTTCCTATATGTTTTAAGACTATCTTACCAGGCTAAACGAGATTCTTCCAGATTGTTGGAACACCATTTCCTTTCAAGTTTTCGCGATGTTTGCTTTAATTTATGGGTTTGGGGGTTATACCATGGAGCTAACCTTCTTTGTTTTATTATCTTCTTTCTTAGGGGCGATAGAGGAGTGGCTGAATTTAGCATAGGACTCATCTGTTATATTGAGACATAGCATTAAATTATATGCAGATGGAATCGCTTCCTTAAATTTAGCTACAGCACTATCAGATAAGTGATAGTGCGGTGTAGTCCCTCATTCGTCCAGGAGTGTTCTATCGTAGAAAAGGTTTCATTCGTAGTCATCTGGACACTGTTTTCAGAATCAAGACGTTTCGGCTCCCATCCGGAAGTCATTCTCAACTGTGAAAAATGGACCGGGAACTCAGAAATTTAAGCTACTCTGTGTTACTTAAGCCCTGCCCTCAGGAAGGAGTCTTCCTGAGTATCTGCTGATTATTTTGCCTAGTTTCATCTGAAACTGACCTAATTGTTTCCATGATGGCCCAGTAATCAGGCCTATTGTTTTCTGGCTGCACCTCCCTCATCACTGTTAAGTACCTGATTAGCATTTGATTGGCGTGACCAAGGTGCTAATACACTGTGGTAAACGTTGAGCAGATCTCAGACCACCATTTCTGTTCAAAGAGGGGTTTTCTTTTTTCACAAAAATGGCTTTTTTTCTTTGACACCCCTTTCAAACCAACTATTCTCTCTACTTAGAATCTTCACCTCGCTGTCTTCAAATGTGTGGTTTGTAGCTTTTAGATGCAAATGCACAGCGCTCTGAAATCCTGAGTTAGCGTGTCGTCTGTGCTGATAAAGTCTTTTGTGAAGTGGCTGTTTGGTCTCAACTATGTACCGTTCTTTGCAGTTTTCCTCACTGCACTGAATTGAATAAACTACATTGCTCTGTTTTTGTGTGGGCATCTTGTCCTTAGGATGAACGAGTTTCTGTCTTAAAGTGTTGCCTGGTTTAAAGAAAACAGGAACATCGTGCTGTCTAAAGATCCTTTGTAGTTTTTCAGACAGTCTAGATACATAAGGAATGGAGACACCGTTCCTTCTTGGTTCTGTTTCCCTTTTGTCCTGTTTTTTGGCTCTTTTAACTTGAGAGCCCAAGTAGGATAACCACATGCTGAGAGTGCATTCTGGACATGCCTTTCCTCTTTCTTCTTACCCTCTGAGCCGGTGGGCACTTCTTGGGCTCTATGTTGTAGTGTCCGGATTACACCCAGCTTGTGCTGTAATGGATGGTGTGAGTCAAAGAGCAAGTATTGATCCGTATGTGTTGGTTTCCTGTACACTTCTATCTGGAGCTTTCCGTCCTCTCCTCTGAGTGTAGAACAATATTCACTATCAGATAGACATCTAGAGTAGAACAGAACAAGGTCGAGGGTGTGGTTAAAACACTCTGACACTCTGACAAAAGACAATCAAATCTAATAATGATTAGATGAGTTAGTCCGCATGCGCCAATGTGCATGCTGCCTGTTGCCGTAGCTCCGTCTCGTCGTCTTACTTTTTCCAACTTTTAGCTTTCCTTTTTCTTCATGTCAGTCTATATGACCCTAAGTCATTAAACTGGACATTGGACCATTAACATCACTGCAATATTTGAAATAATGGTGCAATATTCTCTGTTTAATACTCCGATGCAATATACTCTGTTTTATTTATTGCAATATCCACTGTCTCATAATAATCTTAATAAGCTACATTTAACTTGACAGTACATGGAGTATTACTTATTACTTATATTTACATTGTATTATTATACTGTACATATCATCAACCGGTAAATCCACTTTGTACTTACACTTATTTTAATTTTATACTTATATCCACTTTGTACTTAATTTATCTTAGCTGTATTATAGTGTATTATATTTTGATTTGCTTAGAACTTGTATTCCTGTGGGCACTGACGTGATTAAGCAGCTGTAACAAGAGTTTCCCCTCGGGGATCAATACAGTATTTCTGATTCTGATACAAATGCAGTATTAAGGCTATCATTTTCCACATCTACATGAATATTGAAATCACCTACAATAATTACTTTATCTGTTTTAAGGACTAAACTTGATAAAAACTCTGAGAATTCAGATAAAAATTCAGAATAAGGACCAGGAATGTGGTACACTATAACAAATAGAACTGGCTGTCGTGTTTTCCAGGTTGGGTGTGAAAGACTGAGAACAAGGCTTTCTAATGAGTTATAATTTCGTTTAGGTTTAGGGTTGATTAATAGGCTTGAGTCAAAGATGGCTGAAACTCCACCTCCTCGGCCGATGCCTCAAGGAATGTGAGTATTAATATGACTGGATGGAGTGGATTCATTTAGGCTAACATTCTTCATGACCCAGCCAGGTTTCAGTAAGACAGAATAAGTCAATATGATACTGTGATATTAAATCGTTCACTAGTACAGCTTTAGATGACAGAGATCTGATGTTTAAAAGTCCACATTTAATTCTCCTATTTTGTTGTGCCATTTCAGTGGTGGTAATTTTGTTTCAGTTTTTATGTATAACTCCTCTTCTGTTAACTATTGATTTAATTAATTTAAGTGGTTGGAGGGCAGACACTAAGGAGTTGTTTTGGGTGGCTAACTGCTCTGGAAGTGCAGAGAAGTGTGTAGGAATGCAACTCTGCCCAACTCTGAGTTGTCATGGTTTTGGTCCACTAATAAACTCGGCAGATTTCTAGATATGAGAGCTGCTCCATCCAAAGTGGGATGAATGCCGTCTCTCCTAATCAGACCAGGTCTTTCCCAGAATGTCCGCCAATAATCTGCAATTATTATTAACTACATGTTAACAGTGCGTCCTCTGTGCACGCCAAAGTTAGTCATGGAGTTCCACAAGGTTCTGTGCTTGGACTGATTCTATTGACCTTATTTACGCTTCCTCTAGGCAATATTATTAGGAAACACTCCATAAACTTTCATTGTTATGCGGATAGTACCTAATTATATTTATTGATCAAGCCAGATGAAACTTATCAGTTGGCTAAACTTCAAGCATGCCTTAAGGACATAAAAACCTGGATGAACTGTAATTTTCTGATGTTAAACTGTACATGGTCTCAAACACCTCCGAGACATATCTATAGCTAAAGATATAGTTACTCTAGATGGCATTGCCCTGGCCTCCAGCACCACCGTAAGGAACCTCTGAGTTATCTTTGATCAGGATTTATCCTTTAACTCCCACATGAAACAAACTTCAAAGACTGCCTTCTTTCACCTACGCAACATTGCAAAAATCAGGCACATCCTGTCTCAAAATTATGCTGAAAAACTAGTCCATGCATTTGTTACTTCTAGGTTGGACTATTGCAATTCCTTATTATCAGGCTGCATGAATAAGTCCCTTAAGACTCTCCAGTTGATCCAGAATGCTGCGGCACGTGTACTGACAAGAACTAGGAAAAGAGATCATATTTCTCCAATATTAGCTTCTCTGCACTGGCTCCCTGTAAAATCCAGAATAGAATTTAAAATCTTTCTCCTCATCTTCAAAGCTCTTAATGGTCAGGCACCATCGTATCTTAAAGATCTCATAGTACCCTATTACCCCACTAGAACACTGCGCTCCCAGAATGCAGGGTTACTTGTGGTTCCTAGAGTCTCCAAAAGTAGAATGGGAGCCAGAGCCTTCAGTAATCAAGCTCCTCTCCTGTGGAATCAGGGCCCAATTTGGTTTCGGGAGGCAGACACCATCTCCACATTTAAGAGTAGGCTTAAGACTTTCTTAAACCACTCTTTCTCTCTCTCTCTCTCTCTCTCTCTTTCAAAACCTAACACGGCAGCGGCGGATGGCCGCCCACCATTGAGTCTGGTTCTGTCCGAGGTTTCTGCCTCTTAAAGGAAGTTTTTTCTTGCTACTGTCGCCAAATTCTTGCACATGGTGGGATTTGTTGGGTCTCTGTAAATAATATTATAAAGAGTACGGTCTAGACCTGCTCTATAGGAAAAGTGCAATGAAATAACTTATGTTATTGACAAATCAATGGAGCAAGACCGAAAGTAATTGGGCTCCTGCTGTGAACACAAGGGAGTTGTTGTGGCACTACACCTGTAAATATATATAGGCATTTGTGTTTTACACAATAACTACTTTCGATCTGGTAATATTGGCCAAAGTCATCCACGAGTAGTCAACTATTGCCCATAGCTCTGACTAGTGGTTTTGGTAGTTAACTTGTTGAGTAGTTGGTTAAACTCCTACAACAGACCACACAGGCAGACCCACCTATCACTTGTTAACATAAATTAACAACTATAACTATAAATTGCATCAGACTTGACTTTCAACTCATAGAAGTCAGTACAGCAATCCTTCTCCTCCACACAAGATTTTGTGTTATGTTGCTTTTCAGTGCAGTTACAAATGCTTACACCAGGAGTTTCCTTGTATAACTACACTGAGCAGCTCCGCTGGAGATGGTGTTGAGGGAATACAACCCCTTTTCTAACCTTTATTTTACCACCAGGGTTGATTGGTACACCTAAAATACATTTATCATTTCAGTGTCCTCAGCCTCTCTTCCTTTGTGCTCTCTGTGTCTCTCTGCCTTGGTCTCAGATGGAGAGGCTGCAGGTGGAGAATGCTGCAGAGTGGGGGCGCAGGGAGCGTTTGGAGACAGAGAAACTTGCCCTGGAGAGGGACAACAAGAAGCTGAGGGCTCAGGCTGAAGACCTGGAGGAGCAACTGGCTAAGAAACGCCGGCAGGCCGCCTCCGCACTTGACACCGACCTCAAGGCTATCCAGAGCGAGCTGTTCGAGAGAAACAAGGTAGACAGAACAATCCTTTTTTTAGACATCCCAGGGCTTTCACCATGTTAAGTAGAATATTCCCACCAGAAACAGCCACCCTCTTGTCTTGTCAATCCTTTAATTCAAGTTTAAATCTATGAAGCTATTGTGGGAAAATCCCACTTTATTACAACTTGAGTCTTATTTTCATAGTTTTTTTCCATCATCTCTATGAGCTATCATAGCATTGTCCTACTAACCCAAATTGTAATAAAGTGGAATAAATTCCACAATCATTTTCTTACTACACCAATACATACACACTGATGAGATCTCTTTCTATGTTAGGACTTTGTGCCATGACCTTGTCTTTCTGGAACACTGTCAGCAGTGCGTGTGCGTGTGCGTGTGCGTGTGTGTGTGTGTGTGTGTGTTTGAGAAAAGAGAAAGAGAGAGATTGATTGTGTTTTGTGTATAGTGTTGAAACCATGGTATTGATCTGGACAGAGAATGAGAAACAGGGCAAGCGATTAAGACACTGGATGCACACACATACACACACACATGCACACAGATTGATTGATAGTAGAATCATCTTCAACCTCAGCCAGGGCTTTGGGCATCACTACTACTGCACAGATTGATGTTGTCACACTGCGACACACTCACGTGTACGTACAGACACACACACACATACACTGGAGGAGTAATAGGGGGTGAGAGAAAGTAGAAGTTAATATTTTGGGTGGACAGTGTTTGTGTGTCTGTTTTTGGTCATTTGTGATCCAACTTTTAGACTGTTGATAGATGAAATGTGTCAAAGACTGTCTGTTTGTGTATGTGTGAGCTCATCAACACCTGCGTGATATGTGACGCTGGGATCCCACTTGTGTTATGTGTTACTGCTAAGACAAAACACACACACCACACACACACACACACACATATGCAGTACTTGCATAACCCCTCCTCTGTGTGTGTTTGTGTTATTCAAGATACATCTAACCGTTTAATCGTCCTAACCGTCCTTATCAATTTGCCTTAATAGCTCTTTCTGTGTGTCTGTCTGTGTGTCCATGTAGTGGGTAACAGGGGAAACATTTTGCTGCACGGACAGTGACAATGCTTCATTCTTACTGTTTATGACCTTTTCTTTGTTTTTACTGCTTCCAACCCAGAGACTTCAAAAAATACCAGACAAACGTTGATGTAGGAATAATAACGACAATAACAAAGCCAATAACAACAACTGTAGTAGCAGTTGTCGAGCAGGAACACAGGGGCAGCAGGTGGCCCACAACCACAGATCCAGACTCTGCAACTCCAGAGGCAGAAATATCTGCTGAAAGCGACAGAAGGAGAGAGGAGAGAAACGAGAAAGCACAGAACAACGAGAGAGAAAAGATGTTGAGTTAATAACATGCAGTAATGGGATAAAAATGCATACAGATGGAGAGGGAGAGAAGGAGAGAGGAAAGAGGTGCATCATGGGAAGTGTCCCAGCAGTCTAGGCCTATAGCAGCATAACTAAGGGATGGTTCAGGACTCACCTGAGCCAGCCCTAACTATAAGCTTTGTCAAAGAGGAAAGTCTTAAGCCTACTCTTAAATGTGGCGATGGTGTCTGCCTCCCGAACCCAAACTGGGACCCGATTCCACAGGAGAGGAGCTTGATAACTGAAGGCTCTGGCTCCCATTCTACTTTTGGTAGATTTGTAATTTTCACCAGTGCTGTCTCTGTGCTATGATGCACTCTAAATCCTGAATGAAAATCCTCAAATAAACTATTGTTATTTAGAAAGTCACACAACTGATTGATGACAGCTTTCTCAAGGATCTTAGATATAGGTCTATAGTTGGCTAAAACCCCTGGATCAAGAGTGGGCTTTTTAAGAAGAGGTTTAATTACAGTTTCTTTAAAGGATTGTGGTACATAGCCTGTTAATAAAGACAGATTGATCATATCCAGTAAAGAAGTGCTAACTAAGGGTAAAACATCTTTAAGCAGCCTAGTTGGAATGGGGTCTAAGAGACAGGTTGATGGCTTAGATGAATTAATCATTGAAGTTAGTTGAAGAAGGTCGATAGGAGCAAAGCAGTCAAAATATATATCAGGTTTTACAGCTGTTTCTAAGGTTCCTGTGTGTAAAGATAAATCTGTACTGGTTGAGGGCAGGACGTGATGAATTTTTTCTCTAATAGTTCAAATTTTATAATTAAAGAAGCTCATGAAGTCATTACTCCCGAGGGCTATAGGAATACATGGCTCAATAGAGCTATGACTCTCTGTCAGCCTGGCTACAGTGCTGAAAAGAAACCTGGGGTTGTTTTTATTTTCCTCTTTTGATGATGAGTAGTAAGCTGCTCTGGCATTACAGAGGGCCTTCCTGTTTTAAGACTATCTTGTCAGGCTAAACGAGATTCTTCCAGATTGTTGGAATGCCATTTCCTTTCAAGTTTCCGCAATGTTTGCTTTAATTTGCGGGTTTGGGGGTTATACCATGGTGCTAACCTTCTTTGTTTTATTATCTTCTTTTAGAGGAGCGATAGAATCGAGTGTCGTTCGCAGTGAGTCTGCAGCACTATCAACTAGATGGTCAATTTTATGAGGGGCTGAAATTAGCACAGGAGTCCTCCTGAGACATAGCATTGAATTAAATGCAGATGGGATCTCTTCAGAATAAGGACCAGGAGCATGGTACACTATAACAAATAGATTTATGTCTTCAGTGTTGTCTTCAGATTCCCGATTTTATCTGACAATCAGTACAAAATCCAAATATATTCACTTTACTGTTAAATATGACTAAAAAAGGCAGCAAGTCCTCTCATTTAAGAAGCTGGAACCAGGGAATGTCTGCCCCTTTTTTTGCTTGAGAAATCAACTAATAACTGAAGCAACTAATCATTTCATCTCTTATCTTTTTTTCAATGCTACCAAATCCCAAACAGAGTGCTCTGCCTGACTTCGAGCTGTAGTGACTGCCTCATGCTAACTGTGGGGCCCGCGTCATTACACCTCCACCTTGTAGCAAATGCGAACACATCTCCTGACATCATAAGTAATTAAATCGATGGAGTCATTCGAGGGTAGCCTTTTGGTATAAATTAGTGAGTCTGCCATTTAGCCTGTCAGAAAATCATAGTTGAGCTTTAAACCACATTTCGTATCATGTTTCACAGTATCATATACTGTATAATTTGCTGACTGTTTATCATACAAAGGCAAGGCATGTTTATCATAAGAAAGACGAGGCAAGTTTGTTTGTATAGCACCTTTCAAGCACAAAGGCAATTTAAACCTGGAGTGTAGGACATATAAATGAACGCCCGTTACATTCAAGCCTTTGCCAAACAAGATCACACAATGCTGATTAAGCCTATCACTGCCAGGTAAATCTCTCTGCATTTCGCAGTATACAGAGTTTTTAAATCTGTTGTCTGTGGCGACATTCCCACGCTGGCACAATGATGCTATTTACGCCAACCAGCAATGATTAGTTTGGTTTTGATTTGATTTGCCAGAGCGGAAGCAGGGAGCAACCCAGAGCCATGTAGAAAACTCTGCGATCTGCCATTGCTGTAACAAAACAAAAAATAGGTGTATTGGAGAGAATCTTTATTATTGAGCATTGTTTATTTAGTTTATTATGATTGTATAGTTTGTATTAATATGCTTTTGCAACGTTGCATTGTATGCAGTCACGCCAATAAAGCCACTTGAATTGAAATTTAACAGAGTTGATGCAACTCTCTCTCTACATGGCTCTGGAACAACCGTAGCGAAGGAGTAGGCTACAGTAAATAGGAGTAAAACCTAAGAAGCGTCCAAGAAAATTTTCTGATGCTCCAGATACAAAAGAAACTCAGTGTTTAGAGGAAGGATTACAGTCAAAAAAAAAAAAATGCGATCGACAGCGAGGAACAACGGATAACCATTGGTGTGCCTTTTAGCTTTTCCTCGTTGGAGAGAGCTGAGAGAAGGGACTGAGGGCAGACTCAGATGTCACGTTGCTGCTCTTTAGCAGGTTGGAAAAATATTTGGAGTAGGCTATGTAGCCATTACATTTACTCTACCTAAATAATGGATCATTGTCTTGGAACTGTGTCAATTTCTCTGTATTTCTGAACAAGAGCCTGGGCAAGCTCACTGTAGGGATACATCATAAGCATGTGTTTTTGTGATTACTCTCGCTGCCTGAAGGGGGAGACAAAGGTTCCACACTCTAGCTTTAAAGTGCGAAGAAATGCACCAGAACAACAGTTCCCCTGATCATTTTGGAAACATCTGGGTTAGCTGCTTTGAAATGATGTTTTAACTCTGAGTAAGGGCTTATGCTCAGAGCTGTTCCAGTAAGGATTTGTAGTGGGCTGTCTGTGTGTGTGTGTCTGTGTGTGTGTGTCTGTGATGATCTCTAGTCTCCTTAAAAGGCCCTTTTAGCAGTCGGTTGGGTTGCATGGCCATGCACCGGCAAGTATATGTGTTGGTCAATGTAAGTGGATTCAGGATTATTTAATGTTGCAGTTCGCAACACACACACACACACACACACACACACACAGGGTAAAAATTAATCAAAGGGAGAGACAGAATAATTACTCCAGACATTATGTTTGCAGAAAAGCAACAGGGTAATTTAGCTCACTGTGTCAGAGGTAGGAGGATGAGTAAGGTGAAGAAGATGAAGATCAAAAGGAGAGGGGGAGACAGACAAGTGAGAGAAAGGAAGATGCAAAGGACTGGGAGGAAGATGAAGAGAGGAAAAAGATGAGAACAAAGAGAACACAGTGTCCGAAATTATCTTTTATACTCACCGGCCAATGGGACCGGTAGATGAAAACAATCCACCGGATAGCATATTTTTACCGGCCAAAATAATAAATTGCCTTTTTGTGTCACATATACATTTGTTTTAGTACATTTCATTGTGATGAAAAGGTATTATGTTGAATATAAACTTAAAGAGGCCAGGGCCAATTATTTTAATATATTGATTGAACGGTTAATCAATTCAAGCCTGAAAGCAACTCAAGAAGTCTTGATCTCAAAATTCTACTGAAGTATTTGCTATTAAATGTACTTAAGGATCATAAAAGTAATGGGTCAAACACAGGACTTTCACACAGGAGTCCGGGGTTCGTTTCCCGTGTGAAACCAATAGTCAACATTGATTGTTTTAGTAGTAGTAAGTTCCCAGTTTTAATGTCCCAATGTCCATTAAATGAGGAACCCAGTCAGTGCTCAAAATTCACAAGTCACATGATACTGAATCAGTACCTTTCAGCTGGGAAATGATTTCATGTCATCTTGACCGAAGAAGAAGAAGAACGGCAACACTGTGAGAAGGAGGCTATCAGTTCTGTCCAGCACAGTCATAGTTGCATGTTAAAGTTACCATAGTGATTTTTAAGTTAGTTTAGGTTTTTAGTTTATTTTCATAATTATTATTGTCATAAAACATGGATATGTGGAGACAAAAAACAAAAAAATGTCATATGCTACACATTACAGATTTATGTGAAAGTTGTGACATGCAGATTTACAGTGGTTATCATAGGTATTACACACTAACACAAATATTGTGTTTACAAATGTTTATAGATGCTACACATAACAATTTCATTTCAGTATTTTACTGAGCTGATCTGTTCTGACCAATCTGGTTGCAGTAGTGCCTGTAAGTCCTTCCCCCACTGTATCACTCTTGGGCAGCCCTGATTATAAACCTAATTCTGCTGTTCTGTGTGTGTGTTTGCGCGCGCTGGGTTTACTGTCTAAATTAATGCTACATTCAGTATGGCAGAGGGGGAAGGGAGAATTATAGCGATTCTTTGTGTGTGTATTTGAGTATGCATGCAGGGATATGCAAGTGTGTTCACGCCAGTCTAAATGAGCTGTAGTTCAGTTATTTCCACATCTGATTCTGTTTTTTTATTTTTTTCTCACATTAAAGAACCTTTTTGTCAAGATGATGAACGTGTAAACATATTTCTGGGCATAAGCCTGTGGTTTATTTGTGTGTGTGTATGTGTTTGTGTCTTTGTTTTAGTGGAACAGATGTAGAGGCAGACTTCAGGGTCTCTCCAGTCAAGGAGAAACATTTAACAGGCAGTGTGGCATAACACACACACACACACACACACACGTACAGTAACACACACATACACATTGTGCTTTTGTGTGTGAGCAAACAGACACAGATTTGGCACAAATACATAAACCCATAATACAGTATTTACAAACACACATGCATAAGAAACTTGAATGAACAAGCATACACACACTCATGCGCACATTTACACACATACATATGTACAGAGGCATATACATATTCATACTCATAGATCATTCAGTAATCCCTTATGTTTAATAGAGTCAGGCACTCCCAGCCTCTCACCCCCACCCCTCTTTTTTCTCTTCCCTCTTCCTCTGCCCTCTCATTCATTACATAGTCTTGAAATTATAAAACTGCAGGGAATATTGAGGTTTCTGGCCTGCATGTCTGCTTTGAGGCTTACAGTAGAAACTTGCTTCATTTATCAGGCCTTTTGTCTGACAGATAAGAGGCCAGGGACAGCAGCCAGGACTGTGCATGTGTCTTGTTGTCCGTCTGTGTCCGTCTACCACCTTTTTCTTTTGGATCAATCTATTTTGGTTTTACTCCACAGCACTGTATCACTGTATTTTCATTTTGGTGTTGTGGAAAAAAGAAGTTGACCCTGTTTTCCTAGCTCAGATATCTGTATCCTGTATGATATCTAATATATGCTCTAATTGTTAGAAATGGTTTTTAATTTGCCTAACTGGCAATAAGTCATGGTGGGTTTTGTTTTCACACCAGTAGCCTTTTTGTAGGTGTCACATTTCTCAGGAAGTGGATATTTTGGGATGTCCTTTCGGCTAAGTAGATGAAAGTTTAATGAACCTGTGGGGAAACTGGCCTAATGAAGCTGTCCAGAAGGATATGGGAAGAAAATGGGAAAAAAAAAAATACATAGATAAATATTTAATTCATGTCTTTTTTCCCCATTAATTTTGAACACATTGTGGCTCCATAGTCACTATCATTTTAATTATTGATTAAGCTGTTGATTATTTTTTCACTTAAGTAATTAATTGTTTAGTATATTAAATGACAAATTAAGAAAATGCTTATTACAATTTCCTGATTCCTATTACAATCTGACATCTTCAAATTGCCTGTCTTGTCCGGTCAAAAAGCCCTAACCTAAAGATATTTAGTTTACAATGATAAAAAACAAGAAGCAGCAAATCCTCACATTTGAGTAGCTGTAATATGGAAGTATGTGGGCGCCAATATTAAAATTAAATAATCTAATTGAAATTTAATTTTCCATTTGTTACATGATATATGACAAAATGTACACAGTATTTCAAATTCAACTTTGAAAATGCATAATGACTTAAAAACAAAAATTAAAATGAATGTAAAAAGTACTTTTTGTTTTCATTGTCAAATTCACAACGTGCAACCTAAACTTGAAAATAAAACTGCAAAATGGACATTTGCATTTCCCCCAGTCCTAATTTTAGTTTGTATTTGATGAAAATGAAATGAAAGAAGCATGAAAGAATCCTTATTATTAAGAACATATTCATTTGATTTGAAAATTTCTTCATGCACACCAAAATGGAAAAGTAAATTTCCATTTGATTAAATGATTTTATTTCAATATTGGCAGCCACACTTCTATTCTGAAATCAGTGAATGTTTGCCTATTCTACTTGGTAAATGATGTAAACAAAATCAATTTATTTTCTGTCAACTGATATGCAAACAATCAACTGATGATTATTAGTTTAATCACTTCAGCACTGGGATATGTGCTAGATACTGGTGTTATGACAGCTCCAAATCTGGATTAATCCGCAGCTGAAAATAGTCCCCAACAAATGCATTTCCTCCTGTTTTAGTAATGTTTGCTAAATACTACAGTAGCCAGCTGTTTTAGAAAATGACTGAGCCTTTTTAAAAAATGAAACTATATATCTGAACCATTTTTAAAGATTTACATCTTCAGTAGGAACCAATAGTCTCAGAGCTGAGAGCCACAGACAGGGGAGGGACGTCAGAAAGTATTGAGAGACGGACTAACACATTGTTGGTTTAGGTTTTTTCATGGGATTTTTTGACAATAAGAGAAATATAGAATAACGCAAGACTGATCCTTTCATGCATAACTCATCTTTTCTTCCTTGTCTGGATTTTAGTTCTCTTTCTCTTGTGCAGGCTCCACTCAATTTTCTTTGTACTTATGCTTCACCTGTATTGTCCTGTAAATATTCACTGAGGGCGGAGGGAGTCTATGTGCCACCTCTTAGGGAATTTGTTATTATTTGAGCAACAGATAAAGCACCAATTCCTCTCCCAATCAAATATACTCTGTATGTTATCTCATGTAACGTTCTCAGTAAGAATAAACAAGCTAAAACTCAAGAAGTTAAAGCTAATTCTGTATTGATAGCTAAACAAATCAAATATTTAATACATAATAAAGATAAAGGGTGGATCAAATACAGATATAAATAAGTAAAGGGCATTTCCTACTCCTTGATCTAGGCTTGTCTTTTATTGTTCCTGTAGATATCTAATTTCTCTCCATCGCATTGCCTTATAAGTTCAGAAAAGCATCTCGGAAGCTGCTCTGTCTGGGGAGCCATTAGGTGTGAGACAGCAGAAAGGGAGGCTGAATCAACACCATCAAAGTACATGAAAGTGCAGTTAGTGACAATGGTGCATTATTGATGATGCCATTAGTGCCAAGTGCAGACTTTCCTTAGCTAATCCCAATGCAAACCTGTGGAGTAGATCTTTTTGCTGGCTTAAGTCTGACAACAACCACATTTGCCTAAAATTACATCCTGATAAATAGATGAAAAATTTGAAATGGTTTGGAACACAACCAAAGGTTAGCATTCAGATATGTCCATTTAGAGGCCATTACACCCATGTGGCTCTTGTCAGGACATCTCGGGTATTGTTACTGGTCTTTCAGATAGGTTGTGGTTTGCTCCAAGTTAACCCATTCCTAGAAAAAATAATCTAAAAGATATATTAGGGCATACAGCATTCAACAAACACAACAAAGACCCACAGCACTTCAAACCAGCCCACCTACCGTACATCCTGAATAGGCACTCTGGAAAGGGGACCCTATAAGGCAGATTCTGCAGGCCAAATCCACAAATCTGTTGTATGTGATCACCTGTATCCGCTGGGGGAAAGTATATATAGGAGAAACAGGAAATGCATTGTAGAATCAGAATCACACAACACCTGTACATGATTAAAACAAACCGGGGGTGCACAGTCCTCTATACCCATTTCCAAATCCATGGTCTGGAAAATATGCATGTCCAGGGTGTGGAGAGCAATATCAACTGGTCCACGTCTCAGAAGGCTTAAAGAAGATGAATCAGACATGTAAAAACTGTAGACCTGATTGGTCTGATTGAAAAATGTTAATATATATTTTATTTCCATTTTATTATTATGTTTTTATTTTATTCTCACCTACTTAGTTTGTCCGAGTGGGGGCCTTGGTCTCTTAGACCTGGGGGGCACCCCCTTGGGCTCTATGACTGGCATTTCCCTGTCCTGCCTTCCTGCTCCCCTTTGCCCTACAGCGCCATTTTGATTGTTTTTTTCCCCCACCCCTAAGGCCTTACTGGCACCTTTTTAAAGATTGTTTCTTTTTCTTTTAATAAGATGTTTTATCATTAGAGGAGTTTTATATTGATTTTTACTTGTGTCCGTGCACCTCTATTAACTTAACCCATTCCTAGCTACAAGAGAAAACTTTTCTTCTGCACTCTCTGTCCTGTACAACAACAGACCTTTGTTGTCATAAGTAAAATCTGACTTAGCACTTCCTTCCTTACTAACAGCCTTTTCATAAATCTGTGTAAATCTCTCGCATTGCCTTGAACTCCACACCCCCAAAACTACAAGGCAACCTCAGGTTCAAACAACTGTAGTTCTGAACCGTGGTCTTGGTTGTCTTGAGTACCTCTTTTTTTTATGTAAAAAAAAGAGGTACGTTCATACTAAAATGTGTGTTACATTGCTCTTCAAGGAGATCCTTATCAAAATGTTTGTTTATGTCATGTATATATGTTTTAAAAAATTAATATCGGGGGCGCCCTGGTAGCTCACCGGGAGAGCGCGCACCCCATGTACAAGGCCGAGTCCTTATCACAGTGGCCCGGGTTCCAATCCAGCCTGCTGCCCTTTGCTGCATGTCATCCCCTCTGTCTCTCTTCAGCTGTTCCTATCAGATAAAAGCAAAAAGCCCCCCAAAAAACAAAAAGCAGTATCGGTCGGGCTCTAATCGACAAATTGTAGTGAGTCTCATTTGGCATGGTACTGGATCTGTGGAAAAGTTCCATGTATGGGCAGTCTTGCTAATAAAATATTATTTCTGCAACTAATGATAATACAATATAAAGAAAAGCATGTTAAGATTGTAATATATACATTATATATACATTACTGAGTATTCGATCTTTGGATCATGGGCAAATCCCCAAATCAGTTCATATTCAATTTATACTTCATAAATGAAGAACAATTAATGAACTGATTAATCAGCTAATATTTTTCAGTAGTAAATGAGACCGAAGAGCTGGTTGACCACAATCAGCTTTAGAAACACTGGTAGAACCGTTGGTCTCTAAGCCTGGTTTCTGTCTGCTGTGTGCTTAGGAGCTGTCTGACCTTCGACACATTCATGCTAAGCTGAAGAAGCAGTTCCAGGAGAAGACAGCGGAGCTCGCCCACGCCAACCGGAGGGTCGAGAGCCACGAGGCCGAAGTCAAAAAGCTACGTCTGAGGGTGGAGGAGCTTAAGAAAGAGTTAGGACAGGCCGAGGATGAGGTAGGAATATGGCTGTACATGTATTGTATTTCAAAATACGTAACAGTCAGAGACCATCATTGCTCTTGTCCACTGATTGAAAATCTTCACCTTCTGACTATTCGACCAATCCATAACTCCACCACTCATTCGCACCTACCTGTCAGTCAATCCTAACAGTGCACAGAAAATAAAAATGTTATGAAGGCATTTTCTGTGGTGAGTGAAGCTTTTAAATTTTTTTCCTCATAGCTAAAACTAATCTGTTCTTAAAGAAAACATTTATTTTTCAACCTAGGTGTTATTCTCATAATTGGAGTTTCAAAAAACAAAACAGTAGCAAAACAACATATAATGTTTATCAAGGCGAGCAGCATGAGCCTCCTAAAGCTTTCCAAATAAACTTACATTTTACATAAATCATTTCAAACGATTGTCTGATTCTGACAGAAAGTAGCCCTCTGGATTAGCTTTTTTTAAATTATTTTTGCTAACTGCATAGTGATCTACTTATGGGGCAACCAGTTGGCTGACCAACTAGAAAACTACATATTCCTCTGCAGTAATAACAAACATTTATTACTTATTGTTTCATATGCAGCATGATTCTACTTCTACAGAGATCACAGACTTAATAAAAATATCCTGAAAGGCTTTGATTGTATTGTAGAAGGAGTTATTGCTGTCGCTTATCGTATAGAGAACTTCCGTTTGGTCCAGCCAGCCACGGTCTTTTCATCCAGTTGTTTTACCGTA
This sequence comes from Siniperca chuatsi, assembly GCF_020085105.1. NCBI lineage: Eukaryota > Metazoa > Chordata > Actinopteri > Centrarchiformes > Sinipercidae > Siniperca > Siniperca chuatsi. The sequence continues at coordinate 36,162,483 of NC_058042.1, forward strand.
ATTTCCCCTTCACCATTACTTTTAAGTCCAACCCTCACTGGCCACGTCAAGTAGCGGCACCTCATTTGACACCCACAGCACACACTGGACACAACACACACACCTAAGAAGCAGTATAGTTACAGTGACCAGGATGTTCTTATGTAGGGAGACTATTTCTGGAGCATCGACATGCGCCAACGCTTAGAAATTGGCCTGTCAATGATTGCCAACCTGAGGAGACTCTTCTGCTGTGTGGGTTACATGGAAAACAATAGGCGTGGGTGTGTATTACCCTTCAGACAACTTTTTCATGTAACGGTCAACCCAGAAGCCATCAACCTCAATTAAAAGTATAGTGCGACTTATGAGTTTGGCAAATAACTGTTCCTGTGTGTGTGTGTTGTATGTGTGTGTGTGTTGTGTGTGTCCAGTTGGATGAGTCCCATAACCAGACCAGGAAGCTGCAGAGGTCTCTGGATGAGCAGGTGGAGCAGACTGAGAATCTGCAGGTACAATTGGAACACTTACAGTCAAGGTAAGACAAACACACACATTCACACACGCACATACACACACACATACACACAGTCATGTTTCCATCACTTCAGAGGACATTACATTGACTTACATTAATTTTCTGGAGACTTACCCTAACCTTAAACCAAAATTGAATGATTTATTTATTCACATGATTTAGGTGACTTTAGCACACTGACTTTGGTCACATTTGATGTCATTTCCTGTATTACACCTCTACTTGACATTATCCATTGGCATGACTTGGTTGTAATGGAGGCTAAAGTACACTTGGTACAAACATGATGCCTGGCTGCAGTGCATCAGTTTAAACCCATGGAAGGTCAGATGGTTAAGTGTGTTTCAAATGAAAAACAATATCTGACAAACAGCCGTCATCACTCTCACTCCTAATGGAAACTATATTGCTCCTGATCAGTGCACTGAGCGCTGCTCTTTTAGGAACTCACCACCAGTTGTGGAAGTTATTGCCTGAAAATTAACATGGGAGTTATCTTTTCGTTTTCTCGATTGTGTCCGCATTGTGGTTGGATCTCAATATGCAAATTAGTTAGGCAGGGCTCACTGACTTAACTGACTCAACAAGGCAAAGCAAGACTAGCTAACGTTATTCCAACTACCTGAAGATTTTGCTGACCTTGCTTGAGGTAGCAGGAAGAGGCAGAGTTAGGTGACCTTTCAACTTGTTGGGCGGATTTTTTTCTTCAGAATGTGGTCACATTTTATGGATTGCATGTACACCTGGGTGATCGGATGGCATTTCGATCCCAATGCGTTCTGCATGGATTTATACCTGGCATTATGTATTTTTCCTTATCCAGATACAGATCGCATTTTAATGCCAGGTGTAATGAAGCCAAGTTTATATACAGTATATAGCTCACAAATTTGTCTCCAGCAGCTTTACATTTTGAATAACATACACACCCTCTATCCTTAGACTGTCGATTCTGACACATTGGTTTAGCCTATATTGTAGATGTATGAAACTTTTAAACTTTGATTCAAAGCCAGACTACAGTTTGCAACTGCACATGGGGACAAGAATCTTCTCTTCTCTTCTGGAGACATGTCCTGTGGTCTAACGAAACAAAAATTGAACTGTTGGGCCATAATGATAAACGGTATATTTGAAGGAAAAAGGGCGAAGCTTTGAAGCCTCAGAAGACCATCCCAACTGTGAAGTATGGGGGTGGTAGTATAATGTTGTGGGGCTGGTTTGCTGCAGAAGGGACTGGTGCACTTCACAAAACAGATGGCATCATGAGAAAAGAAAATGATGTGGATATATTGAAGCAACATCTGAAGACATCAGCCAGGAAGTTAAAGCTTGTGCGCAAATGGGTCTTCCAAATGGACAATGACCCCAAGCATACCTCCAAATTAGTTACAAAGTGGCTTAAGGACAACAAAGTCAAGGTATTGGAGTGGCCATCACAAAGCCCTGATCTCAATCTAATAGAAAATTTGTGGGCGGCACTGTAAAGGCGAGTGCGAGCAAGAAGGCCTACAAACCTGACCCAGTTACACCAGTTCTGTCAAGAGGAGTGGGCCAAAATTCCAACAAACCGTTGTAGAAAGCTTGTGGAAGGATACCCAAAACGTTTGGCCCAAGTGAAACAGTTTCGGGCAATTCTACCAAATACTAAGGAAGTGTATGTGTACTTCTGACTTTGATGAAAGTGATAAAAAAAAATACATAAAAATACCTCGCTCGATTCTGACATTTAACAAATGCAAAAAATATGGTAATATTTATTGATCTAAAACAGAAAAAGTTTACTCTGATTTATTGTATGACAGTAAAGAAAAAAAAGTTTTTGGTTTTTTTGGTTTTGAAGTGTATGTAAATATCTGGTTTCAACTGTATGTATCATGACAACAGCAGGAATATCAAATAAATTGTAGACACATTTTTACATTAATACACAAAACAATAATTAACATTAGCACTACTACTAAGTAGTCTAATGGTCAACCAAACTGCATCAGTGAGTCTCTCCAGGTTGGTACATTAATCTGGCGAGTCTTGACGTGGCATCTTTGGTATACTACAGGCAGCAGTTTGGCATGTACTTAAATTGTCAACGGCAGCGAGTATGTACGAGAGCTGGTATCATCAGCAGCCGAGTGAGGCAGGTCGAGTTGAGTATACGTTTGTATGTTTGTAGAACGGAACAATTTCAGCAGCAAGCACATACAGCTATGGTAAGCCCAGTGGGGTGAATGTGTCAGTCACCACTCACACTGCTTAAAGCTAAGCTTTATCACACAGTGCTCGACTTTATCACACTGTTTCAGGTTGTTTGTAGTTTTTAATATATAAAAGCCAAGCAGGAGAAGGTAAGAGCTGTTGTCAGTGTCAGACCCAGAATGCAAGGCGTTGGCCATTTCCTGGAAGCAGTACCAGCAGACACGGTACATACCGAACTCAAAAAACTATCGAAAAGATAGTTCATTCATTTTTTACTGAAGCACTACTGGCAGTCTATTTCCTGCCAACTATCAATAAGTACGTCACTACATCACTGCTACTGCTAGTACTGGTGCTTCCCAAATATACTGTTGAATTTGTTTTGGCTGTCCTACCAGCAAAAGATTTTTTGTATTTTACTTTTACTTTTAACTGTGAAAATGCCATTTAGGTGTCACTAGGATTCCAGAAGGCAAAAATGCACCATCAATTCTACACTAATATCTTGTTATTGGAATATCTTACAAAAAGGCTTATGCCAAAGTGGAATTTTTGTACTCAAAGCAAGAGTGGTGCCATGTTTAGCAGCAGCACACGCCTAGACAACCATTAAGGCACTTACACAAAACACCCCATATTCAGGTGTGTGTGTGATAGCTGACAGCCTACTTGTAGCTGCCAGGCTCACTGTGAGCCTCAGCACTCACTTCTTTTACTATTTAGAGATTAGCTTCCTCTGCTCTACATGTTTGTATGTGTGTGTTGCCTGTCTTTCAGTTTAGCTCTCACACTCTATCAGCTTTGCACAGTCCTCAGCTCCTTGCTCTCTGCCTCTCCCTCTGCGTTCTCTCCGTTTTCTCCACGTCATTGCTCCACCACCTGACAGCCAATCGCTGAGCTCCCAGTCGCAGGTTACCGTAGTAACAGAGAGCTCTCTTGTTGCTCTGCTCTGTGGAGGAGTGACAGACGTGTCGGCATGGTAACGGCTTCAGTGACTGACACAAATCTGTGTGTGTTCTTGTAGAGAGTGAAGCTTAAGCTTTTTTTCATTCAGTTTCTCAGAGACTGCTTGACTAGGGGTGTGTGTGTGTGTGTGTGTGTGTGTGTGTGTGTGTGTGTGTGTGTGTGTAACAGCCTGTACTGCATGTGCTGTGTCATTAGTCATACAGTGTTTTTCCTAAACCAAAATATCAACCACTTTGTGTGTGTGTGTATCCTAGTCAGTACGTCAGAGGAGAAAAAGTATTTAAATTGGATGCTGATAAAGTACTTAGACAGAGCTGTGTTTCAAAGACATTTAAAGGCAGAATGAGTAGGATTTGTCGGTTGCTGTTTGTAAACACACAATTCAAAGTTGGCCCCTCCCCCCCGGCTCAGAGCGAGAGAGAGAGCTAGAGAATGAATGACGAGAGCGAGTGGCGTTAGCAAGAACAAAGCAGTGAATCCGAGGATTAAATGTTATTTTCTGATTGTTTCATTGCTGTTACGTTCTAAAGCACAAATAAAATCGCCCACACCTCCGCACAACCCTGCGGGAAGTAGCCGGCTTCATCCTGTCCGCTGCTCTCTGCTCTGCCTGTGTGTGTAACTCAGCCCCGACCTATGTGCACACTTAGTTTTAGCTGTGCCAGCGCTGGAGATACATCTGTGACACAGACAGAGAGCAGAGAGACGGAAACAGCGACGTAACCTGCTCGCTACAACCTCACAGCCTGCACACTGTTGGCCGGGGCTACACACCACTGCCCAAAGGCTGACGCCCAGAAACGTCCCAAACACACCAAACTAATAAGAAACTAAGAAAATACAGGCAGAGGGCAGTGTCTCTGCAGATACAGACACCGCCACACACGAAGAAGAAAATCCTACTTATTCTGCCTTTTAAAGCCACCTGGTGGTCGTGGCTCATGGAAAAAAGAAAAAGAAAAAATTTGATGGTGACAGTTCCTTAAACACTTCAGGTCCAGTGTGTAACATTTAGGAGGATCTATTGGCAGAAATGGAATATAATATTTATAAGTATGTATTCATTAGTGTATAATCACCTGAAAATAAGAATTATTGTGTTTTCATTACCTTAGAATAAGCTGTTTTTATCTACAGAAGGACCTTCTACATAGTCCGCCATGTTGAACCTCCATGTTCCTACAGTAGCCCAGAACGGACAAACCAAACACTGGCTCTAGATAGGGCCTTTCGCATTTTTCGCAAGTTTCACGGCCACCGTAATTTCTCCTACACGCTTGGAGGGTGAGTGGTATTCGGTTGGTTGCAATCTGCTACTTCACCTCTTGATGCCACTAAATCCTACACACTGGTCCTTTAAAATAAGTTCAATTCAGTTCTATTTTATTTACATAGCGCCAATTCATAACAGAAGTTATCTCATTGCACTTTTCCTATAGAGCAGGTCTAGACCGTACTCTTTATAATATTATTTACAGAGACCCAACAAATCCCACCATGAGCAAGCACTTGGCGCACAATGCATATACCACTTAGAATTTTAAAATACTAATAATGTAATGGTAGTGGTAATATTAATATTAATAAATTAATAATAATAGGAATGACCGCTATAGGAATAATAATCGAGATGGCACAGAACTACGGGAGAGAGACGATGTCGAGTTAGTAACTTGCAGTAATGGGATAAAAATGTATACAGATGGAGAGGGAGAGGAGGAGAGAGGAAAGAGGTGCATCATGGGAAGTCTCCTGGCAGTCTAGCTAGCTAATGCTAGCAATCTGCCTCTGTACCTAAACTCTTCAGAAATCTCTTCACCCCTCACATCTCAAAGAGATTTAGCGAATATTAGCCATACATATTAGCTGCCTATGTATATACTGTATGTTTCAGAGTGCTAGTTTCAGTTGTTTGCCAGCTATTTGCCACCTCGGTACCCAAGCTACATAATTTAGTTAACATTCATTGAGGGATGTACCTAATGCAGTGTTAACTTTGTGAGAGATTGATGGGACAGGGCATGTGGTGACTTATTGTTTTTTAAGTGAAGTTTTTGCTTTTGATAAACAATGACAAGACAGGCCACATAAAGCAATGTAGCTAATGTATATAAAGTTATGTTACATCAACATTAGCTAATGTCAGCTCCGACATAAACGCTACACACCGCGTTACTGCTCCCTCACTTGGGTGAGAGAGCTAGAGATGTGACAGCAGAGAGTGGAGACCCAGTAACATTAATGCGCCTCCACTTCTATGAAAAATATACTGTACATATTAAATAGGATGCTTTGCCTGGCCATAAGCACATGGCACATTACTTTAAGAGTGCTAATATTAAATATAAATATATATAACTTTTTACCTAGTCAAACCCTAGTGCTTGTGTGTTTAGAGTGTTGTGAGCTCCTCTCTCTCTGGCTCGCTCAATCACTCAATCTTTCCCACACTGGGCGTTAGATATAAAATACACATCTACACTTTCCGTGGAAGTTTAATCACCTTAAAGATGATTGTTATTTCAGTGTTTGGTAAGAAAATTAACATTAACATTTTTTCATGTGTGTCATGCAGTGTGGACCTTGAGCTGGTCTGGTCCTGGTCTTGACTCTGTCTCGCCCTGTCTTGGTCTTGTTCTTGACTTGGTCTCAACCCCTCAAAGTCTTGGTCTTGTCTCGGTCTTGATACACTCTGGTCTTGGTCATGACTTGGTCTCGGTTTAGGTAGTCTTGACTACAACACTGCTGTCAGCACAGTTTGCTAATGGTCAACGTTGCGAACCTGCATGTCAAAGTTCACGAACTAGACGCAAAAGATTGGTGCATATTTATTTTCCCCCCAGTAGGGAATCCACTGATCACAGTGATTACACAATTTTAAATGCTGGCGTGAACGGGCCCTAAAGGCGACACAGTTGTCCCCTGGGGTTGCCAAAGCTGCTCAGCACCCAGTCTGTCAGAAGTTACCTGCTGTAGTGATGTATGTTAGGAGAAATGGCAAACATTATTGTCATATGATCTATGTATAATACCAGTGTTACACTATAGTTTTCGTGCATTAAAACTGGTTACTAAATAGTTTTAATGCACACATCCACATCCAAGTCCTCTGATACACACACAAACACACACACTGCCTTTCAGTCAGTGGTTGCTCATGTTTCCGTCTGTAGGGATAATGATCCGGTGCATCATGGTTGCTCTTGTATGCGTCGATCCACCTCATTGTTCATTGAGTGACCACAACACAGTTTGAAACAAATGGATGCAGGCATCTTTGTCCCTTCCTTCTCCCTCCTGACTCTCTCTCTCTTTCTTCCTGTCTCTCTCTGTAGATTGAATCATTCATGTCTCTAGCTTTGCTGAGTGTTTGTAGGCTCAATAGAAAAGCTTTTAGTGGCTGAGCTGGTGTTGTGGTCCAAATGTTATGATGGTTTATCTACCGATTGCTTTGGCCCTGACCTGGACAAATGACTGACAAAGGTAGACAGGGAATGAGAGAAAGTGAGAGAGAGAGAGAGAAACTAAGGGCTAGTGAAGGGAGGAAAGGAGGGAGGAGTTTAGGAGGGAAAGAAGGTGAGATGATCAAAAGGAGCCACGGTGAGGGAAATAGTGGGGTGGAGGAAACTGGAAAAAAAAAAGAAGAGATGAACCAAAGGAAAGTCGGAGATCCAAGTTAGTGACGTGGATATGATTTGCTGAGTTGTCATGATTATGGCTTAGATGTCATCATGTGACCTAAGTGTAGGACTTTGGTCGAGCCATAACAGGTGGTGGATGTGAATGTCCTCCTTGATCTTTCTCCACCTGTCCGCTGGTCAGTAAGCTTTCCGCAGTGGATGCTCTGTGTGGTTTGGGTCTGGTGTTCACAGACAGCTGATGTGTGTAACTCAGGTTACTGCAGGAGGCACTCAACTTTAAGCTCTTATTTCCCCTAGGAAGGTCTTGACTCGCTGGACGAGCAGCAGAATGTTTCGTGTTTGCTGAAACACTTTTTGGATCCCAATTGTTATACTCCACGTAACAATCTTTGCCTGCAGAAGGAAGATACGGATTTACCGTTTTTCTTCACTGCTCATTGCTGCTCGCCGCCGGCTCACATAGAAAATGAATGACACCGGTCACTTTGACACTCTCGCTGGTGGCGGTCTGAACGCCCAGTGAGGGGACTCTGCCGGACTGACGCATTAAATCGCTATCAAGAGCAATCCCAAGTAAGAGGCTTGTGTCTGGGCAGAGATAGGGTTTATAACTGTGTGTTGTGCATTATTGTGGAAAGTAACGGACCGCCATGTCCTGTTTCTGCTGTGTGTTTTCATGCTTAGTACGTTTCATTTTTGTGTCGGTGCCACAGTGGACCGTTATCTGTGTTAGTTTTACCCACTGTGCAAGATAATAACTGTGCTTTATCAGACCAAAGTCCAGTAACACGGCTGTTGAATGCAAGTTCGCTGCTGAGTTCCTGTGTGATAAAGGGACAGCTATTGTGTCTTACCACAGCATTTGATATCTCTTGTACTTTACTCTGTGTGCTTTTCTTTCTCACTCCTCTTCACTAACCCACACACATTTACCAAACATATACACATCTACACACACATCTCAAACAACCCAGATAGCGTGGTAGCATAACTAGTTACGCTCCACGGCATCAGTAGGACAAATAGAGCGTGTCTTCCATTTTGGCTCTCCCCTTTGTTTGAGTTTCGCCGGTCTGCCTGCCATTTTGGATTTGTGTGTGACGACCACACACGTGGCCACGTCCGCCACCTTCCTCGCTCCCCACCTCTCTAATGTCCCACACACCCATGCGCACACACACACACACACAACTCTATCGTACCTTTAAAGACCAGTTGCCTGTGGTTATTTTGTGTATGTGTTGCAACAGCTGTGTGGACAGCCGCCTTTGAAACTGTTTTCCCGTTTGCTTATTGGTCCCTGATCCCAAGGTGGTGCCCCGAAATTATTAATCCATATTCATATTTTTGCTATATTAAGAATGTTATTAATATTTATAAATATCTTTGATATTTTGCTAATAACCAAACCTGCCCTACCTGAATCCCAACATAACATAAAATAAACAAAGTCGTCATATTTAACACTTGGTTGCAAATCCTTTCTGGCAAGTCTGAGGCCCCGTAGACGTCAGCAGACGCTGGGTTGCTTCCCTGGTGATGGTTTGCCAAGCCATCACTGCAGCTGTCTTCAGTTCCTGCTTGTTTCGGGGGCTTTTTGACTTCAAGTTTGCCTTCAGCAAGTGAAATGCATACTCTATTGGATTCAGGTCAGGTGACTGACTTGGCCATTCAAGAACTTTCCACTTTTTGGTCTTGTAAAAGTCTTTGGTTGCTTTGGCAGTAATGTTTTGGGTCATTGTCCTGCTGCAGTGTGAAGCGCCATCCAGTTAGATTTGAGGCACTGGGTTGAACCTAAGCAGATAGGATTGCTCTGTACACCTCAGAATTCACCCGGCTGCTTTTGTCAGCAGTCATATCATCAAGAAATACAAGGGAGCCGGTTCCACTGGCAGCCATACATGCCCACGCAATAACATTACCTCCACCATGTTTTACAGACGAGGTGGTATGCATAGGATAATGGGCTGTTCCTTTTCTCCTCCACACTCGTCTTTCCATCACTATGGTAGAGGTTTATCTATGTCTCTTTAGTCCACAAGATCTTGTTCCAGAACTCTGCAGGTTTTTTTTGAGGAGAATTGTAACCTGGCCTTTCGGTTTTTCAGTCTCATAAGTGGTTTGCATCTTGTGGTAAACCCGCTGCACTTATTCTGGTGAAGTTTTCTTCTTATCGTGGTTTTGGACACAGATTTGCCTACCTCTTGGAAAGTCGTCTTTATGTGGCTGACAGTTGAAAAGGGGTTTTTCGTCACGAGGGAAAGGATTCTTCTGCCATCCACTGCAGTAGTCTTCCGTGGTCTACAAGGCCATTTCGTATTGCTCAGATCACCAGTGTGTTTTATTTTTTTTTAAAGAATGTACCAAACAGTTGATTTGGACAAACCTAATATTTCTGCTATTTCTCTGATTGTTTGTTTCCATTTTTCCATTCCATTTTTGAGCCTCACAATGGCCTTAACTGGCATTGTCACCTCTTTGATCCTCATCTTGACTGATGCCAGCAACAGATTCCAAATGAAAATGCCACACTTCAATCGCTTATAACAGCTTATACAGATCACGATCACTTCCTGAACAGATAACAATCAGCAGATGGATTTAATAGTAGTTTAGCTTTTAAATTAATGCAAAATAATACATGTACTACTATCACAAAATCCTGTGATTGGTCCGTTTGCTTTTAGACAAGAATTCGATTTAACGGTGTCCAACAACTTTTGGAACTTTCAGAAATCAGCAATTCAACAATCACGCTCACTTTACTCAGCGGCTGGCCAGGTGTGCAAAACATAACAATGACAAATTATTGAACAGAATTGAATTTTTTCATTCTTAACACAACTACTTCAGTCATTTTTGTATATAAAAACAAGTGCAACACCATGAATACCTTCGAGGACTGTCTGAAAGTGTTCACTGTTATCCTCAATTGAGTCATTTTTGCGTCTTGCCCCTCTCTATGACTACAGGAGCGTGAGCCTTCATTATTGCAAACAAACCAAGAGCTGTAAACATGAAGTCATATGGACTGACAGGTAACTCCGATCTACCTTTTTAAAGGTGTCTCAAGTGCGGTTGTTTGGTTCACACTAGAGTTGAGAATGACAGCGTACACACCAGCCTAAGCGAACTGACCCAAATTGGCAAATGCACCGGAGTTCATTCGTTGTTAAACCATTAGGTTAAGGAACAATCTTGTGCTGGTTTTGTCTCCTGTTGGTATGCCTCAGTTATTCCTGAGGCAGCTTCACATACATTTTCTAAAATCAAGATCATAAATTGTCCCCTAAATAAACATCAGTTCAGACAGAATTCAACAGATAAATCATTGAAGCTTTTCTCAGAGGCAGCGACCGACTTATTTCAGCGAGATACGACAGAATAGCACAGCTGAATACCTAAACAACAATACTCTTTAGTTTCCTCCTCTTCTTCCTGTTTCCTCTCTCTTTATTTCTCAGAGCTTGTTTCTTCATTTCTGCAATGTTATAAACTGCAAAATCAGACCAATTCTTTGTTGCAGTAAGACTCTTTCTCTTAGTCAGGCTTTTTACTCAATCTTTGGTTGGAATATGTGATTAGCATCTTTACAGTGTGTTATAGTCTGAGATCAGGGAAGACACCAACTGAAATGTGTAAGAGGATTTAAATTGACTACCTTTCAGAGAGCTGAAGCCTTGGTGCCTCAAATGATCCAGCCATGCTGACAACTTGTGTATTCAGGGAAAACAAGGGCAGCATGAAAAAAATGACACTGAGTAGAATCAAGTGTGGCCAAATCTATCTTCAAGGTCTGTTTCATAATAGACCAAGCTTGCATCTTTGAAGAAAATCAATAGTCATTGCCTTTTTTAATCAATTGGAAATGCACACAGCTCTGGGTGATGAATGAAAATGAAATCTTTTTTTCATTTTGTGGCTCATTAAATCAACTCTGCCATGTAGATCACATATTCCCTGGTATTTTCATTTGTCCTCAGCATAAATTAACCCAGAGATATTAAAGATGGCAGTTGCTTTAGCTTTTAGTCAGTTGGTATAGTGTATTCCTCGTGTATTTAAATGCTGTTACTTCTGGGTTTTTTTAAAATTTGATTTATATAGCAACAATTCATAACAGAAGTTATCTCAGTGCACTTTTCATACTGAGCAGGTCTAGACTGTACTTTTTATAATATTAATACTAATGCTTAACAGGATTCAGTACTGATCTTTGCACCCCTGTACCCCTCCTTTGACTGTTGTCCTAATCAGTTTACCTCACTGATGAGATACAGTATTCAGTACAGAAGCTATTAGGGCTGTTACACATTGAGTTTAAGTTTGAGTTTCAAAGCCAGCTACTGTTGGCATCTAATAAAATCCGTTACTATCACAGTAAATTGCTGCTTGTCAGTGAGGTTGTGGTTTTAATTGCTGTCATAACTCTGTCGACTGAATCAATTTAGGTACTTTTAGGCATATTTTAAAGCTGTTGTTTTTAGCCATGCTAGCAGAGGGGCTCTATGGTTGGTTGGTCCACCACTTTGGTCCAGACTGAAAGATTTCAGCAAATATTTGATGGTTGCCATGGAAGTTACAAACTCTTCATAGTCCCCAGAGGCGGAATGTTGATCCCCTGACTTTTCATTTAGGGCCCCCAGCAGGTCAAAATGTGTTACCTCCAGTGAAACATCTGGACAGTTACCGATGATCCCTTAACTTTTAATCTACTGCTATCATCAGGTCAAAGTTTTACTTCGGTTTATACTGACGCATTTAGCACCACTGTGCCTATGTACAGCCTCACAGAGCTGCTACACAGCTGTAGACTCTTAAGGGCGACGCACATTCACACGACAGGGTACAATATGGCCAGGAATTCAGATTTTGCAAGTAAATGTTTTTAAAGTTATAACTAGTGCTAGATTTTGTGCTACATTGAATCTTTGCAGTTGGATGAATTCATTACAACACTAAGTATGTACCTCCATAACTCATATGGTCTCATACCCTTTTTCCACCAAAATTAGCACGTATAGGCAGGGTTTTTAAACGTGGGTAAACCCGCTAAAAATTGATGATTGACTCCTTTCACATTGCCAGTACACGAGTTTGGTGTGTGTAGCCCGCTGTGTTTCTGGTTAGTAGCACCGTGCTGGACAGGTGACAGGTCACAGTGCGGATATAAAGTCGCAGCTGACGGGCTGTTAGCTTAGCATGGCAATACTACATAAACATATAGATGAGACATTTATAGACATCCACAGATAGAAACAGATGATTTATTTGGCTCTCCTTTCTCTTGCTTTTTCTGTGTGTACTTGTTTATATTCCCAAAACACATCTATACATATAGATGCACATTCACCTCCACTACACACACGTATCTAATGTAAAAATGATGTAGTACTGTCGTATTCTTCGGCATCGGAATGTTATTTTAACACCCCGCGCTCTCTGTCTCTCTCCCCTCTCAGACTGCGGCGGCAGCAGCAGAGTCCTGGTCTGTTTGGAAAGATGCGATCAGCTCGGTTCAGTCCTGAAAACCCAGACGGTCCGACCAGTGACATGGACGAAGAGGAGGAGGAACTGCAGCTCCAGATCCCATGACACACACACACACACATACATATAGTGATACAGGATATACTTTTAAACAAACCAGCAGTCACATAAAGAAGGTGAATAGTCAATATGAATATTGTTCCTCTTGGGGGAAAACTTGTATCTCCAGTGATGGTAACGCTTTGCAACAGCAACAAGATCAAACCCAGCAGGAGCGTGAAAGACATTAACAGGATGTCCGGACAGTGTAATACTGAATGAAAGGATCTTTCTTCAACTTCCATCAAACCACTCTAGCAGAGGCCGACTCGTATCATCCATGTACTTACTCATTCTTACCTCATATCATCACAAGCATTACATCTCTTCCATCTGTGTGCTACTGTATTCAACAAAGCCTCAACCCCACATCTACATCACCAGTATTACTTTCCTCATAGCTGTCAGCTTTGAGGAAAAGGCCGTTTATGTCCTTTTGAGCTTGAAAGTGTTTTTTGATACATCACAAGGGAATATCTGTCATTTTAGGAATTGACATGTTAGTGAAATGGTCTGCCACATTTTAACCAGTATTTGTGAAGGAGAGCATTTTTCTTCCAAATATTGAATATTCAAAGTCTATTTCTGATGTATTTAAAGTTCACAACCAATGCAGGGAGCACACTACACAACTTTTAGCCTCATTATAGCTGCAAGTTGGTTAGAATTACAACCACAGTATGTGTGGAGCAAGAGCTTCCAGCCTTACCAAGTTTGCTGTTTGTCACTCCCCAAACAGTCTCCAGTCAAACAGAGAGAAAACCTGAAAATGGGCCGTTAGCACGAGGGCTGTGTTCAGATGCACACAAAACCTTTGGCATGAAAGAACAATACAAAAGAGGTGAACAGACGCAAATAAGCTCTATACAGAACTAGAGTACAAAGTTATATGCTTGCTCTGAAAAGGCTTTTCACACATTCAAAATCTGGCAACAATAATAGGCTAACAGAATATGGCACGGCGGCCCACCAGTACCAAATATATATATAGCTTCTACTAGCCGATAAACCATAGGTTTTGTGGCAGTACACACTAAGAAGTATGTTTCCAAGCCCGTAACGTGATCTAATGTTGCACTCTTGTCTGAAGATGACAACAGAACGTTGTCTACAGAGCCGAGAGAGAGTAGTATTGTTACTCTCCGTATTGATCTGCCTACCCCTACAGTGATGGTGTGCATTTTAAAAATGAGGAAAGGGACTGTTAAAACAAAAAATGTCATTCCATCAAATACTGCAGTGTTTGAGGGAAATCTAAACTAGATGGAAAAAGAAGTAAATGGCCTGTAACTGTGTGGCACTTGTATTCTCATGTAAATGTATTAAGTGTGATCATTTCATGATGTAATGTGTTCCCAGCATGACTGGAGCTGCTCCCTGACAATAAACAAATGTCACACTGAATTTTAGACAATGTGTACATAAACAGGAGCTAAGTAAGAGAATGTACAACATCCTTGTAAAATGAACATGATAGCGCTTTACATCAGTGGGATGTAATGGGTGAGGGTAGAAGTAAAATCTCTTCTTTATTGTTTCTGTGAAGGGGGATATGTACCTGGGAATGTCCACTAAAGGCCAGTTCACATCAGCTTTTAACACTGCTACATTTTGTGACAAAGTCTGTTCATTTCAATGGAAGTAATTCTGAGTGAATTTGATATGGTGAACTTTGATTCAAATTTGCACGGTTAACCAATAGCAAATCGCCTTGACAGTGCTGACCTTAAAGGAACAAACAGCCAGAGAATCCAAAATGGAGATAGCTATTGTAGCCAATTAGCTGTGTCACCATCCACTATTATTTAACCCGCCTCTGTCGGAGTATAAACTGCTTCACTGAAGAGGAATGGTTTGTTGACAGGAATCAATGGAATAAACTGTTACCTTATTGTCCCATTAGCAGCCGAGCTAAGGAGCTTGCGAACTGGCAGTTAGAAAGCTTGATTTTTCCCCCTTCAATAACTCTTTATTGAATGAAATGATGCACAATCTTGAGAACAAAATTTACAGCAGGGAGTAAACAGCACAGTACAGAGAAAATATAAAGGAGATCAGAGAGTTAATGTGATTGGCTAGCGTGTTCCCAGCTGGTTAGTGTGTTAGCGGTTAGCTCGCCAGATACAGTTGTGCACCACCCAATCTCGGAACCCATCAGCTATCGTCTGACAACGATTTAGCCTCTGGGGGCAACAGCCAATGTTTTGGGGGTTCCGGTGTAGCCAGCGGATACCCAGATAATGGATATCCTTACCAAGACTTCCTCTTTCGTGCGGCGGTCATTGTTTACAGTCAGAGTAGTAATCTCAGAACCCATCGGCTATCGTCTGACGACGATTTGAATGCAGATAAAGAAAATAAAAAAGCTAATAAAAAGCTAATCTCTAGGGTTCCGAGATTGATAAAAAAGATAAATCAGTTGATAGCCGATGGGTTCTGAGATTGCATTTCAGCCAGTTCATTCCACCCCTTTTGCTCTCCGCACAGACTGTTTACCTGCATATAACCAAAGCCCGCTCAAACGTGATTGGTCAATTGCCCACAGAACTCTGAAACTGCATATTCAAAAGCTGGAAATCAGTGGTATTGTTCTTTAAGAGGAAGAGATTTAAAGCTGAATTTCACTGCTTGATGCTTTGAAGGTGTATGGTTTAGCAGTGAGTCATGTTATCTTTGGAATTAGTTTTCAGTCTGTATAGTCATTGTAGTGATGGTCTGATACTGTTGAAATGGAAGCTTCCTTTTCAACAGTATACAGAACTACACACAAGTGGAACCAAACCTTTCCAGACAGCAAAGGTAAAAATATATTCAAAGTTCTGTTGTTCTATTCTGAGTTTGGTGGTGCAGATATGATTTTTATGCAGTGTTTATGCTGCATTATTTTAAAATCCCACAAATCCCAAGTATTTATGTCCAGTAATTCCCTCAGGACTGTATTCAGTCAGGGTGAAAACGCCTGAAACCCAGGCCAGTAAAATTCCTGTAGGCTTAATACTCACAGGCTCCTTTAAGACGGCCCATGTATTCAACAGTAGGGGGGGGGGTTTGGATACACTCAGTGTTGGACTGAAGAGTTAATTTATTTGTATAAAACCTTAGCTGGGCTAAATCTCCTGTCTGTGAAACAGCTCCAGACTAGCCATGGATAGATGCAGTTGAGAAAGCAATAAAACATTCATTTATCTTCACCATCATCCACAGTCACTCGGCCTCAACTATGATGCTGGAACGGGACCAAGATATTTTTATTGATCAGGATTCTGAACTATTTATGTTATTATGGTTTACTTTTTATAAATGATCTGTACCACAGTGGTTTTGTATTAGCTCTATAAATGTCAACTGTACATATAAAGAAACGTGTCACTGTCTTTTTTTCCCCATACTGTATGTATTCTTAATGTGTGTCAGAATAATTGTTTTCCAGAAACCAGCAGTGCCTCGTTGTTTGTAACTTCAGAGTTGTTCTCCTTAAGGTTTCTCTAAAAACATCAGCACTCTCTGCCCATCAGCACAATCCCAGATTCCTTTTTAAGACTGTGGATCAGTTAGTTAACCCAGCCTCTCCTTGTGTCCCTGCTGATTGTGATGCTGATTGTGAAAAGTTTCTTTTGCACTTTGCTGGAAAGGTGGAGTTAATAAGATCTGATATCACCCCCAATCCTGCCTTTTTAGATGTGGATCACCCGCTCAGGGATTCTTTGAGCAATTTTTCTGCTGTTACTCTGCCCGAACTCGCAGACATCATGTCTCTTATGAGAGTATCCTCCAGCCCTCTGGACAAAATCCCAACTAGGTTTTTATTGGATGTTATGGATTGTATTGCGCCCCTTTTGCTAATTATTTTTAACAGCTCGCTGTCTACTGGCTGCGTCCCTGATTACTTTAAAACTGCTTGTGTCCAGTTAGTCCTAAAAAACCTGGGCTTGATCCCACCCTCCTGGATAACTCCAATCTGGATCGCCCAATCTCCAAACTGCCTTTTATTTTGAAGCTTCTCGAAAACCTTGCATCTAAGCAGCTTCTTGCTGCTGTGGAAAACAATTGTACTTTTGAAAAGTTCCAATCTGGATTTCGTCAGCACCACAGCACTGAGACAGCTCTTCTCAAAGTCACTAATGACGACGCAGGCATGTGCTTAATTCTTGTGCTACCGGACTTAAGTGCTGCCTTTGACACAATTGATCATGGCATTCTTTTAGATAGACTGAGGCACTGGGTGGACATATCTGGCACTGCACTAGACTGGTTCTCATCTTATCTGTACAATAGGAAATTCTGTGTCAGCATTAATAACTTCATGTCATCCTATTCCCATATCAAGTGCGGTGTGCCTCAAGGTTCAATTCTGGGACCAATACTGTTCTCCTTATACATGCTTCCCTTGGGTGATGTCATCCGCAGACATGGGATTTCTTTTCATTGTTATGCGATGACACCTCCCTGTCAAGCCCACTGACCTTAGTATACTGAGTTCTCTGCAGGACTGCCTGTCTCACATAAAGAAAAAACTGGATGTCGATAAATTTTCTTCAGCTCAACTCAAATAAAACAGAAATCCTTGTTATTTTAGACCTTGTAATCCCTTATGAACCTTCACGTAGTTTGAGATCTTCGGGTAGGGGTCTACTGTCTGTTCCTAAGTCCAGGATGGAAACTAAGGCGGACAGAGCTTTTGTTATCAGGGTCCCGAGGCTCTGGAACAACTTGCCCGAAGAAATGAGGTTGTCTGAGTCAGTGTCTTCTTTTAAGTCTCTTCTCAAAACACATTTTTATCGGAAAGCATATCCTGATTTTACCTGACCTGGCTGTTTATTTGACTGCTTTTGTGTGTTTTATGTATATTATTTCTTTATATTTCATCATTCACTGTGGTATTTTATTTTTCTTGTTGTGAAGCACTTTGTACTTTGTTTTGATAAGTGCTCTATAAGTAAAGTTTTATTTATTATTTATTTACAGAGATTGAGGTCAGTATCCTCACCTCCATCAATATCAAACTTGATTTGTTGGTCACACAATGCCTTGAATTCACCCACAATTACATTGAAATGATTTTCTCCAACATTCACGAACACCCATCTGATAACGAGGCACTGATCGAAGACTTTATGAAAAACCAAGTCAAACTCCAACCGGACACTGTAAACCAGATCACTTTCCACCGTGTTCACTGTCTTGGATCTTGCTCTAACAAATTACCATCATCACCAAACTGTAAAATTTCAAACACAATAAACTGATTAAGAGTAAAGGACAGGAACTGAAAGGCACTAAATGCGGACTGAATGACCAGTTCCCACTCGAACCCCCCCCAAAAAAGGCAAAGTTCTCTTACCTATCATGAAACAACACAGACAAAACAAACGTGCTTACTTGATTGTGGACAAATTATACATTGAAGGACAGTTCTATGTTTCTAACACCACTCCTTGGCTTTTCTAATCTACTACGTTACATCCAACAATCAGCAACTGTCACATCCCATATTAACATGATATAAACCTCCTCCATCCCTCTCCGCCCTAAAGCACATGTACATACCCAATTCCACATGGACTCGTGTATGCACAACCACCCCTTGCATGTATGTTTTTCTTGATGTGTTGTATCATGCGCATTTTAAATGTTCATTTGTGTATGTTTGTGTTGTTGTTGCTGTTGTTATTTTCCCCTCTACTTTTTTTAAATAGTACTTTATTGAAATTTTACAAAGGGAGAAATTACATACATAAAATGTAAAAGGGACACATTCCATGATAATACAAAACAACAAAATACAGTGCATAAACTTACAATGCCAAGTGCCAAGGTGTGCATCTCTTTTGTCTGATGTCCAGTGTTCTTTGTCTTTTCAGTTCAGTTACAATTTGTTTGAAGACCACGTCACTTGGAATAGTGACTTGGTGAAGGACCACTGCACACCTCGTCTTCCATATTAGTGCATATTATCGTCCAATAAAAATCTTGATCTTGGGAAGGTTTTCTAGGATAACACCATACATCACTGCATTATAGTTCACATTCATATTAAAACCAACACCTGCCATTTTAAACCACACATCTCACCTCTGGCAACTAAATGTTCAATAGTTTCATCTTCATCCCAATTGTCAATAGGGCACTTTTTAGTTTTAACAAAGCAGCTCCACTTAACCACAGCTCGGACTGCTAGTCTGCCAACTGATACAAGCCACATAATATCGTTTATTCTCTGATCAATTTTTACTAAAAATATTTTTAATACATACCTGGGAGTCAGACAAACAAAACCATATTAAGTTATTACCCACTTTAGAGTATATATTTTTAATCAATATTGTAATATTAATAGGTGTGCAAGTCATGAAATCACTATTCACAAGTTTATAATACAGTACAAAGTTCCTTCCATGTCCTTTATTCTTGGTCCAGCTCAGGGCTTCACTGATCCACATTGCCTTTCTTTTAATGCGTGATGCAATGTTTTTACAGAAAACTCTCTTTGGTTTTAAACCCAGGTCTATAGCACCAAGGCCTCCATCTGGTTATGGTTTAATTTTGCACCAGATACCTCTTCATATAGCTGAAGGTGTTCATTTATTATGTCCAGTTAATTTTGGTTGTTAATTATAATAGCAACATCATCAGCATATGCCAAAACAACCACCTGCTCCCCATTACTAGTTCTGGTGCCACTCAACCTGTAATCATCCTTGATTCTCTTTAATAATGGATTTATTGCTAAAATATAAAGTGCAGCTGATAATGGGCAACTTTGACGCCTCTCTTAATTTCGAGTTTTTCTGTTAAAACTACATTCACATTCACCTGAACTGTTGATTACATGGCCAGGCGCTCGAGTACATCAGTTAACTTTTAACTCCTTACTGTCCGAAAAGGCCTCTCAGCTCTGCTGGTTTAGGCCTGCTAGCTATTCTAGTGTCCAGGTTAAGATCAAACGGTGATCAAGTGTTTGCTGTACTTGCACCTCACGTTTGGAAAAGTCTGATTTTAAATCCTGTCTCCATTTTTACAGACTTGCCTTTTTTTTGCCTGACAACTAGTTTTATTTGTTTACATAATACAGCTCTGTTGTGCAACCACCAGTTTTTAGGTTTATTTTTATAGTTGTTTTATACTTCTTTCTCTTGGATGATTTATTTGTAAATTTCTTTTATATGGTCTTTTAATTGTGTGCTTGTATTTAGCTGTTCTTGTGTTTTTCTTCATATATTTGTGATTGTATTTTTATGCTGTCTATGGAAAACACTCAAAAAGGGCTATACAAATACAATTATTATTATTGTTATTATCATTTAGCATATAACAACTTGACTACATCAATAAAATATTGCTCAAACCTATAAGCTTTTAACACCTCCCACAGGTATTCCCAAGATATAAAATCAAAGGCTTTCTTTTGGTCTAGACCTGTGATGAAGAGCTCATCCCCTGCAGTATTACTGGTTAAATCTCTCAGCATTCCTAAGTTTTTTCCACATCAGTCTTCCCTTAACAGCACATGTCTATTCTTTTAATTATCTATTCATGACTAGTTTTGTGATCATTTTATAGTCTACATTCATCAGTGTGATATGCCTCCAATTATTTATTTCATGTGAGTCTCCTTTCTTGGAAATGAGTGATATACCACCAAGATAAAAGGAGCTGTGTAGTTTATCTGTCTTGATTCCAGTATTAAACATTGATGTTAGCAGGTCTGTGATCTCATCTATACATGTTTGGTAAAACTCACTAGGAAGTCCATCAGGACCTGGTGCTTTAACTTTATTTAATTCTAGAATTGCTTGTTTTACTTCTCTCCACCCAGTGAATTTAGGCCAACCTCATGCATTTCAATGGAATCAAGAAATGCACCTAACTTAGACTCATTTGTATTAGTTTTTTGATAATTTTTTTCACATAGTTCTCTCAATAGTTTATTTGCTCATCTTCAAAAACGTGTCCATTATCATTTCATGTTCCAGCAACATATTTATTTTGAAGTTTCTTTTTGTGCTCCTTTATCAAGCCATGAACGTTACCGGGACCTTCTACATGATGGTCTATACCTGCCTGTAGACGAAGTCAATGAGTCACATCATTATAAATTTTGTTGCATAATTCTGATTCAATTTCACTCAAAATTTCTTTATCTTTTCAGTTTTTTGTAGATTCAACATTAGCTATCTATATTTGTATGTATATGTATGTATGTATATATATATATATATATATATATATATATATATATATATATATATCTATATATATCTATATATACACACATATATATATATATATCTATATATATATAGATATATATATATATCTATATATACACACACATATACACACACATATATACTTTTATACTCTTTTTACCATTGTTAATGTTATTATGAGTCATAACATAAAATACGAACACACAGACATGATACACATATGTTTACATTCGGTGTGACTTGCCTGCTATAAGTCTCAAGCAATAATGATGGAAGAGATGACAAGAAATGAAAGGTATTCATAGAAACCACAGGGGCTTTTTCTGTCCCTAAATACTTCTCTTAGCCCATTTGAATTGGTTCATTAATGAGAAAAAATAGAATTGAGATTGTGGTAGTTTAAGGTTTTGTCACTTCCTGTTTTATTTTGCAGTGTGTTCCTCCTCTTGTGTGTCTTGTGGTTTTACTTCCTGTCTTTGTTTGCTTTCCCTCCAGTTTTGATTGTTGGCCCTTCCTTGATTGTTTGCACCTGTGTCGTGTTGGCTCACCTCCCCTAGGGTATTTAGTCTGGGTCTCTGTCTTTGTTCAGTGTTGGATCATTGTTGTTAATGCATGGTGTGATTTCTGTTTGGTGTTGCTCCCGTCTTGAGTTCTGTTCTTGTTGTGTGGTTGCTCCTGACTTTTGGGTGTGTCGCTGTTGGGGGCACGTTTTGTTGTTCCTGTGTCCTGTTCCCCAGCATTCTTACCATGAGTTCTGTATTGGATGCTTTGTCTCCCTTGGACCTTGGCTGGATTCTGGATTTTGTACCTTGCCTGCTCTCTATTGGACTGTTTAGCCACATTGGACTCACTTCCCTGGTTCCACCACTGCCAGCTGGTAACCTTTTTTTTTTTTTTTTTTAAATTACCTGTTGACTACCTGTCTACCTACCAGTTTATCTGTACCTGTCTATACCTGCCTGTAAACCATCACCCACAATAAACACTGTAGCCATCCAGCTACTTCACTTCATACCACTTCCTGGTCATCTGCATTTGGATCCACATGCCATACCACACCATATGACAGATGTACTAACGTGGCCAGTGAAGGTACCTCAGGGGTTTCTCTTATCAAACTCAACACCCCTAGTCTGTTATGTAAGATCTGTCTCTGAGCCCAAGCAGAGATAACTCATAACGCATTGTCAACATTCCACACACTGACCGAGAATCATGGCTCTATTGAACCATTTATTCCTAAAGCTCTCAGTAGTACCGACTTCATGAGCTTCATTAATGATAAAATTTTAACTATTAGAGAAATTCACCAAGTCCTGCCTTCAACCGGCCCACACTTGTCTTCAAACACAGGAACCTTGGAAACAACTGTAGAGCCTGATGTGTGTGATGGCTGATTTTGCTCCTGTCAACCTTCTTCAGCTGACTTTGACAATTAATTCATCTAAGCCATCAACCTGTCTCTTAGACCCCATTCCAACTAGGCTGCTTAAAGATGTTTTACCCTTAATTAGCACTTCTTTACTGGATATTATCAATCTGTCTTTATTAACAGGCTATGTACCACAATCCTTAAAAGTAGCTGTAATTTATTGGATTCTTAAAAAGCCCACTCTTGATCCAGGGGTTTTAGCGAAGTATAGACCTATATCTGACCTTCTCTTTCTAAGATCCTCGAGAAAGCAGTTGCCAATCAGTTGTGACTTTCTAAATAACAATAGTTTATTTGAGGATTTTCAGTCAGGGTTTAGAGTGCATCATAACACAGACAGCACTGGTTAAAATTACAAATGACCTTTTAATTGCATCAGACAATGGACTTCTCTATACTTTGTCTTGTTAGATCTTAGTGCTGCGTTCGACACCATTGACCATCACATCCTATTACAGAGACTGGAACATGTAATCGGCGTTAAAGGAGCTGCACTAAGCTGGTTTAGATCCTATCTTATCAGATCGATCTCAGTTTGTACATATTAACGGTGAATCCTCCGTGCATGTCAAAGTTAGTCACGGAGTTCCACAAGGTTCTGTGCTCGGACCGATTTCCATTCACCTTATATCTAGGCAATATTATTAGGAAACACTCAAACTTTCATTGCTATGCAGATGATACCCAATTATATCAATCGATCACGCCAGATGAAACTAACCAGTTAACTAAACTTCAAGCATGCCTTAAGGACAAAGACCTGGATGACCTGCAACTTTCTGATGTTAAACTCCTGACAAAACTGAAGTTATTGTACTTGGTCCCAAACATCTCCAAGACACATTACCTAAAGATATAGTTACTCTAGATGGCATTGCCCTGACCTCCAGCAGTACCGTAAGGAACCTCTGAGTTATCTTTGATTAGGATTTATCATTTAACTCCCACATGAAACAAACTTCAAGGACTGCCTATTTTCACCTTCATAACATTGCAAAAATCAGGCACATCCTGTCTCAGAATTGATGCCGAAAAATTAGTGCATGCATTTGTTACTTCTAGGCTGGACTACTGCAATTCCTTATTATCAGGCTGCCTGAATAAGTTCATTAAGACTCTCCAGTTGATCCAGAATGCTAAGAAGAGATCATATCTCCCCAACATTACCGTCTCTGCACTGGCTCCCTGTTAAATCCAGAATAGAATTGTTAAAATCCTTCTCCTCACCTACAAAACTCTTAACGGTCAGGTACCATCAAATCTTAAAGAACTCATAATACCTTATTACCTGACTAGAACACTGCACTCCCAGGATGCAGGGTTACTTGTGGTTCCTAGAGTCTCCAAAAGTAGAATGGGAGCCAGGGCCTTCGGTTATCAAGCGCCTCTCCTGTGGAATCGGGTCCCAGTTTGGGTTCAGGAGGCAGACGCCATCGCCACATTTTAAGAGTAGGCTTAAGACTTTCCTTTTTTGATAAAGCTAATAGTTAGGGCTGGCTCAGGTGAGTCCTGAACCATCCCTTAGTTATGCTGCTATAGGCCTAGACTGCCGGGAGACTTCCCACGATGCGCCTCTTCCCTCTCCATCTGTATGCATTTTTATCCCATTACTGCATGTTACTAACTCAACATCTTTTCTCTCCCGTAGTTTTGTGCTTTGTTGTTTCTCTCCTCTCTCCTTCTGTCACTTTCAGCAGATATTTCTGCCTCTGGAGCTGCAGAGACTGGATCTGTGGTTGTGCGCTACCTGCTGCCCCTGTGTTCCTGCTTGACAACTGCTACTACAGTTGTTGTTGGCTCTGTTACTAATACTGACATTATTTTTTCCTATAGCAGTCATTCCTATTATTCCTAAGTTATTAATATTAACACTACAATTACTATTCTATTTATTTAAAAAAAATCTACATCATCTTTGCATTGTGCCTCCCTCTCCCCAAACCCCTCCACTCACTCATTCACTCACTCACACACAAAACCTAACATGGCAGTGGCGGATGGCCGCCCACCATTGAGTCTGGTTCTGTCCAAGGTTTCTGCCTCTTAAAGGAAGTTTTTCCTTGCCACTGTCGCCAAATGCTTGCTTATGGTGGGATTTGTTGGGTCTCTGTAATTAATATTATAAAGAGTGTGGTCTAGACTGCTCTATAGGAAAAGTGCAATGAGAACTTCTGTTATGAATTGGCGCTACATAAAATTGAATTGAATAATGCTGATTACATCATCAGGGTTACTTTTTCAGACATGACAAAGCTCCTGCAAAACCACAGAAGACATTATACAACTGTTTTCATGGGCTCAGTAGTACTCAGAAAAGACCAAAACATTTTGGTTTTTTTTGGGGGGGTTATTTTCAGCGGCGGATTAATCCACATTTGGTGCTCTAGTGGGTATTTGGGGTAGCAAGACAATCTATGTGGGATTGAGTCAAAATAAACTCTTGTGTGTGTTTATGGTAATGAAGTAACATGCCACTCAGTGCAACAATTGCTCATTGATCTGTTTTTAATAGATTTTGGACAACAATGGAGCTCTATGGCACAGAGGAAGAAGATATATCTATGGCTCTATAGATACACACACGATACTTGTTAGTAGGATCGATCAAGACACATATAGAATATCACAAGACTTTCCTTTATATATCTCGCAGATACAGAGCAACATTATCATTAATTTGGAGTTATGTTTCTGTCTAGCTGATGAATGTCACTCCAATATTCTCTCTGTTAGCTCTGTTTTTGGTCTCCATCAGCTCCTGAGGGAAATATCTGGCTCTTTAGCTGCTAAAAGCTTCACTTTGTTCACCAGCTGCTCTCTGACTGTGTCTGTCTGCTGTTTGCTGCTGAGCAGCTCGTGTACAGTGGATTTATCAGAGCTTTTTCACTGGAAACAGCTGTCTGCCTGGAAACAAGGTTGATGAAAACAGAGTTTGGGGGTTAAAAAACAAAACAATGAGCTACAGTGTTGGGTGATGTCAGCACTATGTGCAACACATCACACATTCATTTGATTCAACGTTGATTTAAAAAATAATGTAGGCTTAGTAAGTGTTAAGAGAAATGTTTTAAGATACCTTTTAAATGAGCACAGATAACCTCCATGGTGGAATAATTACTGTAGCATGAGAGGGTAAGAAAGCCAGAGTTAGAAAATCGTAGATGGAGTGAGAGCGCACTAAACTCACACACACTCTTGTGGTATGTTTGGCAGTGCAGACTGTTGTGCACTGCACAGAGTAGACAAAGTAATGAGATTGAACCTCAGCCTGACTCCCCACACACAGCATGGGGGAACAGCTCGCATCTCCCTCTGAGATCATATTCATTACTGTGTGTGTGTGTGTCTGAGAGAGAAGCCAAGACATATAATGAATGTTTTACCCTTGTGTAGACTGGAGTCAGAATGACTGAAATCATAGACACAAATCTGGGTCTGCACTTTCTGCTTGTGTGTGTGTGTGTGTGTGTGTGTGTGTGTGTGTGCTTACTTTGCATAAAACAAATAGTTGTATATTGACAGTTTAGACATACAAACGTGTACAAGTATTCACTATGGCGCCCTTGGGATAACGGCAAACACACAACACGCCCACACACTCAAACTGTGAGGATGATGGTGGTTGGGTGTGTGTGTTAATGTTTAGCTCGATCCCATGAGTACAGTAGAGAAGATAATTCCGAAGCATGTTCAATGTATATGTTGGAGGTGGTTGTTTTTCGTATTTGATTTCCGAGTGTGTTTGAGTGTGTGTTTGTATAAAAAGCCCGGAGCCTAGTTCATTATGCAAATTTTCTCTGTGTCTTTATTAGGCTAGTAATGGCTGACAGCAGGAAGGCAGAACATTACATTGATCCCTCTATAATTATTCCACAGCTACCACAGCGTCTCCTTGTATGCGTGTACTATATGTGTGTGTGATTGTGCATGCTTATGTATCACTACAAAATAGAAACAATGTGAAAATTATTCATTGTGTTGTGTGAAATAATTTCATTTCTATTTCCTTGCACCGAGAGTAGCTGTGATGATCTGCCTTTCTATTCATTTTTGTTGCACTGAATTGGTGTCTGTCTCTTTTGTAATAAACCAATTTGCTTGACTGCACGTGAACAAGGCCAATAAATTATCCTGACACACATGCAGGTCATTACCATTGGTACAGGCTGTTTGCTAGCTGAGAGACATTCTCACTTACTCGCCACTTACTCACTTTTTCTGGTCTTTAGCAGATGGAATCAGGTTTGTTCAGATTGCTCAGGTGTCATCATGTGACCTAAGTATGGAACTTCGGTCATGTGAGGACGAGCGGGGGATGGGGGGGCTGTTGCACGAGGTAGTGCGCAGAATGAACAACGGCACATAATAGAGTTACATAACTCCAGGAATTCAGAGATGAACAAAATTTACCTTCACACCATTCTTCTCTACAGTAAAGTTGTTGCCATGGGGCGTCCCGATAGCTGAATGGTTAAGGCGAATACCACGTTCCAGCTGGGGTCATACCTCTCTCTCTCTCAAACCTGGCGTTATGGGCGGGCCCCGGGGCAGGTGGGGGGTGGGGGCAGGACCACCCATCCCAGGAGAAATCAGCATTACTATTGTTATTATCATATTTTTTTTTGGTTGTGATTTATTATCATTATTGTTGAGATGTGGATATATATGTGCTTAATAAAATATGTTTTTTTGTGTTCAACTATCTTGCAACATTAGTGTATGGAATATCATGTTTTTATTGTGGGAAGAAAGTCTGAAAGAATTGGCTCCTTTTCTGATAATATGGTCTACACCCTCTGCTGGTGATCCGCTAGACTGTTTTGAGTTGTGTGTAACAACGTGAGTGCGTGAGTGACGCCAACCTCGAGAGTTTAGCGTGTTTGTTTTAAGTCAGTATGAGGATTCACTTTAGCCAGCGTCTGGCTAGCTTGGTTTAAGTATTAGCAATCATATTTCTCAGAAATTGACATAAGAAAGTGGTTTCCCAACAAGAAAAGCTCACCTAATAATCACTCAGCAGGTGAAGCTACACTACAAGAATCAGCTAATGCTAGCAGTTTTGTAGATTCTAGTAATGAAACAGGAACTAGCATTGACATTACCACCAAGCTAGCAACCGCAGCAGGGACATGGATGTATAAAGAGAACTTTGATACAGCATTTTAATCAGGGTCCCGTTCATTTCTATGAAAGCTGCTCAGTGGCTCATGAAGCCAAAAAAGTTCGACTTCCTGGTATGAAATTACCCGGATCTTCCGTATTGTGCGGCCCACACAAGCACACTAGAGACTCCACTGGCCGAGCCGGCTAACTTCCGGGTTAGCTCTCTGCTAACTTGAATGGGGATAAAATGATTTAACTGTGCGACTCTTCTAGACTTTCCAGATATTATCAGACCTGGGGCCCAAAATTTACCTTCACACCATTCTTCTCTACAGTAAAGTTGTTGCCATGGGGCGTCCCGATAGCTGAATGGTTAAGGCGAATACCACGTTCCAGCTGGGGTCATACCTCTCTCTCTCTCAAACCTGGCGTTATGGGCGGGCCCCGGGGCAGGTGGGGGGTGGGGGCAGGACCACCCATCCCAGGAGAAATCAGCATTACTATTGTTATTATCATATTTTTTTTTGGTTGTGATTTATTATCATTATTGTTGAGATGTGGATATATATGTGCTTAATAAAATATGTTTTTTTGTGTTCAACTATCTTGCAACATTAGTGTATGGAATATCATGTTTTTATTGTGGGAAGAAAGTCTGAAAGAATTGGCTCCTTTTCTGATAATATGGTCTACACCCTCTGCTGGTGATCCGCTAGACTGTTTTGAGTTGTGTGTAACAACGTGAGTGCGTGAGTGACGCCAACCTCGAGAGTTTAGCGTGTTTGTTTTAAGTCAGTATGAGGATTCACTTTAGCCAGCGTCTGGCTAGCTTGGTTTAAGTATTAGCAATCATATTTCTCAGAAATTGACATAAGAAAGTGGTTTCCCAACAAGAAAAGCTCACCTAATAATCACTCAGCAGGTGAAGCTACACTACAAGAATCAGCTAATGCTAGCAGTTTTGTAGATTCTAGTAATGAAACAGGAACTAGCATTGACATTACCACCAAGCTAGCAACCGCAGCAGGGACATGGATGTATAAAGAGAACTTTGATACAGCATTTTAATCAGGGTCCCGTTCATTTCTATGAAAGCTGCTCAGTGGCTCATGAAGCCAAAAAAGTTCGACTTCCTGGTATGAAATTACCCGGATCTTCCGTATTGACAGTGCGGCCCACACAAGCACACTAGAGACTCCACTGGCCGAGCCGGCTAACTTCCGGGTTAGCTCTCTGCTAACTTGAATGGGGATAAAATGATTTAACTGTGCGACTCTTCTAGACTTTCCAGATATTATCAGACCTGGGGCCCAAAATTTACCTTCACACCATTCTTCTCTACAGTAAAGTTGTTGCCATGGGGCGTCCCGATAGCTGAATGGTTAAGGCGAATACCACGTTCCAGCTGGGGTCATACCTCTCTCTCTCTCAAACCTGGCGTTATGGGCGGGCCCCGGGGCAGGTGGGGGGTGGGGGCAGGACCACCCATCCCAGGAGAAATCAGCATTACTATTGTTATTATCATATTTTTTTGGTTGTGATTTATTATCATTATTGTTGAGATGTGGATATATATGTGCTTAATAAAATATGTTTTTTTGTGTTCAACTATCTTGCAACATTAGTGTATGGAATATCATGTTTTTATTGTGGGAAGAAAGTCTGAAAGAATTGGCTCCTTTTCTGATAATATGGTCTACACCCTCTGCTGGTGATCCGCTAGACTGTTTTGAGTTGTGTGTAACAACGTGAGTGCGTGAGTGACGCCAACCTCGAGAGTTTAGCGTGTTTGTTTTAAGTCAGTATGAGGATTCACTTTAGCCAGCGTCTGGCTAGCTTGGTTTAAGTATTAGCAATCATATTTCTCAGAAATTGACATAAGAAAGTGGTTTCCCAACAAGAAAAGCTCACCTAATAATCACTCAGCAGGTGAAGCTACACTACAAGAATCAGCTAATGCTAGCAGTTTTGTAGATTCTAGTAATGAAACAGGAACTAGCATTGACATTACCACCAAGCTAGCAACCGCAGCAGGGACATGGATGTATAAAGAGAACTTTGATACAGCATTTTAATCAGGGTCCCGTTCATTTCTATGAAAGCTGCTCAGTGGCTCATGAAGCCAAAAAAGTTCGACTTCCTGGTATGAAATTACCCGGATCTTCCGTATTGTGCGGCCCACACAAGCACACTAGAGACTCCACTGGCCGAGCCGGCTAACTTCCGGGTTAGCTCTCTGCTAACTTGAATGGGGATAAAATGATTTAACTGTGCGACTCTTCTAGACTTTCCAGATATTATCAGACCTGGGGCCTTGAGCAGGGACCCGTCATCTCCTCTCCCCTCGCCTCCACCACCACCACTACCGGGGCCTAGGTCGCTGTTTTCGTCACCAGCAGCTTTATTAGGCCCAGCCTGAGCCACCAAAGTACATATTAAGTAGGCCACAATCATATTAGTTGTATCATTTTTGTGGAAGGGGTTTTTCCTGAATTGTCTTCCAGCTCTTAGGTGGTTAAAAATATTGATTCTTTTTCAATGTATGTTTGCCAATATCGAGTAATAGATATGTGAGAGACTACACTTTGCCATTCTTATAAATAAAAGGCTGCACTATCAGGTCACAATTAATTCATATCGACTGAACTGAATTTTAAGTGTCATCAGAACAATATGAGAGAGGTCTGGAGTGGCATGAAGACCATCACTGGCTTCAGACCGACTGGCAGCAGAGGAGTTGAAGGCAGCTTGGACAGGGCCAACGAACTGAATCTGTTCTTTAACAGATTCGACACACCGGCTCCTGCTCATCCCCCTCTAACTCAGCTGCTGTCAGCCCTCAAGCTCCTCTGAGTACTCTGCTCCCCCTCCCCATCAGGCTAACGGCCCTCTCCAGACCGACGACTCTCCCCACCCCCCCCCCCCACCCCACCTGTAACTTCTGCTGTGTGCCTGACTGCTGACCAGGTGAGAGGACAGCTGATGAGGCTCCACTCAAACAAGGCTGCAGGCCCCGATGCCATTAGCCCCGGGGTGCTAAAAGCCTGTGCCCCCCAGCTTTGTGGAGTCCTTCAACACGTCTTCAACCTGAGCCTGAGTCTTCAAAGGGTCCCCATTCTGTGGAAGACATCTTGCCTCGTTCCTGTGCCGAAGACGCCACGCCCCAGTGGCTCCAAGAACTACAGACCGGTGGCACTGACCTCCCACATAATGAAGACCCTGGAGAGACTAGTGCTGGAACAGCTGCGGCCCATGGTCAGACCCCTCCTGGACCCCCTTCAGTTCGCCTACCAGCCCCGGCTGGGAGTTGGGGACGCCATCATCTACCTGCTTAACCGCATCCACACCCACCTGGACAGGCCAGCAAGCACGGTGAGGATCATGTTTTTTGACTTCTCCAGTGCTTTCAACACCATCCGGCCTGTCCTGCTGGGAGAGAAGCTGGCAGCGATGCAGGTGGACACCCCCCTTGTGTCCTGGATTGTGGACTACCTGACTGGCAGACCACAGCACGTGCGCCTGCAGCACTGTGTGTCGGACAGCGTGGTCAGAAACACTGGGGCCCCTCAGGGGACTGTCCTCTCTCCCTTCCTCTTCACCATCTACACCACGGACTTCAGCTACCACACAGAGTCCTGCCACCTTCAGAAGTTTTCTGATGACTCTGCTGTGGTGGGATGTATCAGCGGTGGTGATGAGACTGAGTACAGGGCTGTGGTGGGTAACTTTATTTCATGGTGCGAGCAGAACCATCTGCAGCTCAATGCGACAAAGTCAAAGGAGCTGGTTGTAGATCTACGGAGGGCCAAGACACCAGTGGCCCCGGTTTCCATCCAGGGGGTCAGTGTGGACATTGTGGAGGACTACAAGTACCTGGGAGTATACTATAACAAACTGGACTGGACCAAGAACACTCAGGCTGTTTACAGGAAGGGCCAGAGCCGCCTCTATTTTCTGAGGAGGCTGAGGTCCTTCAACATCTGCCGGACAATGCTGACGATGTTTTATGAGTCTGTGGTGGCCACTGCTATCCTGTATGCTGTTGCATGCTGGGGCAGCAGGCTAAAGGTAGCGGACGCCAACAGACTCAATAAACTGATCCGTAAGGCCAGTGACATTGTGGGGGTGGAGCTGGACTCTCTGGCGGTGGTGTCAGAGAGGAGGATGCTGGCCAAACTACACGCCATCTTGGACAGTGTCTCTCACCCGCTCCATGACGTGCTGGTCAAGCAAAGGAGCACCTTCAGCGGAAGACTCATCCCACCAAAAAGCGCCACAGAGCGCCACAGGAAGTCATTCCTGCCTGTGGCCATTAAACTATTTAACTCCTCCCTCTAAGGGTTAGTCTGTTTGACCCTAGGTCACTAAACTGGACATTGAGCATTACATCTCCGCCATAATTAATAATAATTGTGCAATATTCTGTTTACTACTCCGTGCAATATTAGTTTTCCTTGTTAGTTTTTCTTATTTATTGTTACTGATACTATATACCTCAATTACTCTCGACAGTACATGCACCTCTGCTTATTACTATTATTTATTACATAATTAGTGACATTGTATTTTATACTGTACTTTACCATCAACCAGTAAACCCACTTGGTACTCGACACTTAGTTTATCTTATACTTATACCGACATGATACTTAATTTATTTCTGACCTGTTTTATAGTGTTTATAGTGTATCATATCGTTTTCTAGTACTTTCTCCTGTGTGCACTGACGTTAAGGTGAGCTACTGTAACAAAGAGTTTCCCTACGGGGATCAATAAAGTATTTCTGATTCTGATTCTGATCATTAAAATACTCCCCTTGTTTTCTTATTTCAATGGAAATGAAAAAAGAGCCCTGTGACCTGAAGAGTCTGGCTAGATGTTTCAACAACTCAGCTGGGTAAAGGAGTCTCACTGGAATACTTGATTTAGCTGTGTCCGTTCTGGTCTTAAGTTGAGTAAAAGCTAGTAAGCATTCAGTTGAGAATTTTTTGTCAAACTATCTTTCCAGTTGGTTATATAAAAGACTTAATTAGGGTTAGATAAATATGATGATCATGGTTTAAAGAAACCAACATAATTTTGTTGCTATCAAGTTTTGTGGGTCTATAATAATGTCATGCTAGTTTTACCTTTTTTTTCCAGACAAACAAGACTCGTAATTTGCAGGGTCACAAAATGTTTATATTAGACAATTCAGCAAAACCCTGGATCCCACTGAATGTCAAAATCTTTTAAGGTCCAGTGCCAAAGTTTTTAAAAGTCCTTCTTTATACAATGTCTGTTCATGGCAACCATGGTATGGTTGAGTTAAAGGAAAAATTTAAAAACATTAATTGCTGATTTGCAGACTCATTCAATATGAACATAGTTCAAAGGTATATGGGCTTGAGGTTGGAAAGCTGCATGGTAGAGAAGTGTATGAATTTGTAGTAGATGATCTTGTCCCAAGAAGAAATATACCTTGTGCTGATTTGTTCGCACAAAAAAAATATTTTGGAATTTTGCAGACTACATAAGATAATGGTGGTTGAGCTGGGTTTTAAAACTCATCTAGTTGTCTGATTGCGTATGTTGCTACCCTAACAGGCCCAGTTGTCAAGCTGTGTCTAGAGATAGATCTTTAGATCTTACTAATAATGCATAGGAATATGTCCAAAATTAGAACCATGTTGTAAAAAGTACAAAACTAATATTTTAAGGCTGTGTGGCATTTAGTAGCAAGTACATAACGAAATGATCTGTTTCCAGTCAAATATGGTACAGAAATTAGTCATGTCTCTTCAGGCTTGTAGAACTCCACAGGTTTTATTTCTTGAACCACCCTCCATTGTTGTAAACTGCTTTTGCCAAGAGCTGAGTGCCTCCAATAGGATAGGGCAATTTATGTGTAAAAGATCTTCACACATGGCAAATAAAGAAAAATCTTTTACAACATAACATAAATATATGTACATGAGAGTGTGCATGGGATGTAGAACTGTTCCACATTCAGTTCAAGTTTCATACACTTGGCCATGATCTATTCACACACAATACAATGGTGCCAGCAAATATGATCATAAATCATCTTTATAAACACGGCTTTAGGTGAATAATGAGTCGAGACAATACACAGAGGTACAAGAATCCCATTTTCTGAGGCTGTTATTTCTTGACAGGAGGAGGAGATGGTCTGCTGGGACTTCTACACAGACACTGAGAAAAAATGAAGACGGGTGCAGGCAATAAAACAATTGTCCCTTTCAATGCTGTTAGAGCAGAGAGGACAGAATGTCAACGCTAACAGTCTGATGGGCAGATGAGACAGAAAACACCAACAACAAATGCAATTGCTTTTCTGGCAGCTTTATACTGTGGTCACAACAGGATCCTGTAATGTACCTGACACACACACACACACACACACACACACACACACACACACACACACACACACACACAGTTTTCCTCAAAAATCTCCACACACTTTCAAATGCTCAAGCTTTGATTGCCATCAGACCTGATAGGATACTTTTCAATTACAGTCTTCAGCAAAACTAAATCTACTCTATGAATCTATTAGGAATGTAAAACTTTACAAATGCAGATAAGAGTTTCAGTCCAAAACGTGTAAGATATGTTCAGTTTTGATGATTGATGCCACCTTGGAAGATTATATCCACAGCAGGCCTGACTTTTGCGTTGTGTTTGCAGTCCAACCATCTATCTGTACTCTATTTAAAGAAACACAAAGTTTTAGAATATGTCAGAAGATAAATGTCATTTTTATCACTTTGCTACCAGTACAGACAGAGGTTCTGGATCTGACTAGACATATCCAGGACTAGCCAGATCTGGCTAGCCCAGCTGAACAAAAAGACTTGTATCAGAGGGAAATGATTAGTCTAGCTCTATCAGCTTTCTGTTTTTACACATTACTAAACAAAACACAGCATGTCACAAGAAACAGCCATGGAGTTGTTGGCTATTTTATTTTTCTCTGTTGACTAAACTAAGCTTAGTCAACAGAGAATAGTCCTGTAACATAGTCCTGCCTCAATTCTTTATGCTAAGCTAGCACCTCCTTGGCTTACTATACTGTTGTTGCTGATGGTGCTCAGCCAAGCCATCTTACAATCAGAAATGAGTTGCCACAGGGGTCTATCCTTGGTCCACTGCTGTTTACATTATAGGCTACATAAATAACATAATACTTCAAAATCAATACTTCAATGTACATTTCTTTGCCGATGATACTATTTTATATGCCCCAGGTGCCACCCCAGCCCAGGCCCTCACTCATCTTCAGTCTGCCTTTGATGCTTTCCAGGTATCACTCTTTAATCATAGGCTAGTTTTAAATGCAGAAAAGACCAAATTCATGGCATTCTCCACCTCCACCAGTGACTCTGACTATCCTGCCATTACAACTTTAAATGGCACCCATATTACTCTTGCTGAGTCCTACAAATATTTAGAAATTTGGCTTGACAACAGACTATCATTCAAGATTCACATTCAGCATTTGACTCAAAACTTAAAAATCAAACTAGGTTTCTTATATAGAATTAAAGGATGTCTGTCTTCTTCCAACCGTAAAACCATTGTGCAGTCAACCTTCATGTCTGTCCTTGGCTATGGAGATATTCGGTATTGTCATGCTTCCCCATCAACACTTCAGCAGTTAAATCCTGTGTATCACAGTGCTTTACGCTTTATGACAATGACACATTTCGTAATCATCATTGTTCTCTGTGTGACACGGTTGGATGGACGTCCTTACAGTCAAGAAGAAATAGCCATCTCATGTTATTCATCTATAAAGCTCTAATTTTGAAGCTTCCAAACTACCTCATATCTCTTCTCTCATTTAAATCTAGTAACTACAGTACACAATCCAGTAACTACCTAACCTTAGATATCCCTCATGCAAGCACTAATGTTGGCAGAACTGGTTTCAGGTACTATGCACCTTTTAAATGGAATGAACTGCAAACTGCCCTCAAACTACAGTCTTACATTCCCCTTGGAGATTTTAAAGCTTTTTTATCTGAAGTTTTCATTGAGTCTTGTAACTGTTTTTATTAATTACTTTGTTTATTGTGTAGTTGTGTTGATTCTGTTTTTGTTTGTGTTCTTTTAAATGTTCTTGTTCTCAGGTCTCTCTTGGAAAAGAGATCTTAATCTCAATGAGACTGCCTGATTAAATAAATATTA
Source organism: Siniperca chuatsi (assembly GCF_020085105.1). Lineage (NCBI taxonomy): Eukaryota > Metazoa > Chordata > Actinopteri > Centrarchiformes > Sinipercidae > Siniperca > Siniperca chuatsi. The sequence continues at coordinate 36,198,333 of NC_058042.1, forward strand.
AAAAAAAAAAATCTGTACTGAATCCACAGAGAGCTTTCCATCTGAAACAGCAAAATGTGAGAGTGTTACTTTAACATAGTGATTTCCAACCTTTATGCAACAGAGATGTGGACTCAGAGGCAGAGCTGTTGAAAGCAATCAATTGTTTACTTGGTAAGAACTTCAAGGTAATCAGTCAGCGAGAGTAAACAAAGCAGGCAAGGGGCAGGAAGGCGGAACCGGAATGTGGTCAGGAACAGGCAGGCAAGAAATAAGAAGGGGACTGGTATTCAGGGGAGCTAATAAGGGAATGGAAAACAGGTCTGCTGGTGAGTGAGGAGATCAGGTGACTGGGAATGGCGGGAACACTCTGAGAGCATCTAAAGAGGGCAAGTGGGGAATGGCAGGTATTGGAAATGAAAGGAGTGGTTAATGACTGGAAAAACAGGAAAACAAGCAAAAAAAGAGGAAGGCGATTTGACACTTTATGGCTTGCGACCCTTCGAAACAAAGTCAACTCGCAACCTTTTGTCAAAGCTTACAGATGTCTAGGAGCTTTGAGCACTTAAAGATCCAGTGTGTAGGATTTAGTAGCATGTAGCATTGAAATTGCAGTTTGCAACCATTTAAATACCGCTCACTGGAGAAAAAGATTTTCACGTTCTATGCATGTTTAAAGCTCTTTACCATGGAAAAGTCCTGACATCACATCCAGGCTAGCTGCTTTTCCATAGATTCTGTAAGTCACTGTGATTGCTTTTTCTTTATTTGCCATGTGTGAAGATCTCTTACGCATACCGTAATTATATATATATTATATTATATAATTAATATAAGCGTTGTGGATGGCAGCCTCAGTGTTGGCCTCTCTGGTACTTTTTTTGTTTTTGTTTATTTGTTCAATTTTCAGCTCTCCCTTTCCAATAACTTTCACCTTTGAGGAACTTTTGAACATTTGACAATTCAATTGTCAAACTTTCACTTTCACTCAACCGGAAAGTTTTACAGAGCTTGTAGTTGGAGGAGCAGCAGCCGTCTGTGGGATTTGCAGGAGATACTGGTGGGGGGGAATGCACCGGAGCGCTGGTGAAATTGCGACAGCGGGGATTTCGAACTACACTCCCGTCAATACATCCTGTCAATCCAAATGCTGTATCCATTTACATCTAGTGAATATGGACTTTTCCAGATCTGCTTTCCTGTGCTTCACCAAAACCTGGCTTGGTGAGCCAAACATCCAGACTTTAACAGAGAAAACCTCAGCCATGAACTGCCAAAATACAGACAGCACATTAAGTGTCCCACCAGGGATAAAAACACACTGGAACATTGCTACACCATATTACAGGATGCTTATTGATCTGTCCCCCTGTGCAGCTCTTTGACTCTCTGATCACTGTCTGGTTCATCTTCTCCTGACTTACAGGCAGGAACTAAAATCTGCAAAGCCTGATAGACCAATGAGGCAAAGCTGGAATTACAGGCCTTTTTTGACTGCACTGATTGGAGTGTTTTCAAGGCTGCAGCCTTATAAACTCACTGCCATTTTGACATCTTATGTCAGCTTTTATATTAGGACGTGTGTGACAACATCCCAGCTGGCCTGGACCCTCACCAGTTTGCATTCTGAGCCAACAAATCCATCTCCCCTGCCCTCCTCTCAGCCCTCACACATCTTGAAAATAACAACACCTACAACGGAATGCTGTTTGTTGATTTCAGCTCAGCATTCAACACAATCTCCCCCATGAAACTTAGAACTAGGCTAGATTACTACACTCTGCAACTGGATTTTGGACTTCCTAACAAACAGACCCCAGACAGTTTGGATTGGCGATCAAACCTCCTCCACTTTACTGCTGAACACCGGATACCCCAAGGGCTGTGTGCTTAGCTCCCTCTCGTTCACCCTGTACACCCACGACTGCAAACCCCGAAAGAGAGAACTCTGTTGTGAAGTTTGCGGTCGACACTACTATCATCGGTCGGATTACAAACAACAATGAGAATTGGGAGGAAATCAACAATCTTGCAGAGTGGTGCACAGAGAACAACCTACTGCTCAACGTCATTAAAACCAAGGAACTGACCGCTGATTTTAGAAAAAGGGAGACGAAGACACACACCCCTGTCTACATCCGAAGAGCTGAGGTGGAGTGGGTGAACAGTTTTAGTTTCCTGGGAATCAGCACCACAGAGGACCTGTCATGGACATCTCACATATGCACCCTAGTCAAGAAAGTACTTCTTAAGGAAACCTAGAAAGGCAAACTTACCGTGCCAAGTTCTTCCAAGGAGCAATAGAAAGCATCCTGCATGTATGTATTTTAAAACCTGCATTGTTTACACCCATGTATGCTAGTGTTGGGCCTCACCACGTGTGGGGAACAAAGAAAGGCCTGCTTGATTAAGTTGAAGCCTTGATCAGAGGGCCTGTATGTGAAACAAAAAGACTGAACTAGTAGTCCGTTAATTCACACCAGAGTGTGAGATTAAGTTGAATCCAAACCCTGGATTCCTACAAGACGAGCTGTCACAGGAGCGCAGAGAGCCCTGATAACGTCATCATGCCTATAAACTCACAGCACACCGGTCATCCTTCGCCTTTCCACTGCAACTCCGTTGCTACAGGGGGCGAAAACTTTATTCCCTAGGTGAAGGTCTCTACTTTCTGGATGAGAAACAGATTGTTTTGTGTTTGCACATTTTTGGATCCTGAACGAGAGTTATATTCCACATAACAATCTGTTACCTGCAGATGGAAAATTTGGATTTACCGTTTTCTTCATGGACAGGAGGATAACCCTGCTTCTTCCTCATCAAAGTTGACTGCTGATTGCAGAATGGATTGATTGTTTGGCCCGCCCTAATTAGTTGCACCTATGTCTCGTTGTCTCCCCTACCTAAATGTATTTAGTCCGACTTTTTCCTTTGTTCGGTGTCAGCTCGTCATTTGCATTTGCATTTGTATTTGTAGTACACGTGGATTCCCATATGTTCAGCACGGACTTTTCTTCTGTTCCTTTTTGACCTTGTATGGATTTTGGATTTTGTACCTTGCCTGCTCCTTGTCGGAGTTGTTTGCCTGTCTTGGACTGCTTTCCCAATTTGGACCTCTGCCTGCCTGACTATCTGTGTAAGCCTTTCCCTTGTAATAAATTAATTAACTGCATCTGCTCTGCCTCTAAATGTGAGTTTGGGTCCTATTCCTTTGTGTTCCCTGTTTCCCTGTGTGACACCCATACAACAGTACGAGCTGACCATAACATTGACCCAGCAGATGTCAAATCTCTCGTGGGAGAGTTAAAAGAGGTGTTCTCAGTTCTGGAGAAATTACACTTATCCATTGAAAATTCCATGGACATTAGGCCAATCTAAAGCAAAGTTTGCAGCTCTACCTGGATTCCCGGCCAGCTAGCAATCAACATGCTAGCAGTTAGCCTGCCAGTCATCAGCCTGCACCCCGGCCTGCTAGTTCCCAGCAGATATCCCTGCATGCCTACCTCCTGCGTGCTAGCCTCCAGTCTGCTTCTCAGCCTGCACCTCAGCCCGTTCCTGTCTTGACCTTCTGGGAAACCCCGCAGAAGGAAGCATGGCTCCTGCTCGTTCCTTTGTCGTTCCTCACTGCTACCCAGCTGCTCATCTTCACTGCTGCCCAGCTGCTCGTCTTTACCGCTGCCCAGTGCCCCAGAGACTCAGCTGCCCAGCATCCCAGAGACATCAGCAGTCCTGCTGGTCCCCAATCGGCAGCCTGGTCAACAACAGGTCCTGCCCCGCGGGGGTCTTCACTCCCTGTTGGGCTGCAACGGCCCTTGGAAATCCCTGTTCGGCCATAACAGTCCCCAGAACTCTCTGCTGCAGCACATTCTTGAATCCCCTGAGCTGCAGCACACCTCTGCCTCTGCTGGAGTGCAGCAGCCACGTCCTGCTCCGGATGGGCCGCAAACTCCGGAACTGTCTGTGCTACAGCACTCTTCTGCCTTTGCTGGATCGCCGCAGCTGTCACCTAGCTCAGATCTGCAGCAGCCACCAGTTCCTGAGCTGCAGCGGTCTCCAGAACTCCGTGTGCTGCTGCACAACCCTGAAACTCCTGCCGCTGCTGGGCCACAACCATCTCCTGCTCCGGTTGGGCTGCAACCTCCGAATTCTCTGTGCTGCAGCAATCCACCGATCTCTCTGTGCTGCAGCAACCACCTGTCCCTGCTGGACCGCAGCACACTCCTGCCGCTGCTGGATCGCAGCAGTCCTCTGCCAGTCTATGTCGCCGGCCACCTGTCCAGCTGCCCTGTCGCCAGACCCCGATCTTGTTCTCCAGCCACATGGCTGACCTCCAGTAACCGTCTGTCTTTGCCGGCCTCCTGAAGGGTCCCTTTGCTGCTGGCCGCCAGTGACCTTCTGCCTGCGCCGCTGGCTTCCAGTGACCTTCAGCCTGCACGTCGGTGTTAGGCCAGACCTCCAGATGGTTTCCGTCTTTGTCGCCGCTCTTTAGTCTGGTCTCCAGAGGGGTTTTGCCTTCATAGCGGACCTCATGAGTTGCTCCATTTGTCTGGTCATTACTCGGACCTACTCTGCCCTTCATCTCTGCCTCCTGGGTGCCCCCCTGACTCTGTCCAGCCCCCGGGCCGTCCGCCTGAGGTTCGCAGCTCCGCACCTGTCCAGCCCCCGGGCCGTCTGCCTGAGGTTCGCAGCTCCACAACTGTTCAGCCACCGGGCCGTCCGCCTAAGGTTCCCAGCTTTGCACCTGTCCAACCTGAGATCCTGAGATCTTCCACTTTGTACCTTGCCTGCTCCTTGTCGGAGTTGTTTGCCTGTCTTGGACTGCTTTCCCAATTTGGACCTCTGCCTGCCTGACTATCCGTGTAAGCCTTTCCCTTGTATTAAATTAATAAACTGCATCTGCTCTGGCTGCGTTTGGGTCCGATTCCCTTGTGTTCCCTGTTTCCCTGTGTGACACCCATACAACAGTTGTGCTTTACTTTGTGTGTCTTTCCTTTCTCTCTCCTCCTTTACTAACACACACTCACACACGCCTTATGCACATCTATACACATACACATCTCAAACAACATAGATAGCGTGATAGCCTACACGCCATCTTGGTGAGGACGAGTAGAGTGCATCCTCCATTTTGATTCTTGCCATGGTTCTTCCATTTGAGTTTCGTGGGTCTGCCCGCCATTTTGGATCATTGCGTGACGAGCGTGTGGTCATGTCCGCCATATTCCTCGCTTCTCCCTCTCTATTGTCACACACACACACACACACACACGCTTCCTGATTGTTGTATGCTTTCATTGTGCTTAGAGTAGATGTGTTTTATTGGCTGAAGTTAAATGAACTCTATTGTACCTTTTTAAAGAGCAGTTGCCTGTAGTTATTTGTGTATGTGTTGTAATAAACGCTGGTTGTGTCAGTCAGTGCTCAGATTCACCCTTCCCTGTCCACCTTATTAATGTAAAATAGTCCTTAAATATTGGCATTTCTAAGTGGACAGCCAACTTTTGGGACTGTTTTTCATGTCTGGTTATTGGTCCCTTACCCCAGGGTGGTGTCCTGTAATTATTAATCTTTATTAATAATTTAAGTAATGTTAATTTTATTAATACTCTTAATATTATTTGATATTTGCTAATAACCAAACCTGCCCAACATGAATCCCAACACTGGCCAGCAGTCTTCTTCTTCCCTGCCTTTTGTTGGCACAATACTATGTTTCCTGATGACTGTCTAGCCATGTAATAGTGTGAAATTGGCGACAGGCACAAGCACATCGTGGACCCGCTCATAGAAACATTGCACTAGCAGTAGTCAAAACTCCAAAGGGCACCTTTAAATAAACAATATTAGATGTGTTATTTTAAATTACCATCCTTATCCAGACAAATAGAATGAACCATACAGCATACTGTTAAGTAAGTTTATTTTCCAGAGCTGGATATTTAGTAATTTGTGTTATTACAAATGTCAATGTGATTTTTGAATTACATTTTTTTATTATTTCTTGAGCAGGCGTTCTGGTTACACTTTTGCTCCATGTGAAGGCAATGGCAACAATCAGAAACTTTCCATTCATTGATTTGAGTGCTTCAGATGTGCTTTGTTCAAACAGACACACAAACACATCCATTGCGCCAGTGGGTGTGTGTCTCCTCTCTTCTATCCTGTCTTTCTTTTACAGGGAGAAGACAGGCTGTCTGATCTCACTGGCTGTAATTACAGGCCCTGTCACCTGGCTGTGCTAATCCACTATTACCACACACACACACACAAACAAATCTATACTTCTCAAACTCTATTATCAGTCTGACTGCTGCTCTCTATCAAACAGCACAGGACATCACAGTATGTCCCTCACACACACACACACACACACACACACACACACACACACACACACACAGAGTCGTGTTGCCATCACTTCAGAGGACATTACATTGACTTACATTCATTTCCTGGAGACTTACCCTAACCCTTAGTTAGGGGAAAGCAGTTGATGTTAGAGTTCCTGCCAGCAGCACTTGGCCCTGGTACTCTGCCAGAGAACCAGAGGGAGGGGGGAGGTTGGTATCTAATCCAGATATACGAATTTATACATACAGAGAACCCTCATTATTTGGTGGGTTTCGTACCCATACTCCCCCACCAGAAAGCCAAAGGGAGGGGGGCTCAGATATATGAATTGGGACCTCCAGGAACCAGCACTGGCTCATGCTGGGTCTCCATGCCCAGGCTCTCATACCTGGGGAGACTTCCCAGGAACCAGGTCCCAATCCAGCTGGATGTCTATGCCCCAGGTCAGGCTCTCATTCCTGGGGAAGGAGGCTCTCAATGCCCTTGGGACCTCCAGGAACCAGGACCAGCTCATGCTGGGTCTCCATGCCCCAGGACAGGCTCTCATTCCTGGGGAAGGAGGCTTTTAATGTCCCTGGGACCTCCAGGAATCAGGACCGGCTCATGCTGGGTGCCCAGGGAATGCTCTCAGTCCCGGGGATGGCCCCCTGACAATGATACCCCCTCCAGGAACCTTGCCCACCAGCCAAGCCTGTGGACCCAGTCTTAAGCACCCCTCCCTGGGCTACACATAAATAGCTGCACCCGCCTAAGTTTCATGCTCCTGGTACTCCTTTTAACACTTCATGCCCACTTCATGATGGTGAAAGTCAGGTCACTATATTTTCCATGCATAATGATGCTGATGTCATATTTTGGAGGACAATCATTCATGCAACAGTGAAGTTGCAACAAACTTTGTAACATGGTAAACCTTGTTTCCATCATTTTGTTGGTCGCCTGTAATTTACATATATTTTCCTTAAACAATTTTAATTAAATAAAATAAATAATTGAATTAATTAAATTGTTAATTAAATTGCATTCAGTTAGTCAAAACTACATTTAAATGCTTGCAATGAAGCAACAATTAAAAAATGTGAGTAAAGAAAGTCTGTCTTAAGCTGTTTAGCTACATGATGGTTTAAAATGAAAACTCCTCACATTAATCTAACCCAATACAGACTCAAATTCAAATATTATTTTGGATATTTTCGATGGGATATTTTTGACGTTTCTACTGTCTGGAGAATACAGTATCAGTGTGAAACAAGCAAGCATAACATTCAAGAAGGGGTTCATGTGATTTTGGAGAGGTGTGTGCCTGGATGCAACCGTCAAATAATGTCAGGAAAATAGCACAGCACACATCGCTTTCTCTAAGACCTGGTTTTGGCCAAAGGGAAAGCACCAGAGTAGTACCTAAATTGCACAGAACCACTGATATGCATGATAAACACACCCAGCTGAGCCACTCCACCCAGCACTGGCAAGTTCAGCTTGGGGGAAATGCCCCAAAGCTTGTTTAATGACAAATGAATTGCAAGGAGAAGCCTAGTTTTGAGAATGTGCTATTTTTTTTTTTTTTGTTGATACTGGTGTACCTTTCTCTCATTATTTTAACTGAAAAATAATAATTTTAATACAATCAACACCAGCCAAGACATGCCAGGCCTGAATAGACAGGATTATTTTAGTCTGATAACAGCACGTTAGCCAGAATTTGTTAAGCCACATTTGAAGAACAGAGCCAAGGGCTGTTTGACAGTGCTTGTTATTTTTGTTACAACTCTGGCCAACTTGTAGTATTTATTCCATTGTCTGCTGTTTTTCCCAGCCACTCCCTCCTGCCCTGCAGTAAACCTTTACCCACCATTCCCATCACCTGACCTTCCAACACCTCACTTGTTAAAACTAGGATAAAAGAACACAAAGATCTTCCCGTCATCAAGCCAAAGCAGGTAGAGTTTTGGGTGTGGGGAAGATATTTTGCGCCAAAATTTTTATTCCTTTGTTTCTAAGTGACACGTGGTGTGGATCTAAAATAGCTCTTCTCCTGTTTTCTGACTAGTGATGTTAATTTAAGTTGTACACACAAGAATCACATACTCTCAAACATCACCATGGCCACCATATCATGATTCGAGACATAAAAATAGCATTATGGTTATAAAACATTCAGAGAAACATAATTTAACCAACAACTATTTCAGCAGATCATTCAACCAGTTACCTGAGACTTAACTATTTTAACTGTCAAAACATTAATTTTAACACTACTAATATGTGTTAAAAATACAGTTATGCTCATACAATACAGTATAATAGCTACAATCTTACACAGATTCATTCATTCATTCATTCATTCATTCACAGAATTGAACTATTCATCATGAAAATGTGCTGAGAAATGTTGGATTACTGACTGATTGGATAACTAATTTACATTAATTCAAACTTGGCTAACAGAAAGAATACAAAAGTGTTACTTCTTCAGGAATGCGGATCTGGCAGTCATCATTCTCTCTCTCCCTCACCCTCTGAGAGCGAGAGAGAGAGACAGAGTTCAATGGCTCTCCTTTGTTTACAATACAAAAGAGCATGCTGTCTCCTAATCAAAGTTCAGTTAAAGTCCCACAAATTAATAAATTGCAATGGTGGAGTACAGTGGTCCCAACATCTTTTTGATTAAAATCACCAGCTACAATAAAAACACCATCCGGTTGTTTTGTCATGTGACTGCTGATGACCTCATACAGTTCCTGTAGTGCATTCTTTGCATCTGGAGGAATGTAAACAGCAGCAACAAAAACACTGGTGAATTCTCTGGGCAGATAGTATGGTCAACATCTTCATAAAATTCCACATCTGGGAAAGATTGTCCATCCACTTTGACTGCGTTTGAGCAACAAGCATCATTAGCAGTAAACACGGAGACTGCCTCCTCTTGTCTTACCGTCTTGTGTTCTGTCGGCACGGAACACACTCCGCCCATCGAGTGCAATGACTTGATCCGGGATGTTGTGGTGCAGCCAGGTCTCAGTAAAGATGAGGGCACAGCAGTCGCTGATTTCCCATTACTGAGTTAGCCTCAGTCTTATTTCATCCATTTAATTTTCTTGTGAACGGACATTAGCAAGGAGTAGGCTGGGTAGTGGAATAACCTTAGGTCCGACCTGGGTTAGATTAGCTCTTAACCTGGCTCTCTTCCTCCTGTTCCTGGTTCGATCACACCGCTTGTGGTGATGTTTGGTCCGGCTGGTCTGAGATGCCATGAGCAGAGATTGTCTCAAGATCCACTGCACTTAATCCAATCCCTGCACTTCCTTTTCAGATGTTGATGAGTGTATCTCTGTCATAAGTAATAATAGGTGCTTCAGTAATAAAGGTGAAAAATAGCAAATTAAAACAAAAAAGTAGCAAAGTTTGATGTGGCTGCTGAAGATTTCTAACTTGGGTTTTTGTCTTTATAGCTCTGGAATCAAGCTGAGCAATAACTTTCATTCTTTCATCATGGCAGTCAAATAGTTATTTCAGCCTTGTCTTTATTTAATTGAAGCCAATGTAATTGCATCCAGCTATTTACTTGCTCTCAGCATTGCTAGAATGAGTCTAAGGGAGCATAGTCACTTGGTGAAAGAGCTCAGTACATCTCAGTGTTGTCTGCATAGCTGTGATTAGCAATGTTATTGTCATGTATGATTTGACCTAGAGGGAGCATGTACTGTACAGGTTGAATAGTAGCAGCCCAAGAATCGAACCCTGGGGAACGTCGCGTCATGGTGATCTGCATTTATGGTTATCAGTGGCAACAACATAGCCTCTTCCTTCAATATATGATCTGACCCAACTGAGGACTGTACCAGCTAATCCTACCCACTTTCCCAGTCTTTCAAGAAGTATTTTATGGCCTACAGTATCAAAGGCTACACTAAGATCAAGCAGCACCAAAACTGATGTTTTACCTGAATCAGTATTCAGATTAATTGTCATTTAACACCTTTATCAGTGCACTCAATGCTGTGATTTGGTCTGAAGCCAGATTGAAATCTGTCCAAAAGACCATTTACATTTAAAAAGTTGTTGAGTTGAATCAAAACATCTTTCTCAATAATTATTCCAATGGGAAGATTAGAGATGGGTCTGTTGGCACGACCAGGGAATACTGGCAACAAGGATATATTGTGTCAGTCTATATGAGTCGATAAACTGGACATTGGATCATTAACATCACTGTAATACTTGAAATAATTGTGCAATATTCTCTGTTTAATACTCCAGTGCAATATACTCTGTTTTCAGTTTAATTTATTGATATTTATTCATACTTCTATTACCGCTGTGCAATATCCACCATCTCATAATAATCTTAACAAGCTACACTTAACTTGACAGTATATACACTATTACTTATTACTTATATTATTACATTGTATTATTATACCATACATACTTATCATCAACCAGTAATCCACTTTGTACTTTACACTTATTTTAATTTTATACTTATACCCACTTGGTACTTAATTTATCTGACCTGTATTATAGTGTATTATATTTTTTCCTTAGTACTTCTATTCCTGTGTGCACTGACGTGATAGTGAGCAGCTGTAACAAAAGAGTTTCCCCTTGGGGATCAATAAAGTATTTCTGATTCTGATTCTGATGACCCACATTAAGACAAAACAAGCAAACTGTTAAAGTTTGTTGACCAGGTACAAAAGCTTACAGAAACATGAGGCAGACAAGGGTCAAAACTGGGTAGGCAGTCCAAACAAGCAAACAATTCCAAAGGAGCAGGCAGGAAAAGATCAGGCAAGGTTCAAAAACAGGCAGGTAATGAGGTTCAGGTAACAGATTTCAGCCGACAGTGGCTAACAAGCAACGATATGAGGCTCATGCAACTTTGACAATCTGTACTAGTGGAAATTAACCTGTATATGTACTACTGGGCTGATTAGGGGAAAAGGGAAGCAGGTGACTGGGACTGGAAGGAAAGGTGTTATTGCAGGGCAAATGAGGGAAAGTCCTAGGGCATCAGGTGGATAGATGGAGAATGGCAATAGTATGCATGAGCATAAGGGTAGATGGGATGGACTGGGAGGCAGAATGTGACATCTGTAATTATTCCATGTTGAAGGATCCAGGTTGCCTTTCTTTAGAAGGGGCTTAACAACTGCAGTTTTCAGGGATTTTGGAAAAATGTGAACCATTTACAATTTTCAATGAAAATTTTTTTGAAAAAGCTTGTTGGCAGGGTGACAAAGCAGCAGGTGAATGAATTAAGATGCTTCACAGCTTCCTCCAGAGTCTTAGTATTGATGGCATTGAATGGTGACAATCTAGCCAAATTCTGTGCAGTTGAAGCTGTGGTTCCATTGTTTGACATGGAGATATTTATTGCCACTCTGATATTTTAAGTCTGAGGCTAATCGTGTTGGGAGATTAGTTAGGCTAGCTACTCAACAGTGCTGAAGAAGGCACAAGAATTGTTGATATTCCTGTGAAAAATGCTTGTCTAGCCTTGTATATTTCAGAATTGTAAATATGAAGCCTCTCTTTAAAGATGTTGTAGTGAATCTGAAGATTATTTTTTCTCCATATGCGTTCAGCTTTCCTGCATTTGGGGTGTTTCTCCATGGTGCTTTCTGCTTGCCAGAGATGGTGTTTACCTTTTCAGGTAGAATGACGTCAATAACTTTAAACTTTAAAGTTCTACAGTCAAAATTATCAAAGAGCGAATCAACAGTCTGGTGTTAAGCTTATTCTCTTGAACATAGCTCTCATAAAAAGACAACTATGTATGTATGTAGGTATGCTATTTTATATACCTTTTTTTGACAGAAACTGATCTGATATGGGTATCAGAGAAACCGACATATCAAAGAAAACAGAAATGGTCAGAATGGCCTACGTCCCTGACAACTGTGGCAGAAATATCGACACCCTTGCTAATAACCTAGCCCTTTCACTTACTGCAACAGATCAAACGTTTCAAATAGACTCAGAATTCCTTGGCAATCAATTTTTGGTTCGGGGAATGTTCCGTGAACGTTGAAGGGTAGAGGAACATTTTCTGCGAGATTCAAGCAAATGTTCTCCTACAGTTATTCAGGAAAAGCTAAATGTGTAGTTCTCCTGCCTTGTTTACTTAACGTATATGGAACGTTCGTTTCTCGTAAAAAATGTAGTTGTCGTGGAAGGTTTCATACCGCTGATGCCAAGACTATAGATTCTGGGAACATTCTCCTAACCTAACAGGAACGTGCCCGTAAGGTTTCGTTTTGGTTATAATCTTGCCTTGATAGCTAATAATGCAACTCTTTACTAGCTCATACCTGAGACCGTCCACTGAACTTCTGAGTTCACGGAGCACTTATATTTAGTTGGGCTAAAAGATACCATTTAATTTTAAAAGTAGGGAAGGGACAGGACGAAATTATCGGGGACGGTTGGAACACAGACCTGTTCTCTTGTAACACGGAACTCAGGAACATGTCATGAAGTCCACAGGAGGTACACCCCAACATTGAATCCGCAGCGGGAAATCTGCCCGATCTAAGTCTAGTAAAAAATACAAAACAGAAGTGTTTTCTGTTTTTAAGGTAATGTTTATTTGTTGCAGGTTGTAAATATACATCTGTTAGACCCATTTCAAACAATTGACATGCAGCAAAGAGCTGCAGGCTGCATTCGAACCCTGGCCGGTGCGGTAAGGACTCTGCCTTGGTACATAGGACACGTGCTCTACCAGGTGAGCTACTGGGACACCCTCAGTTGCAACATTTAACATGATAAATTGATTTTAGAGTAACATGGTAATTTGCTTTGAGGACTAAGCGAAGCATTAACAAGCAATATATGCAATAAATATTAAGTACTCACTTGTTTTGTGGTCGATTTATCCAACAGTTACTTTCGCCCTGCGCCTGTGTTTCTGCGCACCATCAATTTCTGATCTGATTGCATCCGACTTATTTATCCAAAATAAAAAAACTCTTGGTATTGGTAGAGGACATGTGTATGTTGTTCACAATACAATATGGTTACTCTAAATAAATGCATCTCTGTGCAAATAGGGAAATACAAAAAAGTTATACTCTTGTCCCTGCTCTCCTTACAAATCTTGATAAAAATCAGTGATTAAACTGTATTTCATTCCAAAAATCTGAATTAGCCTTTTTGTTTTAACTAAAAATAATTTTTACAAGATGAAGAGTTAATTTTATGAGAAAAAGATGGTCATATTTTAAGAAAAATGAGAATCATTTTAAAAGAAAAACCATCGTAGTAAACAGTTAAGATGTTTCAATGGCATGCTTCAGATCCGTCCATTCATCATAAATGAATGTGGTAATGACACCACTTTACCATGGACTCAAAGCAGTTGACAAGAGCATGCTAACACACGGCTAATTAGCACCAACAAGACTACCAAGAAACAGGAGGGCTGTGTACTGGGTAATGAATCTAGAAGTGGTAGTCCTCCCTGGAACTCTCTTGGTGCAAAGCCTAAGAGTAAATCGTTTCAGTCCATCTGCCTTAACAAGTCAGGAGTAAAATTGTTCATCTCTGACCTATTTTGCTTTCTGCGTCACCCATCTGTTCCCTCTGCCAAGGACAAGATACAAGAGGAATCAAAACAGGAGGAAGACATAACACAGCGTAGCAGAAACCTTGAAGGAGAGCTACCCCAGCCCCCGCCTGAAGAGAGCTTTATTCATCAGAGACATCAGAGCTAAGAGGAAGTCTCCACCCCCTTCACCAACAACCACTGGTGAGGATTCACCTTCTTTACCCCCCCAACCAAGGATATGTGTTGTCCCTGTGTCCACTTAAAATCAATTCAAATAGCATGACACAATTTGATCCTATTAACCATAGAAACTTAGAGGACATTATACAACATCTGAAATCTTCTTCCTGCCGCCTTGATATTCTGCCGTTAGGCTTTTTCAAAAATGTTTCTAATTGTATGTCCTCAGATCTTCTACAAATTGTCAACACGTCTCTTCTCTCAGGTGTCTTCCCACAGGCCTGGAATACTGTAGTCATCAAGCCACTCATAAAAAAGAATAATCTAGACACGTCACTTATGAACAATTATAGGCCTATATCAAAAAACGCTGTTTTTCAACAGCTGAAGAACTTCTTGGCATTAAACAGCTGTTTTGATGTCTTCCAGTCAGGTTTTTGAGCACACCACAGCACTGTGACTGCTCTTGTTAAAGTCTTCAATGACATCCACTTAAACACAGACAGTGGCAGAATTTCAGTCCTGGTATTATTGGATCTCAGTGCTGCATTCGACACGGTCGACCACAACATATTACTAGACCAACTGGAAAAGTGGTTGGGACTTTCTGGCACAGTATTAACTGGTTTGAATCCTACTTAAAAGGACAGGGACTACTTTGTGTCTATAGGTAATTACACATCTGAGCAAAAAATTACATGTGGACTTCCCCAAGGCTCCATTCTGGGACCTCTTCTGTTCAACATCTACATGCTACCACTGGCTCAGATTATGGAAAACAACAAAATATGTTACCATAATTATGCAGACAACACACAGATTTACATAACAATGTCACCAGGGGACTATGGTCCAATACAAGCGCTGAGTAAGTGTATTGAACAAATCAACAGTTGGATGTACCAGAATTTTCTTAAATTAAACAAAGATAAATCTGAAGTAATTGTTATTGGACCCAAGGAGGAATGATTAAAAGTCAGCGCTCAGCTTCAATCAGTAATGTTGTACACATTTAAAGTCAGCCTACTACCATCTTAAGAATATATCCAGGATTAATGGACTTATGTCTCAACAGGATTTGGAAAAACTTGTTAATGCATTTATCTTCAGACTTGACTACTGTAACAGTGTCTTTACAGGTCTCTCTAAAAAAATCAATCTGACTGCTGCAGTTGACGTTGCTGCTCGCGTCCTCACTAAGACCAAGAAAGTGGATCACATCACTCCAGTTCTGAGGTCTTTACACTGGCTTCCTGTCTGTCAAAGAATTGATTTCAAAATACTACTGTTGGTTTATAAAGCACTGAATGGTTTAGGGCCAAAGTACATTTCTGATCTTCAGCTACGTTATGAACCATCCTGACCTCTCAGGTCGTCTAAACAGGTCCGCTTTCTGTCCCCAGAGTCAAAACTAAACATGGAGAAGCAGCGTTCAGTTTTTATGCTCTACATATCTGGAACAAACTCCCAGAAAACTGCAGGTCTGCTGCAACTCTTAGTTCTTTTAAATCAAGGCTGAAGACTTTTCTTTTATTAAATCAAATAATGATTAATTTCACTGCACTGTAACTTTTACTCTCCTGTTTTATCTTGTTTTTATTTTCTATTTAAATCTTTTTGTGTTTTTATGTCTTTTTATATTGCCCTATGTTGCTTTTATGTTTTATGTAAAGCACTTTGAATTGCCTTTGAAATTTGCTATACAAATACACGTGCCTTGCCTTGCCTTAAATGTGTGAATGAAGTGACAGAATAACATACTCTCCTCCCTCAAAGTCAGTTTCATTTGCCCTCAAAGCCCAGCTGCTCTGATGGACTTTCTCAGTGGCCACCAGTAGAAGACTGTGGTCACACTGGGCAGCTCAGTCTGGCAGGAGGATGATGGAAAAGAGCGTAAAGCGCAGTCAACTTTGCCAGAAAAAATAAAAATGTGTATTGAAACACACAGATAGCAGGATCTTGGAGGCACTTAGCTACTTTTAGGGTTCCTTCTTGCTTTCCAGGCTTCAGTTGCTTGTCCATCTGTTCACTGTGGATGGGATGTGATACGACTCTCAGCACTGCCTCTATGTTTACTCTTGCTAGACAGCATTTAATGATGGCCGTAATATCACTCTGTTATGCCTGCTAATGTTACTGTTAGTGTGTTTGTGTACATGCGCATTTAATTCCCTCCATTCATTAAAGCCCCATGCATCTCAGCACTTTAAGTCTGCAAGAGTCTTTATGTTTAGGGATTCATGTTTTTATGACTTCTACATTATGATACTAATAACCTCGTTCACTGGCTCTCCCTGAGCTGTGTGCTTTGGAGTAAGCTGCGTGTGATCTGCACTGCAAAAAAACAAAACAAATGGCCATGCTAACAAGCAGTTTGGTCTCATATCCAACATTAAGATTATATCTAAAACAAGTTGTCTCAGAGGTCCACCTACCACATTTCTATGATGTCACAGGTTCAGAAAGGGTGGATTAAGAGTGTTATTTAATTTTGAAATAATTCAGAAATATGTACACACGGCTGTAATGTTTAGTTTTTTCCCTATTTAGTATTGAGTAACACATCCGTCCCGCCAATGTCATTTTCAGTCTACATAGAATCTGCTGTACTGGTTGCTAGCATAGACTGTATATAAAGATGGACAACACATCTCCACTTCCTCCCACTGTACAAAAATGAATCCAAAATATCCCGGATACGGGAGCTGCCATCTTGTGCCAACCCTGATCACTACTGCGCAGACTCTGGCTCCAAATGACCGAAGGTTAAGTGTAAAAATTCTGTGATTGCAGGAATGGGATCGACTCTGTCAGCAAGGACAAATATGGGGTAATCGAGGCACAGATTAAAAGGCGGATTAATAAATCCGGATAAATTAGAGACTAGACATCCAGAAACATAAAGTTTTAAAAGGGCTTTATAACAACCTGTTCAGCTGCATTGATTTCATCCAAACTTCTCACCATTTTGTGACCATTTTTGTGTTTTTTTGTTCATGGTTCTAGGTAGCTAGCAATCTATGTAAGAAGATGACATTGTGATACTCAAGTGTATCGATATTTTCTTACTTTTACTAATATTGTTGCCTGTTCTTTGGATAATTTTGTAAGTTCAATGTTATCTAGGAATGAATGGATATTGGAAATACTTGATACATTATCTGAATGGTAAATTCTCTGATAGTAATCAGAAAAAGTTGTGTGGTCTTTTGGGTTAAATATTCAATTTTTGATTTTCTTTGTTTCTTTCCAGCTGATTAGCAAGGAATTTACCAGTTTTTTCATTGTGTTCAAAATAATTAAATCTCATTCTTTGCATGAGAAATTGGGTCCGTTGATGTACGATATTTTCCAGCTATGTCTTAATTTTCTGTATTTAATTTAGGATTTGTTCAGTAGGGGAGTGGGAATGGAGTATAGATGTTTCAGTTTATGTTACAGTTCTTGTTGTTTTTCTTGTTCCTTTTTTTTTCTTATGTATGGAATATGAAATTATATGTCCTCTGCTTTTGCTGTTTCCGAAAGTACTCGTGGTGATATTTCTGGGGAGTCGTTAAGTTCAATGAAGGATGGCCATTCTCTGGAAAGGAAATTGTTGAAATATTTGTCTACTGGTTGAACCGCCACATACTTGAGGGGGCTGGGGCTGTTTCGTGTACTAAATTAAACCTGAGTGGGCCATGGTCAGAGATAATTATTGGATGAATTTTGGAGTTATTAATTTGGCATATAATAGAATTACTAATTAAGAAATAGTCAATACGAGAGTAACTTTTGTGAAGGTGTGAGTAGAAGGTGTGTTCTTCGTTTAATGGGTTCTTTAATTGCCAACAATCGCTAAGACCTAGATCTTCTATGTACTTTTTTACAACATCAGATGAGTGCCATGTTCTGTGAGTGCTTCCAATGCTTGATCTGCCTAGTTTTGGATTTTTGATTTTTTGGAAGTCTCCCCCTACTATGATTGCTGAATCAGAAAAATCCTTGAGATGTGAAAATACTGTATGAAATTTTTTTGGATTGTTATCATTAGGTCTGTAAGTATTGGCTATTGTTATTTTAACATTTCTGGTGTGTCCATTAATGATAACAAAACGACCATCTGGGTCTATTATTGTGGTTTTGTTATGGTATGGAACGTTTTTAGTTATCAAAATAGCAGCTCCTCTGTTTTTAGAATTGTATGATATAGAGGTAATTTTATCTATCCATTTTGTAATAAGTTTTAGACGTTCAGATGCTGTCAGATGTGTTTCTTGCAGAAGAAGAAACTAGTGTTCATTCTAGCAAGATTATTAAGGACTTTTGTACGTTTTGCCGGTGACCAAATGCCCCGAATGTTCCAGCTAATGAACCTGAGAGATGACATTATGAGTAATATGGACGGTTTATGTTAATTGCGGTAGATTATATCTCAGTTGTACAGGCCTTTTATATAGATGCCATCAGCATCTACACACATGATACATGTATGGGACACAATGGTTTGTCCACATGCTTATGTAAGATTTTTACACATCAAGGTCAGTTAACTAGTCATGCGACAGCCCTATTGCCAGACAAGAATGTCAATGTGGGGCAAGTCTAAAAAAACCCAGATTGCTTTCAATGATGATACTTTTACATTTTGTACATCCAAGGCCAATATTTTTGAAGTTCTATGGCAAATAAACTATGGTTAAGGTATTGTTAAGCTTATGTAACAAAAAGATTTGGTTATGGTTAATTGCAGGTCTATGATGGGACACAAATTCTGGTCTGCTGCATGCAAATCAGACTCACTGCTTGCCCATCCATCACCCCAATCACCACAGCCTTACTCTCTGCCTTGCTACATATAGAGCATCTCGTCAGGATTATCTTGACTTTGTCCTGAAGACTACTAATTTTCATCAGAAATTAGTAGAGATTTGAAGCTTGAAAGACATGGACATTTACCAGGTATGAGTGTCTAACAAAAAATATGCTATCCGTTGCATCATGGGAAATTAGAATCCAGTGTTTCAATTTCAGTTTTTACCATTATTTTTTAGTCTGTCCTTTGCAAGTCCCCTCACTTTATGGAAGTCCAACACTAAATTGCTGGACTACCCTTTTATGTAGCTGGTGTAGTCATTGTAATTCAAATAGCTTATATTTGACACTTTTCATAGCTCTGTTTTTGTATCTGAATATATAAACACAACAATCACTAAACATTCTGTGACAGTGTTTGGTTTGCAGCCAGTGGTGCAACATAATAAAATTTTTCAAATGCTGGAGAGCAGAGCGGCAGGATTTTTCCACCCTGTGTGATTCAGACACTCTAATACAATAACAGTTTGCAAAAACTGATCATTTCTAATTTTTCTGTTGTGTTATTGTGATTTCATCCTGAGAAGATGGCTCCAAATAACGTCATCCGACAGTTGGCTGGAAGCATTGCTTTTATAATCAAATTAGTGAAAGAAATATATACAGTTAATCTCACTAGACATCTGTGTGTGTGTGTGTGTGTGTGTGTGTGTGTGTGTGTGTGTGTGTGAGAGAGAGAGAGAGAGAGAGAGAGATTGTGTGGTTTTTCTGAGAACTTAATAGAGGAGGAGAGAAAGAGAAAGACGAGGGAATGAAAGAAGAGAGACACCTGAGATGTAAATATTTAGTGATGGAAGTGATGTGCAGTGAAATGAGAAAGATTGGTTTACTCTGCCTGAATATTCTGCCAGTTAGTTCCAAACCTCAAGGCTTCATGACAGACCTTCAAAATCTTCTGGGTTCAAGAATTTGCCAACCAAGGCCTACTTCTTTTCTCTTCTTGTATTTTTGTTGTACTCTCCACAGGGATGCCTCTTCATCTCAGGTCTGAGAGGACAGACTTTATAATGAAACCTACCAGGATAAACCATGCATTACAGAGGGCAGTTATCCTGAGATATTGACACAGTGGTCTGTAATCATGAGAAAACTATTTATCTCAAGACAACATTATATGGTAATTGTCTTAGGGAAATAGCCTTAACCAACCCATCGCCGTTCCACTGCGACTCTGGTTGCTACAGGAGCTGAATCATCGTTGAACTTTAATTTTCCCTAGGTGAAGGTCTTAACTCACTCAATGAGAAGCGTTTGCTGAACACATTTTTGGATTCTGAGGGAGATCGTTGTGCACTGCATAGTGATCTCTCATATACCTGCAGAAGGAAGGTTACTGGTTTAACTGTTTTCTTGACAGGAGAGAAGCATGGCCGCTGCACCCCTCTCTCTTCTCTTCTCTTGCAGAGACAGGTTTATAACTTTGTGTCATTGTAACCTGAGCTTCATTGTTGAGTGATTTTGCTTTGCTGTGGGAAATAACGGACCACCGTGTCCCGTTTACTGCTGTGTGTTTTCATGCTTAGCACGTTTCCTTGTTTGTATTAGTTCTACACCACTGGGCCTTTACTTGTGTTAGTTTTCTGCCACTGCGTGTGGAGCCAGTAACTGCACTTTATCAGACAAAAGTCCAGTAACACGGCTGCCGAATACATGTTCGCTGCTGGGTTCCTGTGTGATAAAGGGACAATTATTGTGTCTTGCCACGGCATTTAGGATCTTTTGTAACTTGCTTTGTGTGCCTTTTTCTCTCTCTCTTCCTTTACTAACCTACACGCCTTATGCACATCCACACACATACACATCTCAAACCCACAGATAGCGTGGTAGCCTAACTCAGTTGTGCTCCACACCATCTTGGTGTGGACGAGTAGAGGGCGTCCTCCATTTTGGTTCTTGCCCTTTTATTTAAGTTTTGCGGGCCTGTCCGCCATTTTGGATCATCACATCACATCCGCCATTAAACTTTACTATCTGTTTTCAGTTTGTTACTTTTTCTGTTTCATTCAGTAGCAACTTAACATGAGAATGTTAGATGTGTGTGTGAAATGTAAAAATAAATGGATCATAAAAACAATACTTTATCTAGTGTTAAACTAGATTAATTTATCTTGGCTCAGTCCATTAAATCTGTCCCACATGAATGCTTTTTTCTTGAGTGTTCATTGTAATATTTGTGCTTGAGTGTCCTGTCGATCTCAACATTTAATCTACAGCTTCTCTTGATGTCTCATGTTTTTCAGAGATAGACATTTTTCTGTTTATTTCCATTCAGGCATATGCTGATGTCAGCAGTAAATCATTAACAGCAGAAATAAGTTGGGTGTGAAATTTCAAGGGCAATTTCACCAAAAAGGTTGTGGATAGTGTTGTTGTTTAGGCTTTGTCTACCCACTGTGATCATTCCATAAACCCCTCATGCTTTGTTATACTATGCTATACAGTACCATTCTATACACTATTATTCCATGTCATATGTTATAAACATACTATACTAAGCCCTGTTATACCATGCTATACTATACTATGTTATGTCATGCTATATCTTGTGCCGTGCTCGTTCAGACCATAACAAATAAAGCAGGTCAACACTGTTTAATAAATGATTTGTTCAATTAATTGAATAAAGATAACTCAAAAATAAACGAAGCAGGATGTGTGAAATCAGTAGTCAGTGTGAAGTGTGGGTGTTGGGTGCTATGAAAGGTACTAAATGTGGCATGAACACAATCTGATAAACTAAACACAATCAAACCAAACAAAACTAAATTGGGTGCCTGAAAGACACCAGTCAAGGGAAGAGAGAGAACTATACTGGAAGCAAACATGCTTATATAGACTTCCAGCAGGTGAGGCCAATCCCGGTGGGAGGGACTAAGCCATCATGAAGGACCTGAAAGAGGGATATTGATATATATATATATATATATATGCCATGCTACTACTATTGTAGTATGCTATACTATATCATTTCAATGCTAAACTTCCACTACTGTGGAATGTCATACTGAACTATACCTACAATATCCACATATGGCAAGTATAGTAAGATATGGTTAAACTAAGGCTACTAAAACTACTTGTTTGAGGTTAAGAAAAGATAAAAGGTCATACATAAACAAGCCAACATTAATTGTAGGTAGGAGGCAGGTTGTGAATACCTGCATAGATATTGTGCTGCAAAGTACTTTCAACATAATTCCTATCAAGACTGGGCTGACTATACTACTGTATATATCATCAGGCTGTAGGCAAACAAGCTGTTCCATCAGCTGGAGCACAATCGAAACCTGATGTTTACTGTCATCATGGACAGACAGGGACAGCCACAGCATTCAGAGAGGTGCTAGGTCAGAGTAAGAGAGATTTTTAACTGTTGGTTGGAGAGGAGATTTTCATTAGATCAGCTGACTTTTAAGTGTTATCACAGCAGAGACCAACTCTGCAGATAAAAAGGTCCTGGTCCTGTACAAAATGATTGTAGTCATCACGTTCAGGAACCAAATTCAAGTCAATACAACTATTTTAAAAATCACATTCACATATATAAGGTCTTTTAGTGCAGGGACTAACACTACACAACAACCACATCTAATCTACTAAGATTACTAATGTTCTTGTTTACATAATCAAGAGCAACAAAAAAGGATTTTACTTATATGAAAAAAAGAGCTGGAGTCAGAATGAGGTTTGCCTAGCTTAGCCTAAAGAGTAAACAGCTAGCCTGGCTCTGTTCAATGTGGAAAAATACACCTAACAACATTTCTAAATTTCACAAATTTATATGGATCTTGATTGTTTAACTGGTGCATTCACAGAAGTGTAAAAACAACAATTCGTAATTTTGTTGTAGTTTGTCAAGCAGGGTAGCAGGAAAAGGACCCAAATGCAGACAGGCAGGGCAGGTGCAGATCAACCATTTAATGTTAAGAAACACAAAAGGCTTACACGTATTTCAGGCAGGCAAAACAATACAGACAAGGAGCAGGCAAGCAGTCAAAACCAAAAAAAAAAAAAAAAACAGGTCCATTGGTAAGCAGAGAACTCCGAAAGCCACAGAACGACAAACCAGGATACTTGACATGAGTACAATGACAAACTGACACTGAACAATGGAAAAACTCAGACTAAATACACTTAGGTAAGGGAGACAACGAGGGCAGGGCAAACAATCAAAACTGGAGGGAAAAGCAAACAAAGACAGGAAGTAAAACAACAAGACACACGAGGAGAGGAGAACACTTCAAAATAAAACAGGAAATAACAGCACAAAAACCCAAAACCATGACAAATTTCGGGAAGGTTACATGCTGGAACTAGTTCTTGATGAACAACCGTGTATCCATCTGCATACTTCTGTGCAGAGTCTTACTATATGTACAGCCAGATATTGTAAGTGAGCACAGGTTTTGGTCTCTGTACAGGCAGGATGATAGAAACCTTGCTGACATATGCATGCAGCAGCCAAACTTCTTATCAAAACTAATAAAAGAGAGCACATTATTTTAGCTTCTCTTCACTGGCTCCCGGTAAATTTTAGAATTGATTTTAAGATATTATTGATAACGTTTAAGGCCCGCTCTGGACTCGCACCCAAATACATCTCAGATCTTCTGACACCATACGTGCCTGGTCGAAACCTGAGGTCCTCAGCCAAGGCTCTGCTAGCCATTCCACATTCCAGGCTGAAGACCAAGGGTGACCGGGCCTTTTCTGTGAGGGCCCCCACTCTCAGGAACAACCTCTCTGAGGAGATCAGACTGGAGAGCAGCATATCCTCTTTTAAATCCCTCTTAAAAACACATTTTTAGAAGTGCACTTTCACAGGGTTTGTGATCTGACTTCACTTTGATAAGTTACTTCTTAAAACATACAAAGGTAAACTTATTTGATTGATTATTGATTATTTTATTTATTTGACATTATTTTCCTTATTATTATATGCTCTCATATGTAACTCTTTTGCTCAGTGCTGTGTAACTGCTATACTGTTTTTAAATTGCTTTATCAGTTTGTCTACCAGTTTTATCTTATTTTGTAAAACACTATATAAATAAAGTTTATTATTGTTGTCGCAGTGATGTTGGCAGCAAAGGACAGCTGGTCATCCAGTCTCATATCCAGGTTCCTTGCAGTCCTAGCCGGGGACACCACAGTGTTCTCAATGATAATGGAGAGGTCATGGGTGGGAGATACCTTCCCTGGAAGGAAGAGCAGCTCAGTCTTGTCGAGGTTGAGCTTCAGGTGGTGAGCAGACATCCACTGAGAGATGTCAGCCAGACATGAGGAGAGTCACGCTGCCACCTGGGTTTCAGAAAAGACAGAATTAGTTGAGTGTCATCTGCTTAGCTGTGGTAGGATGTGAGTGAATAACAAAGCCAAGTGGCTTGGTGTAAAGAGAAAAGAGGAGGGGACCCAGAAGAGAGGCTTCAAGGTTCAGACACAGTTTCTCTCCTGTAGAAGTGACCCTGTAAGTGCGGTCCTTGAGGTAGGATGTGAACAGGGAGAGTGCAGAGCCTGAGACTTCCAGTTCTTGGAGGGTGGAGAGGAGGATCTGGTGGTTCATCGTGTCAAATGCTGCTGAATGGTCCAGCAGGATGATGATGGAGAAGAGGGAGGCTGCTCTAGCAGTGTGGAGTTCCTCTGTGACGGCCAGGAGGGCAGTCTCAGTTGAGTGGCCTGCCTTGAAACCAGACTGGTGGGGGTCAATGAGGATGTTCTGGTGGAGAAATGCAGAAGGTTGAGTGAAGAAAACACACTCAAATGTTTTAGATAGAAAGAAAAGAAGAGAGAAAAGTACATCATTCTCCACATCAGAAGGGGTTCTTTAAAAGGGGGTTCACTCTCGCTGCTTTTAGAGTGTCAGGAAAACAACCAGCTGTCAAAGAGGTATTGATGAGGTGGGTGAGGAAAGGTGAACAATGGTGACTTGTGAATGGAATCAAGCCTGTTCTCAAGGATTCTGGAAGGCCACGTCCAGGTTATGGTTTATGCTACTCATCTGTGCTTACTGGGCCAGTGCACAAGTTGCTGGTCATCCCAAGTGTGATCTCTCTATCTGCCTTAATGCCAATTAGATGTTATCTGCTCAAAAATCATGATTCGGTCATTCAAGTGGCCTTAAAAGTAATCATTTGATCACTGTTTCGGGAGTCAGACTGGCTCATGTGTTTTCATCCTTAACTCCCATTCATGTAGTATATTTCATTAGAATCAGGATTCTGCCTCTGTGAATCCTACCTGATGGGAAGGTCTTGCATGCAAAATGCTTGTTGCTACTCATGACCTCATACCTCGAATAGCCTATTTACTCTGTATCAATATACCGCACCTGAGTATCTTTCCAGATTTTCATCTGTCTGCATTCAGCTGATCCCTCTACATGCAGTTGACAAGGTCATGCAAGCTTGTATGAATTCAAAGGGAATGTGACCTGCTTCACATAATTACTCATACTTGCATACGTAATCACTTACATAATTATTTAAATCCATTAAATCCATGCAGCAGTACATCTTGCCTAAAGTTTCAATATACCCAATCAATTGTTGAGCTCATGCAACATCACATGAACCACACTGCCAATCTAAAATGAATATTGCTGCAATAAATGGTTAAAAACTTGATGTAAGTCTCCTGACTGAAATCCAATTAATTCAACTTTAGGTCTGTTTCACATATTTGCACCCCACTGGCATGGCTCTACAAGTACAAGTACATGTAAACACTGAGCGTAAGAGGTGCTGGTAGGTGTATTTTAGAAGTTTGGACAGAGCCAGGCTGGCAGTTTCCCCCTGCTTCCAGTCTGTATGCTTAGCTAGGTGAACCATGTCTTGACTCCAGCTCTGCACTTAATGCACAGGGATGAGATTGATATCAATCTTCTCATACTACTCTCAGGAAGAAAGCAAATAAGCTCATTTCCCAAAATGTTTAACTATTCCTTTAATATCAGATTTTCTTTTCTTACAGAAGCTGACCATTCTGCCTCATTTATGGTAGGCAGATTAGTAGAGAAACACACAAAATGTTTAATCTTAGCTCTGTATCAACCTTACTCAATTTTCACATAAATGATCTTCCTCTGTCTACTGTCTATCAAAGGAACAAAGGACTGTAAAACAAAGGACTGTAAAAACAGTAAAACAAAAGCATCCTGGTACTGTACTGAATCTGGATTTGTATGGATCCAGACAGTGAATTACAGCTACCTCTTCTTTTTCTTCTCTGTTCCACGTCCCACCACCCAGTTTTGTAGCTTTGCCCAGTATGGAAATGCATTTCTGTTTGAGAAAATCAATTTGGGGATACTCCAGCCCAGAGAAAGTCATTTCTCCCATTTGTCATTGATGCAGCTAAGCATGAGAGAGCAATGAAGGAAACAAATCACAAGATGAAGGTGGAATATAGCTTCTAGATAACTGCAAATAAAAAAGTGAGAGCACATTTTTGATTCGTAGCTCTTATTTTATTGCAGAAATTGAAATGAAAAATGTTTTTCTAAGTGTTACCGGGGAAAATAATATTACACTGCTCAGAGCTGCTACTCTATCTCTTTACTGCATCCTATGTACAGTTTCACTCTGAAGGGTGAAGAAGTGGGCAGTCTTCCTGGTGAATGGATTAGGAATCCAGACCACAGCTTTCATTTCCCTCGTCTGCAGGAGCTTTGAGGAGCTGTGTCACCTTGGCAGAGAATAGTTAAGGTATTACTTAGTGATTAAACAAATAAAAAAATAGGATAAAAAAACTAAATTTTAAGATAAGAGAACATATGAAAAGGTTAAAAACAATACAATCTAATTAGATGTCAAAATGTGAAAGCAGGGTCAATAAAATGAGAAATATATGAGAATATGGATAGAAAACACTAGTTATATCTGTGAGATTAAACAAGTATGTCTTTAAAAGTTGTTTGAAACTGGCAACTGTGTTTGCCTTCAGGTAGGTTTTTTCAACGTTTGGGGGAATGATTAATGAAGGCCACATTCCCAACTTTCCTTTGGCGCCAGGTGGTAGATATATCTGTTGGGCCTCACCATGTGTGGAGAACAAAGAACAGAGGTCAGCATGTGAGCAAAAAGCCTCAACTATTGGACGAGCTGTCACCTGAGCGCAGGAATCCCCGATGACACCATCATGCCTATAAACTCACAGTGCACCGGTCAAACCCTGTCTTTCCACTGTAACTTTGGTTGCTTCAGGGGACACATCACATGAACGTCAACTCCCTAGGTGAAGTCTTAACTCGCTGGACGAGCAACAGACTGTTTTGTGTTTGCTGAACACACTTTTTTCGATCTGATTGTTATACTCCACATAACAATCTTTGCCTGCAGAAGGAAGATTCGGATTTACTGTAGGATGACTGTTGAGCCCCACTCTTTCCTCACTAAAAGTTGACTGCTGCTTCCCTCCACTGCCGCCTGAAGGAACAGTTTTGCTGTTGAAGCTGTTAACGAACGGTGCGTATGTCAGCATCCGAGTCTGAGAGGACTCCACCGGATAATCCAAACGGACTGACGCATTAAATCGCTATCAAGAGCGATATCTAGTAAGAGGCTTGTGTCTGGGCAGAGATAGATTTTTATAATCTTTGTGATTTGTGTTGTGCATTAATGTGGAAAGTAACGGACCACCGTGTCCTGTTTCTGCTGTGTGTTTCAGTGCTTAGCACATTTCATTTTTGTGTCAGTACCACGCCGGACTGTTAGTGTCAGTTTACACGTAACACGTAACAGTAACACGGCTATTGAATGCAAGTTCGCTGCTGGTTTCTTGTGTGATAAAGGGACAGCTGATCTCTATTTTGGATCTCTGCGTGATGACCACCCACCCATGTTCCTCGCACCCCCTTTGTTGGCTGAAGTTATTGATTATTAATCGTGCTGAGGTTAAATGAACTCTATTGTACCTTTAAAGAGCAGTTGCCTGTGGTTATTCTGTCTATGTGTTGCAATAATAGCTGGTTGTGACGGTCATTGCTCAGACACACCCTCCACTGTCCACTATTATTAATGTAAGATAGAACTTTAAATATCAGCATTTCTAAGTGGATAGCAACCTTTGAGACTGTTTTTCACGTTTGGTTATTGGTCCCTGAACTTATTAATCCATATTAATAATTTTGATAATATTAATAACATAATAATAACATTAATAACATGTTATGAATTGGTGCTATATAAATATAATTGAATTGAATTGATTGTTACCTCTAACAGAATGGTGGGATGTATCAGCGGTAGTGATGAGAGTGATGAGAGTGTCTCATGGTGTGACATGCGACAAAGTCTAAGGTGATGGCCACAGGCAGGAATGACTTCCTGTGGCGCTCTGTGGTGCTTTTTGGGGGAATGAGTCTTCCGCTGAATGTACCCCTTTGTTTGACCAGCACGTCATGGAGTGGGTGGGAGACACTGTCCAAGATGGCGTGTAGTTTGGCCAGCATCCTCCTCTCTGACACCACCGCCAGAGAGTCCAGTTCCACCCCCACAATGTCACGACAATGCCGTCGATGGAAACGTTATGGTCCGGGATATCCTGGTGTAGCCATGTCTCTGAGAAGCACATCAAGCTACACTCACGGAACTCCGTCTGTCTCCGGGCTAATGCCATTAGCTTGCCCCTTAAATTCGCCAGTGATCTCATGACGAGAGAAGGCAGACATGGCTTAAATCTCTTGTTCTTAAATCTCTTTTGTCTGGATCCCTCTCTCTTCCCTCTGCATCCTGTTCCACCTCTGCATCCTCGGTGTGTTTTCCTCAAGATCTCCAGATCTCAGTCCCCCCACGTAAAGAGTGTAGTTTAAATTCTACTACTTACACACAGGTTACTGAAGTTTGGAAGAAAAAGGAAAGCTAAAAGTTGGAAAAAGTAAGACGACGAGATGGAGCTACGGCAACAGGCAGCATGCACGTTGGCGCATGTGCAGTAACCGAGAAGAGTACGAGAGTGCACAATGCGGTATAAAATCATGCAATATGTTGTGGTCCAAGGCCATTAAAGGGGAACTGCTTGGACTTTACACATCTAGGTCTGTTTACAGGTATTGGGGAGTACTACTACTTATGTGAAAAGTTTTATAAAGCTATTTGTGTCTCTAGAGGGAGCTGTCTGATAAATGTCTTCAAGTGATGTCACTTGAGTCAGTGTCGGTTGGGGCTGAAAACAAGTTTGAAAATGATAAAAATATGAGGTTGTGGAGTGAGCTTACCACACCTCTGTAGCCATATATTAGCCAATACTAGCATAATACAATTGAATCTCTGACCAAACTGTCGAGCTGCGGTTGAGTTGCATTGTGGATAATGTAGGCGCCAGGTTTTGACAAGGAAGAAGAATGCATTGAATAAAAAAGACGATAACTCTGGTTCTGCTGGATTAATTTTGATCCTTTTTTTAACTGTCCATCATAAGTCCAACAATGTTAGAGGAGTGTAATAATAAATTGGTGCAGAACTCTTAAGAGATTTATATTTAAGAAGCAGAACATCAATTCTAAAAGATACTAGTGCCAGTGCACCAAATGTTCTCCCTCTCTTTTTTTCATTTTAGCTAGCAGTCTTGCTGCAGAGTTCTGAATCAGCTGAAGCCTGTCAATAGTGTTTTGGAAGTCATGTCAATAATGCATTACAATTTTTCTGCATCATTCCAGGTTAAGAAAGGTCAAACTGGCGGTATTTCTCTAATGGAAGAATGATGTATTAGTAGCTGTGCTGATGTTTGTTTTGAAGCTTAAATCAGAATCCAAAATGATCTCTTCAGGAAGCATAAATCTCACCTGTGTGTTGCTTGTTCAATGCTGTGTTCAAAATCACATACTAACGTACTGCTTACTACATACTCAATCAGTACCGTTGAATGAAAATTGTTTATCACAAATGTTGTTTGTGGTTCACGTTTGATTTAAAGAAGAATAAAGAATTAAGGTAAAATAACTATTAAGATCAAAGATGGACCAGGCAATGTTAGCAGCTACCATCGGTATGCTTTACTGTATGAGAAGCAGAAGAGGAGGCTGCTGAGCTGAAGAGGCGACTAAGAGCCAGGAGAAGGAGGAGGAGGAGGATTGAATGGTGTTGTGCTAAAGTTTACCTAAGGCAGCGCTTAACTAAACAGAATAAATACGATACAGTAGATAGAATGTTACTGAAGTCGTCTGCTGTGTTGGCTGCAGTGGTCTGAGTGACTGTGGGGCGAGAGGGCTCTGTGAGTGTGACTGACCGGTTGGCTTGCCATCTATCCCCACAGGCGCTTGTGGAGCTTCTCAACTCTGAAAATGTTGGAGCACATTTTAGGTTTGCAATCAATTTTTGTAAAACTGCCAATATTCAACACAGTTGGAATCACCTCAAAAGTGATTTTGGTGATGAAATGGCATATGAAAATTGTAAAAAAATAAAAATTAAAAAAATTAAAAACTAACAGAGTGGTGCTAGAACCGTCTGCCTCGCAGTCCCCCATTGGACAGCCTGAAGAAACGCAATGCATTTTGAGGCGGTTGAATATGTGCAGTATGCTCATGGCCTTCAATTGTTTGTGTGTATGCGTCATTAACACTATTGATTTAAGACACATGTTATCTCATACTGAAATGTGTGTATGCTGATCTGTGTGTGTAAGCTTGTGTGTACAGTAGGCCACCTGAATCAAACTTGCTACAGTTTCGTTACAGCAGGTGTGTGTGTGTGTGTGTGTGTGTGTGTCAGCAGAGTGGACCTCAGTCCCAGCCCATTAGAGCAGCTATCAGCCTCGACAGTAACAGATGGCGATGACTGCCCAATTCAGCCCATTTGTTACTAAGAGAAATAAACAGATAAATTAAAAAAACATCATTTCGCTGATGCCAGTGAGACCAAAACAATGTTTAAAGGTGTTCAGAGGCTACTTGGAGGTGTGTGTGATTGTGCATTTGTATGTGTGTGGGCAGCGGGATAATGGCTAGATGGAGTGTCCAAAGTCCAGAGCAGACATCCAAAATGTAGCCTGATGATTATAGTGAACTGCAGAGTAGCTGTAATGGAGGCAGTAATATATGAGATTCATCACTTTCTGTTTAAAGTGATTAAAGTAATATTTTATAATCTTTTGCTTATTTTTAATGTCAGCATGTGGGAAACATGGCTTACAACTGTTCTCTGCTGTGAGCGCCTAAAAGCCTGTTGTCACTCTCAACAGCAATTTTCCTTAGTGGTGATGGCTTGATGTTTTGGATCAAAACCTTACACTGAATTGTTGTTGGATACTTTTGCAGTACCATTTCTACTTGTCCAGCAGGTTACCAGCACTTGGACATCCCATCCTAACCAGGTATTTTTACATTTTTCATAGAGTTAACATCTATTTAGTAGCATCTGCTGTCAATAGCAAATTTTAGAGGTGGTGCAATTGCATACAAAGTCAATGGAAAGATTAATTTAGACGCAAATTCGCCCAGGACAGCACGACCTGATGCAAAGACGCACAAGGAAAAAATTCAGGCGTATCCTGGAACTTCAGAAACGTACAGAGACAAGAGTAAAATGCAGAGAGACCGGAGGAAATAACAGAAAGAACTGGAGTTTCTGAAGACAGACAGAGGTAATGTGTTAGCATGTACATGTAGCACAGTGTGTAATGTAAACATTAACCCTTCTGTACCACCGGCGCAGCTCTATCCCGGCAAAAGAAAGGACAATATCTCTGCATACTTTCAGTCCTTTTGAGTGCCACCTGCTGAACCAAACAGATTTTTCACAAAAGCATCCCATAATGCTTTCCATCTCGCCTTGCAAACATCGATTGAAACAAAGACGAGAGACAGATTAATAAAAGAATTTCACATGTAACTTATTTTTGCTTGTTTCTCCCCTCACAGGTACTTCTGGGGACTCACTGATCAGCCAAGTATTCAGCTATCGCCTAGTTTGTATAACCCTATAATATGTTAGCTAAGTGAAGTTTTTTTTAAATACTCTTCTATATTTACAGAAATGTAAAACAACATCAAAAGTAACAAATGGTTAAATTAGACGTAGTCTAACTTAAAAAGATTACTTAAACTACCTGAAAAGCATCTGTACGAATTGTAATTATTTCTTGATATAGCAAATAACATCTCACATGCCCTAGCTGTCCTGTGAAATGCTTTTCAAAAGTTTTTTAAGGGTTTTCAAGATGGATAACTACAGAATGGCTCTTTAGAAGTACTTGACTGTACAAGTTGCATAAATTAAGTCGGGCACAATCACATATTTATGTTAGCTAATTAGTAGGTTATACTCACCTTCCACTCCTGAAATTGAATTTGCCTTGTTCTTTCTGGTGTTGTCGTTATAAAAAGGATCGGCGGTGGTATAAGATCTTGTGTTTTTCCACTTCCAAGATGAACCTCTCGTCATCCATGATGTCAAAATCCTCTGACCGATTGACTTCTAGCCTGGTGCCACCGGTTATGACGTAATGTTGATGTAGTGATCTGTTATTCAGGAGTCTGCACAGAGTGTTTTATTTAGAAAATTAACCGGATGCTCTATGCCGTGCCGTCTGTTACTTTCCACAATAATGCAAAACATAATTCACAACAAATTAAGCTTAGATTAAATAACACAGTTATAAACCCTATCTCTGCCCAGACACAAGCCTCTTACTTGATATCGCTCTTGATAGCAATTTAATGCGTCAGTCTGTTTGGATTATCCGGCGGAGTCCTCTCAGGCTCAGATGCTGAAATGGCTGGACATCGTTCGTAAACGGCGTCAATGGCAAAACTGTTCCTTCGGGCAAGAACGGAGGAGAACAGCAGTCGACTTTTGTGGGGAGAGAGCAGGGGTCAGCGGTTATCCTCCTCTCCGTGAAGAAAACGGTAAACCCGAATCTTCTTTCAGCAGACAAAGATTGTCATGTAGAGTATAACAATCAGGATCCAAAAGAGTTTCAGAAAACACAAAACAGTCTGTTGCTCGTCAGAGAGTTAAGACTTCACCTAGGGAGTAAGTAAGCGAAGTTACAGTGAAAAAGAGAGCGAGTGCCTGGTGTGCTCTGGCTAATAGGGATGATGACGTCATGACTGAAGCACTGGAATTTCCTGCGCTCCTGTGGTGGCTTGTCCAGTAGGAATCAAGGGTTTTGATTAAACTGAAATCACGTGCCCAGGTGTGAATCAACAGAGATTTGGCACAGTTTCTGAGTCCAGGCTTTTTGTTTCCCATGCAGGCCTCTGTTTTTTGTTCTCCACACGTGTTGATGCCTAACAGTATAATTTATCTGTCAACACCGTAATAAAATTTGACTGTGAAACTGAAATGTCTTGTGCTGCTTACAGAGTCACTATTTTCTACCTGTAGTAAAGAATTAGTAGCAAAACTCATAATCTATGATATGGAAATATAAATTTGGTATATATAATGCACAAAGTAGCAAAGCCATAACTGTTATGTAAACTATTCATGGCCTCTATTGGGGTAAAGGGTTTCTTGTATACGGAAGTTGTGTCAGTTGGTAATGGATCTCTCAGGGCACAGTGGTCATCCTGATGCATCTTCCTCTGGATACCAAGACTTCCCTGATGCTGCTGGCCGCTGTGTTGTCTTCAGGCCTTTGCTTGACTGAAACATGACACCTGCCCATAAATAATTTCCTCCTCTGATGGTTTCTCTTACTGTGAGGAGAGTGTGGTGGGTCCAGGAACACCTTATCAAACACGAGCTTCATCAGATCACTCAGATGATCTCAAAAACATGACAGATTGAGTGTTACTTACTACATTATACTGTCATGTTTTATCAGGACCAACCATGTACAACTGCAGATAAATTTGGTCTAGAATGAAGGAGAAGCATATATTTAAAAGTGTGTGTAGCGATCACATTGCTAATGTCAAGGTTAATACAGTATGACAAGAGGAAACTGACCAATGAAGTAACCCACCCATTGTAATTGTGTAATTCTTGAATCTAGCATACTATGCATTTCATTTCTAGGTGATTCAACCATAGTTACTGACATTTAAATATTTTTCATCTTTAAGTCACTTTCTATAAGGATAACTCTCACTATCACGTACATTTACATTCAGCAGCAACGCACACACGTACCGGCCAGTATCACGGAGCAGAAGGGGCTTTCATGTAACAACAAACCCAGCTGAGCTTACGTTGCAGTACAAAGTTCCACAAAAAGCAACACGAAAAAACAGTTACCCACATCCAACCTACTACTTCTGACATCTGGTAACGTTATCGAGCCATCCTTGAGCCTCAGTTTTGAAGCGAATCCTGCTTTGTACTGGACATCATTGAGAAAGCGTTTTCTAGTTGTTGTGGGCACTTTTCCATCAAAAATAAAGTTAATCCACTGGGTCTTCACATCCTCAGATGATTGGAGTAGATGAAGACTTTTTTGTTGGTTCTTAGAGCCAACAACAGAATAATTTGTGTGCTTTGCTCGCTACCTTTGACGTTGTCGTGCTACCAGAGTCAACCAAAGTGGGGAAATAACACTGGCAGGCAACAAGGTAGATTCAATTGGTATTTTGTGGGCGGAGATGGTCACCGAGCTGGAGGTGGTGTTCAACAAAGCCCCATAGGACGTAAAATCTGACTTTTGGGAATACACATTGTCTTATAGATGGAGCAAGAGAAAAAGAGAGAGGATGGTCTTTTCTCATACTTTGGGGCTCTCTAGACACACCGGCAACACATATTTATGTTGAAAAGCTGTGAAAAGTGCATTTTGCATAACATGTGACCATGTACTTTGATTCAATGTTCTAAGACAATAAAACATTACAACTTCAGGGCTGCCAACTTTTCAATTTAGTTTGGAGTGAGACTCGATATCGGCGAAGTCGGGTCATTTTATGAGTAGGCCTTCTGTGATATTACCCACTGCAGGGGTCAGGGTCTTCACTCTTCAAACCCCAGGAATTTTGTTTAAAAAGTTCAGCAGCCAAATTCATAATTTTAAAGCACATATAGATGAAAAGCCAAGCTGCTGCAATTAGAGTCTTTGGTTCTGTCACAGAAAGAGCAGACAACATTGAACCACTTGCAGAGATACATCAGGAATGCAGACCAACACAAGTTGGAAAGCTTTTTGCGTTTTTCCACAGGGTGCTCTGTTCTTTGCATAAAACAAATTAAAGTAACCTTCAATGCTGAAGCAGGTTTTGGTAGAAGGCTTGTTGCTTTAAGTGTGGAGCAATAATTGATGTTCCTTAGATACAGCTCCTACCCAGAAGTTTGATAATGTTCGATCTGATAACTTCTTTGCAATGGACATCATATAAGGTCAGGTGTCCATAAACTGGGTGTTTAAACAGGTGTCCTAAACTGGACATTGATCATTACATCTCTGAAATACTTGAATAACTGTGCAATATCCGTGTAATACTCATGTGCAATATTTAGTTGTTTTTTTCCTATTTAGTATTCATACCTCCATTACTGCTGCTGCAATACTACTTATTACTTATATTATCACATTGCATTTATACCGTATTATCATCATCAACCGGTAAACCCACTTGGTACTTCACACTTATTTTATTTTATACTTATACCCACTTGGTACTTAATTTATTTTCTGACCAGTTTTTTATAGTTTTTATAGTGTATTGTATTATATATTTTTTTTGCTAGTACTTCCTCCTGTGTGCACTGACGTAAAGGCGAGCTGCTGTAACAAAGAGTTTCCCTTCGAGGATCAATAAAGTATTTCTGATTCTGATTCTGATTCTAAACAACGCTTAATGCATTAACTTGAGAATCCCCAAATAGACATATGGCTCAGAAGGAATGGAAGAAGAAAAGTAGCCACGACCTTTAGTGGGCTCCATATAAAAGACTAGTCACAAACTGTCTGCGACTCACAGCGCGAGAGTGGGTCCACTTGATTACTATCCCCGCGTAAGCTGGTGTCGCATCAGCTGGGCTGAGTTGATTCGTTATCAGTTATAAATGAGTTTTTCACTACGTGAAAAAATGGACGTGTGACGTCAGAGCGTGTGAAAAGTGTCAGTTACATGAGTGTCATGGTCAATGCGTGTTGGCAACCCTGCAACTTCCAAGGGGGGTGAATACTTTTTATAGGCACTGTACATAGAGTAAAAGTGCATTAATCCAAATTTAAAAGAACCCCCCAAATCACTATATGAATAAATACAAATGCAGATGACACAAGTTCAAGACAGGAGAAAAGGGTAAGTTTGTGGAGTTGTAAAAATAAATAAATAAATAAAATCTGTACCTCAAAAAACAAACCAAAAAAACACTTCAATTCACCTGTGGCACAGTCTAGTATTTTATAGGCGATGAACAAAGTACAGAGAACGCTGCAGACAAGGTTAAACAAAGCTGTAGTGTTAGAGAAAGTTGGGCTGTTTATTCTGGACCAATGCTAACTCTGAAGGTTAATTACAACTCCAACCTTTCCACCTTCCTCTTCCACCTCTCCTTATTTCTCCCTCGTCTTCCTCCCCCGCTCAGTTCATCTAGCTGACTTTGAACCCACGCAGGAACAGCAGGAATCAAACCTGATAACCTCTACATGTCCTTTATTGAATTACTTTGTTCTTTCCATCTTCCTCAGATATTCAACTTCTATCCCTTCACCACCACCACCCCCTCTTCCTCTTCTGCTTTCTCCAGTCCAGTCATTTGCAATCTCTCCATCCCTTCGTCATTTATTTGTTAACCTCCTCTCTTTTCTCTTCTGGCCAGGCTGACTCATTCTCCCAGAGAGCAATAACATCTGAGTATATATATATATATATACTTCATCTCAGTGCAGCTCTAAAGTGCTGCAATTACTGCACTCTTCAGTAGGAATCTCAGCATCACCTCCCTCCCTCCTATTGTAACAGGAAATATTGGCAGCATTGTGTGAAAGACTCATCTTTTTTTGGTGGATGGAGACCAACTAACTGATGGAAGCCTGCATTATCCATTTGAAGAAAACAGCTAAAGTTTTAGAACCCTGAGCCAAAGATAATGTTGGTTGAAAATGACTTACAGGATGTCAGGAATGGATGTGAATCCATAAGAAAACATATGATATGATTTGTTCTGGAGCAAATATAATGGTCTACACTGTAAATATCTATAGAGCATTTGTCTCAAGAAAATATCATCTCTGCCTTATAATCCAGGGTGGATGATGAGCATACAAAGCGTAGGAGTTTGACACGGAAGACTGGGATTTGAGTCCTGTTTGTGGTTAGGGTATAGGCTACCAAAACACTTTGATAATGACTATTGATGAAGGAGTAAGCGGAAATGGTCTGACAGACTCTAATTAGGGAATGGGAGGTAGATGAGCAGGTGGGTGTGGGGCAGGGTTATTATTGTAAACTAAAACTGAAACTAAAATGAAAATAAGCAGTTAAAAAACTGTAAACTAAAACTAAATAAACTAAATAAAAACGATACCCTTTAAGAAAACTAAACCTAAACTGAAACGATATTGCCTGGTTACAAAACTAATTAAATTAAAATAAAAATGAACGTAAATTCATTTCAAGGCAAGGCAAGTTTACATAAAACATAAAAGCAACATAGGGCAATATAAAAAGACATTTAAATACCATTAAAAAGAGTTCAATTGAAAATAAAAACAAGATAAAACAGTAAAAGTCACAGTGCAGTGTAAAACAATATCTATTTGATTTACTAATCATTGTAATCATTGTAATTTTAAGTATAAAATAAAATAAGTGTAAAATAAAATAAGTGTGAAGTACAAAGTGGGTTTACCGGTTGATGATAATAATACGGTATAAGGTAATAGTACATGAACTGTCAAGTTAAGTGTAGCTTATTAAGGTTATAATGAGACAGAGGATATTGTACAGCAGTAATAGAGGTATGAGTAATATCAATATCAATAAATAGGGAATTTTAAACTAAAATATTGCACAGGAGTATTACACAGAATATTGCACAATTATGTCAAGTATTGCAGAGATGTAATGATCAATGTCCAGTTTAATGACCTAGGGTCATACAGACTACCCTTAGAAGGAGGAGTTAAAGAGTTTGATGGCCAGAGGCAGAAATGACTTTCTGTGGCGCTCTGTGGTGCATTGTGGGGGGATGAGTCTTCCGCTGAAGGTACTCCTTTGTTTGACCAGCTGAATTTCGTCAATGAAGGAGGCAAATTCATTGCAGGCCCTGATGGATAGAAGTTCAGAGGCCTCTGACACAGGAGGGTTTGTTAGCCTGTCGACAGTAGCAAACAAGGGACGTGCATTATTATTGTTTTTGGTGATGATGTCACGAGCTGCTGCGATCCAGCAGGGATTGATGATCGCCGCAGCGCAGGAGTGGAGGCCGCTGTGGCGCAGGAACTGGAGGTCGCTGCAGGTGAGCCGCTGGGCAGCGGAACAGGTGAGCAGGTGAGCCGCTGGGCAGCGGAACAGGTGAGCAGGTGAGCCGCTGGGCAGCGGAACAGGTGAGCAGGTGAGCAGCTGGGCAGCGGAGCAGGCGAACAACTGGGCAGCAGTGCAGGCGAGCCGCTGGGCAGCGGAACAGGTGAGCAGGTGAGCAGCTGGGCAGCGGAGCAGGCGAACAACTGGGCAGCAGTGCAGGCGAGCCGCTGGTTTGCAGGCTGATGACGGGCAGGCCGGGGTGCTGGCTGATGACTGGCAAGATGGGGTGCTGGTTGATGACTGGCAGGCCGGAGTGTCGGCCGGTGACTGCGACCACCCAGAGCCAGGCGGGTGCCCCGGTATGGGTTCGGAACTGTGGGCTGCTTCCCCAGCACCAGTGATTACAGCCAAAGGATACCGTTGCAGTCCTCCACCGAGCCAGGAGTGTTTTTGGCTGGACCACAGCAAAGTGGGACCAGCCCTATAAATGCAAAAGTGAAAGTGATGAAATTACGATTGGTTGGTCAAGTGCTGGAGTTTCCCCATTGGCCATTGCTCTTTAAAAATGAATAGGCACGTGGTGAGTATCACAAAAACCGGACAATGGAGATGAGATTGAACATAGTGGTGCCCTGTTTCCAGCTGTAAGCAGCAAGACTAGTCCAGACATACAAGGCAATTCCAATGATTAAAACAAAAACCATAGACTACATTTCTTTTGGACTAATCTCCTGTATTTTACCTGGAACGGATTACCCTAACAGTGAGGCAGCACATCCACCAAAGCTTCCAAAAGAAAAAAACAATATTCATCCACGGACACAGAGGACCTACAGACGACAGAGATCAAGGTTAGTGTCCTGTCCAGCATTAATGAAAAACTTGGATCTTCTCATGTCGCTTCACAAAGACATGAAAGGGCTATGGTCTAGCTTGGAATTTACTAAAAATCACATCACATTGTGTACACAAAAGTAAACAACTCATTACAATCATCTACAAACTCTAACTGAACAGAAAACGTCACTAGAGAAAACAAAATCATGAAAGAAACCATCTTGAATTTGCAAACTCAAAGCATGCGAGATAATCTCATCTTCTCTGATATTGATATGAGACAGGATGATGATATAAGATTAAAGACTTCATGAAAACTCAGCTTAAACTTCCACCGGACACTGTAAACAACATAATCTTTCATCGAGTACACCGCATCGCATCAACTAAAGGACCCAGACCAGTCATTGCAAAGATCAAACATTTTCAACAGATAGAACTAATCAAAAGCAGAGAAAACCCGTGGCCGCAGGTCCAGAGAATGTGCGCCAAAAAAAGAAAAAGTGTGCTAAGATAAAGGATTTATTTAAGCAGTCTGTGGGAGATGATGAGGACAGTGCGAAGAGGCAGAAACATCAAAGAGGAGTGAGCAGGGAGCAGGTGTCATGCTTCCATGCTACAGTATGTGCTGTGAACTAGCTAAATGAACTAACTAAAGAACAAAATGTGTTTGTTAACCTCAGAGTTTCAATGCTAGAGTCCTGCTGCAGGTTTGACCATTTCCATGGTTAAACTAATCAGACTCACAAATGTTTAGAGTCGTTTACACTCAATTTCTCTAAAGTGTTTTAAAAAATGGTCATCAACTTTGACTGCAAATGGGTAAAATAAACATGAAAATGTGATAATTTTCTTCTAGGCCACTCATTAAATTCTTTTTCGCATTTAAGCCTATAAGACATTTAATATTTGATTGCCTGCCCAGCAATAAACATGATTTCAGATCAGAATCAGAATCAGAAATCCTTTATTGATCCCCGAGGGGAAACTCTTTTGTTACAGCTGCTCACTGTCACGTCAGTGCACACAGGAACAGAAGTACTGAGCAAAAAATATAATACACTATAATACAGGTCAGATAAATTAAGTACCAAGTGGGTATTGTTAAATACTTACTCTACAGGTGAACAGGGCTCTGAACAAGAAAGGGAAAGGATTGAGGAGAAGGCAGCAGGAACCAGCACAGATCCATTTAGAGGTGCACTATTGAATGTTATTGTGTGACTGTGAAGTAAATCAGAGCACAATACATCATTCATATAAGGTTGGACTACTTCATTCAAGTTATTTATTGTTGCCTTACAAGAAATAGAATGAATGGCAAGTATGCTGCATAATACACCACAATACACCACATATGTATTTGCCTATGTCAAGGCTATTCATCATGAATTTAATGAATTTAATTAACAATATTTGATACTCATGTCAGACCGTCCAAATGATGTCTGTTTTATGCATTTTTAACCAACAGATGAACCTGAGTCAGACAGGGAAAGTTTTGAGGGAGTCTTTGCAGGGACCTCTGTGGAGACAGGTATGTGTGACGATTATGTAGTATGAATATAGTGTGCTGGTTATAATTTAGTTCCGTGTTTAAACACTGTTGACTGTTTTGCAATATTTTAAATATTTCTGATAATAAATGCAGGCTATTAGGTCAAATTAGGTGTCAGGTGATCAATACGTTAATTCAACTTTGAATTTTAGCTTTCTGTACACACAAACATCAGGAGGAAAACCTTGGCCCTTGGTTTCATCGTTTTTTTCATATTAAAACAAAAACCAAGCCTAAAACAAAAATACAAATTAACAAATTGTTTATTTTAAATAAATAATTTGTTGATCGACTAACATGTGGGGTATCAAATTGGGGCAGCTTGACAGCAAATTCCCTGGCTGCTTCTTGTTGCCAGTCCACCCCTGCCAATAACTGACATCCAGCTGCGTGATCTCTGTCTCCTCCACTTCCTGATCTGGTCTTGAGACATTGCTTCCAGTGCAGAATGTTGTGACTGCTGCAGAATTAAGTGTATGAAATATTCAGCAAGTCCTTTTCTTGTTAAAACTCTTCCAGAGCAGAGAGAGTCCACTGCCTTCATCCAGATGCACAGAGCTCCTTGTCCACATGCTGTCAGGAAGCCTGGTGTAAATGATGGAAAGGAGTCATTAAGTATTCTGACAGCAACATATTGTTTGTTGTTTTGGCTCTGTGCTCTCTTTACTTTAGATGGGAAAATGAGACATCCTGGCATGCAGACTAGTGGCTTTATTTTCAGTTCTGCCAGGTTTTTGGCACCTTAAAATTGGCCAGACTGGACAAATAGAGCTATTGTTCATTCATTGTTGATCCAGTAACGTTGAAAATACCCAAAAATGAAGAATGAGTGCAGACTTTAAATGTAGTGTAATTATGTAATTTTTCATCTGAAGTAATATGGACCCATAACATCAAACAGTAAATTACATTGGATAGGTGTCATTGTTAGTCCTAAAACTGGTCGCAGTTTTTTCATGTATTACCTTATATATACAGAGCTAAGCATCCAATTTTCAATAAAATAAACACAAGGCAACCTTTAAAAAACCCAGAAGTTCATTTAACAACACTATCCATCTGGATAAAACAAATATTCTGTCTGGTGCACGAAAAAAAAAAAATCTTTTTCTCAAGTAGTGAAACTTTTTTTCCCGAAAAACAAAGATAGCCAATGAAAATTACGTTCTCTTGCTTGTTTTGGGTGACACAACAAAAAAACCGAGGGCAGTGTCCCCAGTGGTAGGCTGTTTTCACAGTGGGATGCGCTTGGTAAAATGTTTTGTATGTTTGGGTGTTTTGGCGTCTTTTTGAAGAAAAAGTGAATGTGATGTTAATATTCACTGTATCAAATTATAGAAATTAACAATCAGAAAATGTTTGTCTCCTTTACTAATATTTAACATGTTTTACATACATTTCGACATGTTGGCCTATGTCCTCATCAGTCCCATAACATACAGTGTATTAATGAATACATGCAGTTACTGGGGATGGAAAGATGAGCCACGGTGGGCTTGTTTATCAATCTCCCTCATACCTAAGGTGATAGGGGGGGTGAGGTTTGCCATACAGTGGTGTGGGTGAGGGGGACGTGGCACTTGCTGTTTCACAGTCACGATTGCCGTAGGTGCTGCTACTGTACAGTAAATATTCATTAAACAGATAAACACCAGTTAAAGACAAGAAGTCTATTTGAATTTCTTGAAGATTTTATGACCTACAATGGTAAGCGACACACAAAGAGCTTTTTGTGAAAATAAAAAAGAGCCATTCTGGCTGTGTCGTCAGTCACTACCCCGAGCACATCAAGATTGGTGTTTCCTTCTTTTTCTCCAAAGGAAAATACCTGCACATGTTACAACTGTCAAAAAGAACTCAATAAAAAAAACTGTACCAAGAGGCAGGAAAAGAACACCAAAAAAAGTCATGTATCTCCTTTCTCCCCAAAAAAGTTTAGTGAAATCTTGTTGACCTGTGGCCAAGTCCGGGCTTACCTGGGTCAAAAGAAATATCCAACAGTACGCCTTCTGTTGAAGCCGATGAAAACTCATCAAGCCATATTAAATTCCTTAATGGACACCGAGGGAGATCCTTTGGATCTGGACCACTGGCCAAATCCCACGACTACTTGGCTACATGCAATTACACATCTCTCTACAGAGCGCTCATCCAGATTCACTGTGCAAGAGTGGCCTTTATGAAAGCCTTATCAGAGTGGATAATTTATTTATTTCCTCTTCATCTATCATGATATTTGTTTTCCATAGAAGGCTACCACAGTAGTATAATAATAATAAGTGGGATAATTGCTATACATAATGACATAATGCCAATACATAGTGTCTATCAATTTAAAAATATTAATTTAGGCACCGTGCAGCAAACTGTAACCTACTCATCATTTTATGTGTATACTGTTTTCTTGAGGAAGAAGCTGATGACGGACCAAAATAGTCTTGGGTGAATACACTCCAGTGGGCAGAAGCGGAGGCTCCCATGAAAGTGGCATGCCTCCATGCTATATTTCCTCGAATTGAATATCTTGAGAGTTTTTGATATTATGTCAGGTCAAATACTGAGCCAGCATTTGCTTGCATACACATTAAGTAAAATATCCAAATATGCCCTCATGCCATATATTGAAATATGTGGTATCAGTATTTGGTATCAGTATTTGGCTAAAATATGACCAAATCTGTGGCATATCATCATATTTTGACTTTGATATTTAACTGATATGAATTGTATACAGAGCATATCAAAAGTATGAATTGTTGGTAATGATGTGCACCAAGTCAGTATTTGTGGTATGATAAAATACATTGTCCAGGTACAACATGTGTTTATCTCACAATATCCAAATATGACTTCCTGATAGATATGAAGATATCCCAACTAAATATTCGGCCTACAATACCAGATCTGTCGATCTGTCTGTTACATTAAGACATGCGTGACCTCAATTTTGGCAGGAATATCAGAAGCACTAAGAATGTTACTACTTACTTATGACTGAGAGGAGAGGAGCGGACAGGAGATGAGAGGAACTTGTACTCGGTATGTGTGTGTGTGTGTGTGTGTGTCAGAGCAAGCAAAGCAAGGTGTTGTGTGTTGTCCTCTGATGATAATGATAACATCATGTAGTGGATGATTATTTTATGATCTTGGTGTGAAACTGGTCTTACTATTCAAGAAGTAAAATTAAATTCTCCTTATGTGTTTGATGCTGTTGGAGTTCATGATTGGTTAG
Source organism: Siniperca chuatsi (assembly GCF_020085105.1). Classification (NCBI taxonomy): domain Eukaryota; kingdom Metazoa; phylum Chordata; class Actinopteri; order Centrarchiformes; family Sinipercidae; genus Siniperca; species Siniperca chuatsi. Next base: position 36,242,224 of record NC_058042.1, read on the forward strand.
GATTGAACATTTTGGTTTGGTTTGCATGTTGTAATTTAGCAGAAATTTTAGGTAGTTCAGTAGAAGTGGCTAGTGCAATATTTGTTTTAATTTGGATTTGGATTTGCGTTTCTGATACATATACCATACATATCATTGAGTATATAGATTTAATGATAATACAGGTTATTTTGTCCAACAATAGACATATTGTGTATAGAAATTGTCTTTTGCTATAAATAAGCTAATTTAAATTTAAATTTGCTTGTATTTTAGAATTTGGTTCAGACGAATTATCTGGCTCCTCCCTAATTGTGATGTAATAGGGAAGACTCCAAAGTCTATTTTATCAGTCAGCACACTGCAAGACATATGGGACAAAAACGCATTTTTTCCACACTAAAATACATGCAATTAAATTCAATTTTATTTATATAGCGCCAATTCATAACATAAGTTATCTCATTGCACTTTTCCTATAGAGCAGGTCTAGACCGAACTCTTTATAATATTATTTATAGAGACCCAACAAATCCCACCATGAGCAAGCACTTGGTGACAGTGGCAAGGAAAAACTTCCTTTAAGAGGCAGAAACCTCAAGCAGAACCAGACTCAGGGTGGGCGGCCATCCGCCGCTGCCGTGTTAGGGAGAGAGAGAGAGAGAGAGAGTGAGGAGGGGAGAGGTGGTGACGGGGGGGTGCACAATGCAAATTCTACCTAGAATTTAAAAATAATTATTAATAATAATGATAATTATTATTAATAAACTAATAATAATATAAATGATACTGATAGGAATAATAATTATACAGTATGTACAGTTTGAAAATTAAATTGGCTATTTTTTCCCCCACAAATGAACTTTTTGCACTGGCAACCCCATCACATTAGATATGGCTGAAGACGTGCATGGGACAAGAATTGTGGATCATGTCCCCTATTTTTATTTTGCTTTTGGCTAATGCTAGGGAGTTAACATTGCAAAGCCAGTATAAAAAGATAATTTTACCACTGCTACCAGCTCACAACTCCTTTTTTCTTTCTCTCTTTTTCATAGCTCTTCAAGAAGAGGGTGAAGGTGAAGGGAGCGGACGCCAGTCTCATGAGTAATGAGGAGTGACGAGAACAAAACTCAGGTGCTGGATGATAACAGGAGGAAGGGACTGGATCCCCGCTTCACTCATCACCGTATCACTTCTGGACAATAAAGAATAACTAAAAGAATAGCTCCTGCATCCAGGAGTAAGCAGGAATACTTTGTTCCAGAGAACAAGGAGGAAGAGGAAATGATGGCTGCAGCTGACGTTTAACAGGTTGTTGTTGTTATTGTTGTTCTATTGTTCTGCTATTATTCTCTGTGTTTACTTATTGTTACCTTTATTAGATCTTTGAATTATGTGATGTACTTTTTGAAACTTTTGAAATTATTGAAAACATTTGCATATTCATAGATTATGTATTTTTCAATGAAGGAGAAGGAATATGTGTAATTTAAAGGATTTTAACAATGACACATTTAAAGGAATATTTTTATGATCATAATCTGTCATATCCTTGTAACTGCCATAAATCTTAAGTAGATACCTGTTAAGTTCTGACCATATTCTCTATAAGGGTTACATTTTTGACCATAGCACAGTGATATCTGTATAGAAGATATTCTGTACTGTTACTGTCACACAACGCAGAAGTAAATTGGCTCTAGATTCTAGCAGTGGTCTCAATCCAGACTGATATCAGGGCAGAAGTAAAAGCATTTGGTGGATTCAGTCATATCATGGAATATTCATTATATGATTATTAGTCATATATGAAAGCATCCTCCTCTTAAATAGACATTACCATATATGAATCAAGACATATAAGTCATTTAAAAGAAATTACTTATTTTTTTTGTGCTTCAAAATATGACTACAGGTCATATCTGAAATGTAAATTCCAATGGTATCAAAGTAGTTCCAATCTGGAAATAGATATGATCTGGATATAAGTCATAAATGGTGAGCATCCTCAGTAATTTTTATCAGGTTGGAATGATATCTTAGAGACATATACCTATTAGTATAACTTGCCTTCTGTGTAACGTATGTCTACAAAAGAAATGTTACGTGTGGTGCATTCACAATAGGACTACAAGCCAATTCAAACAATATATCAACTCCATATTTTAATAGTATCAAAGTACTCCCAGTCCGGAGTTTGATATAATCCGAACATGAGTTAAAACCAGGGCGCCCCAGCACCCACCTACATGAACTCCCTTACTGCTTGAAGACCTCTTCCGAGAGTACTTAATCGCCTAAAATGCTCAGAATGGAGGTAAGTGTTGTTTGCCTGGTGTTTATTTTTTTGAAAATCGGATGCTTAATACTGTGACTAGACTATAAGGTAATACATGAAAGGCACAAACTGTGGCTAGTCCTCAGTTAACTTTATTTAATGCAATTCTTAAGAATAAGCTAAGTGTAAATGCATCCAAGTAGCATTTGAGATTAACTGAAATATGATTGCTCAAAGAGGTGGCTTGAGATACATTCTAGCCAGATTCTGAAAAGGTTTCTCTCCAAGACACATACGTAGTCTTCCCTCCTAACTGAACCTAAGCTGTCTGTGGAAGTAGCAATTCACAGCGTCCGTCTCCTGTGGAAATGACAACTGTAGTTACACTGAAATTAACCGTCGTTCTCTCTGTTGCTTGAGACAGAGAGAAAAGCAGGACCAGTAGTTTCAGCACATACTGAAAGCACACTGAGCTGTTGTAGTGGAACCGGCTGGTTAAAAGGATACGACCCTTAGCATTTCATGTGTGTGGTTTAGCCAATGACATGGATTACCGCATCATGTGCAGAGGATAAATAACTCACAGTAGCTTCCCTCTTCCGCGGCTGTGTGAGCCTCCTATTCCGTTTCCAGGTCCAGGTGTGTACTGTGTGACACGCTGTTGTTTTGTTTATTTCTCCGCGCTGTTTCCGTGTTGTGTGTGTGTACCTCCAATAGGACATGCAGAGGTAGCAGGTTCAGGGATTGCCGTTGGGTACAGAGATATTCCCTGCTGCTTCACTGGTTGTGGGAGGTTACGGACAGCCGAGGTAACTCTTTGAATTCATTGCCTGAATATATAACAGAATGGTAATTAATGTTATGAGTTATTCTTCTTTTACAGACTCAACATTGACTACTGTTTTGTCTTGCCTTCACTCTGCCTTTAGCCTGCCTCTAGTAGCATGTTTTGCTTTGCCTTTAGTAGGTTTTTAGTTGCAGCGTTGCCTTTATTTTTTTTCACCTTTATTTTGTTTGTTTGCCTGCTTTTCATTTTGCTGGTTGGTATCTTTGGCTGTGGCTGCTTGAGTTAACTGTTCTCCTTAGTATGTTTGTTGTTTTTAGCTCATGCTAAACTACTGCTCTGCTCCAATTAGATTAATGTGTCTAATTACAATTGTAAATGGCTACATTCATATATCGCTTTTATCAAGGTTACAAGGTTTTTGCCGCTCATTCACCCAGTCACGCACACACTCCCACACCAATTGTCGTAATGTACGATCTACGAACCCACAGATGCAGAACACGGTTGGAGAAGTTTCAATGACAAAGTCACTCTTTATTAGAATACATGTAATTTCAGTGGGAATAGGTTCAGTTCTGATGAATGGTGACTTCGGCACCATTCTCAGTGGCTTAGGGGAAGTGCAGTGTGGATCTGGACAGGCAGATGGGTCTGTGGCGTAGTGCAGGCGCTGGAGTGTTGGCCTGGGCTGGCAGCGGATCCGCGGTGTGGAGTTGGCGGTGATGTGTAGATCCGGACAGACAGTGGATCCAATAGCGTGGAGCAGGTTAGGTCCAAGAGTATGGCTCAGAGGGGTAGCTTACGGAGACAGGGAATCAGGCAGTAAGGCGGTGTAGTTGGAGAGACGGGTAGACAGGCTGGTAGAAATCCAGAAGGAGACAGGAGCCGCGATCACTGGCACAGGATAATCCTGAGGCAGAAGTAGAGCAGGATCAACAAACAAGGTAATTGGTAACACTAGCAAAGGCACTTAACTTTCTTTGAGCGAGGCGCTATGATGTAGTGGTCATACAAGTGTACGGAGACGATCTGGCGCTGGTGGTGTGGGAGAGCCTGGTATTTAAGCTTTGGAGACTGATGGTTGATTGAAGACAGGTGAGCCGGTGATGAGCAGCAGGCGGGAAACCACGGAGCCAGACCAGAAGACACACACACACACACACAAGGACACACAAGAAACACAAGGAGAGGAGAGCACACAGGGATGGGGAGTATAGGGTGGCTGACTATCACACCAATGGCAGCGAGCTACCACGCAGGGTGCTGGCCAACCATCGGGAGCAATTTGGGGTTCAGTGTCTTGCTCCAAGGACACTTCAACATGTGGACAGTAGAAGGTGGGGATCAAACTGCCAACCCTGTGATCACTGGACAATCCGCTGTACCTCCAGAGCCACCTGCCCGTGCACATTTTAGGCTTTATAATTGCTATTTATTGAATATATGGTCTGAGCTCCTACTAATGTTGTGGTGTTGGGTAGGCCAGCTAAATTCAAAGAGTGGTTGCAGCAGCATGGGGGATATTGCACTGCAAGTGTGTTAATTTTCTATGTAACTCTCATGCATTTGCTCCCCTAGTGTGCTCTTTTTTGTGATTTGTTACTAATTGATTTTTTGCCTGTTTGCTGTGTGTTGTGTGGCGAGTTTGCAGGCCACTTATCCCGCAATAACCCCTGCTGCATTCAACTGCAGCCTCTCCCCCAGCACTCTCATTTTAGATTTAATTCAGTTCAACTTTATTTATATAGCACCAGTTCATAACAGAAGTTATCTCATTGCACTATTCCTATCGAGCAGGTCTAGACTCTTTACAATATTATTTACAGAGACCCAACAAATCCCATCACGATCAAGCACTTGGCGACAGTGGCAAGGAAAAACTTCCTTTAAGAGGCAGAAACCTCGGCCAGAACCAGACTCAGTGGTGGGCGGCCATCTGCTGCTGCTGTGTTAGGTTGAGAGAGAGAGAGGAGAGGCGGAGAGAGAGAAGCCTTCATCCCTGAAGTATTTAGGTTTAGTTTCTCTCTGCATTTATATCTTATGCTGAACTAAAACCAACGGTGAGCTGTGAGCCGTGAGTATACGGTTAGCGACACACCAGAGGATGCTGGGCCCTGGTTCTACCACCCAGTCAAGGGAAGTGACATCAGCGAAAATGAGTTAGACTCACCTGGGTTCAGGTAAGACCTGCATGTTTTCTTTGGCATAGGCAACAAATGGCAATATATGTTGCGGCCAGTTACATGCTGCTATAGCCGCGACGCTTAGTGTTGATTAATTCCCTTAGATGTAACAACAAACAATTTCCCCGGGATGTGCCATGACCACAAATTCTTTGTATCTTGACTTTTCATAGTTGGTGTCCTATTGTATGATTAATGCACCCCAGTCAGGAAGGTGAAAGTATTTTCTGTGGCCATGGCACAAAGTGCTATCAATTTATTCCTGCCTTTTTAGCAACACTTGAAGGGTGACTCTAGGGATGGCAATGTCGGTCTGTCCACCACTGTGGTCCAGAATGAAATATCTCAGCAACTAATGGACTATTTTGATTATATTAACATTAATGATGGCTGCATTCCACTTAGCGGAGGTCCTGTTATTGTGCATGGTGGCTCTCTAGACTAGCTTACTGGAACACTTACTCTAATGGAACTGAACCATCTTTAATCTAATCCACCTGTGCTTTTCCTGCTATGACAAGTAAAAATGTCTGCTGTGAAAAAGGTCTATTTTAATTACTCTTGTGGTCTGATCTAGTGCCATCATTTTAATTTGTTTAGTACTGACATCGGACTAAATGCTTGCAAAAACCAGTGACATTCAAGTTAAGTCAAGTGAGTTTTATTTATATAGCCCAATATCACAAATCTGCCTCAAGGGGCTTCAACACCTTCTGTCTGTCAGTTCAGTTGTCTGCTTCCATATATCTACAAATGCATGTGTTTTGTAGTGTGGGTTGATCTGCCTCTATCATAAAATATAGTTCCTTTAATGTCAGCCTGTGGTTTATCCCTTTTGTCTTTGTATGTGTGTGTTGAGTCTGTGGTTTCTTGCTTGGTCCAGTGGGACCAGTTAGCAGCTGACTAGCTCTGAAAGTAGACTGTCTAGACCGCCCTTCCACTGAAAAACATTGGAAAGTCAATGACGGTGAGCTTCATTGGGGTGGGGGTGGAGTTTTGTACACAGGGGGTGGTATAGCACCCAGCATTCATGTTATGCTATAATGTACTTTAATAGCCTTTGAAAAGTATACAAAGAGGGGGAGAACACCGAGTGCATGTTTGAATCTGTGTGACACTTAATTTGCTTCCAGGATTTTGCATGTGAGCACTTGTGTGTTGATGTGTGTGTTTAAATATATTCTCTGTTGGCTGTGATGGCCACACCTGCTGCCACACAAGGGATTTGAATGTCAGTAAGCCTCCTGCCCTTACCTGATTTTGTCGTGTGGTTGTCACGCAAGCTGGCTAAACCCCTGGATCAAGAGTGGGCTTTTTACGAAGCAGTTTAATTACAGCTACTTTAAATGATTGTGGTACATAGCCTGTTAATAAAGACAGATTGATCATATCCAGTAACTGTTGGAATGCCATTTTCTTTCAAGTTTTCGTGATGTTTGCTTTAATTTGTGGGTTTGGATACCATGGAACTAACCTTCTTTGTTTTATTATCTTCTTTTTTAGAGGAGCGATAGAATCAAGTGTCGTTCTCAGTGAGCCTGCAGTGCTATCAACTAGATGGTCAATTTGGGAGTGGCTGCGATTTGCATAGGAGTCCTCTGTTATATTGAGACATAACATTGAATTAAATGCAGATGGGATCGCTTCCTTGAATCTAGCCACAGCACTATCAGATAGACATGTAGAGTAGGAGTTTTTGCCTAATGGCGTGTAGTCCAGTAATAGCAGTTCAAAAGTTATTAAGTAATGGTCCGATAAAGAAGGATTCTGTGGAAAGACTATTAAATGTTCAATTTCAATGCCATATACCAGAACAAGGTCGAGGGTGTAGTTAAAACAGTGAGTGGCTTCATGCACACTCTGACAAAAGCCAATCCAATCTAATAATGAGATAAATGCTTTACTAAGGCTATCATTTTCAATGTCCACATGAATATTGAAATCACCTATAATAATAACTTTGTCTGTTTTAACGACTAAACTTGATAAAAACTCTGAGAATTCAGATAAAAATTCAGAATAAGGACCATTTTCAATGTCCACATGAATATTGAAATCACCTACAATAATTACTGTACATTATCTGTTATAATTTTGTTTAGGTTTAGGGTTGATTAATAGGCTTGAGTCAAAGATGGCTGAAACTCCACCTCCTCAGCCGGTGCCTCGAGGAATGTGAGTATTAATATGACTGGGCGGAGTGGATTCATTTAGGCTAACATATTCTTCATGACCCAGCCAGGTTTCAGTAAGACAAAATAAGTCGATAATATCTGATATTAAATCGTTCACTAGTACAGCTTTATATGACAGAGATCTGATGTTTAAGAGTCCACATTTAATTCTCCTATTTTGTTGTGCTATTTCAGCGTTTTTGTTTAGGTTTTTATGTAACTTCTCTTCTGTTAACTTTTGGTTTTATTAATTGAAGTGGTCGGGGGCAGACACCGTCACTAAGGAGTTGTGGGTGGGTAACTGCTCTGGAAGCGCAGAGAAGCATGTAAGACTGCAACTCTGCCTCCTGGTCTCAACTCTGAGTTGTCATGGTTTTGGTCCACTAGTAAACTTGGCCAAATATTTAGATATGAGAGCTGCTCCATCCAAAGTGGGATGAATGCCGTCTCTCCTAATCAGACCTGGTCTTCCCCAGAAAGTCCGCCAATTATCTACAAAGCCCACATCGTTTGCTGGACACCACCTCGACAGCCAGCGGTGGAACGAAGACATGTGGCTAAACATGTCATCACTGTTCAGGTTTGGCAGGGGCCCAGAGGAAACTACAGAGTCCGACATTGTCTTTGCATATGTACACACCGACTCAACATTAACTTTAGTGACCTCCAATTGGCGTAATCAGGAGTCGTTACCACCGACATGAATAACAATCTTACTGTATTTACGTTTATCCTTAGCCAGCAGTTTTAAATAGGACTCAGTGAATAGCGTGTAAACTGTGGGATTAGCGAGAAAGTCGTTAAAACAAGGAGAGAGCTATGAGTGCTTGAGCAGAACTAGTGTACGTTTAAATGTACAGCAGATAGTTAGTCACTATAATGAAGAATCAAACAAAATTAACTCTGATGAGCTAGAGCAGCAAAAACGCTACAAGTAAAACACAAACATTGGTGACCGGAAATGAGACAATAAGCTTACAGCAGCACGTCCAGCAATGTCTTTTGTGAACCAGTGTGAACTCACTATACTCAGTAGGTATCCATCACAGGTCGATATCTTACCTGAAATAATGGATGTTGCCCTGATAAAAAGTGCTGTAAGCACCAGTAATGGGAATTTGATTGAATGCTCACCTCAGGCCAAGTGGCAAATTCCCCAGTGTTGTTGAGCTCTGTGTCTCCAACACTGTGTCAACAGTCATTAGCTGTTTAGCCCCGGGGCCGCCTCAGAATGAGGATGATAAAACATGAGAATTGTTGGAGAGGTAAGGAATCAAACAAAACAAACCATGTCATCTCTTTGAAACTGGGAGGTGAGGTGAGGTGAGGGACAAGATGGAGAACTGAAGTTTGTTGGCCAACTTTCTACCTTCCATTAGCATGCGTATAGTGGATTGTGTCAAAATCTGATTCAGCTGGATTACATTTGCGCCTGACGATAAAATTATGATAGTGTTCCCAAGAAATGTTCTTTTTTTGTTAACATTTTATTTGACGGGTCCATAATTTCCCAGGAAATTACCTGAAAATGTTTCAGAAAATAATGTACCTGTAAAATAAAGAGTGACCACCTGGTTTATGCACATTGTATTTCAATTTATGACACGTCATGTTTCATGAAGTTGTTAGTATTAGCATGTAATTACAATACTAATTATAAATATATATACTGTCAGTTACAATGCTATTAAAGGCCTTTGGGGGCACATTGCTATGTTTCTTGGCACTTTTCCACCACCTGTAGATTAGTGGAATAGTGTAAAACCATTGGCAGGAATGTGTATTGCATCATGAGTGTGCGCATGCATTTGAGTCCTCATGTGCGTAAAACCGAACTAACAAGACATGGACCTTCTTATAAAAACATTACTCGATAGCGCTACTAGTCGTCAAAAACACCACAGGGTAGCTTTAAGTAATGTTTTTAAATGAATTTATTAATTGACTGTAAAACCCGAAAATTATCATCAACTCTGCAGCTTTTAGCTTCTTTCAGATCATTGTTTTGGTTCTCGCTCACATCAATCCCCTGACATTTAACACAAGGCAGCCATTTAGCTTTCAGTGAATTACAGGTAATTTATCAGGTGGACACAAACATGACTCCAAAGGAATGCTAATGTTACTCTGTGTCTACTTGATGTGTAAATAGGCAACTGTTTGTTGACACAGTCACTATAACAATTTTATATAGTGATAACATGTCAGTATTGTGTTTACAGCTTGTTCCGCTGCCACTAAGTAGCCAAAAAAAATCAGCTATTGCTGCTTTAAGTCTTCTACCTAGCCAGCAAAGACAAGAGAAACTATAAGTTTTATCAAGTTATTAGTTTAATTCAAAAAGCCAGAAAACAAGAACTTAAAGTGACTCAAAGGCTCTCTGGTTAGTTAACTTTAATGACACACATCTAATCCTCAGTAATTTTCATTGGATGCGGGAAGGTGCCTTTTCCCACAAGACTGTATGTGATTTGTTCACACAAGAACTGTGCAAAATAAGTAAGGGAGCTAAAGTTAGTCCTGCCCCATCTCTAGACTAGCTTATCTTCATTTGCAATGTGTTTGCTCATACAGGGTTTCTTTTTTGTCTTTCTGAACACGATATGTTAGTTTTCTGTCCATATGCTATGCTAAATCTACAACTGTCCCGACTGATAATATATGAACACTTGTTATTTTAAGAAATTACTATTTAATCAACAAAACAAAACTATAATTTCAAAAACTACACTCACACTGCACCCGTGACATTTTGACAGTGTGCCCATTTCAAGACATAACATGAAAAAAGTGAAGAAAAGACAAGGCAATGAGAATAAGCAAGTAAGTGTGTGTGTGTGTGTGTGTGTGTGTGTGTGTGTGTGAGAGAGAGAGAGAGAGAGAGAGAGAGAGAGAGAGAGAGATCTGTGTGTGAAGCAGTCAGTGCCAGTAAGTGGATATTGCTCTGCAGCCAAGAACCTCTTTAATACATAATGCTGCAGAAGTAGCTCTCCTCCTCTCTTGTCATCCATCATCTGCATGCACATATATACACACAAGCTAAATTATACACCACAGATGCCCTTATGATCACAAAACAGAACCCCTGTCACAGAGACTAAAATTACTGACATAGACACAGCGTGGAGTTAAAAGTGGAGTCTTGGGCCTGGCTAGCAGTGCAGACTTCAATTTATATGGCCGATGAGCTGAAGTGAAAGCTACTCTATCAGGACTGGCAGGAGGACAAGACTGAACATCAACACATGCACTGTCAGTGCAAAATATCCAGCAATATCTTCACACTTACTGCCTCAGTTTATGCCTTTCAGTGTGTTACACTCTGCAGATACAGTTTGGTTTGGTACATTATCTGTAGGTTTTTCTTGTCTGTTTTTCTTTATCTATTAATATATGACAATCAAACTTATCTCTGTTCCTTTCAACTATCTAATATAAGCAATAACTAAAATTAGCAATGTACATTTTGGGGACAATGTAATGCCACCTGGATTGTTTTTTCAGATGAATATTTCTTTAATATTGTTTGGCAATTTAAATATGTCTAAAGATATGGTTACGGCTAAGCATTTAAATCATCTTGGCTAAAGGAATAGTTCTACATTTTGGTAAATACGCTTATTGACTTTCTTTCTGAGAGGAACTGTACCACTTTTATGTCTTTTGCATAAAGTACATGGCTCTGTTCTTCATACATGGATACATTGTAATGTTGATAATTTCACACGACTCTGGATTTTCTGGTTCTTTGAAGCTGATTTAAAATAAATCTGGAACTGTTGTCAGAGCAAGAAATCCTTCAAAAGTAAAGGCTTATTGGCAGTTAGTTGGATCATGACCATGATGTTTAGGGTGAACCCCACATGAACTAATTTTCAAATTGCTCACTTTGTTAGATTTGTAACAAAAGAATTTTGTGCTACACCCCTGGAGCCAGATATGGCATTTAATTTGACATTAAAATAGGAATTTGTCATTTGAACAATAAAACTTGATTATGATCTGATTAACAGCAGAACTCAGCTGAAAATTGTTCATGCAATTAAAGATGCCTTCTAATAGATTTTAGTAAGGTTTCGTTTAGCATTTGCCATAGCAGGTTTATGACTTTCACTTATATGTCTCTTGCACGTCCATTGGAAACCTAGACCAATCATGCACCCAACATCACTCATAGTCTAACCACATTCACTGGTAATGTCTAATGTTTAATGGTGATGAAAGTGTGGAAACAGTGAAAACATTGCGGAGCACAATATAGAACAAAATTACACCAGTAACAATGCAAAATTAGACTTATGTCAAAGAATCTATTGCCCAAGTGAATCCTGGGACGATTCACAAAACACCTACCTCATGTAAGTGCAATCACATGATCAGCACTGAGCCAATCATATTAACACTGATCATGGTTTCAACTCTCTACTAATTTTGCCTTTATTTCAAAATAAGAGCGCTTTGTTATTCAAGATAACTTCATCCAGGTTCAACAAATCAATCCTCAAACTGCTTTCAAAGACCCAAATTAGCTGGTAGAGAATAAACAAAATGTTGTTCTGCTAAAACAACATTTTAGCTGAACAGGGTCAGTGTCACAGACACGCCAGGCTCCACAACCCCACAAACACAACGCACCTCCTCACCAGAATACTAATCAGAAACACCTGTCACTAATCACACACCTGAGATTCATCTGCACCACCTCAATCACCTCAGTCAGTGTCCGGTCTTGTTCGTAACAAGGACAGTACTCTGTATCCTGCAACCCAATGTCTCGGACTCCTACCTAGCGACAAAGAGTGTCTTCCCTTCTCCTGAGCTCCCGATTCCTGCCCTGTGTTCCTCCTGTCTCCAGTGTGTGTGTCTTCTACCTCGGATCTCCACCTTGGCTAGCTAAAGGACGGTATCAGTACCATAATCCATTCATCTACTCACTGTCTGTTTACATCGTTTGTAATAAAACTACCTGTGTCTCCATCTTGGTGTCTTCGGCCTACTCTGTCCGTAACAGCCAGGGCCCAGAGCTGGAGCCAGGAGGCAATTAGCCAAGCTTAGCATAAATACAGGAAGTAAGGGGAAAGCTGGGATATCTCAAAAGTTTCAAAATATACCTATACGAAAATAGTTACAGCACCTACAACCACAAGTTTTTTTTAAATATCTATTTGGGAAGAAGCAGGGAAGGAACTACAGAACTATTTGTGTGCAGGTTAAACAACATGTTGATTATTGAGGTTTAGAGGTGTTGATATGTGGCTGCAATCCCGGCCACATGGATCTTCTCTGCCAAGCATCTTGCTAGCCAATGTACAGGCATTGGATAATAAACTGGACCTTTTCTTGGCTAAATCCTGGAATACATGACAGCGCCATTCAACCAGGTGACTCTTTTTCTGTATACCGATCTAACAGAACAGAGGAAAAAAGGAGGAGGCGTGTGCTTTATGGTGAATAAGGATAATTGCTTTGACAGTGGGAATATTGAAATGCTATCCAGTTCCTGCTCACCTGATCTGGAGTTATTGTCAATCAAATGCAGAGGGAATTTACATCGGTCATTATCACAGAGGCCTACATCCCATCACAGGCGAGTACAGAGGCTGCCCTGTCAGATCTTTGCGGAGACTAGAACTGCTCGCAGACCGGTTATCTGGATGCTGCGCTCATTGTTGCTGGAGACTTCAATCAGGCTAACCTTAAGAAGGTTATGCCTGAATTCCATCAACATATAGACTGCACCACAGGGGGAATAAACACTCTGGATCACTGCTACATGCCATTCAAAAATGGCTACAGAGTGGAATTTCTACCCGCTTTAGGGAAGAGTGACTATGCGGCCATCTTGCTGAGGTCAAAGAATGTAAACAAACAACGACGCCTGCCCCCAGTGATGTGAGAGGTCAGGAAATGGTCAGGGCAATCAGAGGCCGTCCTACAGTCTGCACTGTATGACGCAGTCTGGAGCATGTTCCAGGACACCACTGTCGACGTCACCGATGACATCAATGGATCACTGAATCGGCAGCCAACAAGCAAAAACAGATAAAGCAGAGGTTAATGGATGGGTGGGTGCACCTTTCACACCTATTAGTAGATAAGTCCTCAAACTATGTGCTGACCAAATAGTGTCGGTGTTCACAATGATATTCAATCTGTCCATGTCTCAGTTTGTCATACCCATGTGCTTCAAGAAGTCCATCATCATTCCTGTGCCCAAGAAGAAGAACAAGACCAGCCTGCCTGAATGACTACTGCCCAGTGGCACTTACCTCTGTAGTGATGAAGTGCTTTGAATGGTCAAGGATTACATCTACAGTTTGCCTACCGTCCCAACCAATCAACCGAAGACGCCATAGCACACAACCTCCACACCACCATATCTCACCTGGACAAGAAAGCGAGCTATGTGAGATTGCTGTTCACTGACTACAGTTCAGCGTTTAACACCATAGTTCCCTCCAGGCTTGTCACAAAGCTCAAGGACCTGGGATTAAACGCCTCACTGTGCATGTGGATCCCTATTTTCCTGACAGACAAACCCCAGGTGGTGAGGGTGAGCGGACACACCTCTTCCACCCTCATCCTTAACACTGGAGCACCCCAGGGCTGCGTTTTGAGCCCCCTGCTGTACTCCCCTTACACATATAATTGTGAAGCCACTTTCAACTCCAACACCATCATCAAGTTTGCTGATGACACAGATGTTGTGGGCCTGATCACAGATCACAATGAAAAGGCCTACCTGAAGGAAGTAGAGGACCTGACCCGTAGGTGTCAGGACAACAACCTAAACCTGAACGCCAGCAAGACTAAGGAGCTGATAGTGGACTTTGGGAAGAAGCAGGGAAGGAACTACAGAACTACAGCCCCCACCCTCTAATCCCTGGCAGCAAGGCAGTGTACATAGATAAAAACACAAACAGGAAACTAACATTAGCAAAACTACAAGTACAAACGTTAACCAACAGCATCCAGACACAAAGAAATTAGATAATTATGCCAATTTCCTCCATCATCCATGATGATATCCACAGAAATAGCCAAGAGTATACAAAGTATATGTGTGTGTGTGTGTGTATGTACATATAGTATATATGTATAATATTCTTAACAAGTAAGCAAGCAAGCAAACAAGCAAATATATTAAAACATAGCTAAAAAAGACAGATACCCACAAATAGTTATAATAAAAACATTAATTCTCTCTACTAGCTTTGACCAGCAAATAATATTTTGTGTTTTGGCATAATGTGATCGTGCTGTAGAAAGCTCCAGCTGTGCAATATCTTGGTAAGAAGAAAGCCATTTGAGTAGTCAGAAAGACTAGAAAGGCGCTATATAAGTACAGCCCATTTACCATTCCCTCACCAACAGTGCATGTGGTGATTTCCAGCGACAAGCTGCCATCTTTTTAGCAGCTGTGAGACCAGCCAACAAGAGGCACTTATCATTTGTAGTTAGCTCCACAGAGGAGGTGTCATTAAGTAATACCAGACACAGTGAGTGAGGGATGGCTCTCTCAATAATATTAGATTAGATTCTGTTAATCTCCGGGAACTGAAGAAAGGTGCCAATGGTATTGTCTGGACAAAAAGTTGCAATATCCATCCATCTTCTCTGTTTCTCAGTTGAAACAGTCAGCAGTTTCCATTAATGACCAACCGAGAAACCAACATTGCCACCCATGTAGTCATGCCACTAGCTAAAAATCTAAATGGACAGTCTGGGAAATATTTTGCTTCCAACCTCCATTCCTACCTTTGTTTTTAATTACATACTTGTTTGGAAGAGAATAAATGTCATGGTTTTGGGTTTTTGTCCTGTTATTTCCTGTTTTATTTTGTTGTGTTTTCCTCTCCTCATGTATCTTGTTTTACTTCCTGTCTGTGTTTGCTTTTCCCTCCAGTTTTGATTGTTTGCCCCTCCCTAATTAGTTAGTCTTAGAGTTTTTCCTTTATTTAGTGTCACTTTGTCATTGTACGTGTACCCATGTAAAGTATCCTGGTTTGTCATTTTGCTTGTCCACAGTTGGATTTTGTTTCTTTTGTTTGAGACTGTTGCTGTGTTGTTGGACTGCCTGAAATAGGTGTAAGCCTTTTTTTGTTTTGTATCACTAAATGGTTGATTTGCACCTGCTCTGCCTACCTGTCTGCATTTGGGTCCTTTCCCTGCGACCCTGCTTGATATACTACAACAATAAAAAGGTAAAAACAAGAAAGAAGATGACCTGGTTTCTTTAAATGGACCATTAAAATCTCATCCTCTGTTAAACAGTATTGGAGAGACAGTATTGGAAGACAGAGCAATTTGCCAACGGGGGGGGGGGTATTGGAAAACCTCAATTTTGGCTTATACTTGAAGCAGCTCTCAATACTAACTGCACATTTCTTATGAAAGCTGATTGTCAGTGGAATGGTAGACATGGATAGTAGACCATCATGTCTTCTATCCAAGGATTACCATCCTGTCAAAGCAGGCCGCAGACCCCCAAGGATACAAGAAATCCCATGTTCACTGCCAATAATTAAATTGGTTTTGTTAATATAATTATTTACAGATTTGTTAAAATTCACACGATTCAATTTTCAGTTACATTTTATTTATATAGCGTCAATTCATAACAGAAGTTATCTTACTGCTCTACTGAGGAACAATCAGTTAAGGCAGGTTGTGCATTATTACCTAATTCTGTTATGGATAGTATCATGACCTTGGGCCCTGGGCACAAATTTGCAAAGGGCCCTTACCTACACATAGGTAGTCAAGTCAATTTTATTTATATAGCCCAATATCACAAATTTTCCTCAAGGGCCATAAATGACAACATGTTGAGACGTCTGCGTGTTGTTGGTTTTTAATCTTTGAAATTTGATCTCATTGTCCAATAGGTATAATCAAAGACCTAAAGTGTCCGTTACAACTCTGTCTGACCCACCCATGCTCACAGAAAATTTATGTTTTGCAGGACTAGAGACTTCAAATGAATGTTAATGGTCTGAAATGACTGGCTTAGAATGGTGCAAACATACAGTAGAAATAATACGTCCCACATCATGAGCCTCTGTTGCATAGTCAATACGTGTCTCACGTGTTTCAAAACTTGCAAATAATTTTGTAATATACTACATGTAAAGTATATGTGCCGTATATCTGTTTATGCTTATCCACATCTTCTTCTTTATGCTTGGATAGATTTAACAAGGGAAATCAGTAAAGACTAATTGTTTTTTCTCAATCTGTGTTCTTGTCTGTACTTGTGTTCTCGTAGTGTTGTGAAATGTCATTTACAGGTCAAGTAATGCTCCAGTTTAAAGTCAGTGTTTGGTCCAAATGACCAGAAGTGTTACTGGATGTGTTTACCCAGGATGGATGTGTTTACCCAGGATCCTTTCGGAGCTGACTTGTGTGTGAACTTGGGTTAGACAAGTATCCCAACATGCATTTTGGGTCAACCAGCAGCAATGTCGAAACTCAAACTGTTATAACTGAAATCATAAAATTTCTGCAGAAAACTGTTTTCATTACATACCCAGAAAATAGAATAGAAAATAGAAAATTGCATCCTCTTACTTAAAACATAATGCATCCTCTCCTACTTACAAAATAATGAAGTAAAAGCAGTAATACTACTTAATGCCTCATTGACTAAAATGTTCCCACCAATACTGCTTGGCATTTTCTAACTACAAACCTGATTGATGAGCTGACCTGATATCAAGTCAGCTAAGGATTTTTACTAGAAAGATTTTGTCACCAGTTCATTGGAGAATTTCGCAGTGATTTTGTTTTAGTTTAGGTATGATTTTCCATCTAAAAGCATCTATTTGTGTACCGGGAGAGAGAACTGTGAATATTAGAAGATGCTGAGTCTGTTTTCTGCTCCCGCGGTGTCAGGGACAGAATAATGTCTGTACGGCTTCACTGTTTTATCAGCCACTGCTGCTGTCCATTTGAAAAGAACATTACACCTCAAAATGAAAATGCAGTCATTATCTACTCTCCACATGTCATAAGAAATTCCTTTGAAGTAGGTAGGACCAATAAAAACAGTGAGTTCATACCCATGATTCCATCTCTTTATCTATTGAAGTTAACAGGGCCAATTTCCCACAGGTACAAAAAAAGCATAAAATATCAAATTAGTGCAAACAGCTTGTGCAGCATAATTCAAGAATTATGTGTCCAAACTATTCCAAAAGTCTACCTTCTCCTTAATTCCTGTAGGTTAATTTCCTCACTGTCAGGCTTCTGCTGTAGAGGTGCTATTCTCCTAAGAGAAAACGATGTTCAGGCGATCATTTCCCTTTTAGAATGTCAAGTCATTTTTGATGTAATCTTTAAAGCTGCATTAACTGATTTTTTTGGTCACTTGGGGGCATAAGTCCAATATTCACTCTACTTTTAGCTCTGTTTGGGTCTCCACCAATTCTTAAGAAAAATATTTGGCACTTTAGCTGCTAAATTCTCCACAGCTAGATTCTAGTTTTGTCTGTATGCAGTTTGGTGCTGTGCAAGTATCATTCAGCATGTTTTTAGAGCTTTTTCACTGAAAACAGTTGCCTGCTGTGTCTGAAAACAACATTGATGAGGGTGACACTAGTGGCGATGAGGGTGACACTAGTGGTGTAAAAAGTGGTATCTAGCTGCGAACCCTTTGGGAGGGGTGCTCAGGTATGGCCAGTGGAGGGATCAGAGGCAATAGTGAGTCGTGGGACCCACGGGATGGTGGAGGATTTGGAGAAGGAGGCCGGGAATCCACAGCCAGAGGAGGGAAGTTGTGCAGGTCGAGGATGTCGTATTTGCTCTCTAGCTGGATGTTATAGTGGGGAGGTGCAGGAGGGGAGTGCCTCCCTCTCCTGCTGCGAGCACCGACCAACTTCCAGGACCCATGGTGGGATGGAGTGGAGCTGACCAGGACTTTAGGCTTAGCCCTGAGCCGTAACCAAGAGTCGTCAGGAACAGTGATCGGAGGCAGTGGATCAACAGCAGCATAGTGAGTGATGACACCAGACTCTGGAGGGGAGGCAGCTTCAATGGCCCCAACAGGACAGGGAGCAGTGGCATCAGGCTTAGGGGCACAGGTGTCTGTGCTGGACCAAAAGTTATGGTATCCAGGAGATTTTCGGCTTCCTGGATCTGTTACAGCGTGGAGATTATTCCTTCCAGCTCTGCAATCTTATCGGCCAGGCAGACAGTTTACACAGCCGGGTGAGGAGGACAGTACAGGGCTAAAAATGCAGAATAGTTTAGTGCTCAGTAGTGGGCGTTAGCAGCTGCATACAGGGAGGGCCCAGGCACTTACATGCAGGGGCTCCAGCCCGAAGCCTAATCTCTGCAGCGGGCTCACTTTAAACCTAATCTCTGCAGTGGGTCCAACAAGTGGACCTGCTGCGGAGATTAGGCTTCAGTTTGCAGTTGTAAGCGTTCTATCTGCGGTCCTCGAAGGGTAGTTAGCTCCCACTGCTAAAAATAAGCCAGGTTGTGCTTTAGATGAGAAAGTGAAAAAACAACTTGAAATCTATGTCCAATGACTGAAATACTTTTTCCAGTTAAAAGGTATAGTTAAAAACGACAAAGATCTGAAAGGTGTATCAGGTGTATCAACTGGATGAAACAAACATTTACGACAGAGCATCTGGCAGGTAGACACAGGCGCCAACGCATGTGTAATAGCCTCACAGAGCCGCTAGCACGGCTGTAGACTCTGTCTGGTCAACCAGATTCAAGGTGGGCGGCCATCTGCCGCTACCGGTTGGAGAGAGAGAGAGAGAGAGAGAGAGAGAGAGAGAGAATACAGTAGCACAATATAAATTCAACATAAAAATTTTTAAATAATAATAATGTAATGGCATTGGTAATATTAATATTAATAAAATAATAAAATGTTCCAGTCTCTGTAATAGGATGTGATGGTCAATGGTGTCGAATGCAGCACATTACTGAAACACAATAAGTCTGTGGATAGACTGGATGCCTACCAGTACTCACAGGTGATGCTAACAATGACTTTTAATGCAGGGACAAAACAGAAAACCCAATAGTGGAATGTCCTTTAACAAACTACACACACAGAACAATAAACTAACTACATACATAACTTCTAACTACTAGACAACCAATGAATGAACAAATGCAGTGAATTCAGCAATGAATGATTAATAAAAGCCTGAATGACATTTTGACTAGACTACAGTCCAAGCAATTAATGATTGAATGAAAACCAGTACTAGGTACACAGTCCTCTGTGTGTATTCTGCTGGGTTGTAAATTCAATCTTAGATTTTCTTTTATTACAAGCTATGATCACTTTTCTGGTTAGATATGTACATATTAACGACTTTGGCGTCATTATCTACTCAAAGTGTCCAAACACACTATATTAATTAATATTAAGGTTAAGAAAACAAGAAATCCGTTTAAAATATTCTTTGAAACATGTCATTAGGGTTGAAAACAAGATCCTACACTAATGAAATTGTGTGTCCCAAAATTACCAAAAATATTACTGAAAAATGGTGACCCATGATTTGTAAAAAATGTCATACATACTTCATTCCTTCACATAAAGAAACAGTTAGACCCTGTTAGTCCAGGGTTTCTTGTCATGCATCGAAATCAGCATGTTAACTAAAAACTTCTTTTCACCTTCTTTTATTTTTTTATATATGGTTATGGACATATAACAAATCAATTAATGTACATTTCAATTCTGCATTGCAAAGTCAGTCTCTTTGTCTTTTGTCTTCTGAGTCTTCTGAGTCCTACGTTCCACTTGATGGAAACCAGAGATCATGAGATGTTCCTTAAAAGAGGGCGGTGTGCTCTCTGAATTCTTGCAGACCTGTCATAAATTGGGAAATTGTCATTCGACTTTCCTATTAATGACCTCCCAAGTGCTGCAAAGGTCATGGGACAGCAGAGGTTCCTGGGGGAAAGTTCATCAGTTAAATAAATAAAAGATTTAAAATTTTTCATCATCATATCATCACCATTATTATCACGCTACTATAGAGTGTATCCATTACAATCTGAACCTCCTTAACACTGATGTGACACCCACATGTTTACACCTCTCCAGTTGTAGGCTCTGAAGAAATTAAAGTGACAGTATAACAGGGATTACAGTTCACTGGTGCTGTGAACCAATTAGCAAGCACCATTCTGAGATGACACCGAGAATTACAATTGCAAACACTAATCAGTATGCAATGCCACTGATTCTTGAAACATATTCAATTTAGTAATGTATTCTAGTCACGGTGGAAAAGCCTTTAAAAACATAATTTTGACCAATATGTGTATGGGGCCTGGAGTATAAAGAAGCAAATAATAGCTGTTAGAATTTGGGTCCTACAAGCATCTTAATACCTAATTGAGAAATTGAACCACTACTGATTCCTTAATGTTGAAATGTATATACCACTGAATTGATATCATATTACATTTATACATCAATATTTTACTTTGAAAACTATCTATGTGAATGTATGTGGGTTAAATCCCACTCTCAGTACATACATACATAATTTAAGTGGTGATATTTCAAAAAGTATACTTTTTTAGGGTTTGTGTATTCAGGTAGAAAATTAAAGCATCTAATATTCAAAATATTCACATTTGTCACATTTTGATCCAAAAATTCAGGTCAAGTCAAAACATCAAGTTGATCTGGGCTACTAAGGTCAGGATACTTCTTCCTCTTGAATTTTAGGCAAATCAGATGATTGAATCACATGACTGACACAACCTTATGTGAAAGGACATAAGGAAAAGGAAAAACATGCCTTTTTGTAATTTGGTTAAAGTGACTCTGAAAAGACAAAGACTGTCCTCACCACAGAATTTACATTGCATCTGCCATTTTCTTAAACAACTTTGACACCAGAGACCGCAATTCACATCCCATCTTCTACCAGCAGTCAGCTTTGGTGTCCATGAAGTACTTTTAGGACATTATCACACCTGTCTAAGCCAAGGTTCTCTTTTATTATATACATGTGATCCAGTTAGTTTTGGTTTCACATTGCAATTATGCGAGAACACTAAAGAACTGTACATGCCCCCAGGTTTGGCAGAGTGGAGATAACTCGACGGAGTATAGTCAAAACTAAACACTTGCCCCAAAAGATACTCCAGGAACTTCTCATTGCCCACCTGAGCGCAAGAAATAGTTATATAGCTAGTTATAGCTATAGTTGGCCTTATTGCGTTCAGTGGGCTGAGACCTCGGCTGGCGTAAGCTACAGGCCTAACTCCACCCTCCATCTCTTGGAAAAGGACAGCACCAAGGCCACTATGGCTAGCATCAAGTCAAGTTTATTTATAAGCACGTTTAAAAACAACAGATGTTGACCAAATGCTGCACAAATTAAAAGAAACTGGTGGTAGATAAATCTCAGAGTCGTCTGCGTAGCAGTGGAATGACATACCATATTTTTTAAAGATAGAACCCAAAGGAAGCTTGTAAAGGGAAAAGAGGACTGGAGCAAGAATGGAACCCCGGGGAACCCACAGCTGAGGGGAGTTGATGAGGATGAAACCTAACTCAATTTAACTGAGAAGCTTCTGTCTGTCAAATACGATTTAATTCATGTAAGGGCAGTTCCTTTAATGCCAACACACTGCTCCAGCCGAGAGATGAGGATGGCATGATCCATGGTATCAAATGCTGCGCTTAGATCTAAAAGTACCAAAATTGCGAGATCCCCAGAGTCAGTTATTAATAAAGGATCATTAAGAACATTTAAAGATACAGATTCAGTGCTATGAAATGCTTTAAAACCGACTGAAATGGGGGATCTACTACCAGAGATCTTATCAACAAATTTTTTTAGGAACCTTTCACGAGTTGCTGGAGACTCCATAGCAAGCAGGGGGATTAATGACAGTGTTAATGGTACTGAATAAAACACAAGGTCTGTGACAGTTGTTTGTGACGATATCTGATAGGTACTTTGTTTTTGCTACTCTGACGGCTTTCTGACAACATCACAGAAGGTTCCTTAAGATATCAAAAGACACCTGAAGTATATCTTTTTTCCATTTGCGCTCGGCTCTTCCACAAACCTGTGTGACATTATTTAGCCAAGGCTCATTTTTAGGTTTGGAGCGCTTGGTTTTGAGGGGAACTATAGAATCAAGTAGAATTGAGCATGTGTAATTAAACAGAGTGAGCAAGTGGTCAGCAGTCAGGTGAGAGGGAGGCCTGTCCAGAGGCAGAACATGACAAGTATTTTGATAGGCAGTAGAGAATATTATAAAAGTACGGTCTAGACCTGCTCTATAGGAAAAGTGCAATGAGATAACATCTGTTATGAAATCGCGCTGTATAAATAAAATTGAATTTAATTGAATTGAATAGAGAAATGTCCAGCAGTAGCAGAATTAATATTGCAAGAACAGCGTGCAGGAAGCTGAAGTTTGACAGATTGATATAGCAGATAAATCTCAATTATACCAGGCAAGTGATCAGTGAAATTTATGTCACATATTTCAATGTCACAGAAAGGCAGGCCACTAGATAAAACAATGTCCAAAGTATGTCCAAGTTCATGTGTGGCGACTGAAATTGCTCCCTAGGGCTGTGCCTTCGTTGTGTGTGTGAATGATTTACTTTCTGTGAACTTGTGAATGTGATATGTAGTTGAAGCACTTTGAGTAGTCGGAAAAGACTAGAAAGGCACTATAAGGTAAATGGACTGTACTTGTATAGCGCCTTTGTAGTCTTCTGACAACTCAAAGCGCTTCACACACTACATATCGCATTCACCCTATTCACACACACTCACACACTAAAGGCACAGCCCTCAGGAGCAATTTAGGGTTCAGTGTCTTGCCCAAGGACACTTCGACATGTGGACTGAGGGAAGACGGGATCGAACCGCCGCCCTTCCGATTGGTGGATTGATCCGATTGGTGGATTGGTATATAAGTACAGTCCATTTACCATTACCATGTGTGGGGCCTTTCACTGACTGAACAAGATTACAAGAGTCAATAAGGCTTGAAAAGTCCCTCGCCAGAGGTTTGGTTGGGCAGCAGATGTGAATATTAAAATCCCCCAGAATTAAAACACTGTCATATCTTGGCATGATTCCTGACAGAAATTCAGAGAAATCTTTAATAAAATCCTTGTTGAATTTGGGTGTTTGGTAAACAAGCGCACACAACACAGAGTCGATAGATCCATTTGAAATAGTTGGAGTTCAAAGCTGGAATAGACCTCAGTCGCTACCTGCCGGAAGTTAAAACTGGTTTTAAAAACAGAGGCTAGCCCTCCGACCCAACCTCCGAGGAGAATTAAAATAATTACAGTCAGGAGGGATGACTTCAGAATTAGAAGACATAAGTAGAAAATCCAGAGCTCGGGAGGTGAAGAAGTCATTGAGGATAAAAGTCTAGCATTAACCAGAGCCAACCTGATTAAAACTCCACCTCTACGGAGATGAAGCAATTCAACAACAAGGCAATTCAAAGTGCTTTATATAAAACATAAAATCAACATAGAGCAAAAGACATTTAAAAACACTTAAAAAGATTTAAATTGAAAATACAAACAAGATAAAACAGGAGAGTAAAAGTTACAGTGCAGTGTAAGAAATTCATAAATCATTTTTTGATTTAATAAAAGACAGCAGCAAACAGAAAAGTCTTCAGCCTTGATTTGAAAGAACTAAGAGTTGCAGCAGACCTGCAGTTTTCTGGGAGTTTGTTACAGATATATGGTGCATAAAAACTAAACGCTGCTTCTCCATGTTTAGTTTTGACTCTTGGGACAGAAAGCAGACCTGAGCGGTCTGGATGGTTCATAACGTAGCTGAAGATCACAAATGTACTTTGGCCCTAAACTATTCAGTGGCTTATAAACCAACAGTAACTGAAATCAATTCTTTGACAGACAGGAAGCCAGTGTAAAGACCTAAGAACTGGAGTGATGTGATCCATTTTTTTGGTCTTAGTGAGGACACGAGCAGTTCTGAACCAGCTGCAGCTGTTTGATCGATTTTTTTAGAGAGACCTGTAAAGACACACGTTATAGTAGTTGAGTCAACTGAAGATAAATGCTTGGACAAGTTTTTGCAAATCCTGCTGAGACATAAGTCCTTCAATCCTGGATATATTCTTAAGATGGTAGTAGGCTGACTTTGTAATTATCTTAATGTGGATGTTGAAATTCAGGTCTGAGTTCATGACTCCACCAAGATTTCTGGCTTGGTTTGTGGTTTTTAACATTACTGAGCGCTGACTTTTAATCGTTCCTCCTTGGCTCAAAAAACAATTACTTCAATTAGCTAAAATGGAAGATCTCTGGTTGGGGATGGGAGTCTCTGTGCCTAATAATGGTCTGTATGGGGAGAATTCCTGGTGAGAGGGGTAATGACACATGAGGTGGAGGGAGCTAGCAGGGGGAACAGTACTCTGAGGTGCCACTGTGGGCGGAGATGGAGATGGAATTTCCAGTGAGGGGCTGTGTGTTGTAAACAGTCAATCATGTGCAGTGGAATGTACAGCGTGCTGCAAGTTAGCTGCCAGCATTCGGCTACCCAGCCTGTTGAGGTAGACTCCATCAGTTCTGAAGTGGGAAGAGCAATCACAAAACAGATTAAAATAAATGTCAATAAAACCTATATTGTGAGCACTGCAGGCAGACTGGAGCCAAGTGTGGAGGCTGAGGATTCTGCTGAAATACCCTGCTCTGCAGGCCAGTGTGGGACTAGGACCAGAAATAAAAACAGACTTTCCACAAGTACTTAAAAAGCTAAAAAGGCCATTAAAATCCTTTTGGTCAGCTCAGACTTTTTATGTGCTGCATCGTTTGTCCCCACATGGACAATCACCGATTTGTAGTGGACGGGAGTGACCACAGCAGCCCTGGGAGCTTGTCCTTGATGACAAGGACCTTGGCTCCAGGGAATCAGTGAGTGGCTGCGTTGAAGAAACGGGGAGAGGGGGGGTGATGGCTGTGGGTTCTCATGGCAGGAGAGTGGATGGTTTGTGAACATGTCACCAACTGAGCAGATGAGCGACATCAGACCTGGGCAAAGGATTCCCTGCCAATATAGGGCAAGGAAAACCTCCAGAGTGTCTGAGCATGTCCTCTTTCAAGATCCTTTGATGTTAAGTGGAGGTCATTGCCTGGGATGACGTCAGTTGATCTGGCCCCATAGTGGAATGGCGAGCCACCCGAATACTGCTTGCCACCAGTCAAGTGAAAGCTGCAGTGTCGGCAGGCACCATCCGCAGAGAAGGGTCGAGGTCGGGGTGAGTCCGAGCTGTAGAAGCATCATTTGGGTGGACCCCAGAAGAAGCTGGGTTAACTACACTAGGGCCTGCCTGTGAAGCAGCTCATTATCTGCCTTAAGCTGTAACACTTCCTCCTCCATAGCAACAGAGAGCAAGCTACCCCAAGACTTCACCCAGTAGAGTCCTGACATTGAGAGCTGGTTTGGTCCCTGGAACAAATACTGCTGTCCTGACCTGTTGCGGTGCAACAGAAAGAAAACAACAATAAAACCACTCTGACTGTAGAGGACAAATGTAGCTGTAAAACATCACCATAGAGACAGAACAGCAGCTACACTGGGGAGTGGAGGACTGAAATGTGGAACAGGCCACCCACCGTGATGCACAGCATGGCTTACAAGCGTCTGCAAAGTGCATGGAAACACTAAAATTACTAATTGAATTAAAAGAAATGCAAACTTGCATATACATACTTTTGTTGACAGACACCACATCTTCTGCTCAACTGATTTGCTGGACGTGCTGACATGCTGTGGTAAGCGTATTGTCTCATTTCCGGTTTTGTGTTTTACTAGAAGCGTATTTCTGCTGCTCTAGCTCATCACAGTTAATTTTGATTTTCAATAATTCATTATAATGACTATCTGCTATACATTTAAACGTACACTAGTTCTGCTCAGCACTCATAGCTCTCTCCTTCTTTTAACGACTTTCTTGCTACACCCACAGTTTACACGCTATTCATTTTTGATAGCTATCATTCTTTAGCTTAGCAGCTAACAATGACTTCTCTCTCTCCGTCTCACTCTCCTGCTCTCTCTTGCTCGGTGTGTCTAATCAGAATCAGAATCAGAAATACTTTATTGATCCCCGAAGGGGCAGGGAAACTCTTTGTTACAGCAGCTCCCCTTTATGTCAGTGCACACAGGAGAAAGTACTAGCAAAAAATATAATACAATACACTATAAAAACAGGTCAGAAAATAAATTAAGTACCAGGTGGGTATAAGTATAAAATAAAATAAGTGTGTAGTACCAAGTGGGTTTACCGGTTGATGATGATAATACGGTATAATAATACAATGTAATAATATAAGTAATAAGTAGTGGTGCATGTACTGTCGAGTTAAGTGTAGCTTATTGAGATTATTAAGATATTGCACAGCAGTAATGGAGGTATGAATAATATCAATATCAATAAATAGGAAAAACTAAAATAGGAAAAACTAAATATTGCACAGGAGTAATACACAGAATATGATCTAGGGTCATACAGACTAACACTTAGAGGGAGGAGTTAAAGATTTTGATGGCCACAGGCAGGAATGACTTCCTGTGGCGCTCTGTGGTGCTTTTTGGTGGGATGAGTCTTCCGCTGAAGGTACTCCTTTGCTTGACCAGCACGTCATGAAGTGGATGGGAGACACTGTCCAAGATGGCATGTAGTTTGGCCAGCATCCTCCTCTCTGACATCACCGCCAGAGAGTCCAGTTCCACCCCTACAATGTCACTGGCCTTACGGATCAGTTTGTTGAGTCTGTTGGTGTCCGCTACCCACTAACCTGCTGCCCCAGCATGCAACAGCATACAGGATAGCACTGGCCACCACAGACTCATAAAACATCTTCAGCATTGCCCGGCAGATGTTGAAGGACCTCAGCCTCCTCTGGCCCTTCCTGTAAACAGCTTGAGTGTTCTTGGCCCAGTCCAGTTTATTGTCCATGTGTACCCCCAGGTACTTGTAATCCTCCACAATGTCCACACTGACCCCCTGGATGGAAACCAGGGTCACTGGTGCCTTGGCCCTCCGTAGATCCACAACCAGCTCCTTAGACTTTGTCGCATTGAGCTGCAGATGGTTCTGCTCACACCATGAGACAAAGTTCCCCACCACAGCCCTGTACTCCGTCTCATCACCACCGCTGATACATCTAACCACAGCAGAGTCATCAGAAAACCTCTGAAGGTGGCAGGACTCTGTGTGGTAGCTGAAGTCCATGGTGTAGATGGTGAAGATGAAGGGAGAGAGGACAGACCCCTGAGGGGCCCCAGTGTTGCTGACCACGCTGTCCGACACACAGTGCTGCAGGCGCACGTGCTGTGGTCTGCCAGTCAGGTAGTCCACAATCCAGGACACAAGGGGGGCTTCCACCTGCATCGCTGCCAGCTTCTCACCATAAGCTGGCCGGATGGTGTTGAAAGCACTGGAGAAGTCAAAACCTGACCAGTGATTACATGTTTAGCTGCATGTCTTCATTCCACCGCTGGCTGTCGAGTTGGTGTCCAGCAAATGATGTGGCCTTTGTAGATAATTGGGGTTCTTATTAGGAGAGATGGCATTCATCCCACTTTGGATGGAGCAGCTCTCATATCCAGAAATCTGACTGATTTTATTAGTGGACCTAAACCATGACAACTCAGAGTTAAGACCAGGAGGCAGAGTTGCAGTCCTACACGCTTTTCTGCGCTTCCAAAGCAGTTACCCACCCAAAACTCCTTAGTGACGGTGTCTGACCCCTGACCACTTAAATTAATAAAACCAAAAGTTTTAAGTTAAGAGGAGTTATACATAAAAACCTAAACAAAAACATTGAAATAGCACAACAAAATAGGAGAATTAAATGTGGACTCTTAAACATCAGATCTCTGTCATCTAAAGCTGTACTAGTGAACGATTTAATATCAGAGTATCATATTGACTTATTTTGTCTCACTGAAACCTGGTTGGGTCATGAAGAATATGTTAGCCTAAATAAATCCACTCCGCCCAGTCATATTAATACTCACATTCCTCGAGGCACCGGCCAAGGAGGTGGAGTTGCAGCCATCTTCCACTCAATCTTATTAATCAACCCTAAACCTAAACGAAATTATAACTCATTCAAAAGACTTGTTCTTAGTCTTTCACACCCGACCTGGAAAACACGACAGCCAATTCTATTTGTTATAGTGTACCGCGCTCCTGGTCCTTATTCTGAATTTTTATCTGAATTCTCAGAGTTTTTATCAAGTTTAGTCCTTAAAACAGACAAAGTTATTATTATAGGTGATTTCAATCTTCATGTGGACGATGAAAATGATAGCCTTAGTACTGCGTTTATCTCATTATTAGATTCGATTGGCTTTTGTCAGAATGTACACGAAGCCACTCACTGTTTTAACCACACCCTCAACCTTGTTCTGGTAAATGGCATTGAAATTGAACATTTAATAGTCTTTCCACAGAATCCATCTTTATCGGACCATTATTTAATAACTTTTGAACGCCTATTACTGGACAACACGCCATGAGGCAAAAACTCCTACTCTAGATGTCTGATAGTACTGTGGCTAGATTCAAGGAAGCGATCCCATCTGCATTTAATTCAATGCTATGTCTCAATATAACAGAGGACTCCTGTGCAAATCGCAGCCCCTCCCAAATTGACCATCTAGTTGATAGTGCTGCAGGCTCATTGCGAACAACAATCAATTCTATCACTCCTTTAAAAAAGAAGATAATAAAACAAAGAAGGTTAGTTCCATGGTATAAGCCCCAAACCCACAAATTAAAGCAAACATCACGAAAACTTGAAAGGAAATGGCGTTCCAACAACCTGGAAGAATCTCATTTAGTCTGGCAAGATAGTCTTAAAACAGGAAGGCCCTACGTAATGCCAGAGCAGCTAACGACTCATCATTAATAGAGGAAAATAAAAACAACACCAGTTTCTTTTCAGCACTGTAGCCAGGCTGACAGAGAGTCATAGCTCTATTGAACCATGTATTCCTAGAGCCCTCAGTAGTAACGACTTCATGAGTTTCTTTAATAATAAAATTCTAACTATTAGAGAAGAAATTCATCAAGTCCTGCCTTCAACCGGTACCGATTTATCTTCGAACACAGGAACCACAGAAACATCTGTAAAACCTGATATATATTTTTGACTGCTTTGCTCCTATCGACCTTCTTCAACTAACGTTTTACCCTTAGTTAGCACCACAATCCTTTAAAGGAGCTGTAATTAAACCGCTTCTTAAAAAAGCCCACTCTTGATACAGGGGTTTTAGCCAACTATAGACCTATATCTAACCTTTTCTTTCTCTCTAAGATCCTTGAGAAAGCTTTCATTGTTATGCAGATGATACCCAATTATATCTATCGATCAAGCCAGATGAAACTAATCAGTTAACTAAACTTCAAGCATGCCTTAAGGACATAAAGACCTGGATGACCTGCAATTTTCTGATGTTAAACTCAGACAAAACTGAAGTTATTGTACTTGGCCCGAGACACACTATCTAAAGATATAGTTACTCTAGATGGCATTGCCCTGGCCTCCAGCAGCACCGTAAGGAACTTCGGAGTTATCTTTGATCAGAATTTATCCTTTAACTCCCACATGAAACAAACTTCAAGGACTGCCTTCTTTCACATACGCAGCATTGCAAAAATTATGCACATCCTGTCTCAAAATGATGCCGAAAAACTAGTGCATGCATTTGTTACTTGGTTACTAGGTTGGACTATTGCTATTCCTTATTATCAGGCTGGCTGAATAAGTTCCTTAAGACTCTCCAGTTGATCCAGAATGCTGCAGCACGTGTACTGACAAGAACTAGGAAAAGAGATTTCTCCAATATTAGCTTCTCTGCACTGGCTCCCTGTAAAATCCAGAATAGAATTTAAAATCCTTCTCCTCACCTACAAAGCTCTTACTGGTCAGGCACCATCATATCTTCAAGATCTCATAATACCATATTACCCGACTAGAACACTGTGCTCCCAGAATGCAGGGTTACTTGTGGTTCCTAGAGTCTCCAAAAGTAGAATGGGAGCCAGAGCCTTCAGTTATCAAGCTCCTCTCCTGTGAAATCAGGTCCCAGTTTGGGTTTGGGAGGCAGACACCATCTCCACATTTAAGAGTAGGCTTAAGACTTTCCTCTTTGATAAAGCTAATAGTTAGGGTTGGCTTGGGTGAGCCTTGAACCATCCCTTAGTTATGCTGCTATAGGCCTAGACTGCTGGGAGACTTCCCATGATGCACCTCTTTCCTCTCTCCTTCTCGCCCTCTCCATCTGTATGCATTTTTATCCCAATACTGCATGTTACTAACTCGACATCTTCTCTCTCCCGTAGTTCTGTGCTTTCTCGTTTCTCTCCTCTCTCCTTCTGTAGCTTTCAGCAGATATTTCTGCCTCTGGAGTTGCAGAGACTGGATCTGTGGTTGTGGGCCACTTGCTGCCCCCATGTTCCTGCTCGACAACTGCTACTACAGTTGTTGTTATTGTCATTATTATTCCTATACCTATCATTCCTATTATTATTATTATTATTAATTTATTAATATTAACGCTACAATTACATTACTAGTATTTTAAAAATTCTAGGTGGTATTTGCATTGTGCCTCCCTCTTCCCCACCCCCACACCCCTCCCCCAAAACCTCTCCCTCTCCAAACCTCTCCCTCTCCCTCTCTCTCTATCTCTCTCTCTCTCTCTTTCTCTCACAAAACATGACAAGGTTTCTGCCTCTTAAAGGAAGTTTTTTCTTACCACTGTCGCCAAATGCTTGCTCATGGTGGGATTTGTTGGGTCTCTGTAAATAATATTATAAAGAGTACGGTCTAGACCTGCTCTATAGGAAAAGTGCAATGAGCTAACTTCTGTTATGAATTGGTGCTACATAAAAATTTTTAATTGAAATGACCATACTGTAGAGCAGAAGAGCAGCTTCCCAAACAGGGAACGGGTGAGAGCTGCAAGGCCGCGGCTCGATCACTATGAACAGAGACCAAGAAAAAGGATTACATTTAGCTGGAGGCCAAATGGCAGCCTACCTCAGCAGGAGCAAAGTTGCATTAAGCCAAGGTTCAAAGTAAGACAACATTACCTGGACCTGCAGCCAGGAGATGAGCCAGCCACGCTGCAAAACAAGGGAGCAGATATAAATATAACCCCGATGACACACACTATGAACGTGCAGTACAGAAAACTGTAAGAAGGCATATCTCAAAATCACTGGGAGACTCAACTGTGGAAAGACACGGCGTCTGAACCGGCCACGTCAAACTGAAGACTCGCCAGCCACGCCAAACTGCCGACCACACCACAAACCAGCAACCCGGATTTCATCTATTCAAGCCCGCTTGGGTTTTTCCATTGACTGTGCCATGTCAAAAATTTGCTTTTCATTCATTCTGAACACATCTTAATACCGATTAATCCCACAATAAAAATCAGGCTAATAGCCCTAGGAAATATGTTCATATTGGTCAATTTTGCATCTCCCAATTATATTCAGTGCCAATGCAGGAAGTAGTGTGTCCTATATGTAGCAAGGTGGAAAATAAGGATGTAGAGGTCGGGAAGGGCGTGTAGTCAAGTCAGTTTTATTTATATAGCCCAATATCACAAATTTGCATCAAGGGGCTTTACAATCTGTGCAGCATACAACACCCGCAAGGTGTCGTCAAACAGATAGGACCTTCTTAGACCCTCAATTCGGATGAGGAAAAACCCAACCCAAAAAAACCTATAATGGGGAAAAAATAGAAGAAACCTCAGGGAAAGCTCCCAAGACAGACAGACATGCAATAGATGTTGTGTGTACAGAATAGACCAACATAATAAAATTACAGTATGGATAATCATGATGAGTTACGAATAGATATCATATATGTAACATATATGAAGAATGGATCCGGGAGGACGTCGAGCAAGGTGTCGTCAAACAGATAGGACCTCAGTCACATGACCTCCTCTCCCCCATGGAACCTGGAAGAGGACATACTACACAAACACACAAAAGGCAGAACTCAAGCACACCATTCACACAGATAGGAGAAAGGAACAGACACAGAGAGGGAGAGAGAAAGACAAGAGAGGCTGAATGTCCTGAAGGACGAAGATCCAGATCCAAAACATCCAGGACAATCAATGGTCCAGCACAGAGAAGCCTGAGTAAAAAGAGAGGACAAGGTGGAGAAACAAGGGAGAGAGAGAGGAGAGAGGGACACACAGCTGTGCTTGTGGGACACAAACAGACAGGGGGTTATAGAGATGGTGATTTTCAGAACGTTTACAATATTCTCGTCAGCAGGACAAACATGGACTATAAGTACTCGGCTTAATAGATACATTGAGACTGAGACTGACCCGCCGGAATGATAATGGTAACAGGTACAAGGTAATCAAGAACAAGCAGTTAACTGAAGGTTGAGTCACATTGTCTAATTACAACAGGGAGGTTATTCCAGAGGAAGGAGGCGTGATAGAAAAAGGCCCTGCGGCCAGCTGACTTCTTTTTAACAATAGGGACAGACAAGAGGTCTGTATTCTGAGAGTGGAGAGCCCGGGATGGGACTAGGAGATCAGAAAGGAGATCAGACAGGTATGAAAGGGCGTGCCCTTTACAATTTTGTAAGTCATTAGAAGCACCTTAAAGTCTGATCTAACAAGCATAACATGGGAGTCATTGAAGGGAAGCTAAAAAATTGGTGTGATATGATCAAATTTTCTAGTTTTAGTTAAGATTCTAGCTGCAGCATTCTGAACCATTTGAAGCCTTTTAGTACTAGCATGCAGTAGACCTGACAACAAAACATTACAATAATCAAGTCTGGCTGATACAAACGCGTGAATTAGGATGTCTGCATCAGCCGAGGACAAGGAAGACCTCATTTTAGTTATGTTGCTTAGGTGGAAAAAAGCTGTCTTGGTGATTTATTTATTTATGTGCTGATAATAGAGAGAGTAGGATCAAATGTAACACCAAGATTCTTGGCTGTCGAACTTTGAGAAATCACACAGTTGTCAAGAGTTACTGTTATTTTATCAAACTGGTTTCTATGTCGAGCAGGGCCAATGACCAGCATCCCTGTTTTATCAGAATTTAGGAGCAGGAAATTTCGTGACATTCAGTTTTTACAGCAGACAAGCAGGCATGTTTAAAATCAGAATTTCTTTGTAAAATAGTCAAATATAAATAGTATTATTATAGGATACACATTGTGTTCTTTCATATAGGACGTTAACCACACAGGAGCCAGACCAGAGATGCCAATATGATTTGAGACTAGTCGATAATTATTTAGAGACTCTGGATTAAGATGTGATTTCTTAAGTAGACGGCGAGTGGTTAACAGATGGCTGTTTTTGAGTAAGTGTGGCTACAGTGTCAAAGAGAAATCTAGGATTGTGTTTATTGTTACTGATTAAGTGAGAGAAATATGCTGCTTTGGCAGCGGACAGAGCACACTTGTAATTTAATACACACTCGTGCCATGAGAGGTAGAAAACCTCCACTTTTGATTTACGCCATTTATGTTCCATGCTCATGCAGGCCTGCTTAAGAACATGACTTCAGTAAACTTCTTTCACCGTCTTGTTTTGGAAGAAAGAGGTGCAACTGAATCCAGGAGACTAGAGAGGGCTGAGTTTAAGTCACTAGTGCAATTATCAACAGGTCTGCTGCAGTGAAAGGAGCAAAGGAGCAGCTAAGGTTGACGAACTGATGTGGCGAGTAGTGAATACATCAGCACCAACATTAAAAGAACAGGCTAGTGTTGCTTCAAATTTAATTAGAAAGTGATAGGAGAGACAGTTAGGGCAGAAACCTCTATCCTGTGTGATAGAATCAAGTCAAGGGTGTTACCACTGCAGTGAGTACGTTCATGTACAAACTGAGTGAAATCAAAAGTATCAATAAGTGATAGAAAGGATTTACTTAGAGGATCAAAGGCCTTTATTCAGGTGAATATATAATGTCAGTCCCATGGCCAAACCAGCGCCCTTCTCTGGCTTGGCAGAGGACTGCAATGGTTTCCTTTTGCAGTGTTCACTGGTCCTGGAGATGCAGCTGCACCTGTACCCTGATGATCACTCCAAGGTGGCCTTCATTATCTCACAATTACATGGACGAGCACTCCATGGGGCAGAATCCCTGTGGTCACAAAATGGACCAGTTACCCAATCTCTCCACAACTTCATAACCCACTTCAAGAAGGTGTTCGGTATCCCAGCAGGTGATTCGTCGGCTGGTGAGCAATTGTACCATTTAAAACAAGGTTCCAAATCCATAAATTACTATGCACTCAGATTCAGGACTCTCGCAGCTCCCAGCAGATGGAATGAACAATCCCTCATCACCACCATTGCCAGGGGTTGGATCCTAGGGTGCAGTTGCATCTCGCTGCATATGAGGATACAATCGGCCTCAAATGATTCATCCAGCTCTCCATCCGAGTTTCCACTCATACGCAGTCGTGTCTAGAGGAACACCAGGGCCAGCCACTAGTCTCACCATCCCTCCGCCAGCCAGAGGTCATCAGCCCCCCGGAACCAGGTCCCGAACCTATGCAACTGGAAAATAACATTGACACTCGATTGACACTAGCTGAGTGGCAGAGGCGGCTGTCCTGGGGCTTATGCTTGTATTTTGGGGCCACGGTCATCCCGACATGCCCCATTCGTCCTCCTCATCCCACGGTGAGTAACATCTTTCCCTCCTTGAATAAAATGAAACCACTTTCCACCATTGTGAGGCTTACTGCAGTCAATGTCTCCATTCCTGCCCATGCTCTCCTCGACTCCGGGCCAGCCAGCAACTTCATCTCGAGTGCCCTCTGCTGCCAGCTCAAGTTCAAGACCACAACCATGCCGTCCATCTACCAAATTCATTGCGTGACAGGTCACCCCTCAGCCAGTGTCCAGTTGAGTGCTGGTCCAGTCTTGCTCCAGGTCGGATTATTACATGTGGGACATCAACATCTTCTGGTTCTGGAGTATTCCACCGCTGATGTGATCCTAGAGTGCCCATGGTTGGAGCAGCACAATCCCATCATTTTTTGGACCACTGGTGAAATCCTGAAATGGGGCGACACCTGTTTCCCTCACAGACCTCAACCTCCCGCTCCTCACTCAGAGACGCTTCCTGCATACTCCACCTCCATCGAGAGCCCGGTGGAGAAACGGTCTGTGTTATGCACCCTTCAGTGATGTTTTCTGCCGAAGAAAGCCTCTAAGCTGCCTCCACATCGGCCATGGGACTGTGTGATTGATCTACTTCTGGGTGAGCCAGTGCCCCACGGGAAAATATATCCTTTGTCCATCCCTGAGCAGAAGCCATGGAGGAGTACATCAAAGAGGCATTACAGCAAGGCTACATCCGTCCTTCTACTTCCCCTGCTGCTTCAAGCTTCTTCTTCATGGCCAAAAAGGACGGAGGCTTGTGGCCTTGAGACCAGGGTCTCAACAGAATAACAGTCAAGTTCCGTTACCCTCTTCCCCTCGTCCCAACGGCTCTGGAACATCTCCTCGGTGCCACTGTCCTGAAACGCCTGAGGGAATTCCAGCTCTTCCTCAAAGCCGAAAATGCTCCTTCCATCAACCCTCAGTGCAGTTCCTTGGGTACATCATCAGCAGCAGTGGCAGCCAGATGGACGAGGGGAAGGTAGAAGCCATAAGGACCTGGCCCACTCCATCCACCATCAAGGAAGAAGATTCCTCATATTCGCCAACTTCTACCAAAGATTCATCCAAGATTACAGTTCCATAGCATTTCCGCTTACCAACCTGCTCTGTAATAAGCCCAAGTCTCTGTCGTGGTCACCAGCCGCAAACAAAGCCTTCAACACGTTGAAGGAAGCCTTCACCAGCGCACCGCTCCTTGTTCACCCTGATCCAGAGAAGCCCTTCATAGTGGAGATAGACGCTTCTACCACAGGGGTAGGAGCGGTGCTCTTACAGCAGCAGGGGAATCCAGCCAGACTCCATCCATGTGCCTTCTTCTCCCGCAAACTCAGCCCGGCGGAGAGGAACTACGACATCGGCCACAGGGAACTCCTTGCCATAAAACTGGCCCTGGAAGAGTGGAGGCATTGGCTGAAAGGTGCTAAGCACCCATTTACTGTACTCACTGACCACAAGAATCTTGAGTATCTCAGAGATGCCAAGAGGTTAAATCCACACCAAGCCCATTGGGCGTTATTCTTTACCCGTTTCCACTTTCATATCACCTACCATCCTGGTCCCAAAAATGTGAAAGCAGATGCCTTATACCGCCTATACACCTCTGAAAAGATCAATGAAGAACCTGAGCCCATCATCCCTAGGAACGTTATTGTTCGTCCCATTCAATGGTCAGATGGTCAATTTGGTGTCCTCCTCCAATGCCTCTGCCAACGCTCTGCCGTGCTGTCCCCTGGGCTTACAATATGTTGGGAGATGTCAGCGCACTCCACTCATCCACTCCTCCCACACATCTCTGGGCACTGGCCACCCAGGGGCCAATGAAACCCTCTTGTTGCTAAGGGAGTGCTTCTGGTGGCCAAACATGGCTAGGGATGTGAGAAGGTACATACAGGGATGTCAGGAATGCACCATCTCAAAGAGCCCTCACCACCTTCCCTCCAGCAAGCTACTTCCTCTGCCCGTTCCCAACAGACCCTGGTTACACCTGGGAGTGAACTTCATCACCGACTTGCCTGCCTCTGATAACAATACCTGCATCCTGGTGGTGGTTAACCGGTTCTCCAAGTCCTGCAGACTGATACCCCTCAAGGGACTACCCACAGCCATGGTGATGGCTGAACTCCTGTTAAACAACGTGTTCTGCTATTACAGGATCCCCGAAGACATAGTGTCTGACCGGGGACCCTAGTTCATTTCACATGTGGAGAGCCTTCTTCTCCTCCTAGGTTTGACTGTCAGCCTCTCATAAAGATACCATCTGCAGTCAAATGGGCAGAAGGAGAGGAAGATCCAAGAGATCGGCCGGTTTCTACGTACCTTCTGCCATGGCCACCAGAACTCTTGTAACCAGTTTCTGGGTTGGGCCAAGTACGCCCAGAACTCCCTCTGTCAATCTACCACTGGACTCAATCACTTCCAGTGCGTACTCTACTACCAAGTCCCTCTCTTCCCATGGTCAGGAGAACCATCGGAGGTACCAGCAGTGGACTACTGGTTCCTAGAGAGCGAGAGGGTCTGCGACGCAGCTCACCATCAGCTCAAACAAGCTCTTTGCAGACGCAGAACGACGGCCGACCTGAGACAATCCGCTGCCCCAGTCTATCAACCTGGTTCGAAAGTTTGGCTGTCAACCCGGGACATCAGAATGCATCTGCCCTGCAAGAAGCTCAGTCCCAGATTCATTGGTCCCTTCACCATCACTAAGTAGATCAACCCAGTTACCTGTCAGCTCCAGTTCAAACCTCACCACCCTTCTGTTTCTGTTTCCACAGAGCCTGGCGCTGCAGCTGAACCCCCCCTTCCTCTGGGGGTTCACAGACTGCCAGGTCAGCCAGTCTCAACGCACTCCATCACCAGAATACTAATCACACACACCTGCTCCCCATCAACACGTAATCACAACTGAGATATAAGCACACCACGCACCTCAGCCAGTTGTCCGGTCTCGTTAGTACCAAGAGGACTCTACTTTATGCCAGCGTGTTTCTACTCCAGCATGTTTTCCACTCCATTCTACTCCAGGGTGTTTTCCTCGTCTCCACACATTCATCGCCTGTGTGGGAGTTGCCAGCCTTCCTCATGTTCCCGAACATCTACCCATCCACTATCAACAAACCAGTAACACAAAGGACAGTATCTGTGGACATCATTCCTCCTATTGATAACCCATAACCTCACCTCTTACCTGCATACTTTGTTGGCTGTGCTGTACTCCAAATAAACCACCATCTGTTTCCATATCGGTGAATTGAAGTATAAAATAACAGAAAACGGAAATAAGTTACTTTCCACCACTCATAATTACTTTATACTCCTTTCCCTTTCACTCCTTGCTTCCTCAGCACATGAGTGAAAATTTTGTGTTACCTTCTAATCATTTCCATTTGACATCACGCTGCACTAACACGTAAACACCGTCTGGAGAAACAGCAGCATCTTTATCCCCACAGGAAGTTGTAATATGTATGTGTGTGTGTATGTGTATGTGTGTGTTAGCTCAGTGGTGTGTGAAAGGTGGAGACAGGGGTGATATTTCTCCCAGACACACTCTGCTCCAGCTCTCTGACTTCACCATATGGAGCCCATTATACCAATTTATGAACGTTCTACATCAGCTACATACACACACACACAGACACACTTATGATACACTGGTACTCACATACACAAAAACAGACACGTTTGATAGCACCACAGCGACGACACAGGAGGAACATGTGTCATGTTATAAAAATATAAAACAGTGTCAACATTTACCCCTGCAGTATGTTCACCGTGTGTGTGTCTCTGTATGTGTGCATTTGTTTTGTGCATAATGTGTGTTGGAGAGACCTGTCAGTGCGAGTATTCATATCTGTGTTTTGTCCTATGCACCTCACTGTGTCAGTGCTATCACATCCTTATCAGCTCACTGGCACCAAACCTCTCTGTCTCGTACACACACACACACACACACACACACACACACACACACACACACACACACACACACACACACACACACACACACACACACACACACAGCCTTGCTCTTTCCACTCCACTCTACCCGCTTTTCTGTTTCTCTCTTTATGCCATAAACTCTGAGGAATGGTCAAGCATTAGCTGATACAGTGTTTTTATATTTGTATTTCTGTCTGGGTATTAGGTTCATGCTTGAAACTGTATGTATGTATGTGTGTGGCCTTATATTAAAACACAAGTCCCCATAACGTAAATCATTACATTTTAGGGTGAAGACTTGGTTTAAGGTTATGGTAAGGTTAGGTTTAGGCAAATAATAGTTAAGGTTAGGGTTAGAATAAGTCTCCAGGACATGCATGTAAGTCAATGTAATGTCCTCTGAAGTGATGAAACCATGACTGTGTGTGTGTGTGTGTGTGTGTGTGTGTGTGTGGGAGGGTGTTGGGTGTTTTTGGGGTTGTTTTGTCTGTTTCCTCTATGTACTTGTAAGACTCAGCTGCTCTGTTGCGCTTCACTTCCTACATCTTTGGTGCCAAGGACTCTCGATGCCAAGCTTTTTGTGTGTGTATGTGTGTGTGTGTGTGTGTGTGTGTGTGTGTGTGTGTGAGGGAAAGAGACAGAGAGAGAGAGTGATATGTTGGGTTGTGTTTGTTTGAAGTTTCCACTGTGTCATCACTATACACTAACAGACACCTAGGGACATACATGCATGCAAACGCTTGCATACACACACACACACACACACACACACACACACAGACAACCTTTGTATATATGTAGAGATGATGCTTTTTTATTAACCCAACCGTAACTCTTGTAAGACAGCACCCTCCAATTTAAGCAGGACTGTATAAAACCTACATGTTATCTTTATTTTTCTATGTAAAATGTAATGATTTTTTCATTTTTTTTAAATTCTAAATATGTGATTTAAAGCTGAATGTCTTGCCATAAAAATGTTTCAAATGTGTCTCAATACATTACTCACATGCCATGTGTACATTGAAAGAGTTATTGGTTGCTGTAATCATTCCTCCTCTCCATAAAAGAGACGTGGACACGAATCACATGACTCAGCCATGAACCTGATGGCTTTAGGCTCGACTTCTAACCTGACTTTGACTTTAACACAGATGACTTGTGACTTCACTTGGACTTTAGCCTTTTGACTTTGAATGACTTGATATTCTCCCCAAGCCCCCACAAAGTGAGCAGTGAATCAGCTCTTGATTTTCCTGACAACGGATATACTTTGAATCAGTCCGACAGCAACCAATCACATTGTGCGAGCAGGAGGCAGACTAACATTCAGACAACAGGTGAGACCTCATCATCACGTACAGATGTGAAGACTCTGCTGTGGTCAACACTTGTTAAACATTCAGCTCAGAAATTACGAATGACTAATTGTGTCACAGGAATGACACATCAAAACACACCTGATCAGTTTACTTTTAAATGTGGAGTTTACTTGACAATAATAAATACACATATTTGAAAGCATTTATTATTTCTGTAAATTGACTAAACTGATAAAAATTTTAAATGGCATTAAATTAGTAAAGGGTGCATAATGACTTGTTTTGGATTTGAAACACAAAGTTAAATACTTGGACTTGACTTGGGTCTTGATAGTCTTAACGTGGGACTCGGCACATCCTGGTAGTTGGATGTTTGGCAACTCCAACTCCTGAAGCCTCATATTAGCTTCAGATGAACTTTAAAATGCATTTTTAAGGACTGTGGATTTTGTCCTCCACGTCTTACGATGTCAGTCTATAAATTGTTCACTTCCCGGTCAGTATGAACGATTACAGTGACCAACACCTTGTTTCACCTTACTTACACCTGATTCTGAAGGGTTCTAATTCAAACTCTTACTTCATCACAATGACAAGCACTGCTACAGCATCATGTTCGGTCGCATGCCACTTAGCACCATTTGTCAGCTATAAAGGGGCCTGTCTGGAACAACAAATTGAGTGTTTTCAGTTTTCAGAGAGATAACTTCAGCCTCTGTGGCTGAACTGAAGGAGCATCAGTCAACAAAACTGCAAAACTGTCATGGTAAACAATCTGAAATAAGAGGTCCTTGTTCAGGAGACGTCCGTGTTATTTTGTCTACCTACTGTCAGTCTGCCTTCAGACCAACATATCAGTCAAAACCGTGCCTAATTGGCCTGTTGTGAAGAATGAAAAGGTGCGCACACTTTCAGCACCACCAATCTGCATTTTTCACTCATACTCTCACCTGATTGGCTGGCTAATTGATTGGCTGTCAGGGTGACTGATGGTGTTGGTGCTCATATCAAACATATCCAAGGTAATGCACTGATGCGACACCCGAAAGCTCCTCAATCAGCATTTCTCAGTGAACAGAGCGAGCAGGAGAGCGGTGTGTTCATCTATCATTCTGTTAGTAACTGGTACACACACTCACAGTTGACCTCATTCAAACCGTCTGTTAGTGACACTGTACTGTCGCCACACATGACTGATGTGTGAGCTTCTCTGACCTTCTCATGTAGACTAATGGAACTCCAAAATAACCTGCCCGCCTATCATATGGTTGGCTCACAGTGGTTGAAATTACATGAAATGTATTCTATCCTCACCATCATACACGACCTCTGTTATTTCAGCATCCATGCTTTATGGATGTATTTTTTTAGAATAAATATGACACAATTACCCCCAATATTTACACTTACACTTTCAAATTAAAGTGGACATAATCTGAAATGAAGACTGGGGGGTA
The DNA here is from genome assembly GCF_020085105.1 of Siniperca chuatsi. Lineage (NCBI taxonomy): Eukaryota > Metazoa > Chordata > Actinopteri > Centrarchiformes > Sinipercidae > Siniperca > Siniperca chuatsi. Next base: position 36,284,044 of record NC_058042.1, read on the forward strand.
ATTGAATGTCTTAAGGCAGTAAAATGGAGATTAGAGATGGAGTGCATGCTGAGACTTTTGTTGTCTATTGTGTTTCATAAAATTAGCCTGGTGAGGGGATTTCTGCGTGTGATTATTGCAGCTTTCAACGGTTTCACTAATCTGTAGCAGGTGTTTTAGTGTCAAGTTTACCTGTTGGCTGTGGAGGGGTTAACCTGTCCACATGCTTTACTTTTGACTTTTAACTGTTTTGACTTTTGAATTGTCTTTATTTTGCGATAACCCCTCAAGGAGGCATACGGATATAGTTACACATGTAGGGAAACAAAGGAAACAAAGGAAACAGAGATAAAGTGGAAGGCAACACATTATTGTCCAATAAAGGGCAAATACAATTCAATAAAGTTGAGGTTGCGAAGTCAAAGCTGGTTGCCTGGCAACCTCACAGTGACAATAAGATTCCAGGAAGTTAGTATTGCTTAAGTCTAGAACATAAAACCCGTAAAACCACCTGTCCTTTTCACAGGCTGGGTTTTGTACGGATTAAACAAACAAGAGAAACCATGTTGATTAGTGAGCTTTAGAGGTGCTGCTAGGTGGATTTTTTAACCTTTGGACAGAGCCAGCTGTTTCTCCCTGTTTCCAGTCCTCGTGCTACGCTAAGCTAGATGCCACTAAATCCTACACACTGGACCTTTAAGCTCCTTTCTAAGTCTTCACACACCTGCTTCTGCCTCAACTGTGTGTGCAGTAGGAAGCATAAGCAGCTTCTACTTACCATGTACTTGAACATGAAAAGACCATCAGTGTCATTTACCTCTGAATTTGTACTAATAAAGTCAATTCCTTTATAATGCCAACTGCAGAAAGATGAAGTAGGACCCAGAGTTCGGTCCTTCCAGCTAAGCCGAGTCACACGTCTGGTCCAAAACTGAGCTTCTGGGAATGTAACTGGGCTACAGTATGTGCTGTTTACAAATCAGAAATAAAAGGATTTTAAACTGAATCTAAAATGAATCTGTTGCAGGGCTGCTCTGTCACACAGGAGGACAACAAAACATTTTCTATATTCAAGAAGGTAACTGCCATTTCTGGTTGCCATCTTTGTTTGGGTCAAGGAATGGAGACTAAATTCTTCTGTTGCACACTAGATGAGATATTTTGCAGTGGCAGGACTGAAGAGTGTTTGAGGATTAGATTTGTTTGTAAAACAGAGGGCTGGATCTACTATCTGTTCCCTAAAGTCACTGTTAGTTGTCCCTGCTGGCACTCGGTACTGTGGTACCAGTCCTGTCCTATATTATCAACCGGTGTTGAGCTGGTTTAGACTGAGGCGTTCTCCTGAAGCGGCTCTTCGGAGTATTACGGTAGAGGGCGGTCCCGTTGGAGCGTGGCTGGCCGGCTGGGCGTATCGTGTCTTTGTGTATGTGTTGTGCTGTCGGGCTGCTGTCAGCTCCGGCACGGCACGGCTCGGCTCAGCGTCACACAGACACAAACGTACGCAGGGAGAGGGAGGGGGGGCGGTGAGCTGCATCAGCGCTGCCGCTGCGCACAAAACAAACAGGCGACTGCCGGCGCTTCGCCCCCGGTCCAGGTGGATTTATTGTGGCGTCTGCTGCAGCTGCAAGGTAGAGGAGCTGGTAGAGCCACTGCAACAGGAAGGTCAGGAGAGGAGGACTGAGTCAGCGGAGGGAGGGAGGGAGACCCCGTCCGAACACCGGGACCCCGCCCGGCCGCAGCCAGTCTGTCACCGCTGTCATCCAGGTAACATCCCGGCTGGAGCACGGCGGTGCTGCTGAGGTTAGGGTGACCCTGCGATGGGTGATATGGACGTCCCGTGCGCTAGCCGCCCATATACTGCTATTAAGGGGCGACTTTATTCCGACCTTACTGTGATGAATTAAGTCGATTATTAGTAGAAAGGCTATTCATGAAAGTTTTGTGGCGTCCTACAGTCACTACGTCACACAGTTAACTCTAAACGCTCTCGTGCTTCTTCGCCATTTTATTATAAAAACAACATATTTAATCATGGTTTTTTTTCTGAGTACTTTGCTGTGGGAACCATTATTATTAACAATTTGCGATACGTTGAAATGTTTTTGATTAATTGATTAAGTAGTCGATTGAAATAAAATTCATCCGCGAACATTTTGCAGTTTAAGTAATATTTTTAAGCAAGAATGTCACTTCCCAGCAATATATGTTAATATATAACATAAATAAATCTAAGCTTTGAACTGTAAGTCGTTAAAAACAAACGGGTTTGATATATCAACCTGGGCTCACAGCACTTGTATAATTATTATTATTTTCTGAGATTCTATAGACCAAAGAATTGATTGATTCATGGAGACTGTTTTTTGAAGATTAAACAATGAAGCAAATAATTTTAGTTGCAGCCCTAAACAAAGAAACAAAACAAAGCTTGTCACTCTGCCTCCACCTCAGGCTCCTCCACCAGCAATATTTCCTTTCCTGTGCTTCCAACCTTAGTGCCTCTCAAGTTGGCTGTCCACAGTCAGTCTAAAGGTGCTGTTTGTGTTCCTTATATCCTTAATGACTATGGTCAAGTTCAGGTAGCGACCTCCCGTCGCCTTCATTGTCTTGGGGGGAATGATGCTGTAGCAGTGACCCCCTGTGGGTCCTCATCCCTCCCAGGCAATTCATTAAAAGCTGCTGGAGTCCATTTGTTTGGTTGTCACTGAACAAAATCATCATTACTAGTTGGTTTAGTTTGTCTGTAGTACAGAATAGTGAGTTTATCGCAACCTTGTGGCACTTATTTGTATTTTCTGTCCCTTTATCCCCCTGAAAAGCACCATAGAGCAATGTTTTCTCAAGGGACTTCTCCCTGGCTGATAATGGAGCCTCTGTCTTAGTGCTGCTAACGAAGCCCCGGCCCTTTGTTATCTCAGCAGCCATAAAGTGATCCTGGTAATAAGTGAGTTTGATAATGCTGGGGAGGAGAGGAGGGTTGGAGTGGGGGAGTGGAGGTTTTCCAGGGTGAAGGATGAGTCTTGCTTGTTACCACTGGAACATAGTAACTAAAGGCATATGAGGACGGTGCATACTAGCCTGGTTATGCCTATGGTGAAGATATTAGCATAATAAAAAACCTGTCATTGAGAGAGAGAGTGTGTGTGTGTGTGTGTGTGTGTGTGTGTGTGTGTGTGTGTGGATGCTGTGGAGGAAAAGGTAGCTTGTATCCTTGGTGAGCTATAACTGTAACCTCTGTTACCTGCATTGGCTGTGTCTTATGAGCATAAAGATGCACACACACACACACACACACACACATTTCTACTTCTGAGTATACCTCCTCTGCTAATGGATCAGTTGTCATGTGTGTGATCTATAGTGCTAATGGTGTGCACACACAAACACACACTAATGGTGAAGCTGTCCGGTTTGTATGACAGCTCACACAGAACATTCACCAGTGTATCCCGAATGATGTACATGCATGCTCTTACATTATTTGTATTCTGGTGTGTGTGTGTGTATGTGTGTGTGTGTGGGTCTGGCTCAGTCTCCAGATGAATGAGGAGAGAGGGGAAAAGGATGGGGGGAGGACAGAGGAGGAGGAGGAGGAGGAGGAGACTCTCCAGTGTTTTTTCCTGCTCTAATTTGCTTTGACAGCTGCTCCATTGGCTCAGGCTCTGAACAAGCCTTTGCATTGTATAGGAGGGAGAGAGACACTAAGTGTTCCTACTGTCTCTCTAACATGGCTTAATTGGTGATGCTGCACTAACTACAGCCGGACTGGTGCAGTCTGTTGTAGTCTCTCCTCTTGCTTATTATCCAATACCTCCGCGTTGTATTATAAACAGACCTGATCTGTGAGAAAGCAGATTTTATTTTGCGTTTTCTCTCTGTTTTCTAAGCAGTCCTTGCCACAAGAGGACCCTGTTTACTGTACTGCCAGTCTCCCCTGGTGCTAGCAGGACAACAAAATGTGGGGACTAATCTGTCCAAACTAATCTGCTTCTTTAAAATGTTTTTAGTAAAATCAGTAAAAGACAAAAAGCAAAAAAAACAATGAACCTTGCAAACAGATCTAGTTTATCCATCCTCTGTACAATAGTACCAAACTGGGCAACCTCACTGTGAAGACTCCAGGAAGTCACTGCGTCCAGCTGTTAGCCGAGTCACAGTTCCATCACGTAACTGCCCCTAAATCCACAAACTGTCATGTTTACATACAGATTAGACAAACAAGATACAGCATGTTAATTAATCAGCTTTAGAGTTGTTGGTAAGTAAACTTTTTGGCTAGCTGTTTCCTCCTGCTTCCGGTCTTTATGCTAAGCTAGGCTAATTACCTCCTGACTCCAGTTCCGTACTTAATACTCAGACAAGAGGTTGATATTGATCTTCTCATCTTACTCTCAGAAAGAAAGTTAATAAGTGTATGTTGTAAGTTGATGAACGTCTGATGATCACCGTCTGAACAACAACAAACACCTGCTACGCACATGGTAAACTGTGAACTGCTCTTCAATTCCAGGTTTCATTTAAACGTCACTTTTAAATGAATGAATTGCAGAGCCATCCATATCCACTGTACAAAGTTTTAGGAGCTTGCTTAATAAATGAGCAAACAGCTTAAAGTGTAAGACTAATGATATTTTATATTTTTCTTACTGGCAACAAATCCCATGTGCAGATCCAAACCAACAAATGCACTGTTTCCTGCTGTTTGAGTTAAATTTGCTAAAAACTCCAGGGGCCATCGATGTTGGGGAGCAGCAACTGTTGGGGTTTACAGTACTACGGTTAAAGGGGCACCACATTGTGTACATGCAATCAGTTAATCGTGGATAAGACTGAACTTACCAGTAATGCTGCTGTCCTCTTGAGTAGGAACTTTGATTTGGTCGATGGTCCGGTGGTGTTGGGAATTAAAATGGTCTAAAGGATTATCAAAGATAATCATAAATAATAACTTTAATTAATAAAGTTCCTTGGGGCACCACCCCTAAAGAAGGGAAATGATAGCCAATCAATTGACTGAGTCTCGTAAAATATACTAAACTATCAATTTGGAACTCTGATTAATAATTAATTTAATAACTACAACCAAAATGACCATATAAATAGCAAATAGGTTGAAGGGTTTTGCAGTTCAGCATAGAAGAGGTTATCCACAGGCATTTATTAAAAGATAATAAAAGCAACAACACACAATATGAAATCTAACTACAATGCACTTAACTAAAGAACAAAAGACACGTGTGTGTGTGTTTTCTTTTGTTCTGCCTCCGTATGCAGGTCTCGTGTGCACGATCATGAACAAAGAAAGCATGTGAAGCAGGAGCAGGAAGTTCCTCTCCGCCATGTGCGATCGTGTAGGCCAAATTAGACGTGTATGCGATCTATGTGTGTGTGGGTGTTGGAAAAGATGCCAAGTTAAAAGGAGTTAGCATGCAAAGACTGTCTGTGTGGAGCATAACGTTACTAACATCACTTTAGCATATGGCTACCAAATGATCCAACAGATGAAAACACATCACAACAATAAACCTCAGAATAACCCATCAGTACATGTACATTGTTAAAACCAAACAGTCCTGTGCTTAACCAAGTACACTGTGAAGCTATGTGACGCTATATAATGCCCCGGTGGGTTACCAGTCCCTATAGGAAGAAGTTGCTTTGGCGTGCTACGTTGTAAGATGGCGGTTCCGTTGTGGATTAGCCAGGTGGGGAAGAATTGTGGTTCTGTTTTGGAAGCGCCTTTTGCTGTGCTGTTTTCCGACTGGGAAGATGGAGGAAGCCGGTCGCTCCGTCTGTTCTTCTCAGTTAGTGGCCCTCGCAGCGCTGCTGCAGGATCGGAGGGTTTGGTTCTGCGGCGCGTTAGCTCCGAGCAGGACACACCGGAAAACAGCGGCTGCTGCCCAGCTGCAGTGAAGAGGCCTGGAGGAAGGAGAGAGAACTATGGCCCGAGCTGGGATTTCTGTTGATCTGGTGACATCACAGGGCAAGTCTGAATGGCCAATGGTAACAGGAAGCTGGGTCCAGGGGAAGAGTACACATACAGGTGTCTGGAGGATTGTGGGAAACTGAGTTCAGTGGCTCAGAATAAAGGTTCAGTTAAAGTCACACAAATGAGCAAATTCATCTGTGGAGTCCCAGTGGTCCCAACACAACACTGTACGGAGGAAAGCTTCTCGTTTAACTACATTTCCGTATAGCATTCGGATCCAATGCGTCCAACCAATGCATGATCGGACTATTGACACCAAAATAACCTCTGTGTCCAAATTCAAAGAATGTGACTGGTGTGCTCAGTCACCTGCCTGTGATGATACGTTACGAGTGTGTGTGTGTTTTTCTTGTCCTCCACACTATTATTTCAGCTTATTACAACTTACAGCCTGTTTTTACATGCAGACAAAGTGACAATTAGGCTTTAGACAGAGCTCTGGTTTATGATGTTTAACGGACTTGTGTGAACACGTACACACATTTGCACACATACACGCACTTTTTTTTTATTATTAGTGCAAACCAACAGTACGTAAACACAGACAGAGGTAGAGACACACATAGAATTAGATTAAATGAAAGGTTTACAAGCAACATAGGCTATACTATAAAGTGTACATCAGACGAAACATGAGAAAACTAGAAAACCCAAAAAGGAAAAACAAAAGAAAAATTATATATATATATATATACTAAAAAAATATAAGATATATAATAATAATAATAATAATAATAATAATAATAATAATAATATGCAAGCTAGTTATTGTTGCTAAGAGTGGTTAGGGCACAAGTGTGTATGCATATGAGTGTGTGTGTATTTATAACTAATAGAGAAAAGACAGAACAGTGAGGGAAGACTGAGAAAATAGTTAAAAATAAATAAATAAAAATTAATTTAAAAAAAAAAAGAATAAATAAATACAAATGAATAAATACATAAATGAAAGGGGAAAACACCAAATAAGGGTTATAACATCACGTAAGTTGGCACCTCTGGGCACCAGGGCTCTGGCAGAGGTCAGCTGGGTTGGGCCTGCTAGTCACTCAGTTGTTAATCTTCTTCGGGCCGCCCCAATACCTCTGGCCCATACACACACACACGTTCGGTGCAGGTTTTGGTCTAACTAAACCTTTGTGTTTGTAATGATTTGGTTGTGTCCTCTCCATCAGCTTATATTCATCTGTTCTGCTTACACGCTTTCTTTAGTGACCATGTGTACATTTGCACATATGCAGTTTTTGGCAGCAGGGGAGCAACACACACCTGGAACAATGATGCAATGAGGAGAGAGCAGCAGACGAGGGAATGACAGAATATTGTGACAGATAGCTATGGGACAGGGGATAGTATGTCATCATGTAGCACCGCATGGGCGCCATGTCAGCTGTCACAGCAGTATGTACACCGTCCACCCTCCCAGCTGCAAATCTTCTTCCACACTGAACGGTTTTCTCATGGAAATGGAACTGAATGCTGAAAATTGATTTGTGCTCAGTCTGGCGAAATAAATCTTCATTTTCGCAGCACATTAGTTTTGAAAAGAAACTTCAAACTCTCAGCTTACTCCTGATGTTAGATAACTCCTATAGGTCGCCTCATATAGATGACAACAAAGAAAAAACATGTCAGGGTTGGACGATAAGACTTAAGTCTATATCACGATTAATTGGCACAATTAGTTCGGTAACAATAAATGTAAATAAAAGTGTTTTATTCATACATCAGTCCATGATATTTTATTTTTCATGCTCACTCGTTCCTGGTTTCTTTGCCCTGATTGATACAGTATGACCACTTACAGATTCTGGACTTCTGGACTGGACTGTACTTGTATAGCGCCTTTCTAGTCTTCTGGCCGCTCAAAGCGCTTCAACTACATATCGGATTCACCCCATTCACACACATTCACACACTGATGGCACAGCCCTCGGGAGCAATTTGGGGTTCAGTGTCTTGCCCAAGGACACTTCGACTGTGTTGCTTGATGTGTAAACTGGCAACTGTCTGCTAACATGTTAGCCATGTATATTTATAAGGGTTTATAAGGCTGCCCTTACCTGTCACCGTGTGTGATTTCCAGCCTGTTGTGGAGGTCTGCCCCCATGTGGCATTTAATGCAGCTTTTAAGTCTTATTCCTCTTATTCCAAGTGACAAGTTGTATCCAGTGTGGAGAAAACCGTAAAAGATAATTCTGGTTTATTACAACTTGGGTCTTATTTTTGTAGTTTTGGCCATCCTTTCTATTGGTTATGATAAGACTGTATTCGCCAAGCTGATTGCTGAGATCTGGAAATATTGCTGCAACGACGTCCAAAGGGGCATGAAACACAATTAGACAGATGACAGATATGACGTCTTCACGAAGCCCTCAGCGTCGTAACGGTCTTCTGTTTCTGCCTTGCTTATAGTCTTTTTAACTCTTTAATGCCTTCATCCTGGTTTGTTCAGGCTTCCCCTTTTATGCTCCAAGGCAAACAGTTTGTATGGAATATTAACGGGCGATGAAGACTTGTGCATGGAAGTTCAGGCTTGATCTTGGGAACAGTGTGTGTGACTAAATAATCTCAACTCAAAGGTCCACTTACTACTTGTTTCTGAGCTTTCAGCTGCATCTCATGGTCTTCATCCATGAATGAAACCTGCTCAGGTGTCATAACATGTGTGGCACTTCAGTCACATGATAACAAGTTGTGTATCAATATCAGTATAGTGACGGCTGTTAAATGTCGGTTCTATGTAGTGTTCTTCCACTCTTTAAGTGTAGCATTAGTTTGTGAGCAGCTCTCCCTGACTGCTTGTTTTCATTTTATTTCCTCATCAAGTTAACAAGCTCAGCGACTTAATTAAATGAATGAGTTGGTGGTTTTGTATGAATGGATCATAATCAGTACAGACAGCTTCAAATGTAGCAGCTGGAGCGCCAGCACCACTGTGTGTGTGTGTGTGTGTGTGTGAATCATGGGTACTGCCTGTTTTTTGTGTCTGGGGACTGGAGCTTGGAGCAAAGGATTGTGGGTGCAGTCTGGTTCTGGTTGACTGGCCTTGACAGCGAGTGAGAGAGCAAGAGAGCGAGAGAGAGAGATGGTCTGTAATTAATGCTCAAGGCCAACAGACTGCCACATTCCACATCTGTAAATGACAGAGTGCAGGGTGGACTCTCTCTCTCTGCGTCTGTCTGGCTATGTCTCTCGCCCTCCTGCTCCAGTTTGGTCAGACAGTCTCCAGTTGTTTCCACATCACAGCGTTCAAACCTCCAGAGGAGCGAGGAGACGAAGGCGGTCCTCCTCGTCCTCCTCTTGTGCCTTTATCTTTGCTTGTCCTCTCCTCTCCTCCTCCTTCTGTGACACGCTCCCTTCATCCTATTAAGTCATTCAGTTCAGAATTCAGGTTGAAAACTTACACAAAGTGACCAATCTGCCGGTTTGTATGCTCTGGCAGATGACTTCACTAGTATCCTGATGCACTTGATGCTACAATATTCTTTAGTCCAGTTGATTTTTAGTGTGCTTTGATGTGTTTGCGTCTTATTTTTAGTTATGCACAATTAGCTTACTAGTGTTGTAACTAGACTTATCTATCTCATACCGATCCATGAAGCTTAAGGCAGTGTTGCCAGAGAGGTGGTTCTCTGTTATGTAACTGTGCGGGTAAAATTGTTTTGGGTGGGATGTGATAGTTTGAGCTACTTTTTGTACCATTTGGGGTTTCCACCATCGAAAAGTTTGAGTAGTTCTGAGTCTGACAGGGCAATGCAATGACCGATAACTGCTGACTGTCAAAACCAAATGTCATTTCAGTTTATTACCATTAAGATTAAACTTTTTTCTATGCTATCTTATCCTATTCCAGTTATTATTCTGTCATAGCTCTCTTGGGCTACCTTTTGCCAGTACAATCTGGCAACACTGCTTGTAGGTTACAGAAAGCAAGGGAGTAGACTTTTGTTCCTCATGTTTATGCTTAACCCTTCATGTCCACTGGATGCTGCTGCATTGGTTGGTCACGTCTCTGTCATGGCCACCTGAAGCTTATCAGAAGTGGAGCGTCTTCAAGCAGTCTGTTCGTCAGCAGCCACCAACAGACACATTTCCAATATTGGTTCTAATTGTTTTGTTGACTTTTTAATGTGTCAGTGTTTTATAAGCATATTGAAAACATGTTTACAGCACATTTATGATCAAAGTGGTAACAGATGCTTTGTGGCTTGATTCCTAATTTTATTTTGTATCTGTATTCTATAATAGTATAGGAAAACTCCTTCTCCTGCTTTACAGACTTTTGAGGAGAAGTGACATAAACTACTTTTGCTTTATGTGCATAAATACAGTCAATAACAAATGTAATTCATTTTTAAATATTATTTTCATGTCAACTGTCAGGCATTTATATACATTCATAAGTAGATTTTACTATTCAGATCTTCTCTTGCAGAAATAGACCAGACACGTAAAGATAGCACAGCAGAGAAAAGAGCTGCAGCTGATACACTTTGCTCACCAGTCTGGTAGACATTGGGGATAAGACAGTGCTTCCCCCTTGGCTTGTGGTTGATTAAGGACAAATACTTTAATGATAAGGCTTGCAATATTCTGTATTTTAGTAATTGTCAACAAATCCCTTGACAAACTCAAAATGTGTTAGGGTGTCTCTTAATACTTTCTTACTTCCCTACTTTTTCTATTGCTCTCAGCTCCAAGCTTATTGGTTTGTCTGAAGACATGAATTTTTAAAAACAGGTCACAAATATATAGTTTCATTTATAAAAAGTCATCCCCAAAACAGCTCGACACTGTAGTTCTTAACGTTTCTCAAACAGGAGGAAATAGTGCATTTGTTGGGGACTATTTTGAGCGGCGGATTAATCCACATTTGGTGCTCTAGTCAGTATTTGGGGCAGCAGGACGGTTTATGTGGGGTTGAGTCAAAATAAACTACAGTGTGTGTTCATGGTAATGGTGCAACAGTGTGGCTCACTGATGTGTTTTTCTAATATTTGTTAGTACATTCATTGTTGATTTGTGTCTTTTCATGGAATTTGTTGAAAGTAAGGAGAATATAGAATATCACCAGACCTGTCCTTTAAAACTGCCTTGGAGGAGGCATGCTTGTAGCATGATTTGATGCAGCCTTGCTCTGCAAGATGAACACTGAAACATGCCCCTGGCTTGTTTTTAGGAATATATACTGTAAATCCCCCCTGCCCAGAGGAGGGTACACACCACCTGCGTGTACCAACCACTGCACCTCCGGTTTAAAAGCTTTTACATTGTTGCTGTTTCTGCGGTCTGATTGTTTCACAGGGAAGATCCTCTGCAATAGCAATTAGTGCTTGTAACCAATAATGGAGATAAAACTGATTGTTTTATCTCATCTCAGATTGTTCCCATCTGCTTCAAGACAGCCACCATCGTCCCTGCACCTTAAAAGTCTGCAGTGTCTAGTATAAACGACTACCGCCCTGTGGCTCTCACCCCAATTCTGATGAAGTGCTTTGAGAACCTGGTTCTCCAGCACATCAAAAACAACATCCCAGCCAGCCTGGACCCTCACCAGTTTGCATTCAGAACCAACAGATCCACAGAGGATGCCATCTCCACTGCCCTCCACTCAGTCTTCACACACCTTGAGAACAACAACACCTACATCAGAATGCTGTTTGTTGATTTCTGATCAGCATTCAACACAATCTCTCCCATTAAACTGATTGGAAAACTTAACACTCTGGGCTTGAGTACCACACTCTGCAACTGGATATTGGACTTCCTCACAAACAGACCCCAGACAGTTCGGACACTCTAGTGCTCAGGACTGGAGCCCCCCCAGGGCTGAGTACTCAGCCCCCTCCTTTACATGCTGTACACCCATGACTTCAGCCCCCGACATGGAGACAACTCTGTTGTGAAATTTGTGGATGACACCACCATCATCGGCCAGCAAGGAGGCAAAGACACATACCCGTCTACATCAGTGGAGCTGAGGTGGAGCAGGTGAACAGTTTTAGGTGCCAGGCAATCAGCATCACTGAGAACCTGTCATGGTCATCTCACATTATGGGAGACTGTGGCTTAGTGGTAGAGCGGTTCGGCAGTTCAATCCCGGCTTCCCCCAACCCACATGTCGAAGTGTCCTTGGGTAAAGACACTGAACCCCAAATTGTGTGTAAATGATTAGTTAGTTTCTATGCTATCTGTGTGTGAATAGGGTGAATGTGATATGTAATGTGTGAAGCACTTTGACTAAAGCGCTTCACTAGCAAGGTGCTATACAAGTACAGTCCATTTACATCTCCAATCTGGTAAAGAAAGCTCAGAAACAGATGTATTTCTTAAGGAAACTTAAGAAGGCAAAATGCTTTAACAAGAAAAAAGTTAACAAGTTTTACAGAGGAGCAATAGAAAGGCATCCTGACTGGAAACATCTACTGTATATAATTTTATAGTTTAGAATTTTTTTTGCGTAGCATAAAGGGAACTACAAAACAAAATCTCATTATACAACCCTGTGTTGTAAAATATTCAGTAAATCTATCTTGTATCTTGTATGTATAAAACGACGATATTTCAAAACAAAGATGATGGTGAATGATTAAAGGTGCTATTGATAACACTGATAACAGTCAGCCACTAGATGACACACTCCCCCTCCCCCCTTCCATTCCATTCCAGTGGTTGCCAGTTCGTTGCACAACCTGCATATTTCATGGTCGAGTGGAGTGAGATTCATACAGAGTCTGTCATGTCAAGTGATGAATCTTTTGTGATAGAGTAATTAATTCGTTTTGCAACATATAACTATACATTAGCTATAGATATAGGTTACTTTGTGCGGTGGTGTTTCATATAGTGTTATCTATGGTAATCTTAGGATATGGCTAGCTAGCTTAGGTAAGCTTTTTTTTCCCCCATCATTTAATAATTACAGGGGCCCTATAGTGCAACACACTGTAAAATGACATTTCAATCATCCTTACACTATAAGACATTAGGTAAATATTTACATTTTAATCCAGTCAAATTAGACTGCTATTTGAGATGACACTCTCAATAACAGTCATGCTTTGGGTCTAAACACTATGATGAGCAGATTTACAGTAGTTCTGATCTTTAATTTACCTTCAACATGACACATACACAGTAATATATTGGGATCACACGTCCACTCCATTCTTAAAGAAGAGCAACTGTCTTTTCATAAGCGGACCAGTCCACCACTGGCCTGTGAGCTTCTCTGTGAGCTCTTTGTGACACCAGACAACATAAATACCCACATGAGGTTCAGTAAAGTGCTGCATGTTTTCCTAACATGGCTCCATGTAGCGCTGATGATGCAAGATCACCAAAGCTGTGAATGTGTTACATGTCAGACCATTCGACTGCATGGTTGCAGCTCTTGGTTTGTTTGCAATAAGTCAGTGAGACCATGAACCAGACCAGAACTAAAAGGCAATACTGTTTTACACAATTTTAACATTTTTCAAGAAAAGTAGGCCTCCAAAGACAAGCCTGCAAATAAAGAGAAGGAAAACCGAAGGAAAAAAGCTTAGGATTTAAGGGCTGAATCTTATTTTTTTGTAAAACAAGTCATAAAATGTTCAGGTATGGTGAAAGAATCCTACTTGTTTACAGTGCAGTTTTTCTGCAGGAAGAGTTTAAAATTGAGGGTAAAAAAATAAAGAGCCCACTGAAAGAGCACAAACTTCAGGCATCTTTAAACTGTGCCAGGATTTTATTATTAAGTAAAGATTTAAATACACAGCCTTTGTTCTGAGTAGTGGTTGAATTAGTTTGGACCTGTAACCACAGTAAGGCAGTGTTGCTGTACTGTAACTGAACAACTGGAGGTCACATAAAAATGTTTCCCAATTTATTCTTCCACATTTCATTTGTATCTCTTGTTAAGAACGTCTTGAAGGAAGTTGTAGGACAGAAAGTGTTAGTGTGTGTGTTCACCTGCAGGTTGTCAGATAGCTGAACATGTGTGGCAGCTTCACATTGATGAAACAGCTTATGGAATACTAAAATATTTATAGCAGTATTTGCCTCTTCAGCTGCTGCCCACTGAAATGAGAATCCACCAGATCTCGTATAATACGAGAAACTGCTGAACTCTGTACTTGTCTTTTCAAAGTTGCAACAATCTAAATTATTAGTAGGTTAGTTGTATGTACTTTCTATTAAATGCACTTAGCATCAAAAATAAGCTGACACAGTATGAGAGTTGATATATTGGTGCATGAATAGGCTCAGTCTGTGATGCCTTAAACCTTTAAAGGACATTGGCTGGTAGGTGTCTCATGCTGCAGCATCCATATGTGGTGAATAACCATTATTGTTTTATATCATTGTTAAAAGATGCCATATGTGTTAAATAAATGTAGCACAGAAGTGTGGTATGACACACAAACATGTCCTATGGTTAGTGCTCATTATTTGGGGTTTTTATTTAAATAAATATTTGTTTTGAATAAAAACAAAACACTGAATTTAGATTTAACATATGTAATATAAAAATCCAGGGGAAAAATTTGATTATGAAAATAACATTTGTTGCACAAATGCTCTGGAAAAAACACTCAAAGCAAGTGAGCTGAAATTAATTAATCAATTAATCAGTTAGTCAATCGGTGGAAAATTAACTTTAAATTGTGAGGGTTCGTCGCTTTTCTAAGCTTTATGTCATACATTGAATATATCTCTGGATTTTGGACTGAAAAAAAGCAATTTTAAGACGTCACCTTTAGTTCTGGGTAAATGTGATGGGCATTTTTAATACTTTTTTGATATTGGAAGACTACAAATGTACTGTCTGTAAATGAGTAATCAGTTAGTCTGAAATATAATTGACAGATTAATTGATAATGGAAATAATCATTAGTTGCAGCCCTATGGAAAATTCAACTTGACATGCCACCTTTATAAGTTTTTTTTTCTTTATTGAATGAAATTATTCATAATTCATAAATCCTGAGAACAAAATGCCAGGGGGGTGTAAATGACACAGGAAACAGTAAGACCGTAGTTATGGCGAAGGTGTTAGCAAACAGTTCCCTATCTACACATCCAGCCGACATGGAGCAACAGTAACTTTGTCTGTCTGCCGGTTGGTGCTGGTGAAGTAGCGCGCAGCGGGTTTATCAGAGCTTTTTTCTCTGAAAACAGCTGCCTGCTGCTGCTGGAAATGAGATTGATGAGAGCGCTGAGACTGAACCACAACAGGGAAGTTGTGGGTCATAAAACTAAAACAATGAACCGAAAGAGGCAGAAACGCTCTGTAGAGCTGAGGGGAACTGCAGAGTTGGTGATAATTCTCTGTGGGTTTGTCCCTGCAAGCGACACCTTCCACATTATGCAGTCATTTGATCCACTGTTATTATAAAAATATTGATTAAAACAGCTTTAAGTAAAACAAATGATAGAATTTGTAGTTTTAAAAATCTTTTAGTTTCAGTTTGGACCCTGCTCACAGGACCTGAGGGGCCCACAACAACAACTCTGAATCAGTCTTACTAAGCAAAGTGTGATGAAAATAAATGAAATAAATAAATTAATGTAAATATAAATAAATTCTGTGCTTGACCGGAAGCCAGAGAGAGATGCCAGTGTTGAGGTGATGTGAGACTTATGGCTCATGTTTGCCAAAAGCATCGCAGCAGTGTTCCGTACCAGCAGAGCCAGGTCATCAGAACCAGAATGTACAGTCGTGATGATATAAACGATTATATAAAAGTTTCATGTAAGGGTAAAAAAATAACAGCTAGAGGAGGATTTAATGTTGAGGATGCTCTGTGACGATCGGCTGCTCAAATGTCAACTCACCGATTAAACCGTCGAAAGAATGATAGCGTGATTACATGCTGAGCGGAGCCAGTATTTATCAAATTTCTAAGAATTACACTACAGAGCCTACTTATTAGTGAAAAAGTTATTTGCTAAAAGTGAAGAATAAGACACATTTATCAACAACAAAGTGGAACTCTCAAGGGATCACATGATTAATCACGTCAATAGAGAGGAACAGCAAATCAGACAATGATTTACTCTACATCTCCTACATTGTTCTTTCTTTCCATTCCATTCTTTCTCTCAGTTTTTCTGAAAAAAATTTAATTTACATGAAATCCTTAATATGTCAAGTAGCAATATCATATGAAATTAAAACAATCAAATGTATTTATAATTTGTAACTAGTGATTCATAAATATAGATGGAACTATAGTAAATTGGCTGAACTGAAGAATTGAGATACCACATTAACAGGGCTGACAGTGAAGATGCATAGAAAGTGATTGCAAACGAAAAAGCAATGCCATCTTTATTGTTGTTGTCTGCACCCCTGATAAATGCAAAAAAGGAAAAGGTGGTGTATGAAAAGTTCAAGTCAGATGCAAATTTTAAACTGAAACTACCCTGATCAGTATTGCACACATTGCTTCAGCTAATGAAGAATTCATCTCGAATAATGATCCAAAACCAAAAGTCCAAAACCAAAAAATGGAATACAAGCAGACGCAAAGGCAAGTGAGGGCACAGGTGTCACTTTTAGGGGTGTAAATGGGAAAGCCTAAAAAAATGTAGCACAACAGTGTATGGTAGAAGGCAGTAAGAACTAAGACTATAGTACAAGCCTAAAACCAGCATACCAAAGCAACAGAGTGCCCCCAACATATTTCCTCATTAGCTATGTGTGTGTAGACATCCGTGTGTGTGGGCGCCATGCCCAGCTGTATTGTGTTTGTTCCATCCTGCCTTTCCACCCCCAAAACATCTGTGTGATTACTGTCAGTACTGTTGTGTCATGGCGTGTCACACTTTGACAGTTAATGGTGGGTGGGAGGGAGGTGGGCTGTGTGTTAGTGTTTCAGGGCTGGAAAGCAAGTCTGGAATAATGATACTGATATAAATCTGCTTTTGTGATTAAGTGTAGGTTTAAAGCAGTTGTTAATTGTTACATTACCGTGATGAGGAATCACATGCACAGTAGTTATAGCATAATCGGCCTGTTATGAAACCATGATGCTGATGAGATGCCGTGGCTGTGTGATGAAGCAGCTGCTGCCTGTGTGTCTGAGTTTCTGTTGTAGCATGACCGCAGATAAGGAGTGGAATTTAAAGGAACGTTCGGACATTTTGGGAAACATGCTTGTTTATCTTTTTCACCCAAAGTCAGATGAGAAGATGAATAACTGTTACCGTACTCACAAAGTTTAGCTTAGCACAGAGGTCGGAATCAAAAGGAATTAGCCTATGTCAAGAGTCAAGAAAAAATTGACCTTCCAACTATGGTTGGGCAATATGACAATATACTGTATGTCGTGGGACAACAGAAATGTGTCTAGCGTCAGAAATTTAGTCACAGGGTTTATATCGTGGAAGCAATCCCTTCAACATCTTAGTAGTAATAGGCCACCGTTTCTTTATGATAATATTGGATTTATAGGATGTTTGCATCAATGAAATACTTGATTTGCTAGGTATTTAATTCACCAGATTAGACAAAAAAAGACATTCCCATCTGGTTAGCTTCTATAAATCATTTTTAAGTTGAAATTGGGATTTGAAAAGGTGCAATTTTCAAATTGCAAGAGGTTCAATTTAGATTTTCTCTGACTGACTGCTTTAAAAATCACTGAGTTGTGATGAGAATTGCTGTTGTTTAAAACCATGTAGACCACAATACAGGTCTGGAGTTGACTTCATAGTAAATAATGGCGATTTCAATTGCGGTATTTGTTAAAAAAAATCGAATGTTGCCTGCAAAGTTGCCCCTCTACAAGGCCTCAAAATGCTGCTTGTCCCACCAAGTCTCCAGGCCGCCTTTCTTTCCATTACTTTTTACGAGTTTCATCTAATACAAAATCATTTTAAAGCAAACTGTGTTCCTGGGGTTTATTATATATATTCTAAGATTAATTTATATCTACTTAGCACTTGCTATTGTTTCACTTAACACAGTGAAATTGTTAATTCATTGGCATACAAACTTGGTTTCCTCCATGTCCATGATATCCAGCAACGCTCTTTCCAATGGCTTCTTTACATCTTTTTAGCTGTAATCTCGGCTGTCTAAAAACATCTCCATTGTCGTCGTCTCCCCCCCCCCATGTTTCTGCAAAATTTTGTACTATAAAATGGACAGAATTTTTTTTATCTTTTGAAAATATATATGAAAAGGATAGACTTGTGCATTTTCAACTTGAATCCCCTGGTCTTCTGTTGTGTTTTTGGCTAAGTGGCGTAGGTAAAATGCTTGAGAAGCAAGGTAAAATAATTCTACATGTGGGAAATGAAATCCCCCTTCCATCTTTGGAAGATGTAAAACCTTCCTTTTAAATTCTATGATTTTTCTATCCCCATATAAAGTCTGTAATGAGAGAATATACTTTTTTAATGAACATTTTAGGTGGAGTAGTTGGTATAGTAGAAAATAGAAATACAAATTTTGGATGCCACGTCATTTTCATGGATCGATTCTTCCCATTTAAAGGAAGATTCATCCATCTAGTCAAGTTCATATTATTGAGTAATGAAATAAAATTGTCTTCATATCTGTTGCTTATTGTCACTTTTTACACATCCTAAATATTTGATATTGGTTGTCCACTTAAATTATTGTTGTAAGTCTTGAATTATGTTTTTATGGTTCCCTACTGCCATTATTTCTTTTCCATAATAATTTTATAACCTGAGACCACTGAATATTCTGAAATAATTTTAAACAAAGCAGGTATAGATTTTTCCAAGTTAGGTAAGTACATCAAACGGTCGTCTGCAAATAAATTAAGTTTATATTGTTTACCTATACTGACTATAATTTTTGGATCTTGTCTGATTTTCTCTGCAAGCGGTTCTATTGCTAGAGCAAAAGGCAACCCTGCCTAGTACTCCTTTGTAATATTAATTCTCCAGACAGTAATTTGTTAGTATAGATCTTAGCTATAGGATATTTATATAATAGATTTACAATATGTATGATTTCATCCGGAAGACTACATTTTTCTAAAACTTTAAACAAAAAAACCCACCCAAGACGATTTTTCAGGCATGAACAGCCATCACTGATAAATCTATATTGTGCTTTTTTGCATGTTGTACCAAAACATGTTCTTGTATTTGTAAGGGCCTATTTTTAATGAACCCTGTTTGATTCATATGTATCAGATCTGGTAAAACCTTTGCTAATCTATTGCTTATAAGTTTAGTTAATATTTTGTTATCACAATAAATTAAACTTAGGTATAGGTATAAAGTCTGGAGGGGATTCTCCAGACTTACCTGGTTTTAATATAACAGAGATTATGGTATGATACATAGATCTAGGAAGTTATTTGACATGTATCTTGTCATTTCACTGAATAGGGGAGCCAATTTGCTCCAAAAAGTTGAATAAAATTCAACAAGAAATCTGTCCACACATGGGGCTTTTTTGAGTGCAAATGTTTTAATTGTTTCTAGTATTTCAACCTATTTCTGATTTTAATTGTTCTTTTTTATCATGGGAAAGGTTTTTTAGTTTAATTGTATCCAAAAAAGAACTTGGGTCTAGTAAATAGTTTTTTTCTGATTTCTATAAAGTTTCATAAAAGGATTTAAAAGTGTTGTTAATAAGTTTATTATTCCTGATTAAAGCATTTGAATCCTAATCTTTCAGAATTATAGTTGGTTTGGCTTGTATTCATTTTGTAAGAACTGCTAAGTGCTTACCCATTTTATTTGCCATTAAATAAATCATTCAAATCATTATTTGAATTAAATCTATAGTTATTGGCTCCCTTTAAAAGTAACAATTCATAAACTTGTTTAAAGGTCCAACATTTAGGAGGAGGAAAAATAGGATATAATATCTATAAGTATGTTTTCATTAGTGTATAATTACCTGAAATCGTTGTTTTCATTACCTTAGAATAAGCCCTTTATATCTACAGAGGGAGCAGGTCCCCTTCCACGGAGGCCGCCATGTTGCACCACCATGTTTCTACAGTAGCCCAGAACGGACAAACCAAACACTGGTTCTCGATAGGACCGTTCGCGTTTTTTGCAAGTTTCGCGGCCACCGTAGTTTCTCCTACACACTTGGAGGGGGAGGGGGAGGCGAGCGGGATTCAAATGGTTGAAAACTGCAATTTCACTGCTAGATGCCACTAAATCCTACATATTGGACCTTTACTTTCCACCTCTTGTAAAGATTTTTTATGAGACCTTTCAACACTTCTTCTGGCTTTTGGGTTCTCTTTTTTTCTCCTTCCTCCCCACCTAAGTAAATCTGCTTCACCTCTTCTAAACTTATAACAGATATTTAGATATTTATTGATGATGGTTAATCCCCTCTAATTACATTTTTGCCGACTGTATTTAATTTAGTCACCCTTTGTCCCTGTCTCATGCCAATACAGCATCCAATGATGTAAACTGAAACTGAGAGGGTAAACTTGACAATTGGCTTTATGTCAAAATCAATGTGGACATCATTAATAATTAAAATGTTTTTGTATTAGATGAAACTCGTAAAAAGTAATGGAAAGAAAGGCGGCCTGGAGACTGGGTGGGACAAGCAGCATTTTTAGGCCGTGTAGAAGGGCAACTTTGCAGGCAACATTTGAGTTTTTTGGGTCCAAAATGTCAGTCCATGCTCCTGATAACGCTGACTCACAACTGTTGCCCAAATGCCTGC
Source organism: Siniperca chuatsi (assembly GCF_020085105.1). Taxonomy (NCBI): domain Eukaryota; kingdom Metazoa; phylum Chordata; class Actinopteri; order Centrarchiformes; family Sinipercidae; genus Siniperca; species Siniperca chuatsi. Next base: position 36,304,686 of record NC_058042.1, read on the forward strand.
ATCTTAATAATCTTGAGCACTGGAGCTATGGTACTGGTATCAGTGAGATTACTGATGTATGCAAGTATATTGTGTGTGTGTGTGTGTGTGTGTGTGTGTGTGTGTGTGTGTGAGAGACAGAGACAGAGAGACAGACTGATGTAGATAGAAAGAGAGGAAGAGTCCTTTTCTTTGATCTGAAGGTGTGAAGGGTCACAAAGGACAAGATGCACATACATACGCTCATGTAATTATTTACCAAAAGTCCCACATGTGTGTATGTATGTGCATCTGTGTGTGATTAGCAGGGGACAACTCAGCCATGCACACGCATGCGAACGCGCACGTGGGACTCCTAACACACAGGCGTGCGTGTGTACGTACATCTGTGTGCGTATGAGGGGTGGAAGGTATCTATAAACATGCACCAGTACATCACACACGTACCTGCTTGTCTAACTTGTACTACACCTAACCTAGTTAACTAGTTAGGTGTAGGAGCAGGTGTGGTGTGCTGCACTATCGAGCAACACCTGACACTACACCTAACACTTAGAAAATATACAATTTGTAGTTACATGTAGAGACACTGTGACTGTGTGTCTGTTAGAGCAGCTCCACTAAAATGTTTATTGCACATAACGTGTAATCTCAGTTTAAATTGTAAAAAGCGGTATGCATTCAGACACGTAGGATCTCTCTCACTCATGATGTGATTGGTCGCACTGATGGAACATAATTTCTGTAATACTGGAGATTATATGTTAATATTTCTGAGTGAGCAGGATCGTGGTGCAGCCGTAGAATGTGGTTTGAAAGTGAGTTTTTTAAACACTCTGCGTATAGTCTGAACGTGTTTTCAACCTGCTTTCTGGAATACACCCCTGGGTTAAGAGTCGCAGGATGCGTACGCGGACATGAACGCCTGTGTGTTAGGAGTTCTACGTGTGCACACACGTGCGTCTGCATGGCAGAGTTGTACTAATCACACACATGTGGAACTTTTAATAAATAATCACACAAGTGTATGTATGTGCGTCTTGTCCTCCGAGACTCTTCACACCCCCCATATTGCAAGAGGTCCCTGTATGTGTGTGTGTATATATGCATATGTGTGTGTGTGTGTTTGTGCATAGAGAGATGAAATAGTCAGACAATTTATCCGGAGGGAAGTCTGTCTGTGTCCAGGTCCAGCTTGGGGTACCTTCTATAGAGTAGTAATTAAATTTTTACTGTGGGAATGGTTCTATTTTATGCATGTTGTTTTTTTTCCTGTAACACTTTTTAATGTCTTTTCCAATTAGATTTTCACTTCTATTAAGCTATCTTTGTTCTTCGTGCCGCTTTTACACCTCTAGATGAGTCTGCATGAATTACGTTATCTGTAGTTTTGACATGGCAGTGATGGTGTACATTAATCATTACATTTATTTATCAGGATAAAAGGCAAAACTGTTGCTGGTTCTAGCTTCTCAAATGTGAGGATTTGTTGCTTTGGCTTTGTTTTATATCACTGTAAACTGAATATTTAGGGGTTTGGGCATTTTCTCTATTTTCTGACATTTTATAGACTAAACAATAGATGGATTAATCCTAAAAATGATGACCAGATTAATTGATTAATCAAAACTTGCAGCCCTAGTGCACATGCATTTAATACAGCTCTTGTATTCATTAGGGGTGTTTATCTCCCTATTTGATGATGGGATATGTCTTTAGATTATGCAATTTAATATAGATTCAATAGGATTTGATATTTTTACTTGTTCTTGAATTAAAGTGTATTCATTTTGAGTAACTAAATGAAAAAATCAATCAATAGTTTCTCAATTTTTATTTCAAGTATGGAATCCGAAATATCCCAGATTGTATATGTACTTTCACACAAGCAGTGTTCAAGTGTTCTCCTCAGTTCCAGGGTCAGTGTCAGCCATCTAAATTCAGTATTTTTTAATCAAAGCTGTATGGGAACATGTCCTTATAAATTAAACACCATATGACTTCAGGAATTTCTCTTCAGCCAGGAGGATTTAATGGCTGGTGTGCTTTGGAGGTAGTCATCACGCTAACATCAGTCACCTCAGGGTTGAGTGTTCTGCTGTGTCCTCTTCATTATCTGATATTTCTACAGACAGACATTCTGAACAGAGCTGCTGGAAGTCTTTAGCTGGGAGAAAGGCCCACACACTATTGAGAGGCTAGGGGAAGCTTAGCTTCCCCAAAATTATCACTGAAGATTTTTTTTTTAATTACCCTTCAACAATTTTTTTTTTTTTTTAGTATACTACCGGCAAACATTAAAACTCACTACTAATTTTATGATAATTTTTATTTTATAATAATGATATATGGAACCCCTTAGGACAGTCAGGAAAATTGACATTTTTTTTATGGAAAAGTCAACAATGATGGAGAACACTAAGTCAAGACGGAATCTCTGAATCTAACCGCTTCAACCGAGAGCTAGCCCACGGAGGTTAAGCCTTCCACGCAGGTGAACACTCAAGCAGATACAGATGCTAACACCGGCTGCCTTTCTGACTTAGGGAGTCAGACACACAAACATCCTTTTCATTCATATTCCATCAATTCATTCAATTTTGTACTTCACAGTAACAAGCAGCAGGAATAATGTATTTATGCTTACATTCAGTTTGTTTGACTATTTGTGTGACTATTTTTCCTTTTGAACATTCCTTGTTTCCCTTAAGGTTATCAGTTTTAAATAAGTCTTGAGTTTCTCTCTTACGGCCTTTCCACTCCAGTCCACCCAGCCAAACCAACAGATATGGACGTGCAGCACGCTGAGGTTGCTTCCCAAGGTCTCTGCAGCTCTCTCACCAATAATCCACACTGTGATTATGGGAGGAAAATATATTAGTTTAATAAATGCTTCAGATAATGAAAAATATAAAGTTAACTATAAAGGGTGGCTCAGTTTCTCATGTTTACAATACTATTATGTTACATCTGTAGGAGAAAATGAAACAGCTGTTCTGCGCCGACGCATCTGCACTGCTCAAATTTCTTGTTTGGTATAATTCCTTAATAGGCAAAAAAAAAAAAGCGTCTATAATAATTATGACTACACAATCACATGTAGGTAACGTTAACGTTATCTTATTAATGTTAACTTATTAAAAGTAACGTTATAATCAAGTGACATCCAAATAAATGACTAAATTCAGGTTAATTGATTTGCTTCAAATCGTTTGTTAGACATGTATTAAGTAAACATTACGCTAATTCATGGTAACACTGGCCAAATTTCCGCAAGTCTGACAAAATCTAATGTTGCAAATTACCACAATTATATTTTTTAAAAACATTGAAGCATTTTAAATCTTGTGTAGTATAATCTCAATAACAGATAAATCATAATTTGAAGTTTTGTATGGTTTCAACACAGTGTAACATATAGCCCAGCTTCTTAGCCTAGCTCCTTAGCCTTAGCTAGCTTGGTAACGTCGAGCAAGGTGTGCGTGGTTCAGCAACCAGGCCCACCTCAGCTCCACCCACGCTCCACCTCTTTGCCCTTTTTTGGTTACCCAGGAGTTGGGCTGAGTGACGCACTACCAAGATAGCAACGTCACGAACACTACGTCCATTGTTATATACAGTCTAAGGTGTGAGTGTGTGTGTGTTTGTGTGTGTGTGTATGTGTGGGGGGGCTGCCGCGCCATGGTCTGCGCTATGTATATTTTCTTGCTTTTTTGTCCTTTGCCAATCACATGCCTGGTACATACATTTGTGTGATTGGAAGGACTTTTTAGATGCCAAGGCCAGCATCCAGGCCCAATAACGTGGTACAACAGCGTGACAGTGTGAATTCAAGTGGTGGATTTGTTGCTCACTTAAACTAGTCAGCATGAAGGTTAAACTGTCACAGTTGTAAACAAGGCTGTAGTCTCCAAAACCAATTTGCTGCTTGATTTTAACAGCAAATTAATGTGATGGTGGCTGATGGCAGCCAAATAACTGAAGCTTAGTATGCTGCTGCTGCTGCACTCACTGTAAGTCACTCTGCAGATGAGTGCCAGAGAAATGCCTGGAACTGATGGGCGGATGGTGCCTATTGAGCACCGTTGGCATTAGCTGGGTTTGTGGCACTGTGGCAAGTGAAATCTGTACAGTATTCATCTTCAGCTAATCATTTATAAGTTTATTAGGTGCTTAGGAGGAGCAGTTATTTAAACAGGCTTGGCTCTGTGTTTGTTTCTTCATTTGTTTGTTCACCTCTAATGATTTTTGCAATGTGCCCACCCAGTGTGTGGAAGTCAAACAAGCACCAACCAAGTGGAGCCTGGCGTGCGATATATTCACCTACCTGGAAACGTTACTGCAGTGGTATAGTCCAACTGCATTTAGTTTCAGCCTATTTGATTGTGTATGATATTCAGTCTTGTCGCACTAGTCTGGAATTGTTTTGACATCGGCTGTGGGTGGCTAATTGTTGCCATTTTTGAACAACGCCCATAGGATGGATGAAACATTTCTGTGTTGTAATGCTAAGCCCAAACTATCTTATGATCATAAATCAACAAACCTGCAATCCATTATTTCTGGCATTGTAATCAGGTAAAATACATGATTTAATCAACAAGACTAAGTATCTACAGCCATGCTAACGGCTCTGTGAGGCTGTACTTAGGCACAGCGGTGCTTTGAGCTAACAAAAATGGCCTGCATGTGTTCCAAGACGAAAACCACTGCTGAGCAAAAAGAACATTAAGGCTCATCTCATTTTTGCCAGAAAACATCTTGATGATCCCCAAGACTTTTGGGAAAATGCTCTGTGGACTGACGAGACAAAAGTTGAACTTTTTGGAAGGTATGTGTCCCATTACATCTGGCGTAAAAGTAACACCGCATTTCAGAAAAAGAACATCATACCAACAGTAAAATATGGTGGTGGTAGTGTGATGGTCTGGGGCTGTTTTTTTGCCCAGTCTCTTTCTTATGGTGGCGTCATGAACACTGACCTTAACTGAGGCAAGTGAGGCCTGTTGTTCTTTGGATGTTGTTGTGGGGTCTCTGAATGGCTGAAGAAGAACAAAATGAAGACTTTGGAGTGGCCTAGTCAAAGTCCTGACCTGAATCCTATTGAGATGCTGTGGCATGACCTTAAAAAGGCAGTTAATGCTCAAAACCCTCCAATGTGGCTGAATTACAACAATTCTGCAAAGATGATTGGGCCAAAATTCCTCAACAGCGCTGTAAAAGACTCATTGCAAGTTATCGCAAATGCTTGATTGCAGTTGTTGCTGCTAAGGGTGGCCCAACCAGTTATTAGGTTTAGGGGGCAATCACTATTTCACACGGGGCCATTTAGGTTTGGATTTTGTTTTCCCTTAATAATAACAACCTTCATTTAAAAACTGTACTTTACTTGTGTTATCTTTGACTAATATTTAAATTAGTTTGATGATCTGAAACATTTAAGTGTGACAAACATGCGAAAACATAAGAAATCGGAAAGGGGGCAAATACTTTTTCACACCAATGTATACGGGAAGCTTAGGGTCTTATTAAGGTGCAGATATGAAACTACCACAAAGATAAGTGCAGATCGTAGAAAAGGTTTCATTCGTAGTCATCTGGACACTGTTTTCAGAATCAAGACATTTCGGCTCCCATCCGGAAGTCATTCTCAATTGTGAAAAATGGTCCGGGAACTCAGAAATTTAAGCTACTCTGTGTTACTTAGGCCCTGCCCTCAGGAAGGAGTCTTCCTGAGTATGTGCTGATTACCCTGCCTAGTTTCACCTGAAACTGACCTAATTGTTTCCATGATGGCCCAGTAATCAGTAATCAGGCCTATTGGGCCATCATGGAGTTCCCGGACCATTTTTCACAATTGAGAATGACTTCCGAATGGGAGCCGAAACGTCTTGATTCTGAAAACAGTGTACAGATGACTATGACTGAAACCTTTTCTATGATAGAACACTCCTGGACAAATGAGGGACTACACCGTCTTATAAGTGCAGATGTTCCTTTTTAGGCTTCTGCTGGAAGAATTAATTCAATTCAATTCACCAACTAGAATTTAAAATAAAAAGTAGAATTGTAATTTTAGTGTTAATATTAATTAATTAATAATAATAGGAATGACAGCTATAGGAAAAATAATGTCAGTATTAGTAATAGAGCCAATAACAACAACTGTAGTAGCAGTTGTCGAGCAGGAACACAGGGGCAGCAGGTGGCCCACAACCACAGATCCAGTCCCTGCAGCTCCGGAGGCAGAAATACCTGCTGAGAGCGACAGAAGGAGAGATAGAGAAAGGAGAAAGCACATAACTACGGGAGAGAGAAGATGTCGAGTTAGTAACATGCAGTAATGGGATAAAAATGCATACAGATAGAGAGAGAGGGAGAGAAGGAGAGAGGAAAGAGGTGCATCATGGGAAGTCTCCCGGCAGTCTAGGCCTATAGCAGCATAACTAAGGGATGGTTCAGGGCTCACCCAAGCCAACCCTAACTATTAGCTTTATCAAAGAGGAAAGTCTTAAGCCTACTCTTAAATGTGGAGATGGTGTCTGCCTCCCAAACCCAAACTGGGACCTGATTTCACAGGAGAGGAGCTTGATAACTGAAGGCTCTGGCTCCCATTCTACTTTTGGAGACTCTAGGAACCACAAGTAACCCTGCATTCTGGGAGCACAGTGTTCTAGTCGGCTAATAAGGTATTATGAGATATTTAAGATATGATGGTGCCTGACCATTAAGACCTTTGTAGGTGAGGAGAAGGATTTTAAATTCTATTCTGGATTTTACAAGGAGCCAGTGCAGGGAATTATATTGGAGAAATATGATCTCTTTTCCTAGTTCTTGCCAGTACATGTGCCGCAGCATTCTGGATCAACTGGAGAGTCTTAATGAACTTATTCGGGCAGTTGCAATAGTCCAACCTAGAAGTAACAAATTCATGCACAAATTTTTTGGCATCATTTTGAGACAGGATGTGCCTGATTTTTGCAATGTTACGTAGGTGAAAAAAGGCAGTCCTTGAAGTTAGTTTCATGTGGGTGTTAAAGGATAAATCCTGATCAAAGATAACTTCGAGGTTCCTTACGGTGCTGCTGGAGGCCAGGGCAATGCCATCTAGAGTTACTATATCTTTAGATAATGTGTCTCAGTCCATGTACAATAACTTCAGTTTTGTCTGAGTTTAACATCAGAAAGTTGTAGGTCATCCAGGTCTTTATGTCCTTAAGGCATGCTTGAAGTTTAGTTAACTGGTTAGTTTCATCTGGCTTGATCAATAGATATAATTGGCTATCATCCGCATAACAATGAAAGTTTATGGAGTGTTTCCTAATAATATTGCCTTGAGGAAGCATATATAAGGTGAAAAGAATCAGTCCAAGCACAGAACCTTGTGGAACTCGGTGACTAACTTTGGCGTGCGTGGAGCACTCACCGTTAACATGTACAAGCTGAGATAGGATAGGATTTAAACCAGCTTAGTGCGGCTCCTTTAATGCCAATTACATGTTCCCGTCTCTGTAATAGGATGTGATGGTCAAAGGTGTCGAATGCAGCACTAAGATCTAACAATTAGTGGATTAATTGATCATGAGGAAATTAAACACCAACTATCCTGAAAATTGATTAATCAGTAAAGTCATTTATCCTAACATTGTCTAAGATTTGGGCATTTTCTCCAGCTTCACAAACGTGAAGACTGGCTGTTTTTCTTTGTAAAAGCAAAGTAATAACTGCATGTGCAGATTAAATCAATTTTGATCTACATGAAACATTTCTGTGTTGTAATGCTAAGCCCAAACTATCCTATGATCATAAATCAACAAACCTGCAATCCATTACTTCTGGCATTGTAATCAGGTAAAATACATGATTTAATCAACAAGACAAAGTATCTACAGCTATGCTAGCGGCACTGTGAGGCTGTACTTAGGCACAGCGGTGCTTTGAGCTCCTCTACATTTTGGCTCAAATTTTTTGCTGTTTGCCGCAGTGGTTTTGCTTGAGTGTTTATTAATGTTGCCATTAAATAGTGGCTGTGTACCACTACTGCAAAACTGTGAGTAAGGCAATGTTGGTTTAAGCTTTTTACATGATCGCATTAACTGCATTCATAAGCATAACCCCAAAATAATCTTGTTCACAAGTGTGATACACATATTTGTATTAACCTGTGAGAAATCGCAGTTTTTATTCTAAAAGAACTTTCAAAACATTTCCTGTCATGCGTCTACATGTTCAGGAAGAAAAAAAGCTACAGCTTCTAATCAGGTACATAAAAGTCTTCTATTGGACTCTATGGGACTTGTTAAAGAACACACAGATTTAAAGAATAAACAGATTGGTACCATATTAAAGGACAAGCCAGAATAAATGAGTGGAAAAACAATAATAATCATGTTTTGAGTATAAGAGAGAGAGATATGAGTAAAAGTTGGCTGAGCATTCCTATGGAAGCCCAGTATATGCTATGACCTTCACAGTCACCCGATCTCAACCCAACTGAACAACTTTGAGATTTTGGAGCGACTTGTTAAACAGCGCACTCTACCACCATCATGAAAACACCAACATCTTTTAGAGGAATGCTGTTCATACCTCCAGTAGAATTCCACACAATTGGAGAATCTATGACAAAGAGCACTGAAGCTGTCCCGGAGGCTCGTGGTGGAACAACACTTTTGAAGTTCTGCTCAATTTTAGCTATGCACTTTTATTTTCAGTTGTATCTGGTCGTCTGGTTGCTCTAATTACTGTCTGCCCAATTTTGGATTAAGGGTGCTTTCACACCTGTGGTTAGGTTCATTTGGTCAGGGCAAAGGTAAAAAATTATACATTGTTGCATTTGAGTTCTGTTCCAGTTCCTGTTCACACTGACTTTTTACAAATGAACCAAGAGGAGTGAACATGAAGTTATACAGACTGACAGGTAACTCATTGTGATTGGATAGTTTTTGCGATTGTCATCCTGCATCATCAGCGCATCATCCAGACCAATCTGGGGAGATCAAATTCTGGTGACTGACAGCAATTTTGTCGTATGTGCTGTGTAGTGGTATGTGGACCCAAAGGCAGGTGACCAGGAAGCAGTATGAGATGAAGTAGCTGGATGGCTACCGTGTTTATTGGGGGTGATGTGGTTTACAGGCAGGTACAAGCAGACCGGTAGGCAGAGAGGAAATGAACAGGCAACAGGAAAATGGATTAACGGCTGGCAGTGGTGGAAACAGGGAAGTGAGTCCGATGTGGCTAAACAGTCCAAATAGGGAGCAGGCAAAGTACAAAATCCAGAATCCAAGGGCCAGGTGGGAGACTTTGGGCGGACGGCCCTGGGGCTGGACATGTGCGGAGCTCACCTCATGAGGTCTGTGACAAAGATCGACACCATCTGGAGGCCTGGCGGAATGCTGGTGGCACAGGAAGGAGGTCCCAGGAGGCCGGCGGCGAAGACGTAGAGTCACAGGAGGCCGACAGTGAAGACTGAGACCTTCTGGAGGCCGGTGGCGAAGACAGAACCCTGCTGGAGGCCGGCCACGACGACCGAACCCTTCTGGAGGCCGGCCACGAAGACGGAACCCTTCTGGAGGCCGGCCGCGAAGGCGGAGTCCCTCTGGAGACTGGCGGCGAAGATGAAACCCTTCAGGAGGCCGGAGAACTAGCTCAGGGCCCGGCAACAGGACCGCAGGACAGGGGGCCGGCAACGGGACAGCAGAACAGTAAGCCAGCAATGGAGAGACTGGTAGAGGAGCTGGCAGAACCAGTGATGTCCGGGAACCCGGAGCCTGCCACTCCGGCAGAAAAGGAGGATACTGCTGCGAACATACTGAAATTAAGCAGCAAGGACTGTCTGTAAATGATCTCCAGCATAACTTTCTCCAGCTGTCAAACACACTGCTGCACCTGTAGGGGAGACTCTCTGCCATGTATCAAGAGACCCGTCATTGGCACCTCTCTGTCATCATCTTGCTTCGGAAAGCAAGAAATATGGTCTTATGAGCTGAAACAAAAGAACATGCCCAATAGTAGTAAGGTCTAGACAGCCAAGCTCTTTTTTCCATGATTTTTCCTGACATTGGAGCCTTGTGCTCAGGTAGACAGTTTATTTGCCTTGACCCAGCTGATGGAAATGCACCTACCTAATTTGCATTCTATTTTCTTCGGCTTTTCTAACAATAGTTTCCATCAATATGTAGCACAAATCTGAACAGAATTTCCAGAAAATTGGCAAAATAAAATGCAAAGGCAGGAGGCCGGCGACGACGGTAGAAACCCTCTAGAGGTCAGCGGCAAAGGCAGAACCCCTCTGGAGGTCAAGCAGGAGGCCGGCGGCAAAGGCAAAACCCCTCAAGAGGTTGGACTAGAGAACGGCACCAAAGACAAAACCCCTCTGGACGTTGGCCGTGAAGGCAGAACCCCTGTGGAGGTCGGGCAAGAGGCCAGTGGCAAAGACCAAACCCCTCTCAAGGTCGGTGGCAAAGGCGGAACCCCTCTGGATGCCAGGCTGGATGCAGGAAGGCAAAGGCTGCCCTCTGGAGGCCAGCCTGGCACTGGAACAGGAGGCTGCTGCAGCAGCCCAGCAGGAGCAGGGAGTCACTGCGGCCCAGTAGAAACAGGAGATTGCTGCAGTTCAGGAGCAGAAGGCAGTTGTGGCCCAGACGGATCACGACATGATTGCGGCTGAACCGCAACGGGATGTGGTTGCGGCCCAACTGGAACAGGATGTGGTTATTGCCCAACCAGAACAGGATGTGGTTGCGCCCCAAGCAGAACAGGACGTGGCTGCTGCGATTCAGTGGTGAGGACGAAGAGCTGGGCAGCAGTAAGGACAAGTAGATGGGCAAACAGTTAACAGGCAGGCAGGCAGATACAGGTCCAAATGGCAGAAGACCAAAAGCAAGAGCCAACATCACAACTGGGATGAACTAACACTGAGACAAAGGAATACCAAGACTAAATACTCTAGTGAGGGAAAGATAACAAGACACCGGTGAAACTAATCAGGGCAGGGCAAATAATAAAAAACACAAAGACAGGAAGGGATGTTACACAACACATGAGGAGAGGTGAGTATACAAAATAAAACGAAATTACTAAATTCAAAACCCTCAAACCATGACAGCTGCACTTGTTGTAGAATACATCAATAACAAGCAGTGAAAGACAAATGAAAGATGCTGCTTAGGAACTTAAATTCTCACTAATAAAAGCAGAGGGGAGACGTTTGCATTGGCCTGTAACGTTTGTAGTCTTGTTAAGCTATACCTGTGATGCAGGAGAAATAATAACAACTGTAGGGGACAATGTGACCCACTGGCGTTTTAAGCATAAGTATTTAACATCTTTTTTATCTTTGCTCTACAACCTCATTACCTTAGATTATGTCTAATAACACACTTTTAGGAAACATCAAGGACTGTCAAGCTATATGGTTATATGTATTTTTTAAACAAGAAAAGAATCTACAGTCATGTTAGTGGCTTTGACAAACTGTACAGTGGTGCTTTTAGCTAAATGCTGACATCTGCATGCTAATGTGATTACAATAACAATGCTAATGACATTTGGTAATTAGCACTAAACACAAAGTACATCTGAGGCTGATGGGAACGTCATTAGTTTTGCAGGTATTAGACAAACTGTCCTGATGATGGCACTAGATGAAAAGTCAGTTGATCACCAAAGTTGTTACAGTTCATCCTGAGGGAGACATGAAATTTTGTACCAAATTTCATGGCAATCCATCCAATATTTGCCATTTGCTAAGATATTTCAGTCTGGACCAAAAGCAGTTGACCAAGAGGCCGACATGCCTTAAGCCATGCTGCCAGTGTGTGAACTGGGTACATTTTATCCGGTGGCGTTTGTAGTGTTAAAATATACCTAAATGATGGAAATATAAAAGTCACATGTTTCATGTGCATCATAATCTATGTCTGTTTCCATTGCACTTTGCCACATTTAGTTTTTTCGTTACAACAACCTTTACACTTCAGCTAAGCATAAAAACGTTTTTGCAATACTATTGACTTTTTTCAAATTTTCAGCATTTTCACTCTGGTCTTTTAAATCATAAACTGAAAATGGTGGATGTAAACACACTTAGTGAGTCAGAGAGGTAAATAACATACTGTAGAGGAGGGTTTGTGGGATTTTGGTGATAACTGTGTGTGTGTCTGCCAGAAGCACATCGATACACCAGTTTCATGTGAGGCTTTTGTGAAGGCAGAGGAGGCCCATGGCTGAGGTGGTTATGGCTGTGAATATGTGTGTGTGGATGGGTGTGTTTCATCTGATATAGGGCTGGAGATGGAGTGTCTTGTCTGTCTATGGCCCAGCTGTCCAGGGACGTGTTTGTGGGTAAGCGTGGGAGAGCAAGTTTGTGTGTGTGTGTTTATCCCCACCATTATCTGTGACAGATAGTTATGAGTAGACAGACTGACGCTTTTCCAAGTGTTAGCCTTGGGGCGGACTAGGGAGAGGCATGGGAGTGTGTGTGTGTGTGAGAGAGAGAGAGAGAGAGAGAGAGAGAGAGAGAGAGACATAAGCGTCTGGAATGCTCTGTTTCATCCCCAACTCCTCCACTTTTGGTCTTTACTGCTATCACTGTAAAATATTCATCTTCACAAGTCATTCAGTCTCATATCCAGTATTAAAATCGTTTTTCTTTTTCTTAGGACCAAGCCCATTTATTATAAGTTATGCCTACTTTACATTTAAGGAATGATTTGCCATTTTATGAAATACATTTATTCACTTTCTGTTGAGTTAGCTGAGAAGATCAATACCACTATCTTATCTGTCCGTTAAATATGAAGCTACAGCCAACAGCTGTTTAGCTTAGCTTAGCATAAAGACTGGAAACAGGGGGAAACAGCTAGCCTGACTCTGTCCAAAGGTAACAAAGTCCACCTAGCAGCACCTCTAAAACTCACTAATTAACACATTACAAAAAAGCCACAAAAGCTCTACATTTACTGTGTGTTAATTGGTTTGTCAGTAGTCATGTCAAATTGTCATGACCATGGGCCCTAGGAACACTCTGCGACATGGGAGCAATAGCACAGGGCCAAGTCACCTACACACACAATTCAATTCAATTTTATTTATATAGCCCAATATCACAAATCACAAATTTTCCTCAAGGAGCTTTACAATCTGTACAGCACACAACACCCTCTCTCCTTAGACCCTCTACTCCACACCATGTATTATGTAACAATTATGTTAATCATTTTGTTATATTACATTAACCACAGTTTCATGTGCACCATACAGTACATTCTTTAAGGATCACAATAAAACATCACCCCACTAACCATTAAAAAAATATATAAATAAGAAACAAATGCAGAGCCACAGCTACAACCACACAGCTAGACAGCACAAAACGGCAGTGAAAACACCTTCCAGTAGCCCCTGGAGCAGGTCATTTCAGAGAAAAACAAAAATCTCTCTACAGTATAGAGACTTGAAACTTGCTTGCGTAATCCATCACAGTGAACACTGAATTAGATTAGATTACACATCAGATTCCTCTGAAATTTGTTTTTCATCACAATCCAAGTGTGTTTCACACTCAGTACATAAGGAGGAAAAAATTGATCAAATGACTATGTGCAATGTGAAAGAGGTCATTCATAGTGACAAACATACAGTTAATCAATCAACTCTACAGTTTCCCTCAGCTATATACGAAGCATTTTTAGCCTCTTTCAACTCATTGATTTGTGTTTAACTTTACTGTTTTGTTCACTCTTACTGCTCTCATTAATCTCATTATCAGTGAAAAAGCTCTGATAAACCCACTGTACACTACCTGCTCAGCACCAAACTGCAGACACAGTCACACAGAGTTACACAGAGACTAGCTGGTGAACATAGCGGAGCATTTAGAGCCAGAAATTGTCCTCAAGGGTTGGTGGAGACCAAAACGGAGCTAAAAAGAGAATGAATATTGGACTTACATTTGTCACGTGGCCAGAGACACGACTCCAAATAAATGCAACTGTTTTCCACTACCAACTACCGAAAAGGTCTGCAGTGTCTAGTCTAAACGACTGCCACCCTGTGGGACTCACCACCATTCTTATGAAGTGCTTTGAGAAACTGGTTCTGTAACACATAAAGAACAACATCCCAGCCAGCCAGATCCACAGAGGATGCCATCTCCACTGCCCTCCACTCAGTCTTCACACACCTTGAGAACAACAACACCTACATCAGAATGCTGTTTGTTGATTTCTGATCAGCATTCAACACAATCTCTCCCATTAAACTGATTGGAAAACTTAGCACTCTGGGTTGAGTACCACACTCCTCACAAACAGACCCCAGACAGTTCGGATTGGAGGTCACACCTCCTCCACTCTAGTGCTCAGCACTGGAGCCCCCCAGGGCTGAGTGCTCAGCCCCCTCCTGTTCACACTGTACACCCATGCCTGCAGTCCCTGACATGGAGACAACTCTGTTGTGAAGTTGGCTGACAACAATACAGTCATCGGCCAGATTACAAACAGCAATGAGACTTCATATTGGACAATCAACCATCTTGCAGAGTGGTGCACAGAGAACAACCTACTGCTCAACGTCAGCAAAACCAAGGAGCTGATCATTGATTTTAGGAAAAAGGAGGCAAAGACACACACCTGTCTACATCAGTGGAGCTGAGGTGGAGCAGGTGAACAGTTTTAGGTTCCTGGGAATTAGCATCACAGAGAACCTGACATGGTTCTTTGTGATCTCCACTCTGGTTAAGAAAGCTCAGAAATTGCTGTATTTCTTAAGGAAACTTAAGAAGGTGAAATTCCTGTGCCAAGTTCTTGTTAACTTTTACAGAGGAGCAACAGAAAGCATCCTGACTGGAAACATCACAAACTGGCATAGGATGTGCACGGCCCAGGACCGGAGGGCTCTGCAGAGGGTGATTAAAAAAAGCTCAGAAGATCATTGGTACCAACCTACCGAGCATCAGTGATATCAGTGAGGTGACGTGCCTGCGCAGAGCCCAAAGGATACTAAAAGACAGTGCCCACCTCACCCTCAGCCACAGCCTGTTCACCCTGCTGCTGTCTGGCCGCTGCCGTACCACCAGACTACAGAGCAGCTTCTTCCCTCAGGCTGTGAGACTGCTCAACTCCACCTCATCCTCCGCACTCCACCATAAATAAATGACATGGAACTTTCAGTTTTGCTGGTTTTGCACATACTGTATATTATACCACTACTTCTTATAATATACTATATACATATATAAGTAACTGTATATATTGTTTTTAATTAAAATGTTTATTCTATTCTAATTTTAAATATTTGTATTTATATTCTGTGTGTTTTGTGAAGGGGGCTACAACTTACTAATTATATTTTGCAGCCCTGTGTTGTAGACTAACATATAAATGTACCTTGAACCTTGTGTCAGGTTGAGTCAAGTATACGGGTTTGCAGCACTGAACAATCTCAGCACCTACGGTAAGCCCCAAGTGAAAAACGTGACAGTCTTTGTCAGTCACCACTCAACTGTTTAAAGCAAGCTAAACTTTGTCACACAGTACTGAGTGGGTTTGTGATGCTGTTTTAGGGTTTAATGCATTTATTTGAATCACTGGTAATATATAAAAGCCGAATAGACGAGAGAAAGTGACACCTTTTGTCAGTGTCGTACTCAGAGTGTGAGGCTGTGGCTATTTCCAGGAAGTAGTACATACCAGTGCAGACTAGAAAAGATTTATTACAATTGAAGTTTCTTATATTTTCTAGGGCCCATGTCCTGCTCCTGGAAGGTGTGTGTGTGTGTGTGTGTGTGAGAGAGAGAGTGTTTGTTGGAAGTTGGAAAGTGTTGCAGGGTGAAACTGGGTTAGAAAAGCTCAGTTGCTCTTACAGTAAAGCGTGCTATCAATCATGCACAGACGCACTCACAGCCACTCCGTAAAATGCCAAAAGGATTGGCAGTGGTCACGGTTTCATTGTTGAAACAAGATAATTCAATCAGCCGATCAATGAATCATCAAAATATGCTTATTTCCTTTATTTCAGAGAGTGTGATGAGAATATCGATATTAGCCTGATTTCTTTATGTTAAATATGCAGCTGGAGTCAGGGCGTGGTTAGCCTAGCTTAGCATAAAGACTAGAAGCAGGGGGAGCAGCTAGCTTAGCTCTGTCCAAAGTTATAAAGCTTAAGTCACTGAATGTTTTATTGATTTGATGAACACACACAGGAATGTAAAATGTCAATTTGTGGTTTTATTTATTTATTTATATTTCTTGGCAAACTTATGTGTTGGGAGTATTATGTTGCCTCAGTATACATGGGTCTCTAAATACATCGAACTTTTGTGTTTTTCAGGTGTTTTAATGTTTTCATTGTGTCAATGCTTCTTCTTCTACTGACTGCTCCCTGTAGGGGTTGCCACAGCCTTTATAACACTTTAGCCTTTAGATGTGGTTGGACGACAGTTCCTATGGACTAGTTCATGTTGGCTTTGGTTGTTTCTTTCAGTTAGTGAGGAAAGTTTCAACCCTTTGTCATCTCATTCATGGTGGCAGTAGCAACACAGTTTGAATAAAACAGACCAGTGTGAAACTAACTGCAGCACAGTAAGTCGCTTTCTGTTGGTGTTTGGTGGACTACTGGAGCACAAATACTACCAGGTGACTCAGTTTTTGTCTTCCAAGTTAGCAGCACTGCTGCAAAGCAACATCACTAGCTGCTTAGCTTTACTTTGTTACATTTCCTTTGAAGAAAACTCTCAAAGATACAAATCTGCTTTCATTCACGTTATGGTATACTCGTGTTGTACACTGAACATGCTCTTAGGTGATTGTTTGGGAGAGATGCACTTTTTAGCCATGCTAGCAGTGTGGCTCTGGGGATGGCACGTCAGTCCACCTATTGGATCCAGACTGAAATATCTCAACAACTATAAGATGTATTGCCATGAAATGTTGTATAGATATTCATGGTCCACAGAGGGTGAACCCTATTGACTTTGGTGATCCCCTGATTTTTGAAGAAGTTGGATCACCACCTCTTATACAACTTTAATTCTTTGTAAAATTTGACCTGATATAACAAAATGTCATCATAACTTTATAGTGGTGCCAGAATTGCTCAGCAGTCAGTGCCAACACCGTCTCACTGATGCTGTGCCATCTTCCACTTGACTTGTCTTTTCATTTTCACTCTTCAAATCAGATGACCAGGAGAAATATTGAAAATGTGAACATGAAAACCACTAGTAATCAAAACAGTGGGTTTACATGTCAGTGTCTGGATAATACTGGCTCCTGTGCATGTCAGAATTTATCCAGGTTTTTAGATAAATGGGCTGACTGATACGTAGATACATAGATTTTGTCAAAAGGAATGAATAAGTGAGAATGGAAGGAAAAGCGTAAGAGAGAAATAAGAAGAGGGAATGAGTAAAAGGAAGGGAAGAAGTGAAAAGAAGAAGAGAAGGGCATAGAGGAATAGGGGCTGATTGCCTGACTGATTTCATGAGTCACTGCAGTCAGGAGGCCGGAGAGACAGGTGGCTGTGTGTGAGTATGTGTCCCCATGGCTCACTGTGATGTGTGTGTGTGTGTGTGTGTGTGTGTGTGTCTGTGTGTGGCAGTAATCTTATTAGTTGTGTAAGTGTGTGTCTAGACTTACAGAGATACTGACCAGATCTGATCTTTGATGTTCAAAAGTGTCAACCTGAGATAGAAAATACTCAGGAGAGGATAAAGGTCACAACACACAAACACACATAAACACACACATATATATTGTTTGTTTGTCGGAAATTTAGTGGTTGCTAGACGTTGCAGGTTTGTACACACAAACAGCAGACTCATACACATACAGCTCTGAACAGACAAAACTGTCAGCCAGTCCATGTACAGCTCAGCATTTGCCACGTGTATTATTCATTTTTATTGTGGGGGAATTGTAGGGAATATTCTTCAGCTCTGTAAATTAAAATGTGTAATTACAAAATAATATTGTATCTTGGTTGTTTATATCACCTACGCTGTAATCAAATGCCATTCTCTCACAATGAGCAAATTTAAAGGGAAAAGTTAACTAAAACTTGCTTCATCAACACATGAGAATCAAATTAAAAGCCCCTGTGTATACAATTTGAAACTGCCACCTTTGGTGCCCCTGAGTGGTAGTATTAAAAAGACAATGTGGCAGACAGCAATATTCTCTCAAGCACCAAATGTGTATTAATCTGTGGCTGAAAATAGCCACTATGTCTGTTTAAGTAACGTTCGATTAAAACTACAGTGGCCAGCAGTTTTAAAAATTAAACCATATATGTGTGAGATGAAGATTACGTCTTCAGTAGGAACCAATGGGCTTGGGTATGAGTGCCACTACACTCATGTCTGTACACTAAATATGAGGCGATAACAGGCGATTAGCTTAGCTCAGCATAAAGACTGGAAGGGCAAACAGCTAGCCTGGCTCTGTCCAAAGGCAAAAAAATCCACCAAGCAACATTAATTAATCAACACTTGGTTGTTTAATCCGTACAAAAAACGAAATGTAAAAACATCACTTTGTGTTTTTTAAGCTCCTGGTGGCTCTAGCTTCATATGTAGTATACAGACATGAGAGTGATATTGATCTTCTCAAAAGAGAATAAGCATATTTCACTTATTTATCTTATACTGGCCCTTTATGCAGTCCCTCAGTTCATCCTCTGTCTGAAACAAGCCATTTTAGCTCCTGTCTCTTCAAGACCCCCTCCCTAAAAGCCCACTTTCTTCTGATTGGCCATCTGGGCAGCAACTATCTGGCACAGCACTAACATGAAGTGTAGAGATAGGTCTGGCTATGCAAGACTAGGCAGCGACCAGTGCTTGTGAGCACTGGCTCATCCTCTTGCCTGTGTGCTCGACGGCATATGACAGCTACAGTAACTTAGCTTGTAAAATAGTGATGATGGCCACTGAATGTGATCAATTTACTATTTATCAGACCACAAATGGGACTTAGAACATCATAAATGAGAATTAGGTTGGAAAAACGATAGATGCCACCGGAGCGGAGTGTCTGTTGTTTATTTTATTTTATTGTATTTGTTTATAACTACTACAATACCATATTTTATTAGGAGTTGTTTTTGTAAGAAGACACCTCTGAAGATGGGCCATCATTGATCAAAGTAAAAAAGATCATACTTTATGATGTTTTAAAAATCAAGGAAATTTCTCTGGCATTTCTACTTTTGCTGTATCGAAAACATAACGAACTGTAACACCACTGAGTGGTATCAAACCGAACCGTGAATTTTGTGAACCGTTGCACCCCAATATAGATGTTTAACACTTTTGTCAGTGTGGGTGAGAAGAGTTTGAATTGTAGCTGGGTGTGTTTTGTTATGAGGGCTGCTGGCTTGTCAGAGAATAGACTGTGAACACTCGATTGATCCAGTGTCATCATACACACAAACACACACAGGAAGAGCCAAACAGGATCAATGAGGGCGCATCAGTAAATCGATGCTGTTCCCTTGTTACGATTTATATCTTGCTTCGACAAGATGCCTTCTGTGTGTGTGTGTTTTCAATAACTGATCACTATTCAAGCAGGTATATGTAACAGGAAGCAGGAATAACTAACCCATTGAATCTGATGGTGCAGTCGAAACCCATTTGAAAATAATTAAAGTCATGTTAAAACACATATACTCAGTTTTCGGCCATTGCAGGTTGTTTTGTAATTTTTTTTTTTTTTATATTTTGTCTTTTATAGTTTTTGGTCTTGTATTATTTCTAAGCCTTCTTTTATATGACCAAATCAGAGGGGAGAGGTGTCAAAATGCACAGTTTGAGTGTTCAAAACAGTAAATCAGTTCAGTTGGGCTAAATGTTCTTGGAGCCTTTTTTAATCATCACTAGAATGAAGTGGCCAGATTATTGTCCCTTCTTCTTCTTCTTCTTCTTCTTCTTCTTCTTCTTCTTCTTCTTCTTCTTCTTCTTCTCTGTTTGTGATTCCTGAGGCAAATGTTCTATTGTCCCCTTTTTTCTATGATTGTACACGCACCCAAACGCTCATTTAGCCTACAGCAAAGTTTCATTGTTGCTCCAAGGGTCACACTTGGTGTATGGAAGTCCACAGATGCCTGGTGAAATAAAGAAAAGAATAAACAAAGACGGACCTAGACTTCCATCTGATGTTCATATGGTCAAGGGAAGGAAAAAAAAGGAAAGGAGTTTTGCGGGGAAGGGTTGTAAATGCATTCCTTTTCCTCCTTCTAGTCATGATGGTGCTTATCCAATGTTAGTCATTATGGCTCTTTTATACCAATACTGATGCTCATTGGTTTCGTTTCAGTGGACTTAATAGCATATCATCAAACCTGAGTTATGATAGCATAGTCAGTGGATCGTTAAGTTCTGTATGGGGCGCATGACCTATAACAGAAATACTTATAAGTATTAAAAATAAGCATGAAATGCAGTGGTCTAGTTTCATAAACTCAGAATCTCCAGAGACATCAAAATGGTACAAAAGCAAGCATCCATGTCAGGAACGCAGTGTTCATTTTGGCAGCTATTTTAGATTTAGTCTTAACTTTGAATTTCAAAATAATAACAATGTAATGGTAGTGGTAATATTAATAAAGTAATAATAATTTAATGATAGTGATAGGAATAATAGTGATAATAGTAATAAGACTAATAATAACAACTGTAGTAGCAGTTGTCGAGCAGGAACACGGGGGCAGCAAGTGGCCCACAATCACAGATCCAGACTCTGCAGCTCATGAGGTAGAAATACCTGCTGAAAGCAACAGAAGGAGAGAGGAGAGAGACGAGAAAGCACAAAACCACGGGAGAAAGATGCCGAGTTAGTAACATGCAGTAATGGGATAAAAATGCATACAGATGGAGAGGGGAGAGGAGGAGAGAGGAGAGAGGTGCATCATGGGAAGTCCCCGGCAGTCTAGGCCTATAGCAGCAAAACTAAGTGATGGTTCAGGACTCACCCAAGCCAGCCCTAACTATTAGCTTTATCAAAGAGGAAAGTCTTAAGCCTACTCTTAAATGTGGAGATGGTGTCTGCCTCCCAAACCCAAATTGGGATGTGATTCCACAGGAGAGGAGCTTGATAACTGAAGGCTCTGGCTCCCATTCTACTTTTGGAGACTCTAGGAACCACACGTAACCCTGTATCCTGGGATCGTGTGTTCTAGTCGGATAATATGGTACTATATGGTACTATGAGATCTTTAAGATATGATGGTGCCAGACCATTAAGAGCTTTGTAGGTGAGGAGAAGGATTTTAAATTCTATTCTGGATTTTACAGGGAGCCAGTGCAGAGAAGCTAATATTGGAGAAATGTGATCTCCTTTGTCAGTACATGTGCTGCAGCATTCTGGATCAACTGGAGAGTCTTAAGGGACTTATTTGGGCAGCCTGATAATAAGGAATTGCAATAATCCAGCATAGAAGTAACAAATGCATGCACTAGTTTTTCTGCATCATTTTGAGACAGGATTTGCTTGATTTTTGCAATGTTATGTAGGTCAAAGAAGGCAATCCTGGGAGTTAAAGGATAAATCCTGATCAAAGATAACTCCAAGGTTACATTATAGGAAATAATTTCACCCCTGATATAAGCTTTCAAAGTTTCCCAGAGAGTAGACGCAGAGATGTTTTGGGTTCTATTAATAAAAGTAAATTTGATCCGAAGCAAAATTGAGAAGTTGTCATTACTAAGCAGTTGAGTATTTAGCTGCCAGTATTTAGTCACAGGTTGTCAACAGTTTGAAAGACTACTTCCATAGTAACCAGATACAACAACTGGGTTTTATGAACATGAAGATATGGAATAGAGAAGTCTGTCATCTACAAGGAAGTTGTCTATGCACGTAAAACTGTGGTGAACTGGTGAGAAAAAAAGAGTATGCTTTTCTAGATGGTTCCAAATTCTCCAAGGGTCTGAAACTGCGAATTCAGACTTAAAACTTAGGACAACCGTAGCTGAGGTTGACAGGGTAGTAGTTTCAGTGGAGGATCGATCCAAAAGTGGGTCTAACCAGCAGTTAAGTTCACCGCCTAAGATCAACATATGAGAGGACATATTGTGGCTTCTAGATAAAACCCAATTTAAAAAAAAATCACCATTGTCCCAATTAGGAGCATAAATATTAACAAGAAGTATATTTGTATTGAACAGCCTACCACTGACAATTACATGTCTACCATTGGGATCAGCGATCACATTAGAACATGTTAAAGGTACTGATCTGTGAAGTAAAATAGCCACCCCTCTTGCCTTACTCTGAAATGGGGAATGGAACATGCGACCCACCCATCTGCACCTAAGACTTGAGTGTTGTTATACCTTGAGATGAGTTTCTTGGAGAAAGATGATGTGAGCTTTCAAATGATGAAGGTGGTGGAGCACTTTGTGGAATAAAGTGGAATAAAATATATATATGCATATCTGCATTATATCGCATTATAGTGGGGAGCATTCAAGTATCAGTGAACCCAGCAAAGTCACTTTAGGCAGCCAACCAGCCTGTCACCTAGCCTGCTAACTAGCCTGCTGACCAGATCAGCTAACCAACCATTTGTTTTTAACTGTGAATTACAGGCTACTAGTACTGAATTATAAGTACACACGTGGCATTAATGAGCATAGTGCCTCAAAATTCTGTACACTGTTCAATTCTCCTGGCAATGTGTTTCCTGATTCCTCCAACACCAACGATTTGGTTGATTCTTTTAACTACCTGTGTTCTTCAACCTTAGATCTCATAGCTCCTCTGAAAAATGGACCAAACTCAAAGACTAGAAAACAGCCATGGTTAAATGACAGTATTCGAAGCTGTAAAAGGAAATGCAGAAGAGCAGAACGCAGATGGAAGAAATCAGGTCTCCAGGTCCACTTTGTGGCCATGAAAGAGTTATTACTCCTTTATAATAGGATGGTGAAAGATGCAAGAACATGCCATTTCTCTGTACTTATTTCAGCCCATCAGCACAACCCCAGATTCCTATTTAAGACTGTGGATCAGTTAGTTAACCCCGCCTCTCCTTGTGCCTCTGCTGATTGTGATGCTGATGGTGAAAAGTGTCTTTTGCACTTTGCTGGAAAGGTGGAGTTAATAAGATCTGGTATCACCCCCAATCCTGCCTTTTCAGATGTGGATCACCCACTCAGGGATTCTTTGAGCAATTTTTCTGCTGTTACTCTGCCTGAACTCGCAGACATCATGTCTCTTATGAGAGTATCCTCCAGCCCTCTGGACAAAATCCCAACTAGGTTTTTATTGGAAGTTATGGATTGTATTGCGCCCCATTTGCTAACTATTTTGAACAGCTCACTGTCTACTGGCTGCGTCCCAGATTACTTTAAAACTGCTTGTGTCCAGCCTGTCCTAAAAACACCTGGGCTTGATCCTGCCCTCCTGGATAACTATCACCCAATCTCCAAATTGCCTTTTATTTCCAAGATTCTCAAAAAAATTGTTTCTAAGCAGCTTCTCGCTGCTGTGGAAAACAATTGTACCTTTCCAATCTGGCTTTCGTCAGCACCACAGCACTGAGACAGCTCTTCTCAAAGTCAGTAATGACCTTTTAATGAATGACGACGCAGGCATGTGCTTAATTCTTGTTCTGCTGGACTTAAGTGCTGCCTTTGACACAGTTGATCATGGCATTCTTTTAGATAGACTGGGCACTGCACTAGACTGGTTCTCATCTGTCCAATAGGAAATTCTGTGTTGCCATTAATAACTTCATGTCATCCTTTTCCCATATCAACTATGGTGTGCCTCAAGGTTAAATTCTGGGACCAATACTGTTCTCCTTATATATGCTCCCCTTGGGTGATGTCATCCGCAGACATGGGATTTCTTTTCATTTTTATGCGGATGAAACACAGTTGTACCTCCCTGTGAAGCCCACTGACCTCAGTATGCTGAGTTCTCTGCAGGACTACCTGTCTGACATAAAGAAAAAACTGGATGTCAATTTTTTGTGAATGTTTTCTTCAGCTCAACTCAAATAAAACAGAAATCCTTGTTATTGGGCCCTAACACATCACTAAACAAATACTGCCATCTACTGGTAACCTGTTACAACACGTCAAGAATGTTGCAAGAAATCTTGGTGTCCTGTTTGATAGCAATTTATGTTTTGAGCAACATATCACAATCATGTTTTATCACCTGAGAAATATTGCAAAAATTGGATCTATTTTAAATTTTAGTGATGCAGAAACTGTTGTACATGCTTTTATCGCCTCACGCCTTGATTATTGTAACAGTTTGTTCACTTGTCTTAATCAAAAAACTCTGAAACGACTGCAGACTGTACAGAACTCAGCTGCTAGGCTTTTAACCAGGACCAAGAGGTACGACCACATCACACCTGTTTCAGCCTCTTTACATTGGCTCCCTGTTTGTTTTAGGATTGATTTTAAGATCTTATTGATTACTTTTAAGGCTCTTCATGGCCTGACTCCAGATTATATTTCAGACCTTTTAATCCCTTATGAACCTTTACGTAGTTTGAGATCTTCGGGCAGGGGTCTTCTGTCTGTTCCTGAATCCAGGATGAAAACTAAGGGGGACAGAGCTTTTGCTATCAGGGCCCCGAGGCTCTGGAACAACTTGCCCAAAGAAATTAGGTTGTCTGAGTCAGTGTCTTCTTTGACACAAGACCTGAGCTGTCTGTTTATTTTATTGTTTTTTTAATGTATTTTATCATTCACTGTGGTATTTTATTTCTCTCTCTGTGTAGCACTTTGTACTTTGTTTTGATAAGTGCTCCATAAATAAAGTCTTACTATTTATTTTTATTGTTCCACACTATGTGGCACAACAGCTGTTTTCACTCTTTTTTTGATGAAATCGGCCACAAGAGTCGGGTCCTCGAATCTGTGCGTGGAGCCATCCGGTAGAGTCAGTCTCAGAACCGCAGGGTAGATGAGGCCGAACTTCACGCCTGGTCACCGGCGCTTCACATCTCTGAATCTAGCCTGCTTCTTAACCACAACCGTGGTGTAGCTGCAAATATCCAGACTCTCCTACCGTTATAGGGGAGAGGAGATGCTTCTCCAGATCTCTTCAGTATGTCATTGTGGACGTCAAAGAAATGCACCCAGATGACAAAGGGTTGCGGAGGTTCTCTATTCTGGGATCGGCTATGCAGGGTGTGGTCTCCTCTAGGCTGAGCAGCTCCTGAAGCAGCTGGGACACAAACTGGGTCAGCCGGTCCTTCTGGTACTCCCAGAAGACGAATGTTCTTCCTCCGCATTCTGCTTTCCAGGTCCTCGCATCTGTTGTCTAGGTATGTCACCCTGGTAGCAGTGAGCCGACATTAGCCACTAGCTCGGTAATGATGATGAACAAAGCCCGAATCTACGGTTGGGACCACTGGGACTTTACAAATTAATTTGTTCATTTGTGTGACCTAAACTGAACTTTTATTATGAAACTGAGCCACTGAACTCAGTCTCCCACAATCCTCAGGTATTCACACCCAACTTTCAGCTACCATGGGTCAGTGGGACTTTTGACCCATGATGTCACCAGGTCAATAAAAGGGTCAGCTGCCCTTTGTTTCGCTCTCTTTTCTCCAGTGACACGAGAGCCTGCGTAATATTTCTGCAACAAAGCTTAGTTAGATCCAAGGAGGAGAACAAAGAATGGAGCAATCGCTTCCTCCAATCTGCACAAGCGTACACTGCACAGCAAAGACTGAATCGGAACCACGATTTTTTTCTCCACCTGGCTCATCCACATCGCCAGCTAATGGAGCAGCAAACCTTTTTCCCTCCATGGACTGGTAACTTAATGTAACATAACTGGTCATAGCATAGAGTAACAGTGTACGTGGCTAAGCACAGGACTGCTTAACTTTTGTAATGTAACGTTACATGTATTGATTTGTTTTTTCTGAGGTTTATTGAAGTGATTTTCATCTGTTAGGTTATTTGTTAGCCATATGCTAAGTTGATGTTAGTTATGCTTCACACAGAGAGTATTTACATGCAACTGTCTCTCTTAACTTGGCACTGTTAGCTTACAGATCACACACATATACTTCGATTTGCTTCACATGCTTTCTTTGTTTCTGATCACTTTCTTTGTTTCACACTCCCCTTTGTTCTATAGTTTAGTGCAATTTAGTTAGATTTAAATTGTGTGTTTTTGCTTTTATTATCTTTTTAATAAACGCTTGTGGATATACATACTGGTTTCTTTAATGTTGCACAAGAGTGAATAATGCCAACCTTGAGTTGGTAATTAAATTATTAATCAGAGTTCAAAATTCATAGTTTAGTATATTTTATGAGACTGAATTGGCTATCATGTTCCCTTCCTAAAGGGTGGTGCCCCAATGAACTTTAATATTAAAGTTATTATTTATTATTATCTTTGATAAGTCTGATAGCCAAAATTAATTGATTGCACCCACACAATTTGGTGCCCCTTTAAACCATTTTAATTCCCAACACCACCGGACCATCGACCAAATCAAAGTTCCTACTCAAGAGGACAGCAGCATTACTGGTAAGTTCAGTCTTAACAGCTAACACTAACGGCACAACATTAGCTGAATAAACATGATGGGAAGTACCAGCCAGCCACCGTTAGCCACATGTTCGTAACGTCATTTCTATTCTATTCCTGTAACGTTAAAGGGGCTGGTGAACTTTTAACAGACGAGCTGTGGCTGGTGAGGTTTCCCACCTTGTAACCTAACGTAACGTTAACCTGAAAGTCGAGCAACGTTATTGTGATATGTAATGTTAGCTAACATTAAAGTAGAGTTAAAGCTACATATTACAGCCAGGGACCAGCAAATATGGTGTGTGTGTGTGTGTGTGTGTGTTTCTAAACATTTCAGAACTGTTCTAGCCAACAATTTGAGATGGCTACTATAACTACCTATAACTATGTTTTGTTTTCATCACTCAGAAGATGAGAATACCAGCACTGAAGAGACAG
This sequence comes from Siniperca chuatsi, assembly GCF_020085105.1. NCBI lineage: Eukaryota > Metazoa > Chordata > Actinopteri > Centrarchiformes > Sinipercidae > Siniperca > Siniperca chuatsi. Next base: position 36,331,622 of record NC_058042.1, read on the forward strand.
ACAACAGCATTACCCAACAGATATCAATGGAGACAGAACACAGTTGTCCCCATACCTCTAAAGAGCCATGTACCACCAAAACGAGTAAGCTATGTGTTAAAGGGGACATATTATGGAAAACAGGTTTTGCCTAGTCTGTGTATGGATTTGGCAGTCTGAAATGTTATTTAGGTGCTGGGGGAAAATGTCTTCAGATTCACAAGCCTAAACAAGCTGTTCAGAATGAATGCCCTTGGTGATGTGGACACAAGCAATAAATTAGCTTTGAGTTATCAATTAGCTGTGCTGTTTGGAGCCAGGAACACTGCCTGCAAATGTACCCAGTTTGTAAAAGTTGTTTATTCTTGGTTGTGGCAGGCAGGCAGGGAAGAAATGTGTGCTACACCCACTAAAAATGGTGTGTCCAGTTCAAGGGAAGAAAGAGGTGTTGAAAAATAATAAAAATTAGATTTAGACTTGTTTCTTTGAATCATGATTAAATATATATTATGTGTTTCTTGGGTTACCTGCTAATGAAGACATTATACATTCAGTTTATATACTTTATCTTTTATATTTTGTATAAATGTGAAAAAAGAATTTCATACAAACTAATTGGTGTGTTCCACAATGCCTTTGTAGGAGCAAGACCAACCTCATCTAGTTACGCAAAAGCTGTGCGTACACAGTCCTTCTCAACATATCAACAAAGGGAAGAGAGGCTCCTCTCGAGGTTCATGGAAGAAAGCTCCCGCACAAATAATCGTCTCCTGGGTCATCAAACCCCTCCACACACCCAGGACCAAGCTGTAGCAGCAGTCCTGCTCACTATTCCCAACCCAAACTAAAGTGAAAACTACAACTCTGACTATAAACTCCATGACCTAGGTTAAATATTAAAAGTAAACCAAATCTGTTCCAAAAGTTGTTAGTGGCAGTGGTTTGAGTAAATTGTTACTATTTTATGTTCAGCAGAACTGTCAGCAACTATTGGAGATGAATGTGTGAACAGATTTCCTTTTTTTCCCCTGTTTGTTTTAACAACGGTTACAGGTGAACGTATGTTAGTATAATGTAGCGATTTATGTAGCTGCTACAGGGACAGCTGTCTCTTAACAGCACTGGGACATGTTATACAGTTTGAATTTACCTACACTGCCGTGTAAAAGGCAGTGTATTTGCACTTTAGGATTCAATTTAAAGCTCTGCACAATGACAACTTTTTTGAATGTGCATTGTATAGTATTGAAGCTCTATGGACACATGTTTTTATATTGGGCGCAATGTGAAATATTTTTTTATATGCCCTGGCACAGCTCTGCACAACATTTTTTTTTATGCAGTGCACTGGCACTTATTTACAAGAGTGACCTTATTTGAATGTTTGAACATTTTTTTCTGTCCATTAAAAGAGCATTGCTGTGCCTTTGTGTCCCAGATTTGTTTTAGTTTTTTTATTCTGATGTTCTGTTAATGCAGATGCCCTGTATGAAGTGGGTGGCCATATATGTGGTCAATGCCCCCTTTGCACCACTGGCATTCACTGGCTGGCTAGGATTAGGGTAGGCTAGGCAGTACGATCACCAGCATCCTCCAACCAGTTGCTGTTGGCATAAGTGCGCATGCGCCAACGTGCATGCTGCCTGTTGCCGTAGCTCCGACTCATTGTCTTAGTTCCCTGGTGGTCTAGTGGTTAGGATTCGGCACTCTCACTGCCGCGGCCCGGGTTACTGAATAATAGAGGCCATTTGATGCCTACAAAATAGAACTGCAGTAGGCAATTATGTCTTCAAAACTTGAGTAACTTGTGTGTAAGTATAATTTAAACTACGCTCTTTACGAAAATGAGAGTAGAAAGTGTTTTGGTACTTTTTTTCACCGTGGAACTTCTTCTCCTGCTACTCGGCCAGGGCACCGCTGCACATCAGCTGTTTGGTTGCATTGTTTACACCAGGGAACAGCCTAAAAATTAAGGTCTTAGAATAATATAGCATAGGCCTACTATAGCGTGACCGATAGAAGAGATGTCCAACCAGCATTTGTCGTTGACTACAGCCTGCAGCACATAAGTACGATCACGATTCGCATTATAAGTGGAATTGGAGCTCTTTTTTATATATATATGTCCTTCTCCATTAACGTGCATAATTTCCCGAGCAATGGTTGTGTCGTTCGGAAATTTTGCTTCCATTCTTGATCGGTAAACTGTGAGGACAACTCTATCCCACCAGTCTTTGCTTTGGGCTTCAATCCACTGGCTCCTGGTATTTGGAGGAGGAAGGGGCACCAAGTTTAACGTTCTTGATGAGCTATAAAGGTCCTCTTGCACTCTCCCCCTGTTGAAAGATTGCAGGAGAAGTATGTGCTGCTGAGATTACTGCTTAATTAGAAAGAACAGCAGAAACGCATGTATTGTTCCCAGGGTACGATGTGGGTCCATCTTGAAAATTGGATTAACAGGCAGGACCACTTCTACATCTTCGTCTGTTATATTTCCGGGTTGAAGAAATATTGTCCATGTAACCTTCACTCACTACTGACACCAGCCCAGATCCTTTGTACCCTTGCCAGTTCATCCTAGTTGCCATGTGCCTTGTACTTTGGTTTTCAACCTGACCCCTCTGACTCTGCTGCTTTACCTGGACCTGGATCTGAATCTGCCTGCCTGTACAGCTTGTCAACCATTAAACTCATTCATGTACAATAAATCATTGAACCAGTCTGCCTGTTTTGTCTGCGTTTGGGTCCTTCCCCTGCTGCCTGCACTCACAACTGTGACAGTATCCCAGTAGACATTAGTAGCTGAAAAGCCTATAAGATTAATTGTTTTGATATCAAAATTGTGATTTGAATGAGTGCAGTTTCCAAATCACAAGAGCCATGATTTAAATGAAATGATCAATGCCTTAAGCTGTTAGAGGTGATAGTTGTTGTCTGCGACGGTGACTGTTTAACAGACTGAAACTGTTGCCAGAGAATTTACTAAGCTGTAGCTGTGAATGTGTGTGAATGATTTACTTTCTTTGAACTGATGGCACCTGCCATCAGTGTATGAATGTGTGTGAATGGGGTTAATGTGATATGTAGTTGAAGCGCTTTGAGTAGTCGGAAAAGACTAGAAAGCCGCTATATAAGTACAGTCTATTTACCATTTAGCTAATAACCGTTAAATCTGTGAGATGGCCAAACCATGAAATTAAACAGTTTGCTGTTTTCTGGTTAATAAGCTCACTACGTGCCACTCTCAGTAGTTTTTACTGTATACTCGATCAAGGATGGTTTATTTGAGAATTAAGAAGCACCACTGTATTATTACGATGTTTGGAAAGATCGAGAGTGTACTGTATTGTTGTGCTGTTATAAAAGACAGAGTGGTGAGTCACTCTAAATAACCAATCTTGCTAATCGCATCACAGCATTTTCTGATACATATTTCTGGTTAGCAACTAGATTGTTGTTGAGTGACTGACAGCTGGCTGATAGTTGACAGTATTCATAATTCCCCAGTTAAACTGCTACGCACATCATATTATTGTTTTAAACGTATCACCTTAGAAGCTCCAAATCAGGACCTTTTGGGGTTCGGGGCTATGAAGTAGTTCATCTAGCTTGTCAGTCTTTGAAGCTAACGTTAGCTCAAGCTGCTACGGTGCAGAGCTGTCAATAGTATCATTAGGGGTTGTTGGATATCAAAACATTTACACCGTGGACAACTATGATGCTGTTGTTAGTTAATATATAATGAATGTCATGATGATTTTTTATATTGTATTTGAATGTAATATACTTAATACTATATATTATACTATATATTATACTGTATATACTACAGCATATGTAGTACACACTACACTAAATTGATATTTTCTTCACCAAAAAACTGGCCAAGGCTAGGACTTAAACAAGCAATTGTATCATTTTATCCGATTCCTTTCATGTATAAACTAAGGTAGTGATTATTGGTACAAACTTATTGTGTTTAGTACTGTGTAGACCACCACATAGGTTTTAAGTTTAATTTTTAGAGAATAATTGCAATTTAAATCTGCATAAAGCATTTACATTACACAAAGAGAAACCAAAACAGTTGCGAGTTGTAAAACCAAAACAATGAGCCAAAAGATGTTAAAATGCTCAGTAAGGCTGAGGGGAACAGCAGAGTAAGGTGGGTTCTCTGTGGGTTTGTCACTATGAGCAACCCCTTTCACATAACATAGTCATTTGATCCATTGTTAACATAAAAATATTGATTAGAGCAGCTTTAAATTACAATTGCAATATTGGTCAGAAAAATCACAATTGATGTTTGATAATTTGATATTTTCCCCAAATCCTTCATCCCTTGTACCTGGCAGTACTAAAATGAAGAGTAAGGCCTACTAGAGGCTTCCTAGCAATGTGCTTAATTATTTATGGTGAACATACCTTGAACACAGTGCATTCTGACCACAATATTTAAGGTGGTTCAATTGAACACAGGCGTGTCATATTAGCCCTAGATACTCTGCCTCCATTAGGATGGTGACAAAGATTATTGTTGTATTTACACATATGTGCATTTGTATGTTCTAGTCATTGACACTGTGGGTGTTTTTGCATGATTGTGTGCTCTTCCTTTTAGTCTGATTTGGTATGTTTAATGTTTAATAGTCTTTCGTGCCTGAGCCACTCAGCTAAACCAACATACTAAACCATGCTATAATGATAAGTCTCTCCCTCTTTTGCCAGTCTTGTGTGTGTGTGTGTGTGTGTGTGTGTGCGTGCGCGCGTGCGTGCGTGCGTGCGTGCGTGCGTGCGTGCGTGCGCCTGTGTGTACTGTATTAATGATCCCCTTGTTAAAGTTTAATGTCTCTGTTCCACTGTTGTCAGGGAGATTTACCACTGAGCCCAATGGGAACTGTCTGCCCCACTGCTCCTAGCCTGATGGCAAACACACACTCCCACACACATGCACATTAGGTTGCACATGCATAAATGGTCGTATAAGCCACATCGCCACTTGTATATCAGTTTCATTACCGCAAGTGAGTCAGTGAAGACGGCAAGTGTCCTCGCTGTCTGAAGGGGAAATGTGTGTCTTTGTGTGTGTTTCTGCTGTACTTCACAAATAGCTTCCTCCAGCACTAGGTTGGGTATGCTCTTTGTGCTTGAACCAGTCCATCAACAGACTGAAGGAGTGTATTTTTCTTATACTGAGGACTGTGATACCAGCTCTCTTGTGCGTTAGATTTGAGCAAAATGTTACATAACAGTTTATTTGGACTTGGAATGTGTGCTAAACTCGGTTTTGAGACCATCATGTCTAAAATCAAAGAAGATGATATAGTTTGTAGTACTCTTATCTGCCTACATATGAGTTTTTCAAAGGAAAGACACTCAACAGCAAGGATCTGTTCAAACATTCACTTCAGTTTCATGGTGGACAATTTTTTTTAACAGAGCTCCTACCGCTATAAAGATACATCAATCATAAAAACATCATAAAATACATTACTGCAGACTTTCAGATTATAGGGATGACCTGGTGTTTTGCATTTGAATTTAATTAATTGCCTGTATGTATTTATTTAATTGCATGCATTCAAGTCTATCTTAATACATTTCTCACATGCCAAGAGTAGGCAATTTGAGGAGGGACGAGGGGGAGTGCCATCCCCCTTGTTAGCAAAATGATCAAAATCTGTCCTCCTTGTTAATCTGCTCAAAAGATCCTCTGTGCTTTGTCTCGTAGTGGTGCTTCACATTGCCACGTAATAATCGCCACGATCCCGGAACATATGAGACATACTGGTTTTGAACTGCCTGTGGGAAGATTGAACGTGTAAGCGTCTGTCCATTCTTAAAAGCTCTGTTTCCGCTGTCTACTTTTCTCTTTTTAGAACACAGCATGTGAAATTATTTTTCCGACTCGTCTCGTCTCTACTCTCCCTGTGTGTGTGTACCTCACTCACTGACTCGAGTCGCAATGGTTATGCACGTATTTGATTGGCTGAGTAGCATCATCTGAGCTGATTTATAATACATGCAATTGTTCTGTGAGTTTCCTGGGAAGCTAAACCAGTGCCAAAAAAGTGGCACCGGTTAAAATTTAAACGCTCCATCAAAATGTAATAATTCTCAACAATTGATCGATATTCTCTACAGCAGATGGGGGGAAAGGGAAAGTGGCGCAGCAGCATGCCAAAGGCCAGGTCAGAAATTAACAGAGCTTGGACCAAAAAGTGCCCTTGAAACTTGCTCACATTGGGCCCCCGTGTTAAAAATGAACAAATCGCCTGCTGCATGCCAATGTGTACACTGAAAGAGTGGACTCTGTAATTATTGTTCCTGAAAAAAAACATTTCTGACCTTCTACTAGAAAAAGTACAATGGAGTAAATCCATATACCCCGACTTCATGAAGAAGCAGTTGTCTGACGTCACATAATAATGACATCACCCATGGAAGCACACATTTCAACCAATAGGGGAGGGGGGTAGGATGTATTTGTAGACTACAGTATTGTATTAGGCTAGTGAATTGGAAAATTTTGATACGTTTCTGAGTATGAAAGTATCGTAAAATAATATGCATAATGGCATCTGTTCATGCTTCGTTGTTTCCTCCTCTGTTTTGTTTATATATGCAAGGAGGGTACACTGCTGAGAGTTAAATTGTGTGTACACTTGCAAAAAGAAACATCAGTTTGCCATGTTTTTTGTCTACGTTTGACGTTGTGCACCTGGAGCGCTTGGAGGTCGGAAGTCGGACATTTCCACTAGGAAATTCTGACCTATGACGTTGACTGGAACGCAGCATATGTACCGAGCAGGATTTTGTGACATCACAACTAGTTTGGAAGCCAGTCACGGGCCAGTATGAAACAGTTGTGACATGGAAGCTTAAACTTCCAGTGCTCATACAGTGAGAATGGACTTTTCAGTGAAGTAGGAGACACCTTGTGTTCAGCAGTTAAGCCTTTGAAATTAACAATATTTGCATATTCATAGATTCTGGATTTTTCAAAAAATGCACAGTATGTAATTTCTGCCGCTAGGGGTCTCTCACATCAAAACAACAATGCTGCGTTCCAGACAACTCGGAACTTGAAAATTTCCGACCTCCTACTAGAAAAAGTACAATGGAACATCACTTAAAGTCAGAGTTCCTACTTGTGAACTTCAAATCCATCTACCCCGACTTCATGAAGAGGTGGTTGTCTGTTGCACCATTACCTTGATTAAAATTACAGAATTCTCTGGGTTTGAATATTGTTGGAAACATTTGGGATAATGTAAGTACACACCTCACCTGACTGTTCACCAAAAACATGAGTGTTCCATGAATGGCATTCTTTTAACGCATTCATGCATTGCTTGTGAGTCCACCCTCTCGACTTCCTCTCCCTGGATGATAACCAGCACAGGGGGGCCTCCTGTTTCTTGTTGTTTTTGTTGATGCATCCAGCAATGAAGAAGTCGTCAGAAAACTTTTGAAGGTGGCAGGAACCTGAGTTAAAGTTTGAAGAGGAATGGCACCAGTACAGTTTCTTGAGGTGTTGCTTATCACAACCTCCGTCCGTGATCCAGGATACAGTATGGGGGAGCAGTTGCACCGCCAGAAGGTTTTCTCTTAGAAGGCAGGGGTGGATGGTGTTGAAAGCACTAGAGAAGTTGAAGACCTCTTGAAAGAGTCTCACAGTGCTTCCCTGCTTCTCCAGGTGCGAAAAGGGCCCATAGGAAGATGATGGCATCCTCCACTCTAATGTTTGGGTGGTATGCAAACTGCAGTGGGTCCAGGAAAGCAGTTAACAGTGTCCTCAGGTGGTGCAGGACCAGCTTCTCAAAGGTCTTCATGACATGTGACTTAAGTGCCAAAGGCTTTTTAGTCATTGAGAGTGCTGGGATGTCCTTTCTTTGGTGCTGGATCAATGTTGGAGATCTTCCATAGTTTAGGCACCTTCCCCAACCTCAAAGAAAGATTGAAGCTGGAAGACTGCTGCAAGCTGCCCAGCACATGCTTTAAGTGTTATTAAGAGGGTGCTAGGCTTGGGTGGTATCTTGGGTGGTATTTTTTCATACCTCCGTACCTTTCTGACATTTCACCAGGGTATACGGTATATGACGGTATTTGTGTATAAACAAAGCAAAAAAAAAACCCCAAAACGTTAAAACTGAGCTGCTGGTGATAGAAGTCATTATAGCATGTATGACATTGTCTAGCCTACAGTGCTGTTTAATATGCAATTAGCCTACTTAGTAGTGATGTACCGAATGTCATTTTTTTTATATTTGAAACTCCTATTGAGGTTCTCAAATGACGTCGTCATATTTTATGAAGTCATCCCCCTAAAAAAAGAAATCCTCAAACAAAATCCTCAATTTGAATAAAGTGATTCATAGATTAAGGTTAGTTATGGTGCTGTTAGATTGCTGCTAGACCGCTCCATTATTACAGGTGCATGCCTCCCTTGTGCAAACAGGACAGCAAACAGTTTTTTGACCGCAGTGAAAATGTTTTTGAAAGGCCATACACCACAGAATATGAATTGAAGCTGAATATTTTGTAAGTTAAAAACATGTTGTGAATTTTGGAAATGATTACATCTATCTTTTTTAAATACATTTCGACTTTTCGACTTTACAATTCTCTAGTTATTGAAAATGTTTGGAGTCGGAAACAATCCTACGCAGCCACTAATGTTGGGCGATTGGACGAGTATATTGACAATCGGTAGGGTTTTTTTTGGGGTGATTTTTGTCATTTTATTTTGCTTATTTAATGGTCTGCTCCGAAGAACGAGTGAGAGCTGCTGCTCAGCGACAGACTCGTTCAGTGAGCTAACCCAGCAGCACAAAGACGCCAGCAACGGCAGAGAGAGGCAATGGGGGAAAAACAGCTGTAGAACCAGAATATTTTTTACATCTAACTCAGTGAATTAAGGGTTTATTTCGACCAAACCAGAGTTGGAACAGTGGAAAGACTAACAAAGAGTTATAATGAGATTGTATTATTATGAGTTGAATTGTATTTTTCAGTTTTCAGGAAAATATGTGAAAATAAACACATCTCCCATCTGAAAATCTGATGTGTGTGTGTGTGTGTGTGTGCGTGTGTGTGCGTGTGGGGGGGTATTATTCTGTATTTTTGATGGCATTGAAAATGCTACCTTTGGGATTTATAAATACCCTGGTATTCCACAATACCTTGATACTGCCCAAGTCTAGAGGGCGCTGGGGTGTTGCGTTTGAAGTCCTGTGATGACTGTGTGCGTGACGTCACTCGCGCTTGCCACCGCAGTAGCAGATGGTGGAATGTAGGCTAATAACCGCAACAGTGGCGTCTGAACACTCCTGGGAGATAATAAGGTCTCAATCCTACTGCCTTCAGTTTCATATTAGGAGTGCAAATGCATTCCTTCACAGTTCCCGTGTCCAGGGTTACACCACTTAGAGCTAACAGAGAGAGCAAGACCTCCACCTCTCTTCTTACCACTATTTCCCCGTTTGCCCGTACTAGCCTGAAGTCGGCTAGTTCAAGCAGTCTGTCCATTATATTCCCATTTAGCCATGTTTCTGTGAAGCAGAGCAAGCTGCACTCTTAACTGTTCACCAAGGTGGTTAGTTAATTCGCCTTGTTGGCGAGTGACTTCACATTCCCCATGATAATCGATGGAAGAGAAGGTTTAAATTTCTTGTGCCTCTCAATCCTTTCTCTAACCTTCACACTGACTCTCCAGCTGCTACGACATTATATCCTCTGCTATATGTGCCGAAGGAACTCAGCTCAGCTACATGCCAGTAATCCAGTAGAACAAAAAAAATGCAGTAGTGCAAACAAGCTTACACTGAGCACTTTGCTCAGTGCCCAGAAGTGAGAAGTTCTAGACAAAAGGAGTGATGTATCTGTCCCGTCGATGATATTTTCAGTTAACATGGAAGCTACGATAGCTAATTCTAGGAGCAGTTCACTTAACTTTTTTCACCACGATCAAAGAAATATGCAAATTTAGAGCTGCTCTAATATTTAAACCAAATTACCCCATGTATATGAGTGGGTTGCTCTTAGTGATGAACCCACAGAGAACTACAACAAGCTGGTAAATAAAGAGGAGTATTTAGCAGAGTCAGATATTTTTCTCAGGAGTTGATGAAGATCAAAATTGAATTAAAAGGAGAGTGAATATTCGACTTAAATTCATCTGATGAACAGAAACATGACTCCAAATGAATGTTAAAGTTGCTCCATATCTGCTGGATCTGTAAGTAACTGCTAACATGTTTGTCATATTATCTTAAAAGGTGATAATACTGTATGTCAGTGTATTGTTTACAGCTTGTTTAAGAGCTGTTATTTCTGCAAGTCAACTAACAACATTTAATTTTTCTATCGCTGTTTTTTATGGATATAGCTAGGTATCTATGTAGGGAGATGACATTCACATCTTAATCCTGCCTACAAAGCCCTGATTGGCTGATTGTTTCTCCAGCTGGCGGAAATAGCTGCCGACTGGCACAACACCAGACGTGAACAGCAATTCAGAGGTCTGGAAGAGTACAGTGGGTTTATTGGAGCTAAAAGAGGATAAAAGGCTGCATAAAGCGGAGTGGAGCACTCACATTACACAGTCATTTGATTGTTAACATTAACAAAAACAGATGAGTGCAGCTGTAACGAATGAAGACAACTAAGGACACCGGATCCATTGCGCTAAGGTGTTAATACTGTAACCACGTATCCCCAGCAGCATTGCAACATAACAGATATGCTGAAAGGAAAGGATAAAGAGATCAGAGTGTTTGAAATGGAGATTGGACTAGATGGAAGCAGGGAATAAACAGTGTGGCATGATGGGTGAGCAGGCTCTGATAAGAGAGCAGATTAATCCTTATACCTTTTTATTTCCTGAATACAGTACCTACCTCCTAATAGATGCTACCTCCTGTGATATCCTTTGATATGCATTACAGCTTTATGTCATGGCACTACACATATACACACATGTGCTCATTTACTTAAATTCAAACACACACAGACTCAAACAAAGGCAACATCTAACCAGATATACAGTATACTGCACATTACAGCACAATGTCATGTCACAAGCAGCCATCCTGCGTACTTGCCCTCAGTAATGATGTGTGCTACCAGCATGAATAATGGACGATACTGTTGTGCTCCTCACTCTTCAATGAATAATATATATATATTTCTCTCTCTCTCACTCTCTCTCTCTCTTTTTCTGTCCATTTCTTAGAGATGCCAAGGGAGGGAGGGAGTTGAGGGACGACCCATCTCGTAAAGATTGAATGAAAGAAAGACAGAGTAAAGGAAAAACACAGAAGGAGCAAGAGGCAAAGAAGGGGAGAAACAAATCCAACAGAGGAGAGCAAAAGGAAGCAGGAGGAGGAGAAAAGGGAGAGTGGGAGATGTGAGAACACACAAAGTCCTGAAAGCGACAGACAAGACTGAAAGTGAAAGAGAGGAAGCCACGCAGGAAAAAGAATCTGGGAGCTTTGGAAAGGTAGGAGGGGAACGTGAGGAACTACTGGTTTAGGGAGGGAAGAAACATCTGGATGGTCTCCACAGTGACGGCCAGCAGGTCACCCCCCCTCCGAAGATGGCCTCCAACTTCAACGACATCGTCAAGCAGGGCTACGTACGCATGCGCAGCCGCAAGCTGGGGGTGAGTGTGTGTATATATGTGTTTGTGTGTGTGTGTGTGTGTGTGTTGGTTCTCCATTGATGTTTTATCACATCCATCACAAAAAGACAATCTTAGACAATCTTCTCAATTTTTCTTAAAGTAGCTGCGAGTTTCCACCAACTGGGTGAGTTAACTCGTGTGATTGCGATGCTTATGTATGCGACTGCTATGTTAAATCATATGTAATTCTTTGTAGATGAGTGCTAGGGCTTTTCATTTTGATCACTATTACACTTAATGAATTTTTAACAGTCAAAGGCAATCCCCATTGATACGGATCATATCTATATGTCAGTCATTGTGTACGGTTTAAATGCCACTGGTATTTCACAATACTCATTACTGTCCACTGCTCAACTGTACATAACTTTACTGTGGTGACACACAGTTTGAGTTTTCATGAGTTGTATGTTGCATTGAACTCTATGGTGGCCCAATTTGTCCCACTGTATTTTAACTTGGTACATTTATACAGTGCAAACTCCGTTCAAATTTCAAAATGCTCAATATTGCATGCTGATCAACTGTACATAAGTTCATTATGAGGACATGTACAGTTTATGAGTTACTATGAGTCATATAATGCATTATAACCTTTGGAGGCCCATTCAATTCCTTTGTATTCATAACACGTTGCCTGTATACAGTACGAACTCTATTCAGTTTTCAAAACGGTGCTCAACTGCACTGAACTCATTTTTATTTGTAGGTGCTTGTTTCAGGAATTGTTAATGAAAGTGTCAGTATCCTGATATCGGATTGACTGCTTATGGAGCTCAGGCTGCTACATTTTTCACAGACTAGCTTTTTATTTAGCTTTTTATCGGTTATAATTGTTTTTGACCTGCTTGTATGGTGTGCATCTATTTATTTAAGTGCTATTATTAAAAGTATCAGTTCCCTCTAGTTGTATCTATTCATGCAGGTAGATTTGGTTTTATTTGTATAGGTTTGGACAAATAATCCACCAGAATCAAGACAGTCCTTAAAACAAGTAGATTTATATTAGAAGCAGGCAGATTTTAATTAGTAGTTTGTTTCAGTTGGCTTATGAAAACTAAGGTTTAATACTAAGTATGTTGCTAAATGACCTTAAGATGTATAGTTTGTAAGACCTCTTGTTAAACAGACTGAACATCGCCATCCGTTCTGTCTACAGTTCTGCCTGTGGCTTGAGCTGCATAAACTGCATGGGGAATTCTAATTTGTGTGTGAGTCACATTCAGATGGTGTAGGAAGTGGAATTCAACTTTGCATGACTCATATTATGGAAAAGAACACATCAATTTAAGCCAGATTCTGTTCACCAGCGCACTTCAAATAATGGTCTCCTCCGCTATCGCTGCTCCCACAGCCGAATGACCCGCGCCGTTTGGCTCTGAGGGGACTGATGAAATTCCCATTCCAGCATGAACTCAGTGCTTAGGATATTACCAAAATAACGTTTCTTGCCCTTAATATTTAGCTCACTTAATGGCTTATTAATAAAATAAATAATGTTTTTGCTTTTTAGTGCTTAACCTACAGTGACCATTCTGTTTATTCTTAAAGTGCTTTGTGTACAAATGTGTGATGTAAGAGAAAGAGAGAACATGTGTGTGTGTTTATCCTTGCGTTTACTGGCAGATCCAAACCTTCTCACTGGATAGACTGAATACTGCGAGGGGATGACACTGTGTGTGTGTGTCTGTGTGCACCAGCACATATATCAAAAGACACACATCCTTGGAAATTGCCTTGAGTCGAAATAGAACCTACACAATCAGATGTCCACCACTTTGGTCCAGATTGAAATATCTCAACAACTATTGGACGGACTGCCATGAAATTTTCTCCAGATGATAAATCCTAATGACGTTGGGGAGTCAGGGTGATCCCTTTTACTTTTTTCTCCAGTGCCACAATGAAGTTCACCACCTGAAGTTATTACCTCTCTGTATAGTAGTTCATATCACCATACAGTATCATGAAGCCCAATGTATCGTAATGACTTTGCTGATACCCTGACTTTTCGTCTTGCGTCATGGTGGCGCTGAAAGACGAAAAGTCAGGGTATCAGCAAAGGTCTAAATTTGTGGTTTTGTCTGAAATGTCTTGCCAACTATTGGATGGACTGCCATGACGTTCGGTACAGACATTCATGTTCCCCTCAGGGTGGATTGTAACAACTTCCCTTGACTTTTCATCTAGCACCATCATCAGGTCAGAATTTGTCCAGTCCTTTGGCTTATGACTAAATACCTGAAAAGCCTCAGCTGTTTTTTAATGCTAATTAAGAAAAAAGTTAAGACAACTCGATTTAGTTAACACAACTATTAGAGTGAAAACAGACTACTTGTTTCTGACGCTGGTTTAAAAATGGGAAACTAAAATGACTTATTGTGAACCTTTATTTGCGAGAGTCCCTGTCTGAAACTTGAAGCGCTGAGACAACGTAACCATGATCCAGCACTGGGACACAGGGCTGTGCTGGATTCCTGCGCTTTTAAATAAAAAGGTCGCACGGTGGAGTCAATGCAGATTATTTCCCAGCTGAGGTCTTCTGAGTCCTCCTCTGTCTCCTTGTACCGTGTGTCCTCTACCAGCCCAGGCTTTGATTTAGCTGTACAAACTGTCTGGCTGTGATGTGAATGAATGTTTACTGTCCTCCATCATGAAGTTGAGGAATGGAAGTCTAAGGATCTGTCTGCTTTTGTTCATTTGCCCATTTTTATCTGGCAGTTTATCAGTTAGCACTAATCACATTTAGTTGAGTTTCAGGAGTTCTGAAATCAAACTGATTGGCCCATGAAATGTGCTACAAATACGGGCAACATTTGAGCATGGAAGTGGTATTGATTTGCCCAGCCAGCGTCGTTTTTATTTTAAAATAATCTACAAAATATTTAAGAAACCCATTCATATTTACAGTACGTTCGAGCTGGTAGCCGAATTAACTAGAACAAAGTAAATCTGCCTTTTACAGTTTCTCTCGCTCTGCTTGTCTCTCTCTCGTTGGGAATCTTTTCCTGTTTTGTTTTGAACACTAACTGCCCTCGTTTTCTGTCCCTGTCTTATTTCCCCCTCTTTCTCACAGTGCCCCTGTCATTTAATTGCCCTGTGTGTTCTCTTTCTCCCTCTGCGGTTTTCTGCCCAGAGCACTGATTCTTCACATCTCATTCTTCCTTTTCTGCCTCATTATCTGTATCCTTCCTCCACATTCTTTCTGTGTCATCTCTCTCTCTCTTGCCCTTTTTCATTTGTTCTCTTAATCCATCTTCTCCCTGTGCCAGTTTTGTTAGCAGTCTGCCCATACCTCGTGATGTGTAGTATGAAGCAGAGATAGCTTGGCATCAGTGGAATGCAGCTGGCGTGCTTTGGATATGAAACTGGTTTTAGAATGACACAGTAATGGATAATAGTCATTAAAAACATGGTGACTCCTGATGTTTCAGTCAGTAATTCTAAAGTATTTGTTTTATTGAACATAACTGGATTTGATGTTTCTGTTGTGCTTTTACTTGTTGTACGTATTACCGTATTCATGTCCTTTGGTATACACCATAATTACTTGCAGTCGAGTGGGAAACACAGCTAACGGTAGACTTTCTGACAACTACAATATTTTCCACTTGCCAGAAAGAACTACAAAAATGTCAACAAACCAGTGGCAAAACAGCTGGAAATTGAAAAAATTGACTTTGATTTAAATTGATTTAACTGCTTTCATGCTTAGCTCCCTCTTCAACACAACAGTCCAACACAACACCCACACATACGCTTACAAGTAGGTAAGTAACTTTATTTACATAGCACCTTTCAAGAGACGTCACGGAGTGCTTCACAAATGAAATAGTTCACTTTACAGCCAAAGCTACACTAAACTGCCACGACTAGTAGTTAGTAATCTAAATACATCCAATGATCCAGTGGTACAACTGAAGATGAGCTATACACTGTTTGTATGGTTTCACTTGTTAGGGTTAGAGGTAGTCAAAACAGTATAAATATGTAACATGATAAAAACTTCTCATTTAAGCTTGATTTCCATTTTTCTTGTGGGCTAGGCTAGCAATGGGCGTAACCATCTTGGAATAATGTGTGAACGCTCCCAAACAAGGAGCTTCCATTTTGCCATCATAGCGTGAATGCAGCGTACAGTATATGTAATGTCAGAACTTTCATTAGCTATGTTAAAGCTGAATTAATTGCTTTTTTGGCTACAACTTTGACACATCACCTGATAAAGTTGTTATCACAACGTGTTAGCAAACCGTTGTCTACAGTATTTACACACCAGCAGACACAGAGCAACATGACTATTCATTTGGAGTCGTGTTTGTGTCACCTGATGAGTGTAGCTCTGTGTTTGGTCCCCACTATGTTCACCAGCTACTAACTAACTGTGTCTGTCTGCTGTTTGTCGCTAGGTAGGTAGTGTACAGTGAGTTCATCAGAGCTTTTTCATTGAAACCAGTTGCCTGCTGCTGCTGGAGGTTGAGAGTAGTGAGAATGAATGAAAACAGTTAAGTTGCTGCCCATAGAATCCAAAACAATGAGCTCAAAGACGCTATAATGCTCCACGGAGCTGAGAGGAAATACAGCGTTGGGTTTGTCACTGTGAGCGACACCTTTCACATTACACATAGTCATTTTATCTATTGCTAAAATAACATTATTATATAAAGATATATATTAGTGCAGCTTTAAGTTGGAAAAAAATCTAGCATTTGTTTTTGAATAGGTGGATACATTCAAGTTTAGGATAGCATTAACAAAGTTTTAATAAGCCTCAGATTTCTCAGTGAAACTTCTGGATACCCTGGAGGGCGGCAGTTTCAGTCAGTGAGTTAGCACAGTGTTGTAGAAAACCCAGGGGAGAGAGCAGGGCATGAATACAAGGGGAGATAAAAAGAGGGTTATCTGAGTTAGTCTCTGTATCCTTCAGGCAGAGAGGACTTGCACAGCTGAGGTCCTTCTCAAGGCTGGGCAGATAGACTACCAGAGTAATGCTTAATTTATTTCAACAGGAACAACAAAGCCAAAGGAAAAAGCCCCAGACATGCAAAGTCCCAGTGCACACTGACTTAAACTAACCTTGGGTGCACTGATGTACCCGTAGAGACCTAATGTTTCCACACAACGGTCTGTTTTTCGTTTCCTGTCTTGGTATTACCACAGTCCTCTGAGTTTAGATGAGATTGATATTGATCAGCCTATGCGCATGGTACAAGGCTTTCAAACCCCCACACCCTCCATAACCAACCTTCCACTGATTAAGCACGCAGTCAATGTATTCAAATGGTTAATAGGCACCAAGTCTAAAAGCATATGTGAGATGTGTTTGCCCCATCTGTCCATATGCTTAGCTGTGCCTTTTGGGTATGAGGAAATTAATGCGTGTAGTTTTTTTCCCACATTCTGCAAGTAGCAGTGAAATACATTTTCCATCCTTCAAATGCATGTACACACTAAAGCGTTGGATGCATTCCAAACTTTGAGATTAGGCTAAACACTCCTTAGACTAGTTTATATTCAAATATGGAGAGAGCTGTTCTTAATGCACCAGAATTCAAGTAGTTCGTGGACATCATTTCCAGTAATGGCACATTCTGGAGAGAGTACCCTGAATAATGCATCCATTCACAAACCAGGCAAAAATCAACTATATTTTGTGTTTCCAACACTTTAATCCTTTTTAGATTTTAGATGCTTCTCTGCAGATATATGTTACTTTTAAAAACACAAACTGGAAATTATTCACATAGATTAATAGAGGACGAAACATCTACCTCTGGACCTACCTGCCCTGGAGTCCTGGAAGAGTCTCACAGTTGGAATTAAAGGTGACATTGCCCGAGGCCTGAGTAATACTTACGACACATGCGTAGGTGGAAGCTGAGCTAACATGCATGCATGATATATCACTTCAGACACCTGCTCTGTTCTCTGCATATCCAGCACAGATTTCTGTAAGACAATAAGATGAGTTTCACAGTCATGCCAAGCAAGCATGCTGGAGAGTATTTCCATTATAATCACTTGAGCTGTCTGCAAATGCACAGCATAAGTGGGTTGGATTTAAGGGCTGCAGAGACACGTGGCAGCTTTGGTTGCTTTGGCAGGAGATACAGTACATACAGCTTTCTTACTGATTGTCTCCACAATTTGGATGGATCATTTTGGAGGTCCAATTTTGTTAGCACTAGTATGTCACAGTGATAGAGACGATCTTCATGGTGTTAATCTCTCTGCTCCAGATCTGATTGTCACATGTGTGTTCCCTGAATCAATATTCTTATCAACTGTGCTCTGAATTCAATTTCCCTTAAATTATATACTGTATCCCTGCATCCATCTTGTTATCAAGTGTGTGCAAAGCAAGAAAATAATCTGTGAAGGCCACTTGTTAAAGGACAGTTCAGTTTGTGGGGAATGTTACAAATTTTCTTTCATATCGAAAGTCAGAAAAACTCACGATATGAAGAAAACTGAATGCCTTTTACTGACTGTCTCCACATTGTTGAAATGATGAAGATGAAGATGAGGTGGCAGTGGCTCATTTGTCCTAAAGTCGTTAGGAGTGGCATTCAGAGTTGAGTTCATTTTTGTTTCAGTTATATAAAGTTAATATGACAAACGTCTCAGCAAACAGTTGCTTATTTACACATCCTGCAGGCACAGAGCAACATTAGCATTCATTTGGAGTTGTGTTTCCACCTGATGAGTGTAAGCCAAATATTCACTTTCCTTTTAGCTCTGTTTCGGTCTTTACCAACTCTATATATCTGGCTCTTTAGCTTCACTATGTTCACCAGCTAGTCGCTAAATTTGTCTAATTTTTTGCCTGTTTTTTGAGGCTTTTCACTTAAAATAGCTAAACGATGAGCTGAATGATGCTAAAACACTCCATAAAGCTGAGAGGAACTGCAGAGTTTGGTGATAATTTTCTGTGTGTAGTGTGTAGCTTTAATGTTAGGCTTTAGTGTTAATTATCAAATTCCAAACATTTAGCTAACATAGACTAATATCACCATTTAACATACCTTCAGACTGCACGCAAAAACTACAGACAGAGATCCACGAGTTTGTATCAGTCTGTGCACTGAGAAAAATAATAAAATAAAGTACATGATGATCTTTTTACAGTTTAGTCCAATCTCACACTCACCCTGCCATATCCAGCTTTCTCTGTTCAATAAAAAGAACCTGTAAATGTGTTTTATATGCCTTGAACGCATCATTATGTAAGCAGCCCTCTGAGACTAATAGGTTAGCCTGCTCTATAGAGCCGGAGCTCCGTGATCTGGCATTCAGCTTCAAACTCTCCTCCTGGCACTGCTCTGGCTGCCGGCACTTTGCCCTCCCTGCTCCTCCACATACAATATCCTCCTACGCTCCTGCCGAGCACACTGCTTCTGCTTCTTCTCATCTGGTGCTCCTTTTCTCTCTTTTTAGAGACAGTGCCATGGTTATCAAGAGGCAAATTCACTCATTCTGGATAGATGTAGCTTTAGACCTTATTATGGTGCACTGCAAGAATACAGTATCATTTTCCTAGTTTAATGTTTGTTCTCTTTTGAGAAATACGTAAAGATTAAAATAAAAGATTACTGTAAATTCTCAAATTAAAGCTGGTATTCATATAATGGTCCAGTCTCAAATAATAGGAGGGGGCAGGCACGAACAAATACAGACTGGGTATGTAAAAAACATTACAATGCTGGGTAAAAAACATTGTTGGGGTCTGGAATTACCTGAGTTACAACAGCATATGGTAAATTCACAAAACAAGAAAATGTCCAACTTAAGTGTGATAATATTTAAGTATACAACTACAGAAAATTCTCTGTCTCTATTATAAGCCTGTTTCAATTAACTATTTGTCTCTGCAATTGAGTTATATATAGGCCGCTATTAGAGAATTTACGTTTTGGAGTGGACTTTGATGTCTAACTGCAATCTTTCTCACAACCTTCCCTGGCTCGACTTTGCTCCTTAACATGTTTCTTTGGTGGCTGGTTTACATCAAGATGTGTAGGTGCAAATGTAAAGGTGCACAAGGTGCAGTGAGGATCAGAGATGTGTGTCTACATTAACAGCTAATGCCGTGATCAGATTAAATTACATTTATCTTTCCAGATGGTTATGTCAGATTTGGTGATTATGGTCCTGCCTTGACACGTTTGATATAAGCTTGTAGTCTTTCACAACCTGCATGACATGCAAAGATGATCAGGCAGGAGGGGCCAGAGATGAACTTCCGTGACAGCGTCACAGAGTTTCACACAAAAAATATTATTTGCAAGCCTTTCTTTTGGGAACTTGTGAGGCATCTTATGCTGGGAAAAACTATCTACACAATATTTTGCTCTTTCGAGATGTCACTGTGTCAGATTAAGTGATCATAGAGTCATAAATTCTTGCCGTGACTTGGAAAAGAGACATGACAGACTACAAGCTGGACCCCAACAAATAATAGCTTGCATCAACCTGTGAACATAGTTGATCGGTAAGGTGTCAGGGATTGACTTCACTGTTCCACCTGACAGCACCAATAATGTACATATGTAGACTGTTTCCTGATTGAAAGTGAACCTGGAACCATTCATGGCCATTGGGCCGTGAAGGTGGGCTCTGTATTTTCTTTCTCTGTGAGGGTGAGCGTGTCTGTGAGAAGCATACATGTGTGCAGAGGGTGATGTCACACCCACAAGTGGTATAATCCTCCTGACCCGAGGGTGACAGTCACATGGTTACAGGTTCATGGAAATGAAATAAAACATCACTCCTTGTTGGTGGAAGAGCGCTCTGGGCTCCCATTGGTTAACGTATCAGAACACGTCATAGAATTTGTCAAACTTTGTGAGAGAAGGCAAAAAACATCTCTTTTTGTCAGGACATCATGAGGTGTCCCAGATGTCATGTCAGTTGTCCTCCTCTATGAGACACTACACAGGATAAAATAAGCTATTGTCACACCCGACACTCATTGTTGTTCCCAACACCCTCCCAACACACTTGTTGGGCCATTATTGGTCTGACATTGAGCTGTCTGATCATAGCACACACTACACAGAATAAAGCAACAAATTGTTGTGCCCTACACTCACCACCATCACTGCAAAGTTATACAGTACTATATAGTCTGATCATGCGATAAGTTGAATCTAGTTAGTCGACAATCAGAAAGCACAGAACCTGTGGATTCATGGCAGGAATGAAACACATCAAGCAGGCCTTATGCAGCTCAGACAGTGACACACTGAAAATTATCATCAGGATGCTGCTGAATAAAGCACAGGTGTATGAGGGGCTGTACAAGCCATAATTCATTCTGGCCCTCTCACATATATACATTCTCCTTTCACATGCATATATTTCTACTTGAACATATACATACATATATATATACTTTTGTCCTTCACCCTCCACGGGTGGTCTCATCCTTCGAGCTCGGGTCCTCTACCAGAGGCCTGGGAGCTTGAGGGTTCTGCGCAGTATCTTTGCTGTTCCCAGTACTGCACTCTTCTGGACCGAGATGTCTGGTGTTCTTCCAGGGATCTGCTGTAGCCACTCCTCCAGTTTGGGGGTCACTGCCCCGAGTGCTCCGATGACCACGGGCACCACTATTGCCTTCACCTTCCAGGCCTTCTCCAGCTCTTCTCTGAGCCCTTGGTACTTCTCTAGTTTCTCATGTTCCTTTTTCCTGATGTTGCCATCGCTTGGCATTCAAAAAATGTTCATTTTATTTTGATATTTTTTGCATTCTGAACTTTCTTTCACCGTTTTGGTGTGGAGAGGAGGGGTCTGAGGGGAGGGGTATATGGTTTACATCTAATCTGCATACTAAGGAGAGAACGTCACTCGGACTCAAAGTCACTAATGGAAAGTTGAATGATAATTTGATGATTTGTGACAGGCCTATAAGAACTCTCAAAGGAATGTTGAATGCCAGTTGAGGCTGATCCTAAGCCAGTTTATTAATTTATGACCCTCATCAACTTGGTAAACTGAAAACTCCACTATCTCTGGTTTCCATCAAGTGAAACTCAGCGCTTGTAAAACTTTATGACCAAAGGAACAACAAACATGACTTTGCCATACAGAATCAAAATGTATTAACTAATATGTTGTGTTTAATTGACAGTATAAGAAGAATGTGAAGCTTGATGTTGTCATGCTGATGCCGACAAAGAGCAATAGACCCTGTAGAACTGTTCTTTATGTAAAGAAATTAATATGATGTCGTACAAAGTATGAATCACCATTTTCTGTATTAACAAAACTATTCTTTTAGGGCACCCATAGTAATGTGGACAGCATGAGTGATAATTTGGCATACAGTTTCTATATAATGTAAGTCCTTGCTTTGAACTCTAATGACATATTGCCAAAATGTTTTAAACTGAGTTTTTGTTGTCTCAACCTTAATATTAATCAATCAAACATGCTTAAGGTCACTTAATGTTATGCATTAGCCTATTATGATGTATTATGATAGCTTTACTCTGTCCTCCCTCCCCTTGACATAGCCTCTTTGATGTTTTTAGCCTCTTTGAATAGCTAATGAAACAGGAAATGTAAATATGCATGCATACAATACAGTAATTGATCATAGCTTACAATAAGATAAAATGCAATTAGAAAGGTCCCACAAGGTGCTGTGTCTGTCTATTAGGGAGAAGAAATAACCCCTCCCTTGTGCATGCCTCTGACAGACTTTAAAAATATATGGACATTTAACTTGTGATTTTACTGTACTATTTCATTTACTGTTACAGATATATGTGAGTATAACCTATATATGGTGTGTCGTCCATGTCCATATTACCATGTATGACATTTAATTAACACTGTCTGTTAATTACTTATACATAGATAATATCCTGTTCATCATAAAAGTGTGTGGTGCCTTCCAACAACTGATGAGACAAAGCTTTAACATGGGAGAAGGGTGTGTTCGAGGTCTAACTGCACATAAATTTATTAATTATTATAAATAGCTACCAATTTTTTCTCTTGGTAAGGGAGTGGTGCCCTGTTGAAAAATTAAGTTGACATAAGTTACATTCTGTTATTTAGTATGAACGCTGATTTTATTCTGATAGCCAGAAGTGAGTGTAAACCTGCTCCTTTCTCTCACCAAAATTAAGGTAATTTGATATGATCAGTTTAATGCATTTAAACTTTTAACTGCTACATACTCTGAAGATATGTAGAGTCAAAAAGTTTCAAGTTTTAACCAGCCCGGTCCAATGTGAGAAAGCAACGGCAGAGAGAAGCAGACTTACTTGCTGTTTGAGATTGCCCGTTGAACTTGTGGAAGCCTTTGCCATAGGTTTGTGTTGATGAAGATTCAGAGCGGACAAGAGGACAGCTGGTTCAGGAACTCAGGAAAAGTCTCCTTAGTATGCAGATGTGAATCACGCTCTCCTTGCCCCCTCCCCCATGAATGTATAAAGAGAATTGCCCCCTCCCCTCAGACCCGACCTCAAGCTTCTCAGCCAATCAAGTCCCGCACGTTCCAGTGTCCCCCATGGGACCTTATTTTGGAAAAAGTCAATGGCGAGAGACAAATAATTTTTTGATCCTGTTTGAATTGTGCCAAAAGTTTGTCAATTTAAAAGATAATTTTGCAAGTCAAGAAAGTTGCAATTGTGACGTTAGCTTACCTGATGTGTTTTGTCCAGCGACTCCTGGCCCTTTATCAGCCAGGAGCAGGAGGCTACCACTGCAGCAGCTAGCCAGGTTCAACAGCAGGAGCAGGTACACGCAAGTCAGATTCGGAGGGAGAGTGCTTTCAGCAGAGATAAGTTCGGGACGTCTAGCGACAGGTCAGGGATGGGTTTTGGACAGCAGCTCAGTTCAAGATTAAGCACACCTACTACCCCCTGGCTTGTAATGGAAAATTCGAGTTTGGGCTGCACAACATGTAAGGCGGTGGGGTTTTTGGGGCCAGAGAAAACGGGGGATGAAAGTAGCAAAGAAAAAACAGCAACGGGCACTCAGAAAAAAAGTATTTGCACATGCCCAAGGCTCATTTAGCAGCAGCAGGCATTCTTGACAAGGTGAAAGGAGACACCTTAGTACAGGCTATAGTTAACAGTCAGTCTGAACAGATAGCCACTACAGCTAGAGTATTTCGCACAGCGTACAAGGAGGCTAAATGCCACAGGCCTGCAAATGGCTTTGAACATGTTTGCCAGGAGTTAAATGGAGTTGATATGGGTAGAATTCTACATTCCAATGTTGCGTGTTCAAATATACAGAAACATATTTCAGCAGAAAATGAAAAGAAAACTGAAAGAACAGTACAGTGTGCACCCGAACTCAGTCTAATGCTGGATGAGTCTACCAGTTTAAACAGAAAGAGTTCCTTGATCATACACCTTAGGGTTCAGTTGCCTCATATAGACAAGCCTACAGACATTTTTACTGAACTCATAGTTAGATTAAGGAATTGTCCATCATCTGTTATCTGCTCTGGAGCGCCTACATTTGACTGAGGAATTTCTCTCTAAAATCCTCATTGGAGTAACGTGGTATGGCGCTTCTATCATGTTAAGGCATGTTTGGCACTGCTTGGCCCATAGGCTTGAGTAGGAGATGTAGTGAAAGAGATGGGGGCTATCAATTATTTTAAAATATTGATGGACAAGCTATATGCAATTTATAGCACTAACAAAAACCAAATAGTGCTGAGAGAGTCTGCAGAGAGTTTAGATGTCAAGCTATGCAAAATTGGTCAGATATTAGACACTAGGTGGGTGGCATCAAGTTTGAGAGCAGTAGAAGCAGTGTGGATGGCATTACGAAGCAAGCATACATTGGACTTGGTATGCACAAATCTTCCCATGCGTTTGTAAACAACCTAGGCATCATGTGCGATGCATCACAAGAATGATCCGAACTGTCACTCGAGCTTCAAATAAGAGAAAGTACCATCATTTCGGCACACAGGGCAATTTGTAAGGAAATCTGAGTATTTGAGGCCATGTCGCATTACACTGAACTCAGCCAGAGAGGAATTGAGAACTCTTTCCAGGGCATCACACTGAACGGAGGAAAACCCAGCGACAAAACACTTAACCAGAGTGAGCTCTCAGACACCCATCGTTCACTTAAAGTAAAATACCCAATACACATGTTAATGTTCACCAGTTCTGGTGGGACATCCCCCATGCTGTTTTTTAAAAAAAAATGCAAATAAAACATTTCCTGGGCATTGATGACCAACATAAAATGTCTGAGTGATCACCCACATCCCACGATGCTGCGCTTTCCTCATTCTCCTGTGCAGACTGATGGTGCCTCTGTCAACAATGCACTAGCAGTTAGTCAGTGATAAACAGCACATTTTGGACAACCACATATGATGGAATAGTTATGGGAGATATTGAATTTTCTCCTTCACATTGATAAGTGAAGCACCCAGATGATCACTCAAAATAATTATTTTGGTAGCTGTTAGCAATGACCTTGCTTTCTATGAGATGAGTAGGCCAAAGTCATTGCCAAAAATAGCTGCTACAATATTATAGAGCCACTGCTGGTGAAAGGAGTCATATGCTGCCATTAGGCGGACGGTGCAGCAGAGGTGGCAGCCTAAAGGTTACTGAAGCAGGTAAGATAAGATCAGATCAAACTTAAATGATGCCTGTGGGGACATTGGATAGAGACGGACGCAGCATTTCCTGAGGCACTGCAACAGCAGATCGATCTACCGTGCTCAAAGCTTATTGTCCTCCTGGTAAAAATGTGTCTAATCTGATTGGAATAGGTCACACTTGTTTGTGCAGCTCGCCTTGCTGTCTGGGAATTGAACCCCAGTCTCCTGTGTAATTGGTGGGCACGATGCAGATGAGAAGGGAGATGGTTTTGTCCGCTTCAAAAACTACCATCAAGATGCACTAGACTAGAGAATGGCACCTAACCAGAAGTTAGTCTAGTGGACCTGGAATCGACACTGGGCAGTTGTCAGTGGTCACCGACAGTGTCACTGTACTAAGTAGTGAAACAAGGAAGCACGATGTTGCAGTAAAGGGCATGCATGCTCAGCAAACCCTTTGTGATATGTATGAGACATTTAAGATGCCAAATTTCAAATTTCATTGGTTAATATTAATTATTGAATTCATTCACTTTAGTATAAGTTGAAGCAATTTTTACAGCTTGTACCTCAATGTAAGACACTCCTATCAGCTCTGCCTTTCTGTTCCCTTAGTCTCGACAGAAACAAGAAGAATTCTGCTTTAGACTCCCTTTGATTGGAACAAGTTACTGTCACACATTAAGTCCATAACATTTTTCCATAACATTCCAAACCAGCCTTTGTTTTCACATTTAAAATCATTTTGGTGTTGCTCTTCATGTGTAAAGTAAACCCATTTAAATTTCAATCCTTTCTTTACTGTGCTCTACTGTGTTTTGTCCACCTCAGCCTGCATTGCAAAGCTGCTCTCCTGTATGACAGCCAGAACCCACAGTGCGAATATTTTGCGGCATATGTTAGATTGGAATATTTTTTGGGCAACATTATTTGGACATAAAAGTGCGAGTGACTGCCTTCTCCTAGTTAAACTTTTATATCGTGTCAATAATTTAATATTATCAAGTTATCTAGCTCCTGAAAAAGGTATGTCAGATTTAGTAGGCTACACCTGTTGGACTTGTACTAGGACTTGGATCGGGAACGGGGCCACAAAAACTTGATAGTGACCACACTATAATAGCATGGCATGGCAATGTCGGTCGGACGGTCCACCACTTTTTTTTTAGTGACCACTATTAGATGGATTTCCATCAAATTTCATACAGATATTCCCTAGAGGATGAATCCTTATTTGAGCATGAAATTTCATTCTTAACCTTGGAAACAGTTTGATAACAAAAAAACAATCTTAACAAGGAAGACCATGAGATGTGCTTAAAAGCTCTGGAAAAATAATCAATAATAATAATAATAAAACTTTATTTATAGAGCACTTATCAAAACAAAGTACAAAGTGCTTCACAAAGAGAGAAATAAAATTCCACAGTGAATGATAAAATATAAAATATATAAAAACAATAAAATAAACAGAAAGCTCAGGTAAAATCAGGATATGCTTTCCGTTTTGAGAAGAGACTTAAAAAAAGACACTGACTCAGACAACCTAATTTCTTCAGGCAAGTTGTTCCAGAGCCTCAGGGCCCTGATGGCAAAAGCTCTGTCCCCCTTAGTTTTCATCCTGGACTCAGGAAGAGACAGAAGACCCCTGCCCGAAGATCTCAAACTACGTGAAGGTTCATAAGAGATTAAAAGGTCTAAAATATAGTCTGGAGCCAAGCCATGGAGAGCCTTAAAAGTAATCAACAAGATATTAAAATCAATCCTAAAACAAACAGGAAACCAATGTAAAGAGGCTAAAATAGGTGGTATGTGGTCGTACTTCTTGGTCCTGGTTAAAAGCCGAGCAGCTGAGTTCTGTACAGTCTGCAGTCATTTCAAAGTTTTTTGATTAAGACAAGTGTTAGAATAATCAAGGTGTGAGGAGATAAAAGCATGCACAACAGTTTCTGCATCACTAAGATTTAAAATAGATCAGATTTTTCAATGTTTCTGAGGTGATAAAAACATGATTGGACAAGCTTAGTGATATGTTGCTCAAAACATAAATTGCTATCAAACAGGACACCAAGATTTCTTGCAACAGGCTTGATATGTTGTGACAGGTTACCAGTAGATGCAAGTATTTATTTAGTGATGTGTTGGGGCCCAATAACAAGGATTTCAATTTCATTTGAGTTGAGCTGAAGAAAATGTATCGACATCCAGTTTTTTTCATGTCAGACAGGCAGTCCTGCAGAGAACTCAGCGTACTAAGGTCAGTGGGCTTGACAGGGAGGTACAACTGTGTGTCATCCGCATAACAATGAAAAGAAATCCCATGTCTGCGGATGACATCACCCAAGGGAAGCATATATAAGGAGAACAGTATTGGACCCAGAATTGAACCTTGAGGCACACCGTACTTGATATGGGACAACGATGACATGTAGTTATTATTGGTGACACAGAATTTCCTATTGGACAGATAAGATGAGAACCAGTCTAGTGCAGTGCCAGATATGCCCACCCAGTGCCTCAGTCTATCTAAAAGAATGCCATGATCATTAGTGTCAAAGGCAGCACTTAAGTCCAGCAGCATAAGAATTGAACACATGCCTTTGTCGTCATTCATTAAAAGGTCATTAGTAACTTTGAGAAGGGCTGTCTCAGTGCTGTGGTGCTGACGAAAGCCAGATTGGAACTTTTCAAAGGTACAATTGTTTTCCACAGCAGCAAGAAACTGCTTAGATACAAGGTTTTCGAGAATCTTGGAAATAAACGGCAGTTTGGAGATTGGGCAATAGTTATCTAGGAGGGTGGGATCAAGCCCAGGTTTTTTTAGGACTAACTGGACACAAGCAGTTTTAAAGTAATCTGGGACACAGCCAGTAGACAGCAAGCTGTTCAAAATAATTAGCAAAAGGGGCGTAATATAATCCATAACATCCAATAAAAACCTAGTTGGGATTTTGTCCAGAGGGCTGGAGGATACTCAGACATGCTGTCTGTTAGTTCAGGCAGAGTAACAGCAGAAAAATTGCTCAAAGAATCCCTGAGTGGGTGATCCACATCTAAAAAGGCAGGGTTGGGGGTGATACCATATCTTATAAACTCCACCTTTCCAGCAAAGTGCAAAAGAAACTTTTCACAATCAGCATCACACTCAGCAGGGGCACAAGGAGAGACTGGGTTAACTAACTGATCCACAGTCTTAAATAGGAATCTGGGGTTGTGCTGATGGGCAGAAATAAGTGCAGAGAAATGGCATGTTCTTGCATCCTTCACCTTCCTATTATAAAGGAGTAATAACTCTTTCATAGCCACAAAGTGGACCTGGAGACCTGATTTCTTCCATCTGCATTCTGCTCTTCTACATTTCCTTTTACAGCTTTGAATACTGTAATACTGCACCATACTCTAGCCATGGCTACTTAGAGCGGGATAATTCAGAACTAGCAGCCTGTAATTCACAGTTAAAAACGATGCATAGGTGATCAGATACAAACATGTCCCTGATTTTCACAGATGGAGTTTTTAGGCCCAAAGTAAAGACTAGGTCTAAGGTGTGGCCATGGGAATGAGTTTGGCCAATTATATGTTGTTGAAAGCTAAAAGAGTTAGTGATATTTAAAAAATCAGCAGCAAGAGCATTAGAAGAGTCATCAACATGAATATTAATATCACCAAAAAGAACAATTCTGTCATTATTATTTAAGACTGGATAAAAACTCAGGGAGTTCCAACAAGAAGGAGCCAGCTGGTTTAGGGAGGCGATAAATAATAGCAAATATGACCGGGAGGGGCCCACCAAGTTTAAACATGAGCACTTCAAAGGAGGAAAAATCATTGCAAGCTGTGAGGTTACATTTTAAATGCTTCCTATAGACAGTAACAAGGCCCCACCACGACCACAGTCATAAAGCAGTCATAATCTGGAGGGCACAATTCAGCCAGCTGACTGTGATCACCAGGACGTAACCAGGATTCTGTTAAGAACATGAAATCTAAATCAGTAGAAGAGATAAAATCATTTAAAAGGAACATTTTGTTAGAGAGGGATCTTACATTGAGAAGAGCCATCTTAAAAAGTCTGTGCTGGGTTAGAGCTGAAGTTGGGTTCTGGCCCGGATCTGTATTAAATTATGATTATTGCTGTTTCAGCTGTGTCTGTTTCGTATTAAGGACCTATGC
Source organism: Siniperca chuatsi (assembly GCF_020085105.1). NCBI lineage: Eukaryota > Metazoa > Chordata > Actinopteri > Centrarchiformes > Sinipercidae > Siniperca > Siniperca chuatsi. Next base: position 36,361,051 of record NC_058042.1, read on the forward strand.
GAAATTACCACAGGAGTGATGAAAAGAATAAAAATATTTGAATTAAAAATATACCATAGATTATAGTAGATATAAAGGATTTAAGCAAGAGTGTTACACTTAATTCATATTTAAGCACAGAAACACTCAGTAAGTCCAACTGAAAATAAATTGCATGTTGTTTTTTTTTATTAATGTTTTACATTTTTTGGTTCCATGACATGCTGTTGTATCTTCATCTGTGTAGGCAGAGAAATTATTTGCATACAGCCAAATCAAATCATTTAATCTTACATGTATTTTATAAAGCAGTAATATCACCATCACGTCACTAACAGCCATACAGCAACCACAACACACAAAGATCAGACTTTGAACCACAATCCAAATTAGCTACAATGTCTACTTCTTATTTACGGACACATATCTTCTATTGCACCTTGGTTCACTGAATGAGCTATGGATCAAGCCCCCAGGAAGTGCGCCGGGCTTTGACGCCAATTTGACATAGTGGCCAACCCATTGAATTATGAAATGTAAAATGGTGGATAAATTTTTTTGGGCGTCACAACCCCCTGCGTGATGAGCCGCACAAAATTGTTTTATCCCATTCAAGTTAGCAGAGGGCTGGCCGGCGGAGTCTCTAGTGTGCTTGCTCCTTGGGCTGTACAATGCAGAAGATCCGAGTAAAGTTATACCAGGAAGTCAGACTTTTTTGGCTTCATGCCCCACCTCCAACGCTGTATCCAGTTCTCTTTATACATCCATGGGATGGATGGGTCAAACACAGGACTTTCAGTCAGTCAGGAGTGAATTACCTGACCCTGGTTTGCTAGTTCACTCTCTTGTTCTCTGCCTTTATATGTTCCACTTTTATATTTAAAAATATTTTCAGAATACATTGTGTCTCAGTGTACCTACAGCTGTTTGACCCTGGGATCGTTTGCTAAAGTCAGCACCTGAGTTTGATTAAGCGTTAATATCAAAAATCGCACTTAATGAAGTTGTTAATAGATTTATCTGCACGTTTTAGCTTGAACATGCCCGCCTCTTGACAAATTAAACAAAACTCATTCACACTCTGGATGTATTAAGAAAAACTGAATACTGCATTCCAAGATGGCGTCCCGTTTATTCCATTAAAAGCTGTTCACTGTGTGCATACACCAAAAAGGTTTTCCAGGCTTCCTCTTGCTTCCCCATTTTTGGGCCCATAGAGTCCTCCTCGGGCTGATCCAGTTGAGAGCATCAAGGCGGCTGACATTCTACTGGCTCACATGAATGGCATGAAAATAATTTACTGATACAGCTACTGATACTTTCCACACCTAATAGATCAAATTCTTATAATACACAGTCTTTGGGGGTGTTGTGAATCTCAGAAAATTGTATTCATCACTTTACAGCTGTTTCTTTTGTAATGATTGTGTATAGGAAAACATATTTTAAGCCAGTGTGTGTCATGTGACCTGCAACACATCATATCATATGTGGCGGTCATTAGAATTCATATAACTGTAGTTCAATCAGGAGAGACTAGTGAATGAAGTAAAGATAGTGTTTACTGAAACAGATGATGTGAGTCAGAGTCTTTGGAACTTAGACTCCTCAGGGAGATTTCGGTGATGGAGGCGTCTGCCCAGAGCAGCGGCAGAATAAATCCCCCCATGGAGTCCAGACGCTGGTGGTGGTGGCTGATGACTCTGCTGAGGCTGATGGCTGAACAGGTTGATTCAAAGATGAGCTGATGGCTCTGCGGAGACTGGGGGTGATGAGGAGGTGGAGGGGCGCACAACAGTTGCATGAACGTACCAAAGGCATAGAGAGAATCATATTTAAAGTGATGGTAGTTAGATGATAAGTTAACAATGAAGGGGGGTCGCTGTGCTATTGGATAGATTTGACCAGCTGATGGAACAGCTGATATCCCAATTTGACAGCCCCGGATAATGATAGCAGGAAATATGGAGTGAATGGCAGAATGGTATGAGAATTAACTACAACCTAACTTTCGTTAGAGCTTCATTTACATACTAACTCTCGTTTTAAAGTACTGACAGCCAAGACAGTGGTTCAGAGCCAGACTTGTTTGCTTAGGGAGGCTTTAGCAGATGCAGATGCTGTGGCTGAGGTAGAGCGGCTCGTCCACTAATTGCAGGGTCAGTCGTTGTGTTTTCATTACTTTTATATCTACAGAGGGAGCGGGTCCCCTTCCACGGAGGTCGCCATGTTGCACCGCCATGTTTCTACAGTAGCCCAGAACGGACAAACCAAACACTGGCTGTAGAGTGGGCCGTTCGTGTTTTTCACAAGTTTCATGGCCACTGTAGTTTCTCCTACACGCTTGGAATGGGAGGGTGAGGCGAGCGGGATTCAAATGGTTGCAAACTGCAATTTCACCACTAGATGCCACTAAATCCTCCACACTGAACCTTTGAGTTACTCCTTAGAACACACCCACCATCTTATTTACTGTGGTAGGAGAAACTCTCTATACTCTCCTACTGTTTTTGAGAAGTGTTGATTGGCCTGTTGGGTTGCAGCTGTTGTCCTTGACAGTGCCAGTTCTTGTGTTGAATTCTCCTTCCTGTAGCGCTGCCTACCATTGGGTTTGTTTAGGGTTCAGACTGGGTTATTTTTAGGCATCTCAGAGATGCTAGCTTGTGGTCAGGGCCAGTGTTGGTTCAGGTTAAGGTAAAGGGAAGCACAAAGTAATGGGGACACCGAATGTGATACACTACCAATAAATTATCTTGAAAACCAGTGTTCAGAGCAAAGTGACCAGTAGTATTGCTCTTCACTTCCTGATGCAGTTTTCATGTCTTGCAGGTGCTAATTCAAATAAACCGCTCTCCATACAATGATCCACGACAGAATTTCTATTAGCCTACCTCTGACCTTGCGAAAAAACTATGTATTTTGGCTTTGTTATCCATATAGACATTTGTAATGAATGAATTAAACACACTCACATTTTATTGCTTTTATCCCATATGTTAAGCACCTGTTCATTTGCACTCTTTCTAACCTGACCAATGTCTTCTTCCCTGCAGTCTTGTACCAGTAGACACTGTGTTGTATTCATTCCTCTCTTTCATTATTGCTTCATTAACTCTCTGTTCTATTCTTTGGTCTCTTCCTCTGTCCCTGCAGCCTCTCTGTATTTCGTTTGACAATATTTAATGAGCTTTTTAATTGTAAGTCAATTTACTACAGCTGCTAAATATATTGTCTGTGTGTGTGTGTGTAATTACAGCTTATTGGTGATTGTTCACCACTCCTGAAACTGCTAATTTAGCTTGCTGTAGTTTTCACTCTAATTTCTCCATCCTAACAATGACATGAACAGAGTAAGGTTGAAAACTGTTACTCAAATGTTATTCATTTGCAAAGTAGTGCAAGAAATAATATTTGAATTTCACTAAACATTTAAGTGGTTTTCCTTGTTAACAGCAGCATTGTAATGGTACATAAAAGGGCATTAAATCATAATGTTATCCATGAGCTGTGTTGGGTAGTAACACATTACCGAGTAAAGTGTGGAGTAATGTGATTACTTTGTTCTGCTTTTGGTAGTGACCAAAAGATTGAGATTGCGGATACAAGTGGCCGAAATGAGTTTCCTCTGCAAGTTGGCTGGCCCTTAGAGAGCTCAGACATCCGGAGGGAGCTCTGAGTAGAGCTGCTGCTCCTTTGTGTCGAAAGGAGGAACCAGTTGAGGTGGTTGGGGTATCTAATCAGGATCCACCTGGGCGCCTTCCTTTTTAAGCGGAAGAAAATGGATGAATGGATAATTGCCAGTGGTGACAGAAGTACTCAGATCTTTTACTTAAGTAATCATAGGCCTACAGCAGTGTAGAATTACAAGTAAAAGTCCTGCATTCAAAATTTTAATTGAGTAAAAGTATTAGTGTACTTGAAGTGTCAAAAGTCAAATTATGCAGAGTATCCCATTTCAGATTAATGTATTATATTGTTGATGCATTAATGTGTTCATCACTTTAATGTTGCAGCTGGTAAAGGTGGAGCTCATTTTAACATATACTGCTGGGTAGTTTGTGAATTTCACCAAGGGATCAATAATGTTTTCCTATTATAAGCTATAGTAATACATCAATTTGTTTACTGCATCTATTTTATATTAATGTAAATCTGCAAAGTAATTTATTACTAAAGTTAACAAATAAATGTAGTGGAGTAAAAAGTACAATATTTGCCTCTGAAGTGTAGTAGAAGTATAAAGTAGCAGAAAATGGAAATACTCAAGGAAAGTACCTTAAAATTGTGCTTAACTACAGAACTTCAGTAAATGTACTTAGTGAAAATATGTTAGTTACTAAGACTGCTGTGTTCAACAAAAACAGAGCAATATGCCAAATGTGCCGCTTAAAAATGAGACATGGAGACACTACACGCTTCAGCCATAATTTCAGGTTTACATTCAAGTTCTATGTCCAGCTATGGCTTAAGTTAAGGTTAGGTACAAGTTAGTGTTTAGTTGTTAACATTGCAATATAATAAATAATAAATAAATCAATGAAGACTGAAGACAGATTGACTGCAGCCTTTGCGTCTCTGTTCAGGTGCAGATGTGACGCATTTTGCCCCAAACACATGCTGTATCACACAGATGCAGCTGTCACGGCTGGTGCGAGCGGGGAAACAAGCACAGGACCCAAACCAGACCAAGCAGGCAGACTGGTGAAGTTCAGGGATTTACTGACCAGACAAGGTACAAAAGCTTACAGAAACAAAGCAGGTCCAAAAACATGAGGCAAGGTTCAAAAAACAAGCATGTAACAAGTTTCAGGTAATAGAGGAAAGCAAATGCATGAAGCACGGGCGGGGAAGCTCAGGTGAGGGGAATGAGGTGAGTGCAGGGGAGATGGGAGTGGCAGGACCAGAATGAAGGCAGAAAAGTCTGAGGGCATCTGGTGGATGGAAGGAGAAGGCCAATGAATGCATGGGTATGGGAGAAGAGAGAGGTGACAGAAGGCAGGCACAGAGAGGAAGAATGAGCAGAAACAGGGCTGAGGCAGGCGTGACAGCAGCAGGCTGGATCATTTGTGTGAGTGTTTGCAAGGTGCGCTTCTCTCATTGTATACACACTGAAGGGAGGATCGTGCAAATACCAGGATGTTAACAGAGACTGATTGTGTATTCCACTGAATTTACTGAGGTCACGCTGTTTTTTAGTCAGTTTTGCAGGGAAAATTCTCCGCCTCTTGAATTTGAACTTGACCATCAATGAACTGTAATGAACTACAGGCTGCAACTGCATTTCTTTCTTTTGTTAAGACGTTTACGTTGTGCGTTTACTGTGTCCTTTTTGTTTCCCATGAGCATGTTCATTGCCTCCTAATGTATTGATAATTATATATGCTTAAGATTTTAATATAATTTTTGATTTTTTCAGGTGGAGTTGGACCGAGGCCAAAATAAATGTTTTGTAATCAAGTTCACTATGTTATTATTTCTTTTTTGAGCTATGTGATCTCATAGAAATCCCACCGCTGACCTGCGCCTATTGAGCTCCCCTTCACTCAGAGTGTGCTTCTGGAGTTTCAGTACCAGGATCAGTCCTGAAGTTTATTTGTATAGCACCTTTCATGCAAAGATGCAGCCCAAAGTGCTTAACGAAACAAGATCAGATGAAAATAAACAATTAGTAAATATAGCAATAGTAGCGATAGCAATAAATGAGAGAAAAACACCCTTTTCTTAGTAAATCTGGCCCGAAATGTGGTAATGACCTCTTTGCATCCAGTAGGTAGTGTTGTAAAGAAGTAAAGCCTAACGTTGCGATGACTGAAGGGGAAGGGCTCTTTCTGTGCTGTATGACGTCTCCTTCTGTGTTTCAGCTCATCCCTCTCGCCCTAGCACTTCCTCTTGCTTCGCTCTGTCTCTGTGGACTCGTAGGTCCCAGTGCAGCTGAATAGCTGCTGAGACTTGATAATTAATGTTGTTGGGATTCTTTTGTCATCATCTGCTTCATATAAGATAAGGTTTGGGTGAATGCAGCCATCAAATCATCACATCAAATGATGTCTTTGTCATTGCAGACTACATTTTACTAAAGCTGCTATAATCAATATTTCTACATTAACAATGGATCAAATGACTACGTGCAATGTGCATACTGATAAACTCACAAAGAGAATTATTATCCAACTCTGCCGTTCCCCTCAGCTGAAGCTTTTTAGCATCTTTCAGCTCATTGTTTTGGTTTTTCAGCCTGCAGCTTTACGCTTTAGGTTCACTCTCACTGCTTTCATCAGCCTTGTTACCCTACCCGCCCAGCAGCAAACAGCAGACAGACACAGATAGCAACCAGCTGGTGAACACAGTGGAGCATTTAGCAGCTAAAGAGCCAGATCTTTTTCTCAGATGCTGGTGAAAATCAAACAGAGCTACATGTAGGAGAGTGAATATTGGACTTAGATTCAGAAATAAATGCTAATGTTGCTCCCCGTCTGTTGGATGTGTCAGTAGGCCTTTGTTTGCTAACACGTTAGCTATATCAACTTATCGACTATAGAAATGTCAACTATTGCTGCTAATAACATCTTTGTTATTAGTGTAATTAAAAAACAATACATGAATTGTCAGCCAATCTCATTCTGTATTTGTTTTGGACTGGTGTTGGGTGTGAACGGATCGTTTTAGGGAGAAAAAGCATGAATATGTGTCAAAAAAAAGACAAGTGATTTTATTCATTAATGTCTGGTGGAAGCCATAGTTTTTGTTTTACTCCATGTACTGAACATCCCGACTGCTTTCATGTCCGCTGTCTTTTTAGCCCACCCTCCACATCATCCATGTCCCTCCTCCGCTTCATCTTTCCTTTCCCTATGTCTCTTCTCCATCCTGTGTTTGAAATAATGGCGTCTCAGTAGACAAACTAGCTGTGAGGAGTGCTAAGTGAAGTTAAAGAGAGGAGACAGAGGGGGTGGGAGGGAGGGGGAGATAGAAAGTGCTAATTGCTCCCTTCTCACAGCCTCAAAGATGACACCGATATGAAACAGTGTGGAGTTACTGTTATTCCAGAGTTTGGGTTTGCTCACATGAAAGTGCAAGAAAATGATGTTGTTACAGCAGGCATGGCAATTAGTGTAACCTTCAAGTGCAGTGGAGTTAAATGGATACATGGGCATTTTGAATAATGGTCAGCTGTTTTTCTTCTTCATCACACATTTACCCTTCAGTTCAACTAAAATTACTTAATAGAATTTTTTACTAGGCCATACAGTTTGAAGTGTGTGCTCAGAGTAGTTTCCAAATGTAAAAACATGATTTTCGACTGTGAGAACATGGCTTAAAAAATAAGATCATTTCAGACGGCAGATTGAGAAAAGATTAAAGGTTAGAAGGGATTTGAAAGGATGAAATGTGATACATTAGTACTGCTTTGTCATTTATATTTCTTCTTTAACACACCTCCTCTCATACACTGATTGTACTTTGAGTCACTGTTCCATCAGTGAGCGACAGAAGTAGAAAACCAGAATAATTTATCAGGAAGTGTCACATCTTATTATTTGAAGATAGTGCTCTATAAAATGCCAAATCCATCAGCTTCCTTGTTTCAAAATGCATTTAGCCTATTTAATTTTTATATGCCTATCTTAATATGCATACATCTTAAGACTGTTAGTTCAGCATCATGTGAAGTCCAGCCCTGCAGATTTATCCTATATGAATAACTTTACTTTTTCATACCAAAAAGTCACTTGAAACTTGCTTATTCCAATTGAAAGAAGGTTGCATTTCATTTCTGGGCCTCTGAGTTCATTTTGTTATCATGGATCAGTGACAATGCAATGCAGCCAGAGGACATGCAGTGCTTTCAGAAAGAGCTGCGTGTGTTAGAAAGATGAAAGAGATTAATGATAGAAGAGCCAGAGGAACATTTTCTTCAAAACTAACACCAGGAGCATATTGCCTGTGACAGACTGACTCCTTTTACGTTTAAGATGACACTGACTGTATTGTGCTGTACAGTTACAACTTGGATTAGATGAGGGCACAAGTGTGATTTTATGCTACATTCAGTTCAAATGGTGTTGACTTTTGATTTTTGAGATGGAATTTTTTGACATTTTTATTATTCATGACCATATTTATGTGTGATACAGCCGTTCTCTGCTTAGTAAAACCTTTTTTTTAAACAACAGAATCAATGATAAATGATCGTTGATTATTAACATTATTATTATTACATTACACGTACATAAATGCAAAAGTCTGTCCCTGACTTACTGAGTGAGTGATGAAGTTACACCATTGGTCAGTCGAGTGTTGGTATTTCCCCATTGGCTGTCGCGCTTTCAAAATGAATAGGCGAAGAGTCCTGAATTACTTCCTCTGGAGGCTTTTAAGCTTTGTTCAGGCTCTTTCGAGACACAATAGCGCGGGCCTCCGCAGATGGCCCGTGAGCTACGAGCGCACACAGAGACGCTATCCGTTGCAGTATTCTCCAAAGCGCCAGGGGGCGTACAAACAAACAAACAAGCAAGAAGTCAGCGAGTGTTCCCAGAAGAGCGCCATAGACCAAACATGGCTGCACACTCTGCTATACAGCTCCTCGATGCTGAGGAAGAACTGGAATTCTATTCATGGACATACTTTACAATCAGACAGTTTGTAAACCCCAAGGTTAGCCAAACTTATTTGGAAGAGAAAACAAAGGTGATGGTAAAATTAGGTGATGGTTGTAAACATCCATCACAGTTTACAGACAGACTTTCTGGTTCAACTTTGACTGACTGTAGTTGCATTATTACAAAGTTTATCAAAGTTTTCCTTTAATAATGCAATGACATATGTATTGACCACTGGGGGCAGAAGACAGACACACCTTGATCAGCTGCACTGTCAGAAATAGTCTTTAGCGCAGCCAATCAAACTGTTGGCTGAGAGAATTCATTGCATCACAATTTTTTAATAAAGAAGACTAAAAGTCAACCTGGTATTACTGAACTCATGTTCGAATGTTGTCTTATGCATTAAATGTGTGCTTGCACTGAATTTTGTCTTCCATATCATGTCCAGTACGTGCATGCATCATTTCCTGTGAATCCCTTGTGAGTGTGGGTACATAATTTGAACTACACATGAACAAACATGGCCTCGGCCAGAAACAATTACAACTACTATAGAGAGAGTCAATTACAGAAATAAACTGAATGGCTACTGCTAAAAAATCTATAGTATCAAAAATGTGATTTAATATATTGAACATTTAAAGGATTGTAATTTTAACATTAGAGAGGTTATGATGAGACAGTAGTTGACAACCAGTTCAGTCCATCAATAATCATATCTGGTCAAAGTGTCCTCGGGCAAGCTTCTGAAGTGCCATATGCTCATTTATTGCAGATCACTTTGGATAAGAACATCAGCTAAACGCCATAATTGTGATTACAGAAGATAGAAAAATTATTTTTATGGATTAATGTCCAGGTGTAAATGTGAACAGGGGTGTTCAGTTAACTTCTCCTCTATCAATCCTAAGTTCAAAAGGCAGAATCAATGGCCTACTGTGCTCAGATTTCCTTTGAGAGGAGGTACAGGTGGGAAAGTATTGGTATTCAATTCAATTCAATTTTATTTATATAGCGCCAATTCATAACAGAAGTTATCTCATTGCACTTTTCCTATAGAGCAGGTCTAGACCGTACTCTTTATAATATTTTTTTCAGAGATCCACCAAATCCCACCATGTGCAAGCACTTGGCGACAGTGGCAAGGAAAAACGTCCTTTAAGAGACAGAACCAGACTCAATAATGACAATAATAGTAACAGAGCCAATAACAACAACTGTAGTAGCAGTTGTCGAGCAGGAACACAGGGGCAGCAGGTGGCCCACAACCACAGATCCAGACTCTGCAGCTCCGGAGGCAGAAATACCTGCTGAGAGCGACAGAAGGAAAGAGGAGAGAAACGAGAAAGCACAAAACTACGGGAGAGAGAAGATGTTGAGTTAGTAACATGCAGTAATGGGATAAAAATGCATATAGATGGAGAGGAGGAGAGCGGAAAGAGGTGCATCATGGGAAGTCTCCCGGCAGTATAGGCCTATAGCAGCGTAACTAAGGGATGGTTCAGGACTCTCCTGAGCCAGCCCTAACTATAACCTTTATCAAAGAGGAAAGTCTTAAGCCTATTCTTAAATGTGGAGATGGTGTCTGCCTCCCGAACCCAAACTGGGATCTGATTCCACAGGAGAGGAGCTTGATTCCATAGGTTTAATAGAGATCGGGCCTGAGCCTCTCATTCTCTCTCCCACTCCTGCCCTTGAGACTGAACTAAGCTCTTGTAAACAATCGAGAGGCTAAAAGAGAGAGAAGGAGAATGGCTGGACGAATTTTGCATATGAATTCATGTGCATATGTTCTGTGCTGTGTACAAAAAGCTATTTGGCAGATCACATTGTTTTGCAAGGGTTAACTGGGTGGCTAGTGACATTTTTGGAGTTAAACTCACAATCCTATGGTGGCCCTGAAAGCAAAAATTATAAACAGTAGATCGGTAAATAAATAAGTCATGGAAGTAAAACTATATTTCATGGGGAAGTGCTGGGGATGAATTTAGCAGTCTCAGTCTGAGGGAAGAAGCTGCTCTGTAGTCTGGTGGTCCAACAGCAGATTTCTGTATCTCTTTCCAGATGGCAGCAGGATGAACAGGCTGTGGCTGGGGTGCGTAGGCCTACTAGGGTTGGGCTGATGGCTGACGTCATCAGCCAACCCCCTTTAGTAACCTTTGGCTCTGGTACCAATGATCTTCTGAGCAATTTTAATCAGAGCCCCCCGGTCCTGGGTTCTCATTTATAAGCGTAAGATCCATATTGAAAGTGTACGTGCGCAGAAAAGTCGAAAATTGCCGTGCTCCAAAAATATTTCAGATTTATAAAACCATGCGTACACACACCTGCAGGCAACTTTTTCTCTATAAATCACAGTCCACCTGGAAACGTGCGCACGTGGATCAGCCTCATATCCCGCCCTCTACACGCCCACATTCAACCATAAATGGTCAGTTACATGAATATTGATGCATATAAATGAGCCTGCTTACGGTGAATCATGGCGACAACAGCCGAGAGGAAGAGAACAAAATACATTTTTCTGACACAAATCGAGGTGCTTGTGAGGTGGAGGTTAGTGGGGTCACAAACAAAAGAAAATTCTGCAAGTTTAACAGAATTATATTATTTCCAAAATGGGCTTCAGGGAGAAAGGTAAACTTTTTTTTTTATTATAGCAAATACCTGTTGGCTAACTACTGCTGGTAAAAGCCAGTTGCCAGAAACCCCAGAGTGGTTAGTAGCCTACTTGTATTAAGTTTCCTTAAGAAAGACAGCCATTTCTGAGCTTTCTTGACCAGAGTGGAGATGTGAGATGACCATGTCAGGTTCTCAGTGATGCTGACTCCCAGCAACCTAAAACTGTTCACCTGCTCCACCTCAGCTCCACCTCAGCTCCACTGATGTAGACAGGTGTGTGTCTTTGCCTCCTTTTTCCTAAAATCAACGATCAGCTCCTTGGTTTTGCTGACGTTGATCAGCAGGTTGTTCTCTGTGCACCACTCTGCAAGATTGTTGATTTCCTCCCTATATGAAGTCTCATCGTTGTTTGAAATCCGGCTGATGATGGTAGTGTCATCCGCCAACTTCACAACAGAGTTGTCTCCATGTTGGGGGTTGCAGTCATGGGTGTACAGCATGTACAAGAGGGGGCTGAGCACTCAGCCCTGGGGGGCTCCAGTGCTGAGCACTAGAGTGGAGGAGGTGTGACCTCCAATCCGAACTGTCTGGGGTCTGTTTGTGAGGAGTGTGCTAAGTTTTCCAATCAGTTTAATGGGAGAGATTGTGTTGAATGCTGATCAGAAATCAACAAACAGCATTTTGATGTAGGTGTTGTTGTTCTCAAGGTGTGTGAAGACTGAGTGGAGGGCAGTGGAGATGGCATCCTCTGTGGATCTGGCTGGCTGGGATGTTGTTTTTGATGTGCTGGAGAACCAGGTTCTCAAAGCACTTCATCAGAATGGGGGTGAGAGCCACAAGGCGGTAGTCCTTTAGACTTTTTGGTACAGGGACAATGGTGGCTGTCTTGAAGCAGGTGGGAACAATCTCCTGTGACGGTGATATGTTGTACTAGTATATTTGCACATGTTCTGAGTACACGGCCAGGGATGTTCTCAGGTCCAGCAGCTTTACTCATATTCACTCTCAGCAGGATTCTTCTCACATCCACGGTGGATTCTGACAGTGGCCGGTCCTCTGGAGGCGAAGTAGACTTGACAGCTAACTTTACCACCTGGTGTTGGTGTTGAGGTCTCTGCAGTCTCTGCTGCTTTCTCCACTTTGCCTCTTTGATGCCAGCTTTCAGTCTTGCTCTAGCGGTGTGATATGCTTCTTTATCAAATACAACCAAATACAGACACACAACCGAATACAGACACACAACCAAATACAGACACACAACCAAATACAGACACACAACCGAATACAGACACACAACCGAATACAGACACACAACCGAATACAGACACACAACCAAATACAGACACACAACCAAATACAGACACACAACCGAATACAGACACACAAAAAATACAGAAAATACAACTAAATAAAGTGGTTTAGTTAATTCGGCAAAAGTATCACCCTGTTTACAAGCTTTAGCAATTTCACCACATTTTATAACTGATAGAACTGATGGCTCAAACTACAAAAGTAAAACAAAAGCTGTAACAAACCATAGTTTTCCTTTAAAGCGTGAAAATGTGTGTGTGTGTGTGTGTGTGTGTGTGTGTGTGTGTGTGTGTGTGTGTGTGTTGATGTAAAGTACTTATTTGTTCTGTCACATAAGGTTTGGTTTGTGATGAACTCACTGTTTCTGACTAAAATAAAAGTAGTATTGAATAATGAATTACTTTGATTCTATCTCTGTGTGTGTTGGTGTGTGTGTCTGTGCGTGCGTGCGTGTATATTACAGATCTATCGGCGTTGCTGGCTTGTGTTCAAGAAGTCATCCAGCAAAGGACCTCGTCGTCTGGAGAAATACCCTGATGAGAAGACTGCCTACATCAGAGCCTTTCCTAAGGTAAGTGTGTGTGTGTGTGTGTGTGCGTGTGCGTGTGTGCGCGTGTGTGCGCGTGTGTGACAGGTATACTTTGTTCTGCAAGAGAAAACCAAAGATAAAGAGTTGACAGACACACACTGACAGGGATGAAAGCAGTCAGCCTTCACAGTAAAGTCTGAGTCTTTTTTGTCCCGAGCTCAGCGAGAATCATCTTTCATTCTTCATCATCATCACCTCTCCTTCACCTGACATTTTTTGTCTACTTCCGGACCAGACTACACTTAGCATCCTTCAACACACCAGTGGACTTAAAGTTTTTTTACACTTGCTAACCCACATTTCTCTATACTGAGTTCACTTTTTCAAAACTCTTTACCAACATGTAGCTCAGCACAACAGTTCATCCCACATCCAAAATGCACTAATGCAACCAAAACACTTCACACACATCTCAGAATCAACACGTGGGTCCTCACTGCACCCTTACAGACATCTGATCATGTGACTGTTGGTCATAAACTCTCCTCCTCCATGAGGACAAGATTTCCCCTGTGGGGTGGAGGAATGGAGAGTAAGGTGGAAAGAAAAGTTACACCGTCTTGGGATGGGCTGTAAACCACTCTGTGACTGGAAGTGATGGTGAAACGCCA